>NW_028146760.1:133850-733850 GCF_055883805.1 Amblyomma maculatum | reverse complement strand
TATCGTAGTTGTCTACATGTCCGCTTTAGAGAGTACACATCGTCAACGAACTTTTCCACCTTATTCAAGTTCGATTTACAGAAACGTCAAGCGTGCAGATTTTTGTGAAGCCGTGCCGCTGACGGTACTCTGCGACGCGACGCAGACGCAGCGCGAGAGCTCTGCATATGCTCGAAATGAAGCGGGAGTGCGGCATTGCAAGGAGAACGAGCAACTGGCGCGCCACCTTATTCCCAGTTTCTATTTTTCTGCCATAGATGGTGCTTTCCGTCAGGAGCAGCAGCGCCACCGCACGCTGCTTCGGGAACCTACACCGCAAGACTACACCGGCATGCACGCGATGTGGAACCTTGGGCGAACGGGCAAAGGTATGCCGAACCGCTACCAAACCTGCGGAACAACTACGACAGACGAAGGACACGAGTACAAACCCCAGTGCCTTATATGGGGAGCTAATATCCTGTTGGCCTCTACGCATTGTATGTGGAAATACAATGATCAGAGGGAGAACAAGCGCAGATAAAGAAGGCCACGAGTCTTTAAGAAACGACAACCTAAGGAGGACGAGGAGACAACGACTCCAGGTTCAAACCAAGCCAGCGGTCAGCCCATCGGCACACATGCCGCCCGCAGCGAGGTACACAACAAAAAAGCCTGTCGTTCACAGCAACCTAACGCCAAACCAGGAGCTACCGGTGTTGACGAAAACAAGCTGAGCTGAGCAGATATTGTCACTTCATTAGCTCCCACATTGGCTGCGCAGATAATTAGAGGGCAAAATGCACTACGTAATGCAGAACTATAGAAATATGCACAACATTCAGCTGGGTTGTATGCTAGATTGCCGGTAATAGATAAAGCTTATACCACCACTGCCAAAACTTCAAACCTTACAATGGAGTATCGGCTACTCTTGGAAGCCGCTATATCCATGCAGGTAGACCGAAACAATATCCTACAGCCAATGAACTACCCCTGAACGATGTACACCATGCTGCTGTTTAAGTTCCAAACACATTTACATAAGTTTCCATAATATGCCTTATGGCAAGCTTGCGTAAACAAAAAAGTGCCAGACACACCAGCGGGTCACAGAATACAGCACAGGCCTCGTCCAGTTTATTATAGCATATTTATTCCCGACCTTCACAACGGGTAGAAGTTTTCTTTCACAAAACCTTAAAAACTACCTCGGTCCCCTCGTAGAAAAAATAGCACAAGAACGTTTAGAGTCCGTTGTCGATAAACTAAGGGCCATGGAATTAGAGTTAAATTGGAGGGTACCTTTATTTTCAACCTTAAAGCAACTTAGATGAAAATGCATTGAAAAATTCCAGAACTCAAGATTCGCGGTTGCACAAAGCCGCCGAAAACAAGAAAACAATAAGCTATGCCAAATTCTGGCCAGTTATAGCGGAGGCTCTAAATAGGGTACCACCTCTTGTTTCGACGTTATCAACCTCCAACCCCGATGACACCTCAACATTAATGCCAGATCCTACAATGGTACTAGAGAAGCTCGAAAATTAAAAGAGCATCATTACAGCAATGTATTCATGCCTTCAACTCCATCCCAAATTTCCAGCCATTCAGGACGTTAACACCGAGAAAAACGCACTTCCTAATTTACACAATAAAATAAAACTTCTACATGTATTTTGGTTCACAAGGACTGCACATCATTTAAAATAATTTACAACCTACAAATCAAAGAGAATATGCCTATTTTCAGCTATTGCTAATTACGCGCGTAATAAAAGCAACTATGTGCTAAATATCTCTAGGCGACCGCCGCACCGAATGGCTACTTTTGACGAAATGTTTCGAAGAGCCACGATGGTTGCGAAAGAATCATTTCCTTATAGTCGCGGATTTCAACGCACATAGTTGCATGAGAGACTACAGTAAGGAGACAGTGAAAGGTCGTAAACTGAAAATGAAGCTTTCTGACATCGCCCTGACGTTACTCACGGACCGGCAGCATCCAATGCAAAACAGAGATAGCGTCTCCAGATATATCTGCCCTAACCCTTCGTTAGTAAATAATGCCAAACACTTAGAAAGGCACAATACAGAGGAAACTCGTGATAGCGTTTTTTGCATACTGTGAAGAACATGTGATAATTTGATAAAAGGCGAAGAAAGAAAAGCACGTTTGGAGAAAGAAGAAGAGGAAAAACGTGGAGGTTGGCTCTGGGAGCGTGAGGCACGAGCAGGAGAGAAGAGGCGAGCAGCGGAGCCGATCGTCTGTCCAAGGAGCTCGGAGCGGTGCGTCTTCTGCCAGGCCTGATCCGGGGATCCAGACCTGGGGCCTGCAGGCCGTATCCTGTCCTGTTCTCCTGTTGTCCACGAAGCTCGGAACGGTGGTCGGGCCCGGGAGGGCCACAGCGCCAGCTCTTCACTAGCACGAGCGTTCGGCGCCGTGCTGAGCCGAGCCACGTCGGGGAGGCCTGACGCATCGACCGGGGAAAGGCAACCCGAGGCCTCTTGCCTCTACTGGGCCCCGTACGGTGGCCTAGCCTTCCGCTGGGATTACCGAGGCGTTACTGCACCGACCCTGCAAAACTCTGACCACCCGGAGCGTCTGCACCGGCTTCTCCAACCAACAAACTGGTGACTGTAGACAATTTAGTGTTTAGTCTTCGTCCTACTTGCTTGTCCTACTCTCGTCCCGTCCATGTGTATACATAAAATTATTCGTCGTTAGATTGGTCGGTCTGGTCATCTAATTAGATTGCTGTCTCTGAATTAGCCACAGAACAAGGTGGCCAGAAGATCTAAAGAAAAGAACCTCACAATTTTGGCGTCCACGGCAGGACCAGACCGGCCAAGCAGCATTTTTCCGCGGCTAGAGATTGGAGAAAAATGAGTGCACCGGAGTTACTCGTGGTAGGGGAACGTATAGGTTTGCAGGGAATCGAGTTGCGCGAGTGGGTTGAGAAAGAATTGCAAAAGCCAAGGGAAAACAAAGCTGCCGAACGCGAAGAGAGAGCTGCAGAACACGAAGCGAAAGCTGCAGAACATGAAAGAGCGAAGGAGCGCTTGGAGCAAGAAAGCCAGAATTTGCAGCTACGAGTACGACTTGCAGAATTGGAAGAAAACGCCCCTAGTACTGGAAGCGCTGAGCACGGTACCGTACCAGCTCAGTCTTTCCCAATTAGTCCTTTTGGATTAATTCCACTGTTTAATGAGGAAGGGGACGATTTGGACGCGTATTTGAAGCGTTTTGAACATGTCGCCATTGGCCAAGGCTGGCCGAAAGAGAAGTGGGCCACGGCTTTGAGTCTGTGCCTCGGCGGAGAAGCTCTCAGAGTCTTTGGACGACTCTCTACTGAGGACTCAGTCAATTACGATGTAGCGAAACTTGCCTTACTTCGGAGGTTTCGGTTCACGGCTGAGGGCTACAGAGAGAAGTTTCGTGGAAGCAAGCCGCAAGATGGTGAGACAGCTTCCCAGTACACCGCAAGGCTATTAAGTTTTTTTGACTGCTGGGTTGAGATGCGAGGACAAGGTCGCACGTTTGAATTGGTTCGGGACATGATAGTGGCTGAGCAGTTTTTAAACAGCTGTCACAATCGTTTAGTTATCTTCTTGCGAGAACGTGATTGTAAAATGGTGGACGAGATTGCTGAGGCCGCCGATCACTTTCTTGAGGCTCAGCGACAGAGTAACCTCGCGGTTTTTAAAGATAGAGCTGAGCAGAATTCTGCAAAACCGCAGGACGCAGCCCCATATTGCACATTATGTCGCAAATCTGGGCATAAAACCCAGTTGTGTCGATACAAAAAGTCAAATGACCGGGAGACTTCTGCTTGCTGCACGTCCCCTCGAGATCCCCGCCCTGGTCGTCAACTGGGAAGCACATGCCTAGATGGTCAAAGGGACGATTCGGCTCTTAGACCATCTCAGATTATTAACAACATGCCAGTGGAGCATGGAGAAGTGTTTGGACAAGCAGTGTCGGTGCTACCTGACACTGGTTCTAATAGCATCGTGGTGCGTCAGGCTTTGGTGCCCGAGGCTGCATATACTTGTGAACGAGCATCTTTACGTTTAGCGGATGGTTCTGACATAGAAGCGCCTGAGGCGGAGGTTATTATCAAGTCGCCATACTTCAAAGGCAAAGCTATTGCTAGGTGCCTGCCGACGCCATTATATCACGTAATTATCGGCAACGTTCCGGGTGCAAGCGCCCCATTCGCCGACGCTCCAATAGTCTTGACGGGCCAGAGGAGCATACCTGCCAGTGATGATGGATCCAGTGCTTCTTTCCAGATTCTGGCGGCGAAAGTTTCAGGCACTGGTTTGGATGCCACTTAAACCGTACTCCACTTATCTCGGTCTGTTTTTTCGGAAGAAACAAGAAGAGGACGCCAGCTTAGACGTGTTTCGTCGCAAGCTTAAGAAAACCTATCACGGAAAAGGGCAGACGGCCTACACCTTCCATCTAGTTGGCGGCATTTTGTACCGGACCTATCAACTTTGTCCAGAAAAAACAATTGAACAAGCGACCGTTCCGAAAGCTTTGCGCCGTCAGGTCCTCGTGGAGGCACATGGGAGTGCACTTGTCGGCCACCAGGGTGTCAGAAAAACTACCGCAAGAGTGCTTGATGACTTTTACTGGCCAGGGGTGCAAGCTGACATTAAGCGGTTTGTGAGGTCGTGCGATGCATGTCAGAGGAATGTCCCGAAAGGAAACCTGAGGAACGCTCCATTAGGACGCGTGTCCATTAACACTAAAAGCTACGAAGAGCGCCAGCCCTACAAGCTTCATCCTTCGTAGTTCTTGATAACGTCGAGTCGAAAACTCCGTTGTCAACGTTCAGTGAAAAACCTTGGACCCAGAATGGATTGAGGAATCGAGACTCGATACAGAATAGTGAACTAATGAATCGAGAATAATACGGGAGACAATGTTAATCTCTGTGCTGTCTTCCAACGCCGTTGGAGATATGTGGTCTCGGAGCACATTTCAAAGAAAGCTTCTGGAGGTGTCGTCGTGCTGTTCATAGTATGTTTCTAGGAGTTTATTTCTTCTGGCAAGTGTTGAGTGCTAATGTTACTAGTATTAGTAATAATTTTTTTATTTTTTTGTGTGCGCGAGTGACTCAGACTCTCAGCAGACAATAAAAATGGTGTGGCCACCCTGTGGGGTGTGCAGTGGTGGGTGCATCAGTGTCATGGCCCCAAGTTTTTTTTCACGAAAAAAAAAACTTCTCAAGGGGGGGGCATATTTGTGAAGAACATGTGATAATTTGATAAAAGGCGATGAAAGAAAACCACGTTTCGAGAAAGAAGAAGAGGAAAAACGTGGAGGTTTGCTCGAGGAGCGCGAGGCACGAGCAGGAGAGAACAGGTGAGCAGCAGAGCCGATCAGCTGTCCAAGGAGTTCGGAGCGGTGCGTCTTCTGCCACGCCTGATCCGGGGATCCAGACCTTGGGCCTGCCGGCCGTATCCTGTCCTGTTCTCCTGTTGTCCACGAAGCTCGGAACGGTGGTCGGGCCCGGGAGTGCCACAGCGCCAGCTCTTCACTGGCACGAGCGTTCGGCGCCGTGCTGAGCCCAGGCACGTCGGGGAGGCCTGACGCATCGGCCGTGGAAAGGCGACCCGAGGCCTCTTGCCTCTACTGGGCCCCGTCCGGTGGCCTTGCCTTCCGCTGGGCTTACCGAGGCGTTACTGCACCGACCCTGCTAAACTCTGACCACCCGGAGCATCTGCACTGGCTTCTCCACCCAACAAACTGGTGACTGTAGACAATTTAGTGTTTAGTCTTCATCCTACTTGCTTGTCCTACTCTCGTCCCGTCCTTGTATATACATAAAATTATTCGTCGTTAGATGGGTACGTCTGGTCATCTATTTAGATTGCTCTCTCTGAATAAGCCACAGAACAAGGTGGCCAGAAGATTTAAAGAAAATAACCTCACACATACTCTGCATTTACCTTGCGTCTTACAAACACCGCACACACCGGGACAGTTGCTCTAATCACAGATAGGACGCGGTTGCGTGAGACGCACTCTCTCACTACAAAAGTTGGAAACTACTAACGCGGGCTTTTTTGTGGATGCTGCTGGCCACTGCAAAGGTGTCACAACACTAACCGTCACTCGTCTAGGCCATACGGTATTGGGGTGGTGGCTTGAAAACCAGACATTGAACAAATGGAGAAGGCAGCGATCGCAATAGCCACAACACATGCCGATTCCATATACATCGCCATGGACTCCCAAACAGCCAACAGAAACTACAGGCGTGGCCGGGTTTCTCCCTTGGCCTGTAAAATGTTATCCCAAGCGAGACATGGCACATCAGACAAAGAAATAATATGGGTACCTGGTCATCAAGGAGAAGAGGAAAACGAGTGTGCACAGGCCCCAGCCCGGGAATTCCTCTTGTGCGATCGTTTATCACTCATTTAACATGATCACCCCCACCATCTCACTATATATTAAGAGATACTGTGAGACAAATATTCCCAGCACCTACTAAATCACACTATAAGTCAGAGGCACGCCATCTCAGGCCTTTATAAGCACTGTCTTGCAACTGCCCAGCTAAACTGCACAAAAATTAGTCCGAGTGCATTCTCGGATCAATGCATACTTTTCGTCCAGAAAGCAGTCTTTTACCATATGGTACGGGGTTGCCAACAAAACGAAGCCATACCTGGTAAATGAAACTCAACGTAGTCGGATCTAGAGGTAGCGCAGTCCAGCTCGAACCTTGCGGCACAAAGGACCTTGCTTGTGAGACCTCGTGCAGCGGCATCAGCTGACGGAGTCCCCGACTACGGACCCTTCCAACCCCTCCCGAAAACCATAGCCTGTTTTCACAAATAAATGTTTCATACTATTATTACTACAACATTAGCTAAATAACAGTACGGAGAATAGGAACCTTTGTTTTACAGACACCAGGGTAGAGGTATCAGCAGATTAGTGTCCACAAAATCAGCATCTCTAATTCTGAACTCTGTTTTAATGATAAAACATTTCAGTGATAGCTGACCGTAAGTTATCTTTTTCTATGGTCTTCCTGAAAACGAATAACACCACGAAAAACCAAGAATAAGCAGATTTGCTATCTTGTGTCCAAGTTCTCGAAGGTTTGATTTTAGTGAAAAGTGTGATGATTATAACTTTATTTTTAATATTAGGGGGAGTAGAAAACTTGGCAAGTAGGTAAGTATTCATCTTGTGGCACCACAAGGACGAGAAGGGATACGGAGAAATACAGACCAAGACAGACTTGGTCTGTCTTTATCCGTATCTGTCCTCTTCTCTGTGGTGCCACAACAAGATTAATATTAGGGAATTCACGAACGGGGGACCAGGTTTTTAAAAATAGAGTAGTTGCTCTTTGGCATTCAACCACGCGCAACTAGTATTCCCTGGAAGAGGAAGAAAAAATTTTACTCATGAAGTGTGTGAGACTAATAATGTACCTTCCCTTTCTAGCCCTACGGTTGAGCTCGCGTGGATTTCGGTGAGTAATTAACCTCTTAAAATCAATTTCAGAAGGAGAAATTAAAAAGTCGTTTTTTTTCTTCTCTATGTGCACTCAAATTTCCTTGAAATTTAATTTGAAATTCATGCCATACGATATGCAATGAAAAAAAATTGGCGAAGGAGGAGGGCATTTATGCGAGGTAGCAGCTATATGTGTTTACCTTATATGGCATTCATACTGAACTAATTGATAGAAAATCGTGCATGCCCTTTTACAATAGAGAGGCACATAACTAATTCAAACTCAATGTATAACATTGTTATCTGTCGTACCAGGTTGGCATCAGCAAGTGAAGACGAAGTGTTTGGGTGTGCCTAGCGAACACGATGCAGTGTGAAGTAGCGTGAAGTGTTAATTGCTGCCAATTGACCCTGGACGGGTGTTACTTGTGGATTGCTTGTGGATTGTGGATTGCGTCTGCTTGAAGCTTCTGCTGAGCTTAGAAAATATAATCTTGTGTATGTAGAAGGGATCAAAATTCAGGATAAGTTCTTTTCTTGCGAGGGCTAAGGGTTGTAGCTATCAAAACCTGAGTGCGTTTTTTTTCCTTCCACTTTCGTGCTGTGCTTTCCGTGAAGTCGTGAACTGCCGTTTGCGCGCAGTGCATCCAAACACTGCATATCGCACTGCCGACATAAGGTGCGTCAAGACTGAAAACATTTTCGCCACTGGAACTGTCTGAAACGTCGAATCGAAACTTCATTTCAGCTACTATCAAAACACACATAGCAACCCCCGATATTTGATGACCGAACTTCAACTTCACATACAAATGATGTCCATAGACAGCCTACAGTAGGAAGTATTCGCGCCATAATAGCCTGGTTGGCGGAGTCACCTCATGTGTTGTTTTATTCCGGAATCAATATCTGAAGTTGACAGTCTGGGGTCTGCAAGTCACTGAAGTACTAAAGCGACGGACACGCAGGATTCTTTTGTAGACATACCCGTCAGGAAGAACCGAAAACCGATGAGGGACACAGAATTTTATCGCTGTCACCTGTGCAGTTTACTTTCCAAAACATCTATATTCAATGAACGATGTTTCTATGGTGAAGGGCGGAGTAACAGTACGCGAGTCCACACTTTAGGTTGAATCTTGTAAACCGCAAGCAATTTCAGGGCAGCGCAAGAGGGATGCTTGAATGGCTAAGACCACATTTTGTTGGCATTTTCTTTTTGCCAATGATGCGTAAGACATTCCTTTATATGGGTAACCAGGCGGTCTCTGCCTACGACCGTTAAGTACAATCTTACTTAACTTTCGGTTCTCACTAGTTTCGGTTTCGGTATCAACAGCCGAGAAATGGCTGTCAAGTCGCACTCAAGTCTAGGTCACGCGCAGCGCGAAAAAACTAAGCTGTAATCACTGACGCTTCAGATTTTGTAATTCCTATCCTTGAGGTAGGTTGGTTTTAGGGTTCTTGTGAATTAAAATGACAGAGGAAGTATTATATAGCTGTTTTGTCTATCCCTCACGTGACCTAGATTTTACTGACGTCACAGTCATCGCTTGACTGTTGAAACCGAAACCGAAACTGGTGAGAAACAAAATTTGATTATAAATTATTCACCAGCCATAGGCGAATATCATGAGGCTAAAATGTTTTAAGTACGTAAGTAAGTAAGTAAGTAAGTAAGTAAGTAAGTAAGTAAGTTTTAAGTAAGTTACAGTAATGTTTTACGCATCATTGCAGAATATAAATCAAGAACTGATATTTGAAGTGTCTACAATCTTTTAAAAATAATTGTCACGTTCGCACCACGCACGGCTACGCACTCTCTTTCTTGCAGCGAAATGGTGCAGATAAGTTTAATATAGTTCTTCTGAAGGGTGGGTAGATTCTTTGCCTACGCAGCACAAAAGGACACGGACTAATACAGTGTTGCGAAAGAAACAAAAATATTTGCGGATAGGATATTCATAGGATTCATATTGATATTCATTTTTTGCTCTTAGCGTGAACGTTTCTTGTATCCAATTTCTTGACGATACATTACTGAAAATAATGTAAAGATTACAACAGTCTATTTTGGGGCTTGAGTATCGGCCTGAGAATTTTGCTGTCGGTGTACTTACCTACTCAGCTACTGCGAGGCGTGCTCAGATTCCCCATTTTTAGATATAGTGTTGCTGGTAACCAGACCTTGAGAGCGTTCACGAGCCACGCTCTGTTTCATAGCGGCTCAAGTATTGTGCTATTTGATACCGTTTATTGGTACGCAGAACGTGATTGTAAAGGCAGAGCGAAAGTGCGGGAGCTGTGAGAGCTTTCTTACGCTCCTTATGGAACCAAAACTACTGGATTCGAGACCTTGACTTACTATTAGAGATAAAATATATTTAGGGAAATATGGGTAGGTGCTTCTATGATAGACAAAATGGTGGTGCCAATTAGAGAGGGCACGGATGAAACCATATTTTTATTCTTGATTTCCTTTAACGTGAGATTGAACAGTTCTAATTTTAGGCAGACTAATATATTTGGCCGATTTGGATGTAATCCATTTTGAAAAAGGCTCGGCTTACATGGACGAGGACAAGTTGAGCGGACACATGAGCGCGTCTTGCAACGATTCAGTATTGTGACGGAAAGCTACTAGATACCTTTTTTTTTCAACGCAAAATTATATCTTTTGATTCCTCGCTTTCGCTAATCAGGTTTACGGTACAGTACCACAGTCTAGTGGCACACTTTCGCTTTACACACTTCCTTCTTGCTCCTCTCCCACTCTACACAAAGTTCATAAAAGCTGGAATGGGCAGCATCCAAAGCCAGATTTTCGTGCTCCGTGAAGAGAATTAGAATGTCTGACCGATATACACTTTATACAGAAAAGCGGTAGTTAGTGCAAAATGCTACATAGACATAGACAACATAGATAGTGAGCGCGTTAATACCCTTTGGTTCAATAATACATTACAGTCTTAATAACAAGAAGAAAAGATTCTTTTGAGCAGCCAGACGAAATAACAACCCTAATACATGTCAGAAGTATTACGTAGCGGAAAAACAATTTAGCGCCCATGTTTTTAAAGCTAAGCAATCGTTTTTTTATTTCCACGCTCCCTGAAATGCTACGCAAAAACCCTCGTCAATTCTGGAGATGTATTAATCCTAACCCTAGCAACCCAATAACACTTCATGATGATTATATGGCTACAATTGCGGAACATGATGTTGCTGAAGTATTAAATATGACCTTTAGTTCTGTATTTACTCGGGAACCAGATGGGGACCTGCCGGATTTTCCATCCTTTGGTTTTCCTGCTATGCCCGATATATCATTCGAACCCCACGGCATTGTTAAAATTATTGATTCTTTGAAACTAACATCATCAGCAGGTATTGATGATATTAACGCAAAGGTACTAAAAAATACAAAACATATCACAAATGTCCTGTTGTCTCATGTCTTTCAACAATCGCTTTCATCAGGCATTGTACCGCACGACTGGAAAGTGGGTAAAGTCATCCAGTACCAAAAAAAGGGCCTTCATCTTCCCGTCATAATTACCGTCCTATATCCATTACTAGCGTCCCGTCTAAACTGATGGAACATGTAATCTTTTCTCACGTTATGAAATTTCTTTTATCTGTTAATTTCTTTCACGCCAGCCAACATGGTTTTATAAAGGGCTTTCCTTGGGACACACAGTTAGCTCTATTTATTAATGACCTAAGCTCCAACCTTGATCACAACATTTTAGTGGACGCCCTCTTCTTAGATTTCGAAAAGGCGTTTGACAAAGTTCTCCACCGGAGGCTTTTTTTTAAACTTTCACAGCTTAATCTCAATTCCTTGGTACTGGACTGGCTTAGTAACTTTCTAACTAACCGGTAACAGTTTGTTCTCGCTAATAAATGCTCTTCTTCTCACTCCTCTGTTATATCTGGGGTACCCCAGGGCACAGTCCTGGGGCCCCTGCTTTTTCTTATCTATGTAAACGACCTGCCAACTGACATATGCTCTAACATACGCCTATTTGCTGAATATTGTGTTGTGTACCGTCCCATAATCTCTCACTGTGATCGCCAACTTCTTCAATCTGACATTGATCGCATTGAACCTTGCTGCAGTAAATGGCTCGTCTCTTAACGTGAAAAACACTTCTTTACTTTCTTTTCCCAGGCGTCCCTCTGAACCACTTTTTAAGTACCTAATAGCTAATTCAGAAATTGCAGCAATAACCACATATAAATACCTTGGCCTTCACCTAACACATGATCTTAAGTCGACATACCACGTAACTCGAATTTCTAAAGAAGCAAATCGAGTTCTGGGGCATTTTCGGCGAACACTACGTCTAGCACCACCATCGTTAAAATCACTAGCCTATATAACAGTTGTACGGCCCAAACTAGAATATGCATGCGCTATTTGGGACAATAATCAACTTAATCTTTCTAACACACTAGAAGCAATACAAAACCGCGCCGCTAGATTCATCTTCTCTGCATATTCTTATCATAAAAGCATAACGAAACTAAAATGCAATGCTCATTTATCAAATTTAGTTAACCGGCGTAGCATCGCAAGACTATCTCTTTTTCATAAATTATATTATCATCTTTCGCACGAATCTGTTATCATCCCTGCATACCACATCTCCAGCCGCACGAACCACGAAAAGACAACCCATCCTCCGCAAGCCCGCACATCTGCGCATCTATATTCGTTTTTCGTTCGCACAGCAAAAGACTGGAGTGACTTGCCTGCCGACGTCGTGCTCCATACAGACCCATCAATGTTCAAAGCATCACTCGAAGCAATATTATGCCCTGTAACCCACTCCCTCATGTAATACCCCTTCAATGGGGCCTTTGAGGTTGAAATAAATGAATAAATAAATAAATAAATAAATAAATAAATAAATAAATAAATAAATAAATAAATGTCTGTGACGCACAGTACGCATAATGTGTCACAGATGTCAAATATGCATCAGGCATTGTGTTTTTTAGATTTTTGTTTTGGGTTTTATCTCCTTGTTTTGTTTTGCCCTGTATGCAATGAGCCTTTTTAACACACACACACACACACACACACACACACACACACACACACACACACACACACACACACACACACACACACACACACACACACACACACACACACACACACACACACACACACACACACACACACACACACACACACACACACACACACACACACACACACACACACACACACACACACACACACACACACACACACACACACACACACATATATATATGTAATGTAATTATTACATTACATCGGCCGCTGTATACAGACAACATAAATACCCAAGCAAGTAGCAGGGGAACAGCGGCCGATGTAGCTCAGTTGGAAGAGCACCGGACGCAATATTCGGAGGTCGTGGGTTCGGTTCCCACCATCGGCACGTTGTTTTTTCTTCTACTTTGTGTTTAATTATCTTTCCCCTAAACAGATTACATTACTAATTTCTGTGATTATCCAAGTAAACAAAAAAAAGACATAAAGTGCCATCCCCAACGCTTTCCTTGGCTTCGCCGACTGTTGGCTTCTTTCCTTCATATATATATATATATATATATATATATATATATATATATATATATATATATATATATATATATATATATATATATATATTGATATGTATATATATATATATATATATATATCTATATATTGATATGTATATATATATATATATATATATATCTATATATTGATATGTATATATATATATATATATATATATATATATATATATATATATATATATATATGTATATATATATACATATCAATATATAGATATATATATATATATATATATATATATATATATATCTATATATTGATATGTATATATATATATATATATATATATATATATATATATATATATATATATATATATATATATATATATATATTCAAAGCCACCGCTCGAACAAACATCTTTATTCCAGCCACAGTCTGGAACGCTGCGCGTGACCTTGCGAACATCGGTGAATGATGACGATGCTGCGTATGTAGATGTGAAAGAGGTGAAAGTTTTGGCACCATGCTCACACAAATCCCCCCGTCACGGAAGCGGCCATCCTGGTCACTGTTAGACGGAAGCGGGTCGGCGGGTGTACGGCTTCATGTGCGAAACATGAGCAGCTTCTTGTGAGCGCCGACGCCGATCGGAGACGGTATGCGATGGGATAACGCTGTAGTTCACGGGAGATGTTTGCTGGAGCACGGTTTAAGGACCGATATAGCGATGGAGGAACTTCTCGCACAATCCAGGCGTGCGGATAGGCGTCCAGAGTAGCACTTCATCACCGTTTGAGAAGGAGGCAAAGCGGTGGTGCTGGTCATAGCGGTGCTCCCGTTCTTTGTGGGCGGCTTCAGTGTTACGACGAGCAATTTGCCGGTAATGAGTGATACGTGTAGAACACCGGTCGCCCAACCATGCAGATGGGGGCAGGAGCAGAGAAGATGGTGTCGAATAGTGTTGTTGGTTGACGGCCATAAACTAAGAAGAATAGGCTGTAGCCAGTGGTTCGTTTAACGGCGGAATTATGGCATAAGTAACGAAAGGAAAAATGGATTCCCAATTCTTATGGTCAGGACTGACGTACATGGATATCATGTCGGACAAGGTGCGGTGAAAGCGTTCGATGAGGCCATTGGTCTGATAATGATAACTAGAAGATGTCTTGTGGACGGTGTTGGCAGCGTGGAGTACTTCCATAAGGACTGGGGAAGGAAATTTCTTCCCACGGTCGCTATTCAAGACACGGGGCGCAACATGACGCAAGATGATCGCTCGTAGAAAAAACTCGCCAACTTCAGAAGCGGCACCGGATAAAAGAGGGGCTGTTTCAGCGTAGCGCGTCAGATGCTCAATGGCGGCTACAACCATCGATGACCAGCTGCCGTGAGAGGTAGGGGGCCGAATAGTTCAATGGCGACAGAATCGAAAGGCACGGACGGGCAAGGAAGAGGTTGCAGGGGGCCGGCTGGAAGAGATGGTGACCGTTTACGATGTTGCCAAGGCGCACATGATATATATTTCGCGACACTGGTAGAAAGCCCGGGCCAAAAGTAGCTACTTTTTATACGGTCTTACGTTTTGTGGGGTCCTAAATGACCAGCAGTGGCATTGTCATGGTAGGCTTCCAACACTCCATGATGAAGGTAGCAAGGAACAACGGGAACCCACCGGCGACCAGTCGTGTGGTATGCAGAGTGGTAAAGCGTTCCGTGTTGAATCCGGAAAAGGCGGAGCTGACGACACAGGCGACTGTTGGTGCCGGTGATTGACCGCGGAGGAAAGCGATAATTGTGCTGCAGTAAGGAGTATCTGGCTGCAATGCCGGGAAGTTACTGCTTAGGTCAAGCGGAGAGGCCTCGATGGGTGCAACACCTAGACGATCACCTGAAGGCTGACGTGAGGGGCAGAGTGTAGTGGCCGCATGGGAGTTGGTTGGAGTAGTAGACAGCGGGCAACGAGAGAGGGCGTCAGCATCGAGGTATTTTCTTCCGGATTTGTACGTGATGTTAAAGGTATACTCTTGTAAATGTAGCACCCAGCGGCCGAGTCGACCTGATAAGTTCTTTAATGACGACAGCCAACAGAGGGCATGATTGTTGGTGACGATTGTGAATTGGCGGCCATACAAATAGGGTCGAAATTTTTGGACAGACCAAACAACGGCAAGGCATTCTTGTTCCGTAATGCTGTAGTTACACTCAGCTGATGTGAGAAAACGGCTAGCGTATGCCACAACCTGCTCTTCGGACGCAGTGTTGCATTTCAAAAGAACGGCACCGATGCCTTGTCCCCTGGCGTCAGTATGAAGAATTGTGGGAGCTGTCTCATCGAAAGGTCGAAGCACAGGAGTTGAAGTGAGTGCTTGCTTGAGGGATTGTAAGGCCTGTTCACATTCATTGGACCATAAGAAAAGCGTGTCGGACTTCAGGAGGTTGTATGAAGGGGCAGCAATGGAAGCAAAGAAGAAGCAATATATATATATATATATATATATATATATATATATATATATATATATATATATATATATATATATATATATATATATATATCCTTCTTTCGCAATAAAGTCTTCTAGTTTGGAGCCAGAACTTTTAGTACACTAGACTTTATCCTTGTCTGTGTGCACTGCGGTTTTCAAAAATACTTTTATGAATCCCGTAGACAAACGAGCTTTCACCAAGGTGAAATTAGCATAGTGATAGCGTACTGCATTTCGTCCCGTACTTTTAGTTAGTGGTTTCCAATGGTCTAGATGAAAATTAGTTTAAATATCACAGATATCAAGTCGGACTGAGGCTTCTATTGCAATACCTAGATATTTCTACGATAGCCAAAAGTGGGAAACCAATGGGTGAGCTTGTTTGATACGGATGCCTGCGCTACGGCTTGCCACGGGGCAAACGTGTGCCAACAAGGTCTGCACGTGGATCTGCCTTCACTTGACACAGCTTGGAAAATGCAGCTTTTTCAGTCTCTACCAGCAACTCATCTTTCCCATCGTATACTGACACCTGATCAATACACAGTGGTAGTTTTGGCGTTAGTATCGCTTTTAGTAACGGCAAATTTTCGCCATATAATTATTTAAAGAGCTCTTGCTTTGGTTTGACGGAAAGCACAATGGTTGAGACTATTTAATACGTCTGGACTATCGGTTGCCACTGGTGCGATATCTACATTCATAACTAAAAGCAATTGGGCTTGCCTGTACTACGCGAGCTTGGACAACGCAGCAATTTCCGTTGCAAACCGCAACGCACCCTTATCTCAGCAACAAAATAAGACTGAAAAGCACAAAGTGACATGCTCTTATGCTTGGTTGGCCATCCAACCCTTGTTCTGTTCTACTTAACACAGCTAGTTTTATGCGCCGGCGATATTGCAGCAAACCCTGGCCCTGAAAAGAGAGAATTTCTAACCACCATCAAAGATATGGCGGTATCCACCTAAATTTTTTATTAATATATTTTGGGAACTTGAACGATCTGTAGACGTGTTTCACGGACATCAACCATGCCTTTCTCAGCCGGAAGACAATTGCGAGACTGTCAACAGTGCGTGCATTGAGTCGGTAACCTGGGTGTGATGTTCAAAATATCTCAGTGTCAACTCTACAGCAAAGAATTAAACCAGATGAAACCACCCAGCTGCGTGACTGGCTGTCTAAATGAAAGAATGATTCGAAATAACCTTCTCTTGAAAGCCATTCTCGCGATGCACCAGGAACTTGGAAAGATGCAGACGACTGTGTAGCCGCATTTTCGTCCAAATACTTAGGATTTCCTTTAGGTGAAGTAAAACAGGCACACAAGCTAACGACCGTGAAAACGTGTAAAATTTCTCAACTTCAAAGTAAAAACCACATATTAAAGAATGCATCTAAGCTGAGAGATCGCTTTTTTTCATGCCGCGTATCAAACATGATTGTGGCGTCACAGCCATCTCTCGGTTATCGAAACCGAAACTGTTGAAAAAAGAAAATTCAATTATAAATTGCTTAACGGCCATAGGTGAAAATTGCGAGCGGAAGGATTTACAGGAATGATTGCACATCATAATAAGAAAAACACCACCAAAATTTAGTGTCAATAGTCGTTTAAATATTTATTTATTCTCGGATCTGTCATGCAAACTCCACATTAGACCAATGTTGAGCTAGATATCTAAAGCGCTTGGTTTCATAAGGCACAACTTCCATTAGGCCTACTCATTTGCACAACTGGCTGCATACACTATACCGTCATTGTCATCTCCACTATCATTTGCCTGACTATACCGCGTGCTGTGCGAAGGCTTTTCCCGTACTCCTCCACGGAAACCTATCCTGTGCTAACTGCATGGACTGCGAACGTTTTAACCTCATCCGCCCACCTAAATTCTTTCCGCCCCTTGCTACGCTTTCCTTGCAATCTAATTGTCACCCCAAGCGACCACCGGTTGTCCTGTCCATGCCAATTTCGTCTTAATTTCCTCTACAATATCATTAACTCAAGTCATTTTTCTGACCCACTCTGCGTGCTTCGTACCTCTTAACGTTACACCTAGAATTTTTCATTCCATAGCCTTCCGCGTTGTCCTCCGCTTACGTAGAGCCCTTTTTGTTAGACTTCGCGTTTCAGAACCATGGGTGAGCGCAGGTAATACACAACTGTTGTATCCTTTCCTGATGAGCGATACCGGCAAGCTGCTAGTCATAATCTGCGAGTGCTTGCCAAATGCGCCCCATCCCAATCTTATTATCCTTCTTATAAGCTTTGCATGGTTTCGAACAGCGGTTTGTCCTAAGTAGACATATTCGCCTATTACTTCCAGTGCTTCGCTACCTAACGTAAACTGCTGCTCTTTCCCGAAGCTGCTAATTGTTACCTTAGTGTTCTGCATATTAATTTTCAAGTCTGCGTTTCTGATATTCCTGTCTAGGTTATCAATCATTCTTTGCATTTTATCCCCTTGGTTACTTAGCAAGCCAATGTCAAAAGCGAATCAGAGATTACTAAGTTTTTCTGTATGTACCCTTATCCCTAACTGCTCTATTTCCAAGTCTGAATACCTCCTCTAAGCAAGCTGTGAACAATACTGGGGCGATCGTGTCTCCTTGCCTAACACTTTTCTTACTACACCAGTGATTTCAAAACCAGAATTCGCATCGCTTATGTGGTTCCTGCATCACGTGATGCTTATATAATAAATAAAGTAAAATAGCATCAAATTAAAGGTTGTTGTTTCATCGCATAGAAAACTGCTCGTGCACAGCACATGTATCTGAAGTAAAAGCTTGCGCACACTTACCTCGTCTAGAGAACCGCAGGTTATTTCAAAGCTTGTCTTCTTTCAGAGGATTCATAAATTTAATTATTTATTTCGGCGCTACATATATAACCATCGAGTTAATCATTTCCCCTACTGGATCACCGCTACAGAGTACAGCATGCTTTTTTCCAGCCCAACCTTCACTTTCAATCGCCGTTTCGTTGAAATGTGTAATATGGGTTGAAGTGCTTAGTGAGGGTGTGGACTTTGCACGACCTGCACATTTTGTTTTCTAAAATTACTTGTTCCTGCGTCTATGAGCTCTCTAAATTTTTAACTGTTTTTTGTTTTCTGTATCTCAAACCTTTATTGTAACCGTTATTTTGTAATGACCGCTCGTGTATTTAGGGTAGCTGAAATTATAAATAAATATTGCTTGTCCCTGTTTATGATGAAGAACCTATATTGGTGTTGGTCGGGCTAACGTAGACCACTCCTGCATTCAGATAAACAAGTCATTTGTCGGATTTGGGAGGGCAGGTACAATGTGAACTTTATTTGAGAAGGCCCCTTTGAAGTCAAAATGGGGCCGGCCACACTGAATTGCTGTTGGTCCTACATTTGCTATAGTGGGGCGGAAACATGGGTCTGCCCGGTGCTCTTCCATATTGGGTAGAAGGTAGGTTACTTAAGGTCAGGCGAAAAAAAAACTTAAAGCTCAGTTTGGGCAAGCCCTTTTGAAGTAGAAATGAGGCTTTCTAAACTAAACCGCCTTAACAACCACACCTGCCTTATGGTGTTAGGAGACAGGTTTCCCGCTTGCTAACAAAATCAGTATTTTATAAGCAATCTGAAGGCACTTGCAAAATCAAGGTGGGCTCTAGCTGCGCAAAAACAACACCCAGCCCAATTTATTTTGCCCACATGAACCCTCTGAAAAGGTCACATCGGTCGTAATCGAGCTGAAAAAGGGTTGTCCGCGGATGCTACAAAAATCGGTCCCTTGTAGGGAATTAGAAGGCGCGTGTTAGAACAAAGTTAGCTCTAAGGGAGCAGCCACTTAGCTTATTTGGGGCGGCCAGAGTACAATCACTGCCCATCCAATATCTTCCTTGCTGCGTAGAAAACTCGCGCGTATGCAACTTCACACCATGTGTGAACACACCCGAAAAGCGAGATCTTGTTGCTAAAAATAGTGCTATCTTGTTGGAGCGGCCGATTCAATGTCATTGTAGTTCCTATTTGGCCTTACCTGAGCTGAACATACTAGAGCGCTTGCATACAATTGTGGAAACAATATTATTCCTTTATTTTGCATTACAGGTTACCTTAACGTGCTATAATCGAAAATCAGTATAACATTTGTGAGCACCTTTACTTGGTTAGAAAAAATTCACGGGTTAGTTCTCGCGTTCACCTAAACTTTACTAAAGTGGCCAAACGACACACGCGTATCCGCTGCTCCTAAAGGCCAACTGCAACCAAAATTTCATCCGCTACATACCATTTTCCGGTAGTGCATGAAGAGGAAATGCAAGACCAAAATATGAGGTACCTCTTTGAAATTAATAGGTGTATCGGTTTATGGGGCTTAACGTCCCAAAGCGACTCCGGCTATCAGAGACGCCGTAGTGGAGGACTCCGGAAATTTCGACCACCTGGGGTTATTTAACGTGCCCTGACATCGCACAGCACATAGACGGCTTTTATTTTTGCCTCCATCGAAAAACGGCAGCCAAGGCCGGGATTCCAATCGCCATCCTTGGGACTGAAATGAGTAGGTAAATATTTGAGTTCTAAAATCAGTGTTTTTGAAACAAAGCATTACATATGGCCTAAAGTGATGTAGAATTGGACGTACTTGAGTGGTGTTTCCAGAGGCTGTTACTGTCGAGGTAGAAAAATTGGCATGGTTTACAGCGTTGAGATTGTTTTAAGTCCGTTTATTTTTGAGATGCTGAAATGCGGTACTGCTTAGCACTGTAATATATAGTGTGCAACGTGAGATACACGTTCGCCGATGTAATGCAGACGCCCAATGAAAAGCGGTGAGACGAAGAGTGTGTTGAAAAGGCGCAGTATTAAAGTAGCTGGATCTCGTCCGACTGATGCATGGAATTTGTTGAAGCAAAGACAGCTGTGCGTCTTAATGAAAGTACAAGAAACTGGATTTCTTGTGCGTGTAAGAATCAGTTCGCTGCGCTGTAGAAAGCAAAGCGACTTTTGAACGAAAGTAGTGTTTAGTGAGCTTAAAGCATCGGGCAATCGTTGCTTGAGCGCATACGACTAGCTGTTTCGTAACTGTAATGTACTATCACTTTGGGCAAGAGTATAGAGCTGTTAACGAAGATGAATTTGAGGACTAATATCTGAGGTGAGAGTGGTACCAAAAAGTATTTGTCCCCTTGAGCACTGGCTAGGGATATTCATCTGGCTTCACTCATCCACATGTACGTGACTACAGGCAAAAATCCAAAAATTGTAGCTACAGGCAGCGGAGCGGCCCTGCGAGCCTTTTCAAAGATGAAAATCAGAGACATGCGGCCAGGTTCGTGTCGCGGATAAAGTCTTCGCTTTTGATATGAGTTGAAAAAAAAATGTACTGTGCTTCGTTAGCTCCCATTTGTCGCGTTCCATTGCCAACGCCAACGTTTTTCGCCTGTTTGCTGAGCTTCAGAAACTGAAGCAGGCTTCTGCTGGTACAGTGCGTGTATTTAGGCATCCTACTGCTGCGGAGCGTTTCGGAGTGTTTATCGTACTTAGAATACTAAGTATATTGCGAGAATATGAAACCCTGACAAATGCACAGTCCAAATTCCCCTTTCTTCAGATTTCGCCTGCCCTTGCCAACTGCACGACACTTGAATCGTCGTATCCGAGTATAGCTCGTCGCGCCCGTTTCTACGTCATATTCGTTGAGCAGCCTAATTTTGCAGCGCTTCGCCTGGGGAAAGCGTTGTCTGCTAGAAAGGGCGCTCTTAGCGCTTGAGGTGAACGGACGCACTGGCATGAGCTCCGTGTTTCAGCACAGATATCAGCAATAAATTGTGCCATCGACCTCGAATCTTCGATGTATTGAACTGCGGTAGTCACGAGGATCACGAAGACACCACGTTTCTGGGAAAGTGAACCTTTTTCCGCCTTCTTTGGAAAGATTGCAGCTTCCAACTACGGGGGAGGCTAAGCCTAACGAGGCATAGCCGGCAGCAGCCAGAGCTGCTGCGCAGGCGAAGTGCGCACAACACCTGGAGCCACGATAAGAAAATGGAAATCGTCGTAGAAGGAGAAAGTATAAAACCCGTGGAACTCGAGGTGCCAAACCAGTGGTTCGTCAACTATAATGCTCGTAACATGCGCTTGGAGGAAGCGCGTCGACAAGAAGAAAACGAGAAAGTGCGAACCAAGCTGAAGGGAATGAAGATGGCAGTGAACTCGGTGAAAAAGCAGTACGTTCGAATTCCAATAGGAACGGAAAAGATCACTATAAGGCCGCGTGGAGGTGGAGGCTTAGAAAAGCTCATGACTCACGGAACGCTGGCGTTGGGTGACATAATCAAGCTGGCGGCGGGTATAAATCCGAAAGAGGAAGGAGACAAGGACTTTGTCTCGCGAAACCTGAAGCAACAGACGATTCTTATAGCAACGACAAGCGAAAACCGAAGATTGAAATATCTGAGCCTGAAAAAACTGAAGGTCAACGGGGAAGACACGGAGGTTACGGCGAATCCCGCCACACCGGAGAAATCCGGAAATAGAGTCAAATACGACGTCCCGTTATTCTACACGGAAGAAGAGATGATGATAAGACTGAAGAGGGAAGATAATCCGGAAATCTACGGAGTCAGAAGACTAGTTAGAGAATCTAATGTTGGGATGATAATGTTCGCCCAGGAAGAGGTTCCAAGATGGATCATATTCGAGGGAGTTCCAGTAAAATGCGGGCTGTACAAGAAAAAGTACGAGGTATGTTATGCAAGCGGAAGAATGGGACACAGAGCGGACGTATGCCCGGATCCAAAGAACATCAAATGTAGGGGATGCGGAAAGGAAAACCCACCGGATGACCACAGGTTCGAACCAGTATGCCAGATGTGCGGCAAGGGACACATCCTAGGAGACAGCAAATGCAATTCCATCTACCGTACGCCATATATCGTCAAAAGGCGGCACTAGGATAAAATCATGAAGATGGAAGAACGAAGGAGGCAAGAACAAGAATGGAGCCAGGAGCCGATCCACAAAAACCGATCCGAGTACAGATTCATAGAGCATTCTTTCCCAAGACTCGGGGTGGGAAGGGGAGGACACAACTCGAGGGGAACTGCTAGAGGAGGAGATCAAGCCAGAGGGAGAAGCAAGTCAAGAGACAAGAGTTAACCTAGGGGGAGAATCGGCTCCAGTGTCCGACAACAAACCAAAGAAAAGACCGAGGCCGGAGCCAACCCCAAGCAAACCAGCAACCCATGGGGAACATACAAGACGCAGGAAGAGAAAAGCATCAGCTTCGCCGAAGGGTCGCAACCAGATATGGGGAATAGTCAGGATGAGAAAGTAGATAGGTTAATGAGGCAAATCGAGCAAATGCAAAAGATAATAGAAAAACAAAACGAAACTATGCGTAGACTTGAAAAACAACAGAATTCAATGCAGGTACAAGCACAGACGCAACAACCCACAGCTATAGCAGGGCAGTAGCAGGAAACGAAGCGGGAGCTAATAGTGACAAGGATATGAGACCTATACAACCGCCGCCGGCAAAACACAAAAACAATGACATGGGGTCTTCGCAAGACCTGTAAACTAGGGTCATAAGATTGGAAAATGGCTTCACGAAGCTAAAGAGTGTGATCACAAACTTCACAGATTTTATGAAACAAATGAATGCACAAATAAATGCACAGATTCAGAATATAAATGAAGGGATGCAAACACAGGCAGAGAATATTAGCCTAATACAGGTGGAGTTGGCAGCCAAAAAAGTGTGGCAGAAAAAAACAGAGGAAGCGATACTTCAGCTTCAAGATGGACAAAACGAAGAATATTAACAACCAAATCTGGCAATGGAATTGCAGAGATTTTAGGAGAAAGAGGCCAGTGCTACAGCAGCATCTTAAACAATCAGAAAACCAACCTCTCGCAATAGTGCTGCAGGAAACAGGGGGTCCTGCGAAATTGGCAGGATACCAAGCTTTCCATAGTAACAAAGGAGACAGAACGAGGATGACAACGTTAGTAAAAAGAAATGTGGCAGCTCTGGAGCCCGGTATAGGAACCAGGGACACAGAACACGTGTTCGTGGAGGTATTAGTCGGGAGCATCACAGAGCCTAATTGTTTCATACTCAACATATACAGCTCGCCAAAGCAGAAAAAGATCAGATTCCGTGCATTAATAAAAAAGGCGAAAATATATGCGGAGGGCAACAGCTACTCATAGTAGGTGACTTCAGTGCACAACATCAAGCATGGGGTTACAGTAGACAATGCTCTAAAGACAGGCAGCTATGGGAAGATATTCAGGAGCAAGGTTTCACAGTGAATAACAACCCAGACAGCCCGACGAGGATAACAAATAGTGTCAGCAAGGACACGTCTCCGGACCTCACACTTTCAAAGAACATAGAAGGTCTAGAGTGGTACAACCTGGAATTAAGCCTAGGCAGCGACCATTATATCATAGTAATAATATAGAAGGGCCGAAAGCGCGAAAAATCCAGGAAAGCAAAATCACTGAGTGGGACAAGTTTACAGACTGCAGACCCGCCGAGGAAATTCCATCCATAAACAATATCGAGGAGTGGTGTAACAGACTTAAACAAGACATCCAAAAGCACACCAAAGTTGTACAGGGGGAGGATGCTCCCGAGGTGGTAGACAGACAGCACAGGTGGGAAGCCAAGCAGAGTCTGAAAAAAACTTAAGAAACAAAAATGGAACCGGTGTCTTAGAAGAAGGATAGCCAAAGCTTAACAAATAAATAGGAGACTACGCACAAAACCTATGTGAGCAAAACTGGGGAGACAGGTGCACTCAAATAGAAAACGAAATGGGCATGGCTGAGACATGGAGTATAATACGACACCTTCTAGACCCAGAGAAAACTAAAACGCAAACTTTCATTAAGTGGATAAAGGCTAGGCGCTATCATGGAGGCAGCAATGATGACTTCCTTAAAGAACTTAATGACAAATACATCGGAGAAGTAGACAAAGATAAATTAGAAACCTACAAGGGACACCCAAACCAGCGACTACATACCCCCATAATGGTAGCGGAAGTGGTAGCAGAAATCCTAGACTAAAGATAAAATCGGCCCCAGGGCCGGATGGGAAAACAAACATTGATGCTCAGAAACTTGGATAACGACTCGGTAGTGGAGCTAACTAATTTCATGCAGAGATGTTGGGAAACAGGAAAAATCCCACAGCAATGAAAATTTGCTTAGATAGTGCTAATACCCAAACACAGAAAACCTCTGATGGTCGATAATTTGAGACCAATATCACTTACATCATGTGTAGGTAAACTATTCGAACGTGTGATTCAGAGGAGACTGACCAGGTACATGGAGGAAAATGATCTAGGCCCCGGTAGGTGATAGGGTTTAGGCAACATCATAGTACGCAAGATAATATGCTCAGGATACATCATGATATAATAAAATTAAGATCAAAAGATGGTAAAGTTATCTAATGATTGGACCTGAAGACGGCATTTGACAGTGTAAAACACGATGCTATTCTGCAGGGCCTCACGGAACTAAATGTAGGGGAAAGGATGTATGATTATGTAAGAAATTTTCTAACTGAGAGAAAAGCGAAAATAAGATACCAGGGGATAGAATCTCAGATATTCGAACTGGGGAGGAGGGGCACACCACAAGGAGCGGTGCTATCGCCCACACTTTTCAACATAGCCATGCGTGGACTTCCAGAAGAGCTAAAGAAAAAGCAGACATAAAATTCAGCCTATACACGGATGACATAACCATTTGGACAAACAAAAGCAGCGATGCTGAAATCGAACAAAAATTCAAGAGGCGGCAAACAACGCTGTACGATATGCAAAAGAGAGGGGCATGAAATGTTCATCAGAAAAATCAGTTGTTTATATACAATCCGAAACACCTAAGGCAAAAAAAGAAAAGTGGACGTAAATATAGAAGTGGAGGGACAAACAGTCCCGAAAGTCGAGCAAATGAGGGTGCTAGGAATGGTCCTTCAAACGAAAGGATACAACGAAGAAACGATAAAGAAACTGGAAGGACAGGTCATAAAAACGAAAAATCTCATAAGGAGAATAGCTGATAAAAAGGGAGGCCTTAAGGAAAGTAACCTATTAAGGCTCATACAAGCTTTCGTAATAAACAGGGCCAGGTATGCCACGCCATACTTAGACCTGAAAAAGGCCGAAAAAGACAGGATCGATAGCATGATCAGAAAATCCATTAAAAGAGCACTACACCTCCCCGCAGATACCTCCACGGACAGGCTAATGATGCTGGGAATACGCAACACCTTAGATGAAATAATTGAGGCAAGACTAGTTACACAAGAAAGAAGGCTAGAGAAAACTAAAGGTGGACGGAACATATTGAGGGAAATAGGTGTACAACCGAAGGATTACTGGGACACGGCAGAGGAAATGAGAGTGCAGGTCCGGAAACGGAGCCATATCCCCCCATTACCAAAGAACATGCACCCTGAATATAATAAGCAAAAACGAGAGAAAAGGGCCGAAACACAGACACAAAGATTCGAGACGGAACATTCAGGTAGAATTGCATATGTAGACGCTGCATATTACGGCAATGAAAAATGAATGCAGTCGTACTCGATGGCAAGCGAGAAATAGTTACAGCAGTGTCTTTAAAATCCAGATCGATACAGACAGCGGAAGAGGCTGCGATAGCACTGGCTCTTGCTCAGACCGAGGCAAAGTACATAGTCAGTCAAAGCAAAAGCACAATCAGGAGCTACACCGCTGGAGTAATAGCAAAAATCGCGAGTAGAATCCTCGATCAAAAGCGAATATGAAGAGACGTCATCCTCGTTTGAACGTTAGGCCACGCAGGCGTGCCCGGAAACGAGGCGGCACACAAACTAGCCCGAGATCTCACACACCGGGCTGGAAGAGAGCCACGGGAGCAAGGCAAACAAGAGGACCCGATTAACTATAGCGAAATAGCAATGCACTACAGACTGATAAGAAGGGTCCTACCACCACCAGACCGCACTTTAGGCAAAGAGGAAGAAGTAGCATGGAGAAAGCTACAGATAAATGCGTACCCGAACCCAGTTCTTGTCAACCATATATGGCCGGAAATACAATCAGACCTATGTTCACTATGTAAGGAAAAGGGATCTGTAGATCACATAATATGGGAATGAGCAAAGTCACCAGGCAGGGCTAAAAATATAACTAAAGACGCCTGGGAGACCCTTCTGCGAAGCTCAGAACCAGGAGCCCAAAGAGAAATTGTTCGACTGGCCGAAGATGCCGCCGGAGTCCAAGACCTGCCGGCCTGCAACTACGACGACTGTCCCACCTTCTGGGTCTAACCCCGAAGACAGGGATAGTCACTCTTTTGGACGAATAAAAGTTCTCTCTCTCTCTCTGCTAGAAAGCTCTTAAATCTTCTATATCTGTACTACACCTTTTCGTACAAGCGTAGGATTTCGTCACGAGAGGATTTCGTTAAAGTTAGTCAAATAAGTGGACGCCCTGGAGAGCCTGAATCTATTCGTATATTTTTAGCATTCAGATTACGCAGCTTTACTGGCTGAACTCAATGTAATGTGAAATCAGTGGGAATACATTCATCATCATCATCGTCAACAACAGCCTGACTATACCCACTGCAAGGGGAAAGGCCTCTCCCATATTTCTCCACTTAGCCCGGTAATGTGCTAGCTGCATCCACTTGACCCCTGCAAACTTAACCTCATCCGCCCAGCTAGCTTTCTGCCGTCCCCTGCTACGCTTTCCTTCTCTTGGAATCCAGTTTGTTATTCTAAGCGAGCATCGGTTATCCTCTCTTCGCACTACATGTTGTGCCCATGCCCATTTCGTCTGCTTAATTTCCACTAGAATATCGAAAACTTGAGATATTTCTCTGCCCACTCTGCACGCTTTCTAACTCCTAATGTTACTCCTACAGTTTTTCGTTCCATAGCCCTCTGGGTTGTCCTCAACTTAAGTAGAACTCTCTTGGTTAGCCTCCACGTTTCAGCCCCATAGGTGAGTACAGGCAAGATGCAACTGTTGTATACTTTCCTCTTGAGCGATACCGGTAAGCTGCTAGTCATAATCTGCGAGTGCTTGCCAAATGCGCTCCACCCCAATTTTATTCTTCTTGTTATTTCCTTTTCATGGTCCGGATCTGCGGTTACTACCTGTCCTAAGTAGACATATTCGCCTACTACTTCCAGTACTTCGCTACCTATTGTAAACTGCTGTTCCTTTCCGAGGCTTTTGAACATTACCTTAGTCTGCATATTTATTTTAAGCCTACTTTTCTACTTTTCCTGTCTAGTTTATCAATTAATTTTTGCAGTTCATCTCCCGAGCTGCTAAGCAAGGCAATGTCATTAGAAAATCGCAGATTACTGAGGTATTCTCCATCTACACTTATCCCTAATTGTTCCCATTCCAAGTCTCTGAATACTTCCTCTAAGCAAGCTGTGAATAGTACTGAGGAGATTGTGTCTCCTTGCCTAACACCTTTATTTAGGCAAGGCAAGGAGACACAATACATACAATACAATAAAATTAAACATAACTGTCAAATCTCTTGTGGTTTGTCTTTATAATGTGGAGATATATAAATAGCATGAATATTTGATCAAGTGAGAGAACTTGGACTCTGCCTTCCTGGAAAGCACCTATTTTGGTTTCTATAGAAATTATGTGGGCTAATTAGGCTTGGCTCTAAATACTAGTTTTAGTTCTATGCAATTCTCGAATGGGCTAACCGAAAACAATGCTAAACATTTGTATAACGCGGTAGACCAGACCTCTTTGATTCGAAATAGGGCCATCAGGGGAACTTCGCGGACATATACATGTCTGCCCCACAAGAGCTGGCCTATCATACCCGGTGTGACCCGCCAAGGCATTTCTGGGAAGCCGACTTCATGCCTACGTTGGCACCCTTTGTACGAACCGATTGATGAACAGGGTCTTATCAAAATTCACACATTGAAAACACAGGATCTAACATCCACAGCACATTTTCTACTACATGGGTTGACTGCAAGCGATCGGGCTCCATTGGTTGTGTTGAATAGTACCAATATTGACTGAGCCTCTTTTGAGTAATGTATGGTTGCTGTCTACTTAGGGTTAGAGGCGGTAGGACAAGATTTTATCTGTGTCACACTGAAAAAATGCCATTCTTTGTGTAGAGGGAGTGCGTCCGAATAATGTTAGAAGAGAGTGGAACAACGCTGTACGTATCTTATTTACATTGACTGTTGTTTCTCATGCTCATTGAAATGCTGCTCGGTGAGGTTTCAACAAGGGGGGTGACGACTCTCCTTCACAAATTACTGCAATTCCAACCACCACCCACTACGCACCAATTCAGTAAATGCATGACTTTTGGGACACCCCAAGCTCACTTGACAATACGAAGCGCTGATTGGTTTGTGCCGTCATCAGATCACGCCAAGTCAAGTGCTCATTAGTTTTTCGGGACCGTATTGCGACATCACATAATTTGCACCTAACCAACCTGAAAATTTTAAGGCGGCGACAACATTGTAGTGTTCTCAAAATCTTGGCTATAATCTTGCATTACTAATTAGTAATTACAGAGATGTTCAATTTTCGTCTTCTCAATCAAAAAAACGATTGAAATATCTTACATCGTTCTTATAGAATGATGATAAAACTGGAACATTTTGTTGGAAGCAACAGCGCCTATGTGTTCTAGTAATTTTTGCTATAATCATCTTCTATTACTAATTAGTAATTACCTACCTTTTCAGCCTTCTTCGTCCCAGTCCGAATACCGATTCTTATATTTTACATCTTGGGTATTGAATGATGCTCCATTTACAATGATTTATAATAGCGGGACCGAGACTCAAATAAATAAGACAACAGACCAGAAGTATTAATTACAATTTAAAACTGCCTGTCCATTACGGTTGACTAGTTTTCATACTGTATACCTTATTTTCGAATGACATGCTAATATCACTTTGCGAGTAAAACAGCTATGACAAAACTTTTACTGTCCTAATGAAATATGTCAGCCGCTGACTTTTTAGAATTTAGAGAAAACTTTTCAAAAATATCTTGCCTCAAGAAAACAGTAAATAATATAAAAAAGCGTAATACGAAAGTGTATATATATAAAGCCCAAATGGACTTGCCCACTTTTGCACAGTGGGGATCGATGCAGGTGTTGGATTGTTGCACAGCCCCACTTGTCTACTGGTACCCAAGGAGTCCAACATTGCGTTCAATTTGAAACACTAGCTAAACAAGCTTTTGATGGTGATGTTTTCACAGCATTTATTAATCAAGATGTAAAAATGGGCAGTGCTCTTGTACAATATATCTTCTGATTGGAAATAGCTAGGAGCGATATTATTTCCCAAACAGAAATCCTGCTTAATTTTACCGCTTACGATTCACTTAAGTACTTTGCACCAAATATTCAGGGGAAAACTCATTTTCTGACCGAGGCGTTGGAGACATATTTTTGTTATTTATTTTGTTATGTATTAGCTAGCACGAAAGTTCTAAATAAAATATATTATGCTTTCGAGAAGGGCGACAGCGTTATTAAGTTGGTCTAATATAGCAGCCATGAAAAAGGAATTCTCCCAACTTCAACGCCATATGTCAGCCATGAAAGGCGACAGACGACATTTTCTGTTGCTAGCTGGACAAGCCATCAGGCGCCTGCAACGTGACGTCGACCTTCGGGGAATTTTCCTTCAATGTGCGCTGCCACGGGCCTTCAAATCATTCAATCCAGAAAATGTTTATTTTGAAGCAGTCGTTTTCATTCTGAAAGGAAAGGTTATATGGCGAAATGACTCGCTGATTGCTTTAAGGCCAGCCTTTCCCAATATGGTACCATTTATTATCAGAATAACTATTTTACCTCCAGGAATGACACCCAATATATCCGGTACTTTAGAGAAAAGGCAAATTCCCCATCTCTAGAAGCCTTGAAAATAATTTACGTCCTTAATAGTTTGAGCCGCAATGGCTGTGCTTGCATTCCGTCATAAATATGGCTGTAATAATTCTATTCATTCTCTAACATGCTTAATAATGGTTCTGCTGCTCTCTTGTCTTATTTATCTGAGTCTCGGTCCCGCTATTAATATTCATTGCAAACACATCATCATTCAATAATTAGAATGTAAAACATATGAATCGGTATTTAAATTGTTTCGAAGTAGATTGAACAGATATGTAATTACCAATTGGTAATAGAAGATGATTATAACCAAAATGTCTAGAACACCTAGGTGCTGCTGTTACGACAACATTTCCGAGTTTCAACATCATTTATAACAAATGTGTAAGATATCTCAATCGTTATTTTGATTGGGAAGACCAAAATCCAATAACTATGTAATTACTAAATAGTAACGCAAGAATATGGCAAAGAATTCGAGAGCACTTCGGTGGTATCCTTGCCACAAAATATCCTGGTTGATAAGATGAGAATTATTTGCGGTCGTCGCAAAATGCTCCCTAACAACAAATGAGCACTTGGTCTGAAAGGTTATATGGCGAAATGATCAGCTGATTTCTCAGAAGACAGCCTTCACCAATAGCATCCCGTTTATTATCAGAATAACTATTTTAACTGCAGGACAGGGCGTCACATTGGCACAGGGTATGACCGGTACTCTAGGGAAAATTCAAAATCCCAATCCCTGCCTTGAAAGTTATTTCCGTTCCTAATAGTTTCAGCCGCAATGACTGTGCTTGCATTCTTTTATAAGTATGGCTGTAATAAATTTTTTCATTCTCTACCTTGCTTTATAATGGTCCCCACTATTATACTTTGCTGAATGTTGAATGCCGCCATTAAAATTTGGGCTATTCTTCTCATTCAGTGCACCCGCATATACATTTATTTTAAAATATAATTTACAAGCCATAATAAATCTATTTTCCGCATACTAACTTAAATATTGTAGAGGGTGTAATGGCTTTAATACTGTGAAGGCTTGGCGAATGAAAGCTGGTCGCAAGTCGCCCAGAGCCCAGATCAGTCTGCGCGCGTCTCACTCTCTTTTTCCCTCTTTAGGTAAGCTGCTACTCGGCGTAGAAGTTTCTCCGGGAGAAGACGAATCTCGTCATTGAGAAAATTACGTAGATCAATGAGGGCAATGTTTTGGGCGACCCACATGCATGAGTTAGGTCTTGCGGGAACGACAGTTATTGTCGTAACTTTGGCGACAATTCACGTCATTCACTCGGTCCAGCACGATTAAGAGGCCATCGAACTTGCACAAAAGTTTATCATGCAATTCTTGCTTGCGGATAGGCGCTTAAAGCCATACGAAGTCTCCAAGAGAACAAGTCACTGATCGATGACGCAGGTCGTAGTGCTCTTTTGCGCGGTATTGAGAGGCTAGTTTGCGTAAGCGGTCTGTACGACGGGCCTCTTAGCATGGCATAGTATCTGGGCAATGGATGATATCTTCATGATTTGCCGTATTATAAGCGCACATTACATACGGTAGTACTGCGTTCCAGTTGCGATGGTCAGGTGATACGTGCATGGACAACATGGTTGTCAGGGTGTGGTTGAAGCGCTCGATGAGACCGTTGGTGTGCGCGTATTATAGTGTGCAGTGTCGGTAATCTGATTCACAAAGAAGGAGCATTTCTTTCACGACATAAGTAGTAAAATGCCGTCCAAGACAACTTATTATAACACAAGGTGCGCTATGGTGAAGAATGGCATAGTGTAGGAATGATGAAATGTCAGCAGCCTTAGCAGCAACGAGAGAGCAGTTTCCGCGTATCTGGTGAGATTGTCTACGTAGACAAGAACACAGCGGCGGCCCTTTAAAGTCTTTAAAAAGGACCAAGCAGGTCGATTGCAATCGTTTCAAAAGGTGAGGTAAGTGGTTTGACGGGCACTAAAGGACGGTAAGGCTTACTGGTGCTTGCCTTAAGTCGTTGGCATTATTCACAAGTTCCAACTACTGCTGGGTGGCTTATTTACTTGCAGCCAATAAAATAATGTCGAATTCGGTGTAGGGTACGAGAGAAGCCTAGATGTCCGGATGTGATGTCATGGTGCATAGCGGGCAACATTTTCGAGCGCAGACTTTTCGGAACGACCAAAAGCAGGGTAACACCGTCGACTGAATAGTTCGTCTTGAACAAAATTTCGTCTTTTAGAATAACTGGTGTTTACTATGGCTTGCCTTCTGCCTTTCTATTAACGGCTGTAGTGACAGGTCCCTGCGATGCTGTCATCCAAACGTCTCCTAACTGGGAAAACGTCGGCGCAAATGAGGCCAAGCAATTTTTATCATTGAATGAAGTCGATAATGGGTGGCGTGAAAAGTAGCCTGCGTCTCTTTGATGTTGTCCTATCTTGTACGCAACCCCAAAGTTATATTCTTATAGGCGTAACGCCCAGCGCGCCACACGACCAGACGGACCGCGAAGTCAGATCAGCCAGCATAGAGAATGATGGTCGGTCACGATAGTTAAGTGGCTTCCATATAGGTACGGCCAGAACTTGTACAAATCGAACAGAACTATGAGACACTTCAAATCAGTGGCTCTGGAGTTACTGTCACATTTTGTTTACGTGTGTGGTGTCGGTGGTGTCCGTGTTGTCGGTGGTGCTGGTAGAAGGGAGGCCCATATTCGCAATCTCTTGGCGAACAACAGCCTTAATAAGTGATATGGTAGACAGGGTGTTGTCGGGTGTATGCGACAGCGAGGCCGCGGGAGTCATTGCCTCAAGCCCTTGGCGGACAATTCGTGTCAAAGTGTTGTCGTTCGCAGGCGGTCGAGGAATCGGGATATCGATACAGGAGGAGCTAGCAGCCGTGTTCGGCAGCCGGTCGAAACGGTGATATATGCGCCTCTGTTTCACCTGCTCGAAACGTCGGCACACCTGTAGCGCAGAGTCCACGGTGGAGCAATCCCTGCACAACAGGAGGTTGAAGGCATCGTCGGCAATGCCTTTTATTATATGGCCGACTTTATCCTCCTCAGGCATGCCTTGGTGGACTTTGCGGCATAGAGACAGGACGTCTTGGATGTAAGTGAGATAAGACTCCGTAGACGTTTGGGCCCGAGAGGCGGCGCTTTTTTGGCGGCATTGTGGCGGCCAATAGACTTTCCGAATAGGTCGTGCAGCTTCTGTTTGCAAATATCCCAAGATGTTAGCTCGTCTTCGTGGGTTTCAAACCACACCCGCGTGGTCCCAGCAAAGTAAAATATTACATTCGCAAGCATGAGTGTGGCATCCCACCTGTTGTGCTTGCTCACGGGCTCGTATAGGGCTAGCTAGTCGCCTACGTCGACGTCGTCGGTCCCGCAGAAGGTTCCGGGGTCACGGGGGTGGGGCATTACAACAGCAGGGGCGGCGGCTGTAGAGGTAGAGGCGTCGGTAGTCATCGTGGTTGTTCCGATGTGGCGGCCGCTGCGCAGATCCAGCTTGTGACAGGGGATCGAACAGATTCACCTCCACCAAGAGATGTTACGTGGAAGATTTACAGTCCCAAAGCTGTCCGCACAACTAACGATGAGGGCACCGATTTCACAACACTCAGTGTCGTCGTCTTCTCGGAGTCTGTTGCACTTCTTCATCCTCATCACGAACAGCGAATACAGCTAAGTAACAATATTTTTCTAAACCTCACTTTACGACGCAAGCTTTTGTGAAGCGCTTTGAACATGCTCGTTTATCACACTTTTCATAGACGAGCACTAATGGTACACCTTTTGTGGAAGGATTGCTTCCAAGTCAAGTTTGCATATGCCGGTTGAGAAAAAAAATGCTATATAATGACTCATAAAAGAACAAACAGAATCCAAAAAGAGTAATACATTAGAATTGAATATAGAGAAATTTGAAATTTAGGATGCACCTTAACATAACGTGTTCAAAGTTAGCAGAAAAGGGACTGATGTACAAATTTACTACTATGCTAGTTGGGTGACTAGTGTCATTGAAGTCTTACAGCGCACAGAATAAGTGTTTTCATTGAATTTCCGAAGTAAAAAAAATGTCCTTTTATAAAGCTTGGTCGCCGCCAGTAAATATCCACTTTTTGTCTCCCGAACCGAAACTGAGCGAATAAGGCGCCTAAAATCATCGAGGATGCCCGAAGCTCGCGCATAAAGTGCGGCTATATTTAGTGCTCCAAATTTAGACTTCTGTGTGGAATGCAGCGTAATTCGAACTCTTTGAGTTACATCTACGCAGCCATATACGTTTAAGAGGTGAGAATAGACAGTTACGTTTTACAAGGATATCCAGTAGGACACCAGCTAGTAGCAGCAACATAACATCGTCACATATCCACTGTACGAAAATTTTAATGTTCAATTCAAACTAAGCGTCTTGGGTTTAATACATTAGCCATCAAGAAGGTGGCAAAAATGGGCTAGTATGGGCGAACACGTATAAATTAGGAGGTAAACCCAGAAGAGGTTTGTTCATATTTTGCTATCGTATTCTCGTTTAAGATTATTGTGTGACTGCAATAATATTTTATGAAATTGATAACTAAATCATATAAGGCGGAGCTCAAATTTCTCTTAGGAGTTCTCGCGTAGAGCATCTAACATGGCTTATATATCCGGCGAATTTTTCATGCACTTCGTTTGTTATGCGCCTTCAGCGTTGTCTTTCATTCCGCGAATACAGTGTAATATATATCTCGATTTGGCTTTTTGGTTTTTTCATATGGGTAAGAAAGGAGCAATATAACTATACTCAGTGGGCATCTGCGCTTATAATAGGTGCATGTGTCGTTGGTTCGAGCCCCTCTAACAAATTAGCGTTCAACTGAACTCTAAAATAGACGCTAAATGAGAGATGAAATGGCAGGCGCCCTCTGAACACAACAAAATTAAGATTGCGCCATAATTTCATACTGAATCGCAAACGTAATTTTTCCGATACTGTTTTTCTCGATTTGCGTCAAGGCGTGCCGTCTGTAGTAGCAACGATGCCGGAGACAGCTTTTCAGACGAAAGACCTGCTTACACTTGGAATCAAACATATTATACTAAAATAATTGTAAAGACGTGCAAGATACGACACGCGTAATTAAGTATCGGTTCTTCCTCCATTTTTTTTTTTGTGGTAGTCACACTCTAGAAAAGAAACAGCGCCCTCAAATCAAACAAAACTTCCCTTTATGGCTACTGATGTCACTCGCTGAATTCAGTCCGATTATGTTGTGGTCAATAAAAAAACAAATAAGTTTTTTAAGTGTAGAAAGTATATCAAAGCTTTCTATTCAAATAGTAGTACAAGAATTTCCTATATCAGTTGGAAAGCATGTGGAAGGCAATCAAAGCACAAGTCTTAAATTGTCATCGGGCACTGAGTTGAGAGTGAATGAAACTTGCCACGACATATCCGTTTAAAGGAGAAGAAGGAGATAATTTCTTGCGCTCCAGTCAGCTGGCTGATAGCTGAAAGCGGCTGGATGTTCAAGCGCAAATTACTTATTAAAATTACACTTAAACTTCCTGCTTGAGTTTCTTCGCAGTTGGCATCTATGAGTCATGCATTCAGCATAAAATGGTAATTTCCGGTGACGCAGGAACATTAACAATAAGAACATTCAGAACAGAACATTAAGATATTTTCAGGTGCATTTAGTCATCTCAGTAAGGACGAAAAAGAGACGAGAACACATTGGATGCTCAATGCCGATTTTTAAACGTTCTGCCTTAGAAATTATTATGAACTGACCCCTACTACACAACTGCGCATTATAATTTGAATAATTTGTTATTGTGGAATATTTACGCCTCTTATGAAGTCATTCATGCGTTTAGGTAAAATAGACATGTACCTACTTATATACATACGTTATCGATCATTATAAAGAAGCCCGCCTGACTTACAAATAAATGCTGGTGCCCATTCTTCGCAGGCTGCCGTGGTCCCAAGCGAACATTTAAGCACGGACAAGGAATAAATTTCCAAAAGCCTCGCGCGCGTTTAGAATGAGAGAATGGAAGATTCGTACGAATGAAGTAAGTTCCTCAATTGGATGCAGAATTACAGATTAAACTACGCATTTTGCACCTAGTTTGAGAAAGTATTTACTTATATATTATAAATAAAGCCACCGCCACAGTACACAGTGGATAACAATACTGCCTAATTTGGGCAAGCCTTGCCTGTCCGTGTCCGCGTGTTCACATCCTAAAACGCCGGTCTTGAATCTCTGGTATCTGTTTTCAGCGAGTTCTTTCATTTTGGGTCTTTGCCTACGACATTATAAAAACCTTGGGTATCTTAAACCCATCATCTACTCACACCCTCCAACATTAGAGCGTTACAAATACTTTAGTGCCTAACTTTATGAGCAATTTTGCTATTAGCCACGAGGCATAAGACCGCATTCTGTTACATACGGCACCAAAGCACAATTGCATTAGAAATGACGGCATCAGGGAATAAGTTGTAATAGATTTTGTCCCATTGCTACGATTGTCACGTATAATTACTCCACCATGAAAGAGGTTACCAAAGCGAAGTTCGCCGAGGCATTTCCTACTTCCCTTGATTATTTTTTTGGAACACTTAAAATTTTATTTCTCAGAGAAAGTTTCATGGCTTCCTTCGGCTGTTAATTCCATGACTTGGTCGTCTTCCTAATGTTCTATTCAATATCGTATACAAGATGCATATTCATTAAAAAGGTGCAATTAGGTACCATAAATATAAACATGCAGTAGTCACTACGTAAAACGGTTAAAGTTCTTCATTGGCTTCTTCTTTCTCCCGGCAATAGAAGAATGTTCCCTGATAAGCATTAGGTTAGAGATTGATGATTTATGCCTTCCCAAAGTGGTCCTAAAGTCAAAGTGTGATGAATATGCTTACATGCTAAGTATTTATATAGCCTCAGATAAACTTCCCACCATTAGGCTATGAGGATGAGCCTATAAGTGGCATCGCCCTCCCCAACAAACACTTCTGGGCAAAGTACATTCTTTCCATGGAAGATTATCCTCCCGCTTAGGTGAAACCACTTCAAGTTGGTCCTGATATTCGAGTTTTCAGATTCTGGGAAGTGATGGCGCTGCGGTTCGCGCTGTTATTACAGAAGCTAGCGCTTTCGTCGCCTCCACTGATTATCGCCCCATGATGTCCCTCAGGAGTAGCACAGTACTTCATTCAAGCACGTTGTTGGACTAGCTGTTGCATTGCATGAAGGAAGACTAACCAGCCAAGCAGATGCATACAGGAAAAAGCAGAGATGAAGAAAGAATGATGCTCTTTCTTTCTGCGTCTCTGTTTTTTTCGCTGTGCGTCTGCTTGCCTGGTTAGTCTTTCTTCATTCATTCGTTAACGCCGTATGGTACGACTCAGACGTAGCACAGCCACCGCGTTCACGGGCCTTCACTAATAGAACTGTGCACCCCAGTCACATGCAGTGTTACACAACTACCTGTTAACCCTGCTAATTGGTTCGAACTCGCGTGGCTCGTCCCTGTATATTTGCCATCCCAGCGTGCCTAATCTGATAAACTGTTTCGCTCCATCCAAGCCGGCGACTCTTCACGTGAAACGCCTTTCCGGGCGGTGGTTTTTCTCTTAATGTCTTCGCTGCTTCGCGCGGTCAATAAGGCGCGTTATGTTCTCTTTTGACGCGCCATGTCCGAGAGAAGAAAGTTTCGTGGATGACGGCCTTTGATTGTGGCAAGCTCGATTCGATAGAGGAGGGGGAAATGTTTTGAGCACAATAATGACCATGAGATTATTTTATTGAAATCTGATCTGGTTACAAGCGTTCTTTGGCGACCACTGCAACTATAAGAGAGTTAACTGCCTAGCTAGCTCTTTGTCAGACACACTTATAGGGTATTGAGCGCAACCCTATAAGCGCCTCTTTCTTGTGTGTTTATGTTTCTCTGAATACTCTGTAGTTCTGACTGTAGCTAGCGCAGGTATATTACACTGAATGCGGAATTTGTGCTGTTTTCTACACCCTCAAATGCAATGCTAAGTTTACCTTTAATTAAGGGTTGGCGTCTGATGACGAGGAGGCTGGGTTTCGAATATATTCTACTTTTGTGTTACATATAGAAATATCGACGCGCCCTTCAATTATCTACATTTCTAATATGCCATTAAAACAGAAGCAAGCTTTGTTAGTATTCTGTCAGACGGCATCAGTATTTAGAAATGTATTACGCATCCGGCGATAGGTATCATATTATAAGTTATAAGCAAGAAAACATGAAAGGTCTACTCGCAATCACAGCCTCCACATCTATTTCGATTTAAAATAAACGACCATATTCAAACATGCTTCGCACATAAAGAATATTTTATTCTCAAAGAACCAATTCAGTTCTGTATTTTTCACACTTTCCATTAAATCAATCGTGAAAGGTATTTACTTTTGAGTTCATTCATCATTTTACAGCATTGTCTAATTCCGCAAAACAAATGCTGCAAGTGAATTCGCCCAAAGAGTAAACAGAGCAACAAAACTATTTGGAAGTAGTTATTTTAGCAACATTTCTAGTTATAGCAATGTTCTTTGCGAATACACTGACTTTCAGCGATGATGCTCTAATTGAAGATATTGGCACTTAAGCCCAATGCTATTTGAGAAAGAAAGGAGAGCGATTATGAGTCGTTTCTTACCGGTGACTTAGCCCTGGGTTGATGAATAAAAGGATGGACCAATTCAGCCCCACAATTGATTCACACAGATTTGAAGCGAAAATTTGATGTGCCTCATTGGTTAGGAAAGCTGCCATCCTAATTAAAGCAGCACCGAAGAATCCTCGACGTGGAGCCTCGTATCATTAGCGGGAGTCAGAAATGCGTCGAAGCACTGATGTTAAAATCAATGCGCAACTTCAACGAAGGAGGAAACATGACATTCATTGCTAATGAAAAGCTATAGTATATATAAAGAAGGTTAAATAAGGTAATCAATTTATCGTGAGCATGGGTTGTTAGGTAGGAATTAATACTGACAATCTATCTATTAATAACATAACACTCACCACCGAGTGGGTTGTTAACGAGTTTTAGTTTATATACTTTACATATATTCAATTCCATTGGCAGTAGAACTAAAGATGCGACAGTGTACACGATTTGAAGAGGCTATGAGAGCTGATGTGGTGGAAGCCTTTAAACGTTTCGAACCAGCTGATGTCATTTACCCTACTCTGATACTAGACAAGGACATAAGCGTTTCGCTTCATCAATAACTGGGTGCCGCTCTCGATGGCACCATTCAGCGTCTGTGGGCTTAGAGGTCCAGCTCGCTCCTAACAAAGCCAGCGCGGCAGGGGTCATTGTGGAACAATATTACTGTTATTACTGTCGAATATACGGTAGGGAATCACTTATAATCCCACAGTTTTGTCTTACAGAACTCCTGTTAGCGAAAACGCGGACAGTACGCTCATAACAGGCATACAGATGCGAGATCATAAGTATTTTAAGACTGATTCTATTATCTACTTCGTAAAAAATTAAGGCAAACTTCTATGAGATGAGTGGTGCTCTAATTATCTGTTAGAAAAACACGGAGGGTAATCTTGGAAAAAAGCTACATACTATTGTTTGACATAATGCAATAGCCAAATGATTTCTATCCATGCCCAGGGCTCCTTGTGCGGGAATAATATATTTTAGGTGTCATTAAGGTGCGCTGGACTACCAAGCAGCAATTTTTCCCATTCACGCACTCCTAAAGGGATAGTTTTCTCTCTATCGTTTGCACTGTTCGTTCTCAGATCTATTTTTCTTATTATTATGCGAACCAAGCACAGTTTATTCGTACAAGCTTCAAAAATTGGAACACATTCACGCAGGCAGCGCAACGTGATACACAAGCGGCTTAAGTTGTACCTCTAAACTTTTGACATCATGATTATAAAATGAACTGACATGACTTCTGTGACTAAGTTTGTAATATCGACAGCAAAATGCTGCATTATGATTGTGGGTGCGAAAAAGTTCTTTTTATTGAAGCATCAGCGTCAATCTTCAGGAGACGCAAGTGCCGCTTTTGGGCAGCGTGAGGGTCGTGTTTGACCTGCTCGAGGGAATCTCCTCTCAGGCGCCATTTTCAATGCATGGCGTAAACGTGCTTTTCGTGTGCTTAGCTCGGTATGAATCTCGCTCCATATAAGAAACGTCGTACGTGTTCTCTTCAGTAATCAGTACAGTACCTCTTCATGAGTTGTTTTAAGATTCCTGATCTACTAGTCTTTTATCACCACAGAAATATTAGCATGCGCTTGCGGACAAAGCAGCAAACCGCTGCTTGATGATAAAATGTTGGCTTATGTATTCCATATCCATGAATGAAATAAGCAGATATGTGCAAAAACAATCAATGGTATTTTCTCTGTGGGGAACCTCACATCAATTCTTCCTTTATCTATGATATTCACAAAGAATATTGCGAGGTTAAGAATCTCAATAGTGTTAATTAAAAGCATTGTAAGAAATCTGATGTATCATTTTCCTAGCGATCAGAAAAAGAAATATTTGTGTGTCTTTATTTTTCAAAATACCGTCAGTGTTCTTTTACCGCAATTCTGAACAGAAAAATGTGTTTCTTTAGCAAACCATTTCTTTGCGCGCGCATGTGAAATAAATCAGTACTGTCCAATCCAAAAAGTAAAAGAAGACTGGCAATAAAGCTCTTTCGGTCTGTTAAAACCTATTTCCCACAGTAGCGGTCCTGAAGGACACACGCCTTTCACATGAACTGAAAAGTAAGATACGGTACATGGCAGTAAAAAAACATCACAGTGGCTTAGCTCTAGTTAAGCCTAGGAGATTGCGAAAGCAATGTGCTTCGGTGGCAGCCTCACCTTATACGCATCATCCGACATACCGTAAGGCGGCGCCCCGACTACAGCGAGGAGCCGAGCCACAGCCCAATTTATTGATTTATTGATTATTAAGAACTAATTTCTACCGATTTAGGAAGCCCCCTACTCCGCGCTCCTCGCACGCAGGACTGAGGAACGGGGGCTGGAAACTCCGCGACTAAGGACTGGTGAATACACATTGGTTATTCGCGGCCTCAGCCGCCAGGTGGAGGGCCTAATTCCTCCTAGCGTGACATCACAAACAGCGAGCGCCCGCTCCCGGTTGGGACACAGCGCCGTGTATGGACTCGCCACCACCATCCGATGGCGCGAGCTGGGGCCCCGTCTCTCGGTCTGGCGTGACGTCACAAGGTCACGTGAAAATGGCGTGACTTCATCGCTGCGGCTCCTGTAAGGACCCACCGCCGCCATCCGAGGGCGCGAGCTGGGGCCCCGTCTCTCGGTCTTGCGTGACGTCACACGGTCACGTGAAAGGTCATTTATGCAGGCCCCACGGCACACTAAAGGCTCGAAGTACTAGCAGTATTGCTTTCGCAATATTATCACAAACGATTAGCTTGCGGTGCTGAAACATTGTAGTCTTTTCAGACCTATTACGTGGCTAAAGTTACTTTTTAACGCGTTAGCATTGTATGACTATTTAGTGGGTTTCGCTAGTTGGTATATCGAAAAAATGATACCGTCGGTAGAGTGCCAAGAAATGTTGTTTAACGATGAAATGGTTGATGTGGGTTTATGAGTGAAATAATTAACGCATATAATTCAATCAGACGTAGGGTTAATTAGCTGGTAGGGTTAATGTCGACGTCGAAACCAGGTCACGCGCTATTCGACTGGAACAAGGGGAAAGGCATGATTTTAGTGCATAAATGGGTGGGAATAGCTAGAAAGTGTTTAAAGACAAGTAATCAACAAACTGAAGTCTGAAAACTTCTGAGGATACTGCAGAATCTGCAGTGCAGAAATGCGAACGCCTGAGCGTTGCTTCTGCGCACGGTGTGGTACGTCGCGCACCCATTATCGAACACAACCAGCGCTTCGTAGAACGCATCAAAGTTCACCGACATTCTTTAATTGGTCTCCAAAAATGGAAAGCCGCAGTACCTGTCACTCTCGTTGTCCTGCTGACGCATCTCATGGTCAACACAGCTAAACTCAGGCTTAGGCATTACTCCAGTACTGATTCTGCAGTGATCTTGGAATTTGTTTTACTCAGAAACTTGCGGCACTTTTGAATTCGTTTGCTCGAAAAAACAATTTTCTGTTGATTCGCGGCTTGCAGTACAGGGATAAAGAAGATGTTGGACCCACGATGCCTACATGTTGCATTGAGGGTGTTACTTCTTATTATGTTTGTACCTACTGTTCTGTTACCACCAAGAAACAAGCGCAACGAAGCGAACATCAAACAGTACAGCATAAAGGTGGTTCTCAGTTGAAGTTTAGTTTTATCAGTAATGTATAGTATTACGCAAAAGTGCTATACAAGACACATGTGGTACCAGAGCACGGGAAAACTTCTATGAAAGCAATCTAGCAACAAGTATTTAGAATCGAGACATTAGATTCAGTGTCCCATTTTGGCTAGATGGGGTTTCGATACAGTTTTCAGCACCGCCACCCCCGGCTGCATGTAATGTATCAGTTTTGGTTACAAGTGCACATATGTTAAACCTGTACAGTTAAAAGTAGATGACAACATATAGTACGACTGAACTGTTTATTTGTCCCTCTCCTGTACTCAAAACTATACCAGTCCAGTTTTACGGTCTGTCTCGTTCACCTAAAGCGGGAATAATATGACTAGGAACATCATTGGTAGCTTGAAGAACGCACTCTTAAGTACTTCCTAAAGTGTATATTCGGAATCACCCAACTAAATTCAAGCTTGAAGAATGCTGACTTTATATGGACGTTTTCCTGTGAAGTGCACTTTGCTGCGATTAACCGCTCTATGCTCAGCTGTCACCTTAGACAGTTTCTTATAGGAACAGATTGGCAGCAACACTTGGAGCCAAATCCACACTTGGCTGAATATTGTTGGAAGTATTTTCTTCTAGCGCAAACGGAACGACGTAGCTCCGGTTCACGCCAAGCCACCATGATGCTGTGCCTGTCGCGCAGGAGCGCTTCAAATGTATCGTCAGTGAAATAACCTTGATTGTGGTCGCTGCTGCGCTCCTTTCGCGCGGCTCCGCTTCTTTTTGACATCCATCTAGCAGCATGCGGATCCCGAGGTCCATCACAGAATGAAACTAATCCGGATATTCCTAGTTAATGAGAATGGCCGAGTGGTGGCATTGGTTACATGCATATCCTGCGGGTATGCCAGAGAGGGCATTGGCGATGCGAATATTGTGTTCTGTCGTCGTGAAATGAAATCTTCGTGAATGTCCTCATAGGTAGGAATCCTTGACAATAATTATTTGCCAGCACCCTATTGGGATATTGAATCTTTCGTCAAAAAGCAGCTGAATGTTTCACTTCATAGTAGATTTTGCTGTCTCAATGTCTCCGGCACACAAGTGGATAACGACGCTGCGCTAAGGATGGTGTGCTTACTTTTTCGCTGGAAGAGCCCCAGCGGCTTGATGCTTCAGAGATTTTAGTAGGTATGACTTTACCCTTCGAAACTATGGTGAGATTTAATAAGAAGTTACTGCAAATAGGAATAAGGAATTATTGCATAAAATCATATAGGGCGAATACTTGTGGATGCCCACAATTCTGGGAGGTGAAATAGGTTAACTTACTTTTACCATTGCAATACATCGTCCTGCGATCGCAATAAAGTTTCTACATGTGATACGGTATAGCGATAGTCCCACTCTTAGATGGCATTCTTATCTTATCAGCGAACGGTAGACATGAACACGAAGTGAGCACCCACGTGTATCCAGGCAATGACCATACGATGGTCCATAGCAACTTTGTGTTTGGCTGGTTGTGTTCCCTACTTGCGTACAGATCCCAATGCTCGATGTGGTTTTGTCATGCACTGAAGTTACTGCAAGGGATTGCCAAATTCATTTCGCAGCAGCAGTTGAATTTGAAGCTTTTCGCGCCATCGTGTAAGTTGTCTTTTTGCCAGCATCGGTGTAACTGTTGCAACTTTGCGAGTGATCTTGGGCCATGCCGGCTTTTTAAGCTCGGCATGCAGGTACCTAAATTCTACGCGAAGTGTACCGCAAAGGGAGTGTGGCACACGTGTTCTGAGTAGCGAAGAAACTTGTAGAGACAGTTTGATAATAAATTTTAATTCAGTAGTTATACGTCAAGCTTTTGAAGTCCTTCTAGACGCGGAAGTGAGTATTGACTACACAATCGAGGAACCTTTTGTCCTGCATATACAGTAAAAAACTATGTGGCTGATTTCATCGCGATTCAAGACGGTGGCCAGTGGTTGAAGATTCTTCAGCCGTCGCATTTCGATTAGTTTCGGCATCAGCCTTTGAATGAATAGGCAGAATTTCCAACGTGGTGGCCTTGAACAACTCGCGCTCCTAGGATAGAACTTGGGTAATCATTCTCTGTCAATATTACGCGCTGCAGTGGCGTACTTCATTTGTAGATGGGATGTTGCAGTCCAAAATGATGCGGAACAAAGTGCATCGCAGGCTATTGAAACATAGGTGGCATCCGGTCCACATAACTTCGCTTAGGTCCAAGGATTTGTTTAGTCAGCCAATCAGATACTGAAGACGTGTTGTAGTAGTAGTTTGGGTACAGTACATCAAGGACTTCCTTCTACTCTCACATTCCGTTATCTATAATCTTATAAATTCAATCTTCCAATCTGCAGATCTCATTAATGGCTCTGGGCGCCTCGCGTCAAGACAAAACACGAATATGCTCTTTAACGCCAAGCAATGGTTAATTTATATTGGTTTTGCAAATCATGTCACTATCGATTCGGCGAAAGAAGTAATTTTTTTCAGACGTTAGCGTTGACTGGCTTGCTAGAGAGTTGAAAAATTGATTGGACTGGAGACTATTCGCTCTCTTCTAGCTGCTTTCTTTAGAGCATTTGCAATCGCATTCGCAAATATTGCTGAAAATATGCATGAAGATTAATACTCTTATACCAAACCATGGCAAATCCCCTCATTACGCTTTAAACCTTTGTTTTAGTTTTCTTCATCATTTCACGCGTTATATGTGCTGCACATAACATTTGTTGATCTCAGGTTTCATTATATTTATCAGAATATGGGGAGAGGGGGGGGGGGGTCTTGAAGGAGGGTGTCTGAGGTGTTTTTAGTCGAGCCAGAGGATATGTCTGTTTGATATTGTCACGAAGTGCTGAAAAAGTCGTTTGCACCAAAAGAAGACACATTCTTGATGGTACTGAAATTAACTCTTTATTGGGGTGACTTGCGCCCGCAAACGAACTAAGCAACTCGGCGGCGGCGATAGCACCAAACGTGCTCGTAGATCGTCGGACAAAGAATGCCCGTCACACTCGTCAACGCTCGATCTAAAGGCTGCTCATAACAATCTAGATGCGTCGCAAACTGCTACTAGTACACCCTGGAACATTGTGGAAACATACGCAAGTGATCGGAATCTTCTAGACAGATCTCGGTGCGTCTTGCGCTACAACGGAACTGATAAAGGTGTGACTCGCGACATCGAACATTAACAAACAAAGAATACAGAACTGATACGCGATCCAGAATCAGAGTGATATAAGGCCGTACGCCGGCGGCTGTTAAAAAACAACAAATAAAGTTTAGAAGGTTTCGCGGCATTACTCACCCCTGAAAAAAAAAACATCGCCTCCATGTTCCAAAACAAATCAACTTGAACATAAGCAAAGCAAAGTTTAAGCACCACAGATTCGTTAACGCGCGTAATATGGCTTCAGTCGTACAACATGTACGTACAATTTCTGGGTGTTCGCGTCGCCGTTGTGATGCTGACCTTCCGTCGGGAATGACTTCATTGTCCACCGGTCCAACGCGGCGAATGATTTTGTACGGCCTAAAGTATCGACGCAACAACTTTTGACTTAATCCGCGACGGCGAATTGGTGTCCAAACCCACACTTGGTCTCCTGGATTGTACTCTGCATGGCGTCGTTGTAAGTTGTATCGTCGGCTGTCGGTGCGCTGTTGAATTTTGATACGCAGCCGTGCGAGTCGTCGGGCTTCCTCTGCACGCTGCAGGTAGGTGGCGACGTCAAGGTTGTCCTCGTTGGTTACGTGCGGCAGCATTGCGTCGAGCGTCGTCGCGGGCTCCCTGCCGTACACAAGCTTGAACGGGATCGCTCTGGTCGTCTCCTGGATTGCCGTGTTATAGGCGAAGATCACGTACGGGAAGATGGCGTCCCAGGTCTTCTGTTCAGCGTCGACGTACATGTCGACCATTGCAAGACCTCAGCCTTGTTCCTGTCACCCTGGAAGACCAGCCTATAGGTCAGCGAGTCAGCCACCGACTTCAAAGCCAACAACCCGAACACGGTCAGCTGCCTGACCCCATTCTATCTCGGAAGGCACCGACGCTGACAACGGCCCAGCCTACAGCACCAGTTGTTTTCGTCCAACCCGGTGAGCCACCCCGCTCCATGAACGACCAGATGAAGATGCGAGAAACTGGATTCACCTTTTCGACGACCATGTGGCAGAATTCAACGGCTGGAACTACGCCGCGAAATTCAGGCAGGTCTACTTTGTTCTTCAAGGACAGGCCCGAGTTTGGTTCGAAAATCATGAGGCAGCTATGAAGGATTGGGAGATTTTCAAGGAACCGTTTTTGACTGCCTTTTCAAGCGTCGTCCGAAAGGAAAGAGCCCAGGCCCTCCTTCCGTCAAGACTTCAACTCCCTAACGAGGCTGTCCCTGCGTGCGTTGAGAAGATGAATCGCCTCTTTCGCCGCGCCGATCCTAACATCACCGAAAGTGAGAGAAATGTTTAATGCGAGGCGTTGAAGAATCGCTTTTTGCAGGTCTTCTCCGAAATCCGCCAAAATCCGTGCCGGAATTTGAAATGGAAGCGTCTACCATCGAGAAGACGTTGGACACCCGTATGCGCCGCTACGAGCGACCACTTCAAATGGACTACTCAAGCCACTACCCCAGCTCATCTGCAAGCGGAGAAAATCTTCGGGACCTCATCCGGGAGATCATGCGAGAGGAGCTCCGCCGATTGCTGGCGTCATCACAACATCCCCAGGTGGCGACGCTCGCGAACGTCGTCTGAGAAGGTGTCCAGCAGGCTCTGGGCGTTCCTCAAGCGACGGCTGCGGCTGTTCCAGCACAAGAGGCAACAGCGATGAACTACGCTGCTGCATTACGTTGCCCTCTGCCCCGAAGTGATGACTTTCCGAGCCTTCGCCGCTACCGTCCTGTTCCTGAAAACCGCCCCTTGGCCCATAACCGCCATGCCTACCAACGACTCCCAAGCCCCGGGAAGTGCGACGTCTGGAGGACAGCAAACAACCGGCCATTATGCTTCTACTGCAGTGAGGCAGGCCACATTCTGCGCCATTGCCCGTACCGACGAATCCGTCTCCGCGGATTTGCAGTCGACGCTCCAAGACCAAGCCCAGATGAACGGCCGCAAGAAATCGACAACTATCTGCGTTACGGTGAGATTGCGCCACCAAGCCGCCGGTTCAGGTCTTCATCGCTGTACAGGGCCCGCTTTGCGTCGCCAGGCCGTAACAGCGATGAGACTGTGCGCGGAAGGTCTCCAACCCCTGTCAGGGGATACTAAATAGAGCAACCTTTGGAGGTGATGTTGCTCAACGGCGAAAAGTCGAACCAACTAACCAACCAACCAACGAACATCCCCCGCCGCCGACGACCACTAACGACAACACGGCCATTTCACCACCGCTCCACACGACGACATTGACGACCACACGACCAGAGTGCAAGCCGAAGCCGCCGCCCAGCGAAGTAACAACGGTATGCCTCTCCTATTACCTCAAGAAACGATGGAGCCGAGATTGAACACCAAGGCCCACGTGCAATGCGAGGACGCGAACAAGTGGCCTTGAAGTTGATGTCGACGGTCGCAGAGTCACTGCCCTAGTAGACACCGGAGCTGACTATTCAGTCATCAGTGGACTGTTAGCCTCCCCTCTCAGGAAAGTTACAACCGCTTGGGATGACCCCCTGATTTGCACCGCAGGTGGCAACCTAGTTACTCTATCGGGACGATGTACTGCAAGAATAACCGTAAATGGGCGTACTCTCCCAGCACCACCACCAGATGTCACGAAGTGGTGACAAGGCCGTTGACACCAAAAGAAGACACAGTCTTGATGGTACTGAAATTAACTCTTTATTGGGCTGACTTGCGCCCGCAAAAGAACTAAGCAGCTCGGCGGCAGCGATAGCAACAAACGTGCTCGTCTATCGTCGAACGAAGAATGTCCGCCACACTCGTCAAGGCTCAATTGAAAATCTGCTCAGAGCAATGTAGATAACGTCGCAAACTGCTATCAGCACAAGCTGGAACATAGTAGAAAGACACACTAGTGGCTGGAAGCTTAGAGACAGATCTCGGTGCGTCTTTCGCTACAATGGAACCGATAAAGGTACATGTGACTAGCGACATCGAGCATTAACAAACAAATAATACAGAACTGATACGTGATCCAGAATCAGAGTAATAAGGCCGTATGCCGGCGGCTGTTAAAAAACAACAAATAAAGTTTAGAAGGTTTAGCGGCAATATGCTTGAGTTTCATGCGATATGCGAGATTCTGTCGGTGCAACCGGTGATGTCTGCGCGGTAGCAAAAATGCAGTGAGGCATTATTATGACTCTTCGTTGCACCTATTTGTGCCAACAGATGACTATATCTCTGGTGCAATTGGGGCAAACTTGCTCGGAATTCATCGGAGCGCAGATACCTCTTTGTGCTCACTTTCGCTGAATACAAACGAGTAAAAAAAACATGGATACACAGGGACCGAAAGCAAATAAAACAATCTGTTTCTAATCATAACAGTCGTACTAATATGATCGTTTTAGAGGAACTACGTTTACCTTTTGCTAAAATTAAATTGATAAAGCCAGCTTATCGCAAATGCACCGTGAACGAGCACAACTAAACATAGGAACAGTGTGAGTTTGCTACCTTACCTGAGTGTCATCCAACAAGTTGTTCCCCTAACCTAATTATTTGTTCTTTCTTGCATTCGCAACGCTGATCAGCCATTAAGCGATACTATATTTTGAAAGGCATATCTCTGTCAGTTCAATTCACTCCTGTTGACGCTACATAGGTCATGACACCGTACTGCGTTTTGACCGCACAGACATCTGCAGAAAGCTCTTCAAATGCTTTCGATACTATTCTGTTGAGAGGAATTAGTCTTCAGGACCACTTTAAATTTTGTAACATGCAATGACATCGCGTTGTGCACTGTAGGTTTATTTTTCACGCCCAGCAATGCATGAGGTAAAACGGGTGCACGCTTGCTTTTCGGGCTTACCTGTTGAGAGCCTTAGCCACTGTACGAATGGGTAGAGAACACCACAGTAGTTTCACACACGCAGGCCCAATGCAAACGATACGAACAAAAAAACGTTTCATGTCGACATTACTTATTTTGTTCTGGCCTTTCCCCGAAACCCGAAACTAGAAGGCACTGGCAAGCATTGCAGAGTGCTGCAAGAAAAATAAATTGCGTTCTTTAAAACTTTTTCTGAGAACTGAGAAAATATGAACCCGAGCGGCTGTATCTGGAAGTTTTGTAATTATTTAGTATAGCTTAGTACTTGCTGATGCGCCGAGAGAAAACATATTTCACGGTAGGATATGAAGCCAGTCTTCATTAGGGCTTCGATTGCACCAAATTTGTCAATAGCATTTTATTTTTGATAAAACGCGTCCTTTTATAATCGTGTGCATATCTGGGATGACGAGCCAGATAGGGTAATTGCCTTCTTGATACTTTTAACCTTGCTTATAGAGAAAAAGTATAAAATATTTCTGATGTCTGCACCTCTTACTGGTCAGTGAAGTGTAGTTGAGCTTTAGCCACCTTCAATCACCTAAAAAAGGGCTATGTTTCAAGTTTTGTCAGGCTTAATGGCTTTACCTATTATCTGCAGCGTCAGGAAAGGAAGTAGCAGTGATACATTTGGCTGCATTTTCGATCCTCGTCTCAATAAATTTCTTTGCGACTCACATATATTCTATAACTGCTGAATAATTAGTGTAAAGAGGCCATGACGCGGCTGCATAAGAGTTTTTTCAATTTAAATACTGTTCGTGTATAACGAAAACCGTGTAAGTAGAATTCGATAGAAATGTCTGGAAGGTGAAAAAATAACATATAGAAAACAAATTCCTACCGTCACGAAACATGTTTGGTCATATTTGCAACCCAAAGTCGGTGCGCTTAAAATAACTGGTTTTCTTATTTGCTGAAGTACATCTTTCGATGATTTTGTAATAATATCAATGTTACATGAGAAAACAAGCCAGTTTTCTTGAAACAGGCTGCCTTATATTCGAAACCTTATTTCTCTTTCCATTATGTATTCTTCTCTCTGGATGAACGATTTAAAAATTTATTGCTTTGGAATTTACTGCGTATGTGTTATTGCCGTTAAAATACACATAAGAACGAAATGAAAAGTACGCTGCGTGTTTACTGAACAAATGATAAAATCCCGACAATGTCATTTTAAATATTTCGGCAGTGGCACGTACAGCGCATTGCACAATTACCGGCGCTCTGTATGCTTTTGACAACTAAACTGCGGTATCCTGGCAGCTCAAAGTTTTCACAGACAATGCATTTGTCGTTAGTATATTTTAACACCAAATTTATTTGAGATACTTGACTAATTAGATCACAAGTCGGATGTCCCATCGTATTCGGCGGCGGCGCTGCAATGGTAGCCGCTGTCCCGGTGATGGCACCGCCGTCGCCGCCGCATACAATGGGAGCATCCGACTTCTGATCTAAGAAGGCAAGTAGAAAAAACAAATTCGGTATAAAAAAATAAGAGTTCAGCGCTGCTGAAAAATATTGAGCGAAAGCATTAGCTGTGGGTGACCGAGCGTTCTTCTTCTCTTTTTATTCTTCCTCAGCCGACACATAAACCCCGCTTTAACTAAGCCGCATGAACGTGCCCTGGGAATGCCAGGGTCCTAGCAGGCTGATTCTGACGTAATCGTTCCACGTTAAACGAGAGAGCCAAGTTGGCAGCTCTTGCTAGTCCACATCCTAGTGTCACGTGGGGTGTGACGTCACAGCGTCACGTGGGTAAGACGTGGCTACAGGCCGCGCTAATCTGAAGACTCAAAACCTAGAGTAGTAGTGCTTTCGCAATAAAATACTAACGACAAAATGCTACTTCTCTGCGAAATTTCAGCCGAGAGGATACCGCGGTTCAGTTGGGATAAGCATTCTACAGAGTGCCGGGAATTGTGCAACACACGATATCAATGCTCATATTTGCTAAAATATGTCTTTACTTGAGCGCATCTGACTCCGATGTGGCATAAATTCATTAAATTTGTAAAGTTTATATGCCGCAACGTCTCGAAGCAGCTCAGGCTTTGAGAGGTGCTGCAGTGGAGGTCTTTGGAAATTTCAACAACCTAGGGTACTCTAACATAAACTGATATGCCTGATACACTTATATAAACATATATAACATATTTACCTGTTTGTTGCAAACTAGATCAGCGAGATTTGGCCCTTTTCGCTATCAAGCTATGTGATTTTTCAATTTGGTATGGAATAGTAGCCAGATGCAGTCACAATGACTATGAGGTTTCATATGTGTTTATTCAATACAGTGCTTAAGACCGTCGGTATGGTCATCATGAGTCACTTTACCCACACACAGCCACTGTGCTCGCAGATAGAATTTAAAGTTATTTTTTGTTGCTTTCACACAAGTGAGCTTTATAGAGACTATATTGCAAGATATGAGTTAATGCTTTTACTAGATTCTCTTATAATAGTATTGATAGAACTAAATTTCGTGGCCTATATAGATATGAAACTGGTTGATAGGCCACGAAAGGTGCGCGTTAGAGGTGTGCACGGGCTCAGGCCTGCCAGAAAGTCCGTACTAAGGCCACTCGGACCCCGTCGACTCGGAAGGTCTCTCTCGGGCTAGATTAGGCCCGGGTCAGGGTATGTTTTTGCCTTGTGGCCGGACCGAGCCGCAAACACTAACCCTAGCACATCCAAGCTTTGCAAAAGTGCCAACATGGCCGTAGGACGATAGACTGTGTTATGAGCAGCATTTTTCTTTTCATTCTCACCTTGCCTTCTCTTCCTGCGTTCGTTCGCCTTTACTTCATATTTGTTCACCGTGAAGCCGTCAGTCACCGAACAAAGAGACGGCTAGGATCCCTAGTGGGATACTGAGTTTCAAGTTTCGCGTCTCCACTTCGGTAACCCCTGTGGAGAAGTTTAGGCATCCCTTTCGAAACTGTCGTATTTTAGAGGCTTACTTGTTGTCGAATGGCCTCGGTCGACACGGAATATAGCTACCTGCTTGAGTTTTCTCTTTCTCGGCGCAGGCGTTGCAGTGGCGGCGCCTTACCGGTGCCAATTAAAGCACACGTCAGTGGCATACGGCGCGCGAGACTAGCCAACAGAGCACTTCACTAAATAATTAACACCTTCATCACAAATAAATGTTTGGCACTTTTGAGAAGCCAAGAAGGATATTACCCAAAACGTGCTTTCCATAATAAGCACTTTCCTTAGAGCGCCGAAAGAAACTTGAACGAGGCCGCATTCATCATCCTAGAACCACCGAAACTGCCTCCTTCGACAATGCAGAACTTATTTTTGCCTACTATTTTAGAATTATAATTGTACGAGTATATTGGGCCTCTATATTTTCTGCAAATTTGTCATCTTAAGACAACTCAACATTTCAAGATCTCTGATAAATTCATCAGCCTTAAATTATTTTTTCTGTATGGCCGCTTCAGCTAAATTATAGCAAGTAGGGCCAGGTACGGGCTTTAAGTCCGATCACCAGGCCGAGCCAGGCCGTGCTTAAGCTGTCTAAGTGTCAGGCGGGGGGGTCGGGGTAGGATCTGTAGAATAGGGCCTGATTTGAGCTCGGGCTCAAAATTTCGGCCCGTGTACAACTCTAGTACACGAATTTGTGCAGGCGTGCTAACACCTGGCCGTCTTTAAGTTTTGTTGCGTTTTATGTCATGGCTGCGCAGAGAAAATATCTGCATATGTATTGCTACAGCGCAGCACTGCGTAAAGCATACCTACAGTGAAGGTTTCACAGCGGAAAAAAATCACTCCGCGCGTTTGGTACGGCCCTGTTCATTGAGAAAACGCTTCACACATTTATTATAGGCGCAGTCGTAACAGAGTATCTACTTTTCTTATCTGCAGATAACAATTTTCTGAAGCACATCAATCTGCTAGTCTTTTCAATAGCCAATGTACACGTTCCTGTATAATATTCCAGCAGAAAAAACAACTACCCGCCATTAGTTGCGCCATTAGCACATAGATGGTGGCCTACTTGTTTTCGAAATAATTTTAACTTCCGTCTGTATATCTCGCCCTCATATATCTGGCGAAGGAAATAAAAACGCCGTAAATATTATCATATAACATAGCTAGCAATGAATTTCTTTCAATAAAAATAATACTGATTGATTTACCGCAGCTGCACAAACCCACCACCCAAGGGATCCTGTATGAATCGATACAGAGGGCCATGACCAAGATGCTGCGAATATTTTCGCCTGTGCTGAAAAGGGGGTTACAAATTACGCCTACATTCATATAGTGCTACTGCATGCGCAAGTAAAATCTTCTCGTGGTAACAGGAACTTCTTGCGATTATTGTATGTACAAGTGCTAAATAAAACACTGTACCTCTTTTTGGGTGTGGTACTCTCCCGTTTATATTTTAATCTGCACACAGACTATAGAGCATGTCGAGGCTAAGCTTTCGGTGCAACACTGCGTATTCACAGTACATGGAAGGGGCAGTGGCCTAGAAAAACATGTTACTGGATTCTTGATTTAACCAATCAATAGGAATGGCCTACAGCTCCAAAGCATAACAAATATTTGCTTTGAATTTCTGTCTTACCCGCTCACCGAGTAACTTAGTGGGCAATAAAGAATTTATAGAAGGGTATTTGTCAATATTTATATAGCAGCGGTAGAATATGGAGTTATATGGTATACAGTACTGCTAAAACAAACATCTGCTTTGCAATGTTGTTACCTAGTGGTGACCAGGCGGTTGGCGGCAAATAAGGAAGCTTGAAATTTACTGGAATAAACTTCATATTGGGCTGTCTTGTGCTCGCAAAAGAACTAAGCAATCGGTGGCGGTGTTAGCAGCAAGCGTACTCGATGGTCGTCGATCACAGAAGGCCAGTCGAATTAATCACGCACAATTTAAAGCGGCTGTCGTGACGCTGGGACTAAGTCGACCCGGCCTACCCTTGGTAGCGTGCAGAGACTCCGGGTTGATGAAGGATTGAATCTTCGAAGTTGGTACAATGTATACAAGCAGGTTTATTGGCACTTTGAGAAAACTTATTTACATGAAAAAAAGGGTATGGCAAGCGTTAAGAGTACATAGCGAGAAGCGTCTGGATGAGCCGTTTACCCAGGTCTCAGAGCGTCATTTCGTGCTCTGCAACGTCCTCAAATCGCCTATGTTCAGCCCCTCTCTGAAGATGCTGACCAATCAGTTCCAGGGCACACCCCTCAGATATCAGCAACCAATCGAGCACATCACTGCACTGATGGTCTGATGCACTGACTGGTCCAGTATTGTTTCGTCGGGCGTGATCACTTGTTATTGGGTAGAGCTTGGGAACGGCGAGGAGGTAAATTTTGATTCTTCTGCAAAGATCTGCTTTGTTGGTTCCGGCAAGGGGATTTTCTTCTCAGAAACCCAAGTGTACGTGCGCGCCACGAATACTGCTCTCAGCATTATCCCTTTCCGGCAATTGCAACTCGTTCCTGCATTCACGGGAAATCCTCTAAAGGCCGTAATCCTCATGCTCCTTTCTTCTGCTGTACGTCAGCGGACGTGTCACTCCGATTGTCTTCTTGGACAATAGGCATTCCTCACTTGACAATAGCGCCTTTCGAAGGGAAGGGTGAACTGTTGAACAAAAGCACTTCCGGCTATTTCTCACAGGGCGACGTTTCTTGGTATTTTTCTTTACGTTCCCTTGACAGGGCTAACTTGGCAGTTGTAGGATCATGACAAAGCAAAGCATGCTCACACAAAAAAGGTTCATGCGAACACGCTCACTTAGAGCTCTTGCACAAACATCACATATCAATACCATGCCCACAGGTGCACAATAGTGCGCGCAAGCGCGGACCATGGACGGTCACAACACGGCGAAGAAACTTCCAGATAAAGCCACACCTTGACTAGCATGACCTGGTATCTTGTGCAAACACATGTGAATTGTTGGATCTGAGAAACAGCTGGGTGCATCTTTAGCGACCAAGAAAATGACAGAGTTGTGTCTAACGGCAACGAGCATGAACAAGCAAATTCTCGATTGATCCGTGCGCTAGAATCACAATGATGAGGCCGCATTGCAGCGGCTTTTGAAAAAGAACAATGTAATTTGAACGGTTCGCGGCATTACTCCCCCCATAAAAACGGCAGAGCCTCGATGCTTACAAAATAGATACATAAAGGTTAAGAAAACACAAATTATACTAAGGCCTTTAGCACACGTAATAAGGTTTCGAGTGCACAACATTGACAATTTCTAGACGCGCCAGCGCCGCTTGGATCTACGCGTGCCATCGCGGATGAATTAGTAAATCTGGTAGTAAATCTGTGCGATGCGCCGAGGACGTTCTTATGGGCTGAAGTATCGCCGCTGAAGCTTTTCACTTAGTCCACGACGGCATATTGGCGTCCAAATCCCAACTTGAGCTCCTGGCATGTACTCTGACGCGTGTCGTCGCAAGTTGTATCGCCGGGCGCCGGGGGGATGTTAGTCTTTAGTACGCAGCCGGGCGAGTCGTCGGGCTTCTTCTGCGTGCTGCAGAGAGGCGGTGACACCAAGGTTAGCTTCTTTTGTCACGTGAAGTAGCATCGAGTCGAGTGTTGTCATGGGCTCCCTGCGATGCAGAAGTTGGAACAGCGGTGCCATGGTAGTCTACTGGACGACGGTGTTATATGTGACAGTGATGTAAGGCACGATGGAGTCCCATGTCTTGGGTTCGGCATCGACGTGCATGGCAGTCATGACCGCGATCGTTTTGTTTACACGCTCCGTAAGTTCATTTTTTGGGGGACGGTACGCTATTGTATTTCGGTGGCTTGTATGATTTGAAGTCATGATGGCTTGCGTGAGCTCTGCCATAAAACATGTGCCCCTGTCGGTGGAGAGCAATTAGGGGTGCGGTGTTGCAGGAGATTGCGTTCAATAAAAAACTTCGCGACTTCTGCGCGGTACAATAGGCAATCTTTCGCTTCTGATGTAGCGGGTAATGTAGTCAGTGGCCACGATGATCTACATGTAACCCACAGATGAAGTTAGAAATTGTCCGAGGAAATCCATGCGAGTTTGCTGAAAGGACATGGTCGTAGGCGGTATCGGCTTCAGTAGCCCTTCTGGTATGACTGGTGGCGTCTTGCACGCCTGACACTCATGTCAAGTGAGGAAACATAAGTGTCATGGCGAAGTTGATCGAGGGAGTCGTCAATGCGCGGCAGGGGTACGCACCTTTTTTATGTTGAGGCGTGTGTAATCCACGCAGACCCTTAAGGTTCCATCCTTCTTTGTAACGAAGACAACAGGCGAAATCTAGGGGCTCGTTGACGGTTGGATTACTATCATTCTTTAATAATTAGAGGATTATTAACAATGCGCCCTTAACGGTGCGCACACTCCCAGACACCCTGAGAGTGATTGGGGGTAGCTGTTCCGGTCGCAAAGAGATTCCATCAACTTGCGTGGCAAGCTCAGCCGGAATTCCACTACCTTGTAGTGACAGAAGGGGTGGCCGTTTGGTGTCCAGCTTTCGCCGGATAAAGCCAAAATAAGGGTCGGAGTCATAAGTAACCAACAAAACAAACTTTTTACAAAGCAAGAGATGATGCAGAGGAACCCACACGAGCACTAATGCACAGACGAGAGGTTCACAGCAAACAACGCTAAGCATACAACTAACGAGGTCTTCAATAACACAGAGGCTTTACAACACAGAAGAATACATGAGAGAGTCAAATAAACAACAGCGAATTATTCACCCGGCACTGTTGCAGTAATGATATCTCTGAAATTATTGTTCATTGCTTCTAGGGCAATATCGCGATCCTCGGTTGGAGCTGAATACCTATTCTGTAGCGAGATCCTGAACTCTTCTGCCCTCCCCCTCACCGCTGATTCGTTGATGGTTTTCTTTCTTAGTAATCTGTAATGTTCCTTCTTCAGATTTAGGCTAATTTGGCATCTCACCATCCTGTGGTCACTGCATCGCACATTCCCAATTACCTCTACATTTTGCTCAATGGCGGGGGTTGAACACATTGCGAAGTCAATTTCATTTTCAGTCTCCCGGTTAGGACTTTTTCATGTCCATTTCCGTTTCTTCCGTTTGCTGAAGAAGGTATTTATGATTCTTAGGTTATTGCACTCTGCAAGCTCAACTAGTAACTCTACCCTGCTATTCTTAGAACCAATGCCATAGTCACCGACTGCCTGGTCTCCTGCCTGCTTTTTCCCTACCTTGGAATTGAGAAGTCGCCCATTAGTATATTATACTGCGTCTTTACCTTTCGCATTGCCTATTCTACATCTTCGTAGAAGCTTTCAACTGCCTGGTCACCATAACTATATGTAGGTACAGGGGGGGTCAAAAAATCCCAGGCCGCTCCGAACTGTCGCGGAGCAGCTGCTCGCCGTTATCGCGGCGCTGTTATCGCACGCATGCCTCGCCGCGCTCGGGTTGCCAGGGTATACTGTGAGAGGGAGTGAGGCCTCCCTCTTTTTCGCTCTCCTCGATAACGAAGATGACAAATAGATAGTGCGGCGTGCGCCTTTACGTTTCGCTCTTCGAGTACGGCTGTGATGCAGCGCTTCGCGGAGCAGGCGGCTGTTTGCCCAAAACGAAGCGCAATGCTAGCGGCTATAAAATTTAGCGTCTGCTTCATCCTACTTTTCTGCTTACGATATCTTGCGTTTACTTTCACATAAGCTCTTTTGCGGCTCTCTGAGCCAGTACTTTGGCTTTCCATGGGATATAGGACTGGTACTGTTGCTTTATATTCTCGGAATTTACTACATTAAAATCGCACCGGAGGACGCATAGTTAGATTGCATGTCCAACTGGTTTTTTAGTGCTCCTTACTTCGAGGTTGTTGTCGCAAGTCTTGTATTATTGAATGAGTTAAGTGCTTCAGAGCAGGTAAAGCAAATGAATTCGCTTGTGTCTGCGCAGTTAGGACGTGTCGCGGATGGTTCTGTGGATACTTCACGCTTTGCTATTAATATTCTGCAGCTTTCATGTTTACATCTCGGGCCCTAGCACTCATCCGCCCATACTGAAGATACCGAGAATAGGAGTATTCTACTATTATGCCAGAAAACAAGCGCTAACGTCTAGGTTTTAGGACAAGCCGTCATATGACCAGTAAAATTTGTTGAGTTTAAACGAAATGCTCGTATGCCCTTCCCTCGAAATCAGGTGCCGCGTTTCTCTTAGAAGCACCGTTATACATCGTTAACTTCGGATTGGTATAAAGATAGAATGTGGGCTTGCGCCTACATTCTAGCAATTGGAGGGACACACCGCACTTTAACAGGACATTATTTTTTGCCCAGGTAAATAGATCATCTAGGGCTTGAATTCGATCCTGATGCGGCCTCTGGTATAGATTGCTCTTGGTGTGAGACTTTTCAGTATGCCGCCGACACCATCGCATGCACATTTTCCGTGTGCAGTGGCAAATAAATTCCATTCTCCAAAACCTTGCAAACTCCTTCGTGGTAGCAGAGATTCAGAAAGTTATTTTTGTTCTTACACTATGATACACCTCCATCACAAAAATAGCGCATTTTTTACTCGCTGACCTTGTTTCACGATTTTGAGCACTGCGCTCTGAAAAGCATATACTGTAACTGCATCATGTTCCAAACAGCCGCAAATAAAGGCGAAAGACCTCACAGAACCTTCTGCAGTCTTGCTTTGATTCCTGGAGTAATAAACAATTATGAGTGTATGGTGGCCTGCGTGTTTACCCAATGGTAAGAATAGGATGCGTTTTGAATTATGAAGCTTTAATTTTCTGCGAAGTCCATCATCATTACGGCCTCATGTCGATTTAAGTTCACCTCCCGATTCCTAAAATGGGTAGCTTGCTGCTTACTGATAAAATGGTGGATTTTAGGTTGGTTGAAACTATCTGTGCACTTTTCTTGCGTAGTGTTTTGAACTCTGAATTTATCGCTATCAACTTTCCGCTTACCTTCATACTGAGAAGTAGGCGATGTAGGAGGACTTGCAACTGCAACTTGCTTCTCATCTTCCATTTTCAGAGTACCAGAGTACAGAACAGAAAATGTCGTAAAAAGTATTTATAAAGTAACGTGACCACAACCATGTCTGTTTAGAGAATAGAACGCAGATGGAAACATTTCCGTAACCAGGGTGTGCCACATGACTGTTGACTAGCTTGTTTTATGAGATACTCTAACACCTCACAGCTTTTGAAGATCTTATCTTATGTCATCCAGGCCGATAAAAATGATTCTGTTATCAGCACCATCTGCACCGTCTGCAAGGAAGCAAAGGCGCGCGACTAAAGCGGTCATTTTGCCCTCCTGCGATCTGTTACAGAAAAGTGGTCAGCGGTGAGTTGAAACCCCTGCTTGCGGCCTGGATGTATGGCAGAGACGCATGCATTGCTGTGTACCAAACCTGGACCGAATTGTAACAGTTGTCACTTTTCTTGAAGAACTGCCCATAATCCGTAATGTGAAGGGCACGTCGCGTCCAGTTGCGCTTCACGTTTATCTCTATATAGGCGGACGTTACACCATGTTCATTTGAATTTGATTTGGATTTGGTCCGGACACACTTGCAAAGGAGTTCCGCTTAATAAGAGGTTTGTATACAACACAAGCAAAAGAATTCTACAGAAAAGTTTAGTTTCAACATGACGTGCTGCACAAAAAGCAAAACTGCATATTTTGCAGAAATAATACATTTTAGTAACATAAATGTCCTAGGTGACATGTATCCTTTATACATTTCTTTGCTTGTAGAATGGCGTATGCGCTTGACATATCGAAACCCCGTATAAGCTTTCAGAGCCAGTATACTTAACCCTTTCTGTCCAAGATTCGAGAAGGTATTTTTTCAATAGCTAAATCAGTGGAAACTTTATAAGAAATATTTTTGCCCTTTTTTAGGCATGTCTCAAAATGTCTGCTATCATCGTAGCGTCTCTTTCCGCCTATGAGCATGCAACAGACTTCTCATAGGCAAAAGTTGCAGCCAGCCGCATACCACAAGGAGTAAAAAAAAAAAACAAAAAGGAGTGCCTTCGGGCAAAATTTTATTTTTATCCAGGGAGAACTTTATTGCGCATTTTGATTCGCCCTTCTTCACTGGAATCATCTACAAAATCATTTATTTTGGAGCTGTCAGAGCATTGCAGTGGTCACATCGGTCTAGGAAGCCTTTGGCACCAATGGTTTTCGTAGCTAAACCGACATTTCGACGTGTTTCGTCTCTTTTCCAATCGTGCTTTTAGTTATGAACAGCTTTATATATTTGATATCCTATGCTGCCCTGCCGTCGGCCCGTCCGCTTACTTAGTCAGCCAGTTTTGACTGGCGAAGCAATTGCAATGAATGACATTGGCATATACACTTCTTAAACTGGAATGAACTATCACGGCGAACGTGTGTATCAGTGAGTCATGGCATCGTTTCAATGTTTCGAAAGAGGAAAGTTGTGCTACGCAAAGGAAACGCAACAAAACTGCAAAATCATAGCTGCCCACTCAAGCACTCAGGACGAGAATTCTTGACGGGCTTTGCTGATTGCCGAGTTACAAGTTAGTCGTCGCGCAAAGTAGACGCCATGCCACGCATCGACAGGGACGCACGTATGCGCATAATTGCACTTGCTATAGCTGGCAGGAGTCGTAGAGAAATTGTTAGATTAGTAGGGCGCTCCAGGTACTCTGTGGACCGTATTGTGCGCGCTTACAGGGATGAACAGCGCGTTGAAGATGCCCCAAGGGAAGGACGGCCTCGCGCCACGAGCCCCGATGAAGACCTGTGGATTGTCGACGCTGCAAGCATTGAACCTACGCTGACGATCGAAGAAATTCGGCAGGAGCTAGGCCTGCGTGCGTCAGTACCAACCATTCGCCGCAGATTGCACGCAGCAGGGCTTCACAGCCACATTGCTTGTCAGAGGCCCCTACTAAGCCTGCAGGAGAGGCAAGAACGCCTTCACTTTGTGCAAAATCATATGTCCTGGGGTGAAGAAGAGTGGAAGATAGTCGTATTTACTGATGAATCCACTTTTGTGACGAGATGGGACCAGCAGCAGCGCGTCTGGAGAGTCGTCGGCACAAGGTGAGAGTACCGAATCAACTCTTCGCAGCAGATTCCACTTGACTACAGGGTGCTTCAGGTGACATTTAAAACTAAACTGATAAGTTTTATTTAATGCCTGTCTGCAGTTAGTGTAATTAGGGTTTTTAAATCTCTGCCCAGAAAGCATTTTCGCAATTACGTTTTGACCTTCGAAAAAATTATCTTTTGAAGATTTCTAAAATGAGGAGTGCTGACACTTCTCCAGTTAAACCTTATTTCATAATAAATGTGAGAGGCATGGATCGAACGGGCACTCCAATGGTTACCTATGCTTAGATAGGCGGTGCATGATTCGAGCTGCGTGCACTATTTTACTTTATCATGTATCATTCGTCTATATTTTTATGTGGGACCATAAAGGTAAATGTATTGCATATGCGAGGTGGTTCATTTGAGAGCGGAAGGTTTAAAGGATCTCCATAGCACGGCAGAATACAGCTGGCAGTTTAATGTCAGCGGCACAGTCACTACAGCCCACAATGAGAAAAAGCACTTTTTCTTGCACCTACCGTTCTGTGCTCCGTGTCTGTGCTCCCCATGCACTCAAGGAATGCAAATTTAAAAGATTAACTAGGGTTTAACTCTGTAGAACCTAGTTTGACAAGCGATAGCTAAGTTTTGAGAAGTCGAAGGTCAATAGTGAAGTCGTATAGGCGCATGCGACTAGTGGTCATGCATGGTAATTTAACATAGCCTAGCTTAGTAGAAAGTTGGACTGTAGTTTATAGTCGGTTGACGCTAGTTGAGATTCAAGGGCAAATGGCCGGTGCTTAGCAAAACCAAAAGATGTAACCCGAGCACAAGCAAATTCGACCTGAAAACAACTGATACAACAGTGCGTTTGTCATGGCTTGAGCCTTCCCATTTACGTTAGTTGCCAGAATATGCGAACTAAACACAATTAAGTACAGTATATGTATTTATCGAACTGCTATGTGCCGTCCATAGTGGTTGAGACTCCTGCGTAAACGATTTTATTTTATTTGAAGTTTCTTGTCTTTAGGAATTTTCGAAAGTGTTATCTATAACACGAGCTGTATTATCCCGAGCTTGAAAATAAGGAATCTGTTGTTGACGCCATTATGCAAAATCGTCATGGTCTGCTCCTTGCGAATTCTACAACTCATTTGCGTTTTCAAAATTATGATACTCAATCGGTCTTTGAAACAATATAGAATGAATAGCTTTTTTTGTCAGAATAGGTCGAGCTTTGTTGAATTTCACGCACAGCTTGTTTCGTGCAGCTTCAAGGAAATGTTTCGCATCCTTAAAAACAGCTGTCGAATGCTGCTTAATTACTCGTTTTCAACAAAGCATTATTATAGCTTTAAATTTATGCTCTTTTCTTTTATCTGCAGCATGACCCGCTCAAAGCATACTTTGCAGTAGAATTCTTTCTCTCTCTTTTGTATACAACTGCTTATTAAGTGCCACTCCTTTTGCAGGTGTGTCCGCAAAACGCTTGACCGACTCGAGATCAACGTGCTGGAATGGCCGCCTAAAGGGGCGGACATAAACATTATTAAAAATGTGTGGGGTTTGATGAAGCGTAACCTGTCACGAAGAGCCCTTCACATTCAGAGCAAAGATTCATTATGGCTTGCCCTTCAAGAGGAGTGGGACAGGCTAAAAGCCGATCCAGCTTTGATCAGCAACCTGTATGCTTCTCTTCCAGACCGGCTAAGAGACATTGAGGCTGCAAACGGCGGGTTCACTCGCCACTGACCGCACTTTCCATGCAGATTGGAAAAGGTCGAGCTGGACGCTTCAGATGTGGGCGTGTCTTTCGTTTTTTTTCGGTGTGGACCACAGCCATGGTGTTTTAGTTGTTCATTTCCTGCCTAGCAAGCATTTTGAACTGCAAGTGGTGTTGTTTATATTCATTTTCTTTTACCCTCGAAGGTATGTGAATAAAAGCTTTATATTTCACAAAACCAATTTATTAACAGGCATGCGGAATATTCTAGACCAGCAAATTTCGTTAGCGTCTTTGCTCTGCTCTGTACAAGGAAGTATTTGTGGACATTTTATGTATAATTATTATCTAGAAAATTTCCCCCTGAAAACTGTCAATTTCTTGCGGGTCAGGCTTGGCACGCAGTAGTTTCTGCGTTGTGGAAGACAATACGCGAATAAAAGTGTAATTAGATTAAAATACAACAAATGAATTGACACTCAACAGGTTGCAGGGCGATGACTTGGCTCCGAGTCGAGTATGGTTACACTGATTTCATGAGCAATACTATCACTCAGCTTTAGATGCAACGCCAAACTTTAGGAGATACCAAGAGAGCGAAATCACGCGAAAGCATAGAGGTTAATTGTAAAGGTGGTACGGTTGGGTACCCTGCAATGGAAGGGTGTTAACGTTGTAAATGTTGAAGAGGAAAGAGGAGAGATGTGACTGTATATCACAGAAGTCCATTACGAATGCAGAGGACTGTAGGCCTTCTGCAAGGGCCGCGGTCTGTGTATATTATTTTTCGTAAGCGGAATATGGGTGAGGCGATCGAGGGCAGAGCGCAGCGTATGTCATTGCCGTTATATGCAGGGTAGTCACATATTATATATTGTAGCGTCTCATTACCGCCACATGTTTTGCTAACAGGGCTGGCTGACATTCCGAATCGCAATGCGTATTCCAGAGTAAAAGCTACACCTAGTAAGAGGCCACATAACATTGTTGCTTCGTGCCGTGATGAAGGCTAACTGAAAATTTACACAGGTATGCCTTACAAAAAAAACGGTGAGCAACGAACTCCTCGCTGAAGAGTCATAGCATGCGGTGGAAGAGAAAGTACAGTCATAAAGAAATTCTCAAATGTTAAGGTATATAATTTTGCCGTCATATGTATTTTTGCTCCTCACCACAAAAGTAACGAGGCCAAAGTGAAAAACTAGCTGTGGTTTAGCTTGTGGTTAAACCTGCAGTTGCGCGAGAGCTATCTGCTTGGCTAAACTTAGGTTCCGCTTGAAAGTAAAGACATAGCTTTTGCACATGGTAGTTTACTCGATTGTTTCCGCATTATTTTTTGCAGAGGGAACTTTTTGCCACTAAAGAGCGATGAGGCGAAAGCCTCTATCGCGCGGTGGTCCGAAACCCTCCAATACGGCACCTCTTTCTCTTTTCACTCCCACCTTCGCGATGGCGCGATAACGTAAGCTACCAATCAACGTATACAGCCCCACTTTAACCAAGCCGTATTAAGTTGCCTGCGTAGCCTAGGGATAATGTGAATGAAGGGGTCTTGGCAGGCTGATTGTAATATCATCCTCCCATATGAAAGGAGAGGCCCGAGTTGGCACCTTTGCCTAACGTAATGTCAGGAAGCTCTACGTCCAGCAAGCGCTTGGCTATGTCAGCTGCCACCTACCCCCTCCCACGACGTCTTATTCTTTTTTCTTCGCCCATCGGACATGCCCGGCGACATGGCGAGACGGTGGCCTATGTAGCTCTCGCTACTAAAGTTCTCTGACTGGGCAGCAGCGCGTGTACTGTAGAGACACGTATTGCTGTCAAAGTGCGATATGAGTCACTCCCATTGCTGAGCCGAATGCAACAAGCTTGAACGCCGAGATGGGGACAACCTTGGGGCAACGCCAACCGAAAACACATCCTGGCTCAAGTAGGCAATCCCACATTCTATCTTTATACCTCTCCGAAGTTAACGCTTTATATCAGTGGCTCTAAGAAAAGCGCGGCACCTGATTTCGAGGGAACGGCGTACGAGCGACTCGGTTAATCTGAACAAATTTTACTGGTTATATGACGGCTTGTTATAAATCTAGACGTTAGCGCTTTATTTCTGGCATAATAGTAAAATACTCTTCTTCTCGGCATTTCAGTACGGGCGGATGAGTGCTAGCGCCAGACATATAAACCGGATAGCAATGCAAGAAATACCCACAGAACCATCCGCGACACGTCCTAACTGCGCAGACACAAGCGAAATCATTTGCTTTACCTGCGCTGAAGCACTAAACTCATTCTATAATACAAGACTTGCGACAGCAACCTCGAAGTAACGGAGCACTAAAACCAGTTGGACATGCAATCCAACTATGCGACCTCCGGTACAATTTGAATGTAGTAAATAACGAGAAAATAAGAACATAAAACAACAATACCAGTCCTATAGTCCATGAAAAGCCAAAGTATTGGCTCAATGAGCCGCAAAAGAGCTTATGTGAAAGTAAACGCAAGATACCGTAAGCAGAAAAGTAGGATGAAGCAGACGCTAAATTTTATAGCCGCTAGCATTGAGCTTTCTTTTGGGCAAACAGCCGCCTGCTCCGCGAAGCGCTGCATCACAGCCGTACTCGAAGAGCGAAACGTAAAGGCGCACGCCGCACTATCTATTTGTCATCTTCGTTATCGAGGAGAGCGAAAAAGAGGGAGGCCTCACCCCCTCTCACAGTATACCCTGGCAACCCGAGCGCGGCGAGGCATGCGTGCGATAACAGCGCCACGATAACGGCGAGCAGCTGCTCCGCGACAGTTCGGAGCGGCCTGGGATTTTTTGACCCCCCCTGTACATAGGCCTGTACAACCTTCAGATTATACCGCTTATTAATCCTAATTACGATGCCTGCCACCCTCTCAATAATACTATAGAATTAATCTATATTGCCCGCCATGTACTTATTGACAAGGAAACCTGCTCCTAGTTCTCGCCTCTCCGGCAAACCTCGATAACACGGTACATGCTCATCCTTAAGTATAGTATATGCCTCATTCGGCTTCCTAACCTCACTAAGCCCTATTACGTCCCACTTCATACCCTCTAGTTCCTCAAACAGCACTGCTAAACAGCTTCACTAGATAGGGTTCTAGCGTCAAACGTTGCCGGGGTCAATTTCCAATGGCGGCCTGTCCAGCGGAGCCAGGAATTTTTAGCATCCCCTGCTGCGTCACAGGTCTCACCGCCGCCGTGGTTAGTTGTTCCGCAGCCGCTGTGAACTGAGGACCGACGTTTTATGGAGCTTATCATGAGAGGTTGCGGCCAATTACCGCACCAGGTTTGCCAACTTCTGTTCTGAAGAGGGAGTGCGTTGCCGGAGGTGTTCACCGGCATCAGGTCGCACCCCAAATCAGTTTATGCAATTCCATCGACACGCGGATTTTTTAAAAATTCGGTGGAGAATTGCGCGGCACCGGGATTTGAACCCTGGACTTCTTGCATGAGAGGCGGATGTTCCACCGCTACGCCACCACTGCTCTGAGTGTGCCGTAGAAGTAGGCGGCAGGATAGTTAGAGAGGGTATCGGTAAGCTGTCTTAGGAGTCGAAAGATTGGATTAAGAAACACCAGAGTATGAAAGCTTCCAACCCAACAGACCAGATCGAATTGGCCGAGATATCAAAGCTAATCAATAAGCACAAGGTGGCCGATATAAGGAAGTATAACATGGAGAAAATTGAGCATGCTGTAAAGAACGGGCGAAGCCTTCAAGCGGTGAAGAAGAAATGTGGCATAAACAAAAACCAGATGTATCCGATAAGGGACAAGGCGGGCAACGTCATCTCGAATATGGACAAAATAGTCAATGTAGCCGAGGAGTTCTATACAGGTCTCTACAGTAGCCAAAGTAGTCAGGACCGTAACGATATTGGCGGTAGGGAAAAACAGTCAGACGCTCCACCAGTGACGAAGGACGAGTTCAAGAAAGCATTAGAAACTATGAAAAGGGGGAAATCAGCTTGAGAGGATCAGATAACTACAGATTTGTTAAAGGACGGGGGGGGGGGGGGGGGGGAATCGTGCTAGAAAAACTGGCCACCCTTTATACGCAGTGCCTGGTGTCATCGACGGTACCGGAATCATGGAAGAATGCCAACATTAACCTCATTCATAAGAAAGCGGAATCTAAGGACCTTAAAAATTACAGACCAATCAGCTTACTGTCTGTTAAGTACAGGGTGTTTACTAAGGTAATCGCTTATAGAATCAGGACAACCTTAGACTGCAATCAAGCAAATGATCAAGAAGGTTTTCGGAAACGGTACTCTACTATCGATCATATCCATGCCATCAATCAGGTGATAGAAAAATTCTCGGAATATAACCAGCCCTTATACATAGCATTCATTGATTACGAAAACGCATTTGACTCAGTTGAAACCTCGGCGGTGATGCAGGCACTGCGAAATCAGGGGGTAGACGAGCCGTACGTGAAAGTGCTGGAAGATATATCTAGTGGCTGCACAGAACCATAGTTCTTCGTAAAGAACGTTACAAAATGCCCATAAAGAAAGGTGTTAGGCAAGGAGACACAATCTCCCTAGTGCTATCCACATCTTGCTTAGAGGAAGTATTCAGAGACTTAGAATGGGAGCAATTAGCGATAAGGGTAGATGGAGAATACCTCAGTAATCTGCGATTTGCTGATGACATTGCCTTGCTTAGCAACTCGGGGGATGAACTGCAAATAATGATCGATGACCTAGACAGGAAAAGCTGAAAAGTAGGCTTGAAAATCAATATGCAGAAGACTAAGGCAATGTTCAACAACCTCGGGAAGGAACAGCAGTTTACAATAGGTAGCGAAGTACTGGGAGTAGCAGGCGAATATGCCTACTTAGGACAGGTAGTAACCGCAGATCCGGATCATGAAAAGGAAATAACAAGAAGAATAAGATTGGGATGGACCGCATTTGGCAAGCACTCGCAGAATATGACTAGCAGCTTACCGGTATCGCTCAAGTGGAAAGTATACAACAGTTGCATCTTACCTGTACTCACTTATGGGGCTGAAACGTGGAGGCTAACCAAGAGAGTTCTACTTAAGTTAAGCGCAACCCAGACGGCTATGGAACGAAAAATGGTAGGGGTAACATTAAGAGATAGGAAGCGTGCAGAGTGGTTCAGAGAAATAACTCAAGTTACCGACATTCTGGTGGAAATTAGGAAGAAGAAATGGGCAGGGGCAAGACATGTAGTGCGAAAAGAGGATAACCGATAGACGCTTAGGGTAGCAAACTGGATTCCACGAGAAGGAAAGCGTAGCAGGGGACGGCAGAAAGTTAGGTGGGCGGATGAGGTTAAATGTTCGCAGGGGTGAAGTGGATGCAGCTAGCACAGAACCGGGCTAAATGGAGAAATATGGGACAGGCCTTCACCCTGCAGTTGGTATAGTCAAGTTGATTATGATGATGATGACTTTTGCAGACCGTAAAGCCCCTTCCGATGCCTCGAGAGTTACGATATGGCCGCTATGTAAGACGAGCGCCACTCCCACGCAGGTCTGTGGACGTATCAGCAGCGGGTCATCCCTAAGAGTCGCATAGTAGCACTAGCGAACAAACCGCAATAACACTAATTCAAGCGATACTATCTCCATAAATAGGGCACGCCGTGTCTGTCTGTTCTAGCGCACTAAGGCTAGTGCGCACACACACTTAACTTCGCTTGTTCAAGCGTTCCCTTTTTCCCCCGTCAACCGCGCATCGTTATTGGATAGACTCTGCCGAACAATCTAGCTAGGACGAGCACATTCTAGCCGCTTGAGTCACCGTTATGGCCGATTGATGCGAAAGAGGGTGACGCCGATAATTACAAGGCTACTCGCTCTCGCGCGGAGAGGGAGGCGTTTCTCGAATGACGTCGAACTCTCACTGGAATGCTGCGTTGGCTTCACGCCCAGCAGGCTTAATAAAAATGTGCGCCGATTTCGTGAAAATGACATCGTCCTGGAGTATTTTTGTTACTTCGCGGCAGATAGCATCACGTTGTTTGGAAGACACCCAGTAAGGATGGTGACGAAGCGGTCGTTGGCCGTTTGCATCTGTATTTTGGTGCCTCCTTAGCAGTCTCGGTCGAATATTGGATGTTGATGCAAAACAGTCGCACAAGAAATTGATAAGCGCCTCCAAGCAGCGTTTCTGATTCACAAGAGATACGGGTTCAATCGGTCTTAATGCCTGTAGGCGTCGCATTATCGAGGTCTGACGTGTTGGATAAAGCGCACTGGCCGGTGCACTTTCCAAGTTCTTCAAATTAAGCGACCATCGTGTTCACCGTCAATTGTTGGCGTTCACACATGAAGTTGGTCACTAGTGTTTCGGCTCGCCCATCGAGCATTTCGACAAAGCCCGAGCTACACAAAGTTGCTAGTGAGAAGCAGTGACACGTTTATTTCAGCAATGCCACGCGTGCCGGGGCTGTGGTCACTCACGACTGTGAGGAACGTGCTCGCAGACGGAGGGATCATAATGTGGAAGTCACATAAGCAAAACATTACTGAAGTTTATGTTGGCATCAACGGCTAGCTGGGTTAAAAATGTTACCGTGAGATCCCGAAGGTCGATAACCGCACCATGCTCATGAAGAAAATCCATGCCGAGGATTAGATCTTTTGAGCACTGTTGTAATACGGCGAAGGCGCCAGTGAAAGTAAAACCGCATGTCTATGAGGAAAGTGCACGCGCCAATCAGCGTCATCGCATGGTCCCGGCGATGTGCATCATTGGGCCAGACCAAGGCGTCATAAAATTAACGAGTGTCATGGGGGCGATGCAGTGGTAGCTGCGGCTAGTCGGGTCTGGAAGGAAGAGCTGGGGCAAAGCTGCGCGGTGATATTCCCGGTCTTTTAGACCGGTTGTCCGGTCGTACGAATGGGTCGATGCTCCAAGTCGAAGATGGGGATGACATATACCACATCTCCAACCAAAATGTTACGTGGACAGACAAGGCGGCGCAACATAGAAACATGGTGAAAGATGATTTATTGGCTGGCCTTGAGTGAGGGCTCCACTCACACCACTGCCGAACTTCTTCGCAACGTTATATATATATATATATATATATATATATATATATATATATATATATATATATATATATATATATATATATATATATATATATATAAATATATATATATGTATATAGCGAATATGCCTAACACTTCATTTATTCTTCATCGACGTTTCGACCGGGGTCCGGTATTTCTCAAGACTGTGGTTACATTGCTTGAGTTTCAATTTTGAAGGTTTGAAAATAGTACACATGCAGAAATAAAGGAACAACACCGCCCCTCCCACACACAAAAAAAAAGGAATAAAGACCACCATGGAGGGCCTGTTGAATGCGAGAAAAAAGGGAAAAGACAAAACATGAGGAAGGGCGGGCGGACGAAGCAAGAAAATGCGGGGAGCTGTGAAAAAAGTTGGAGGCTTATCAAGGTTAAGCCCAGTGGATGCGAAGCATGTTAAGCAGCTGCCTCAGTGTGGATGGGGCTAAGTAACGGCGACGTGGGTTTAGGTTAATCGTCGTAGGCTTCTTGAGCGCATACACGCCCGGCGCCAAGACACTGGCGCGGTTGAGTGCACAGAGAATGACGCGACGGCGGGAGCGCGCCGCTTCATCCCTGGCGTGACTTCACATATCACGTGATGCAGCGTTGGTGGCGCCGCCGCCGCGTCGCGCGCGACGGCGCGAACCGAAGCGTGGAGGACTCCGCCGGACGACGTCCGACGGCGCGATATGAGGCCCTATCTGCAGCCGGTGTGACGTCATCACGTGATGCCATGTCACGTGAGCCCACTTCAGGGTCAATGGTGGCCACCGCCGGGCGTCGCGCAAAGGCCCGAAACCTACGTTAATATGCTTCGCATAAAAAAGGGGGGGGGGGCGATGCCCAAAGCTGAGCCGACTCCGCTGCGGGGCAAGGAAGTGGTGAAAGATGGCAGTTCCTGGCCCTACGGGGCTGGGACGGTGAGTCAACGCCGCTTGCGGCGTGGTCTAGCCAGCCACTGAATTTTTATCTGTTGTAGGCTGTCATTGCACCCACCACCGCTTAGGTGGTGGACAACGGCTGTTGTTGCGGCGCGCCTCTCTCTGTCCCTACCCGGATACTCCGGCACAGTAGTCGGGCGTCTTACACTCTAGGTTTGACGCATAATTTAGATTGTGTGTATTTGCGCAGATTTTATTATAGTATATAATGGTATAATTTCTCAATAAAAAGGCAGTTGCAAGGTCAGCTTCGTCATGTTTCTCTTCTTGCTCCCGTCTTCGTCCTCTAGCACTGTTGCCTAAACATGAGTTGCCTTTAAGGCGAAAACCTTTAATGCTTCATCGTTGTCAGCAGGAGCTGTCGGCAGAGGGGGCCACGCTTTAGAAGCAGATAGTTAAAAATAAATTGATAAACCTTGTCTCCACCAGCAATCAAGCCTCGATCCTTGGATCACCAGCCTAGCGCTTTAAAACTGCACCACGCCCCGGATTATGATGAAAAAGTGATTGATTTAAAAGCTAGGCCCGGTACTTGTCCAAGACGGTCGCATGTAGTGTGCCAAGCCTCACTTTGCAGGTGAAGCCGGTATGCCCGGATAAGATTGAACTGTCGTCGAAGAAGTATGAGAGCTTTGTGACGTTTTCGGCGTGTCCGAAAACGTTGCGTGAGGTGATCTGCGCGACGCCAAAGGTTAGCCAGGTTAGCATCCATGCGAACTGTGGAATCGTCACAGGGGATATATTCGAGAGCTTGAGTGCGGTCATCTCGGAGTACAGACAGGAGGGAGTCAATATCCGAGAAGGGAGCCGTAGTATTAGTAAGAAACTTGTCTCAGTTGAAAAACGAGCGTATTGTCCGGACGCGAAGACATTCACGATTGAGAGCTAGCAAGATGGTCAAGGGATCACAACCCCAGGAATTAGAAAGGACTTCCCAGCGCAGAAGAAGACGCGATGATGAGAATGTAAGGTCCAGTGTAGTATCCGCTTGAGAAGGATGGAGGCCGATACGGGTCGGCGTGTTAGGTTCGTTGCACAGGGTAAGAAGAGTTTCATCGAGGGCGTCATATAGGTGTTTACCCACGTTGATTAGGCTGAGATGAGCTCCAGGCTGCGTGACGAGCGTTGAAATCTCCACGAAAACCTAACATCACCCGAAGACAAGGAGTCTTTTTTGAATAAGCTCATCGCCCATGCGGCTTACACACCACGTATTATGGCCCGCTGGCGTCCGTATACAGAGGAAATGATTACGTGCCCCCACTGTACGCGCGGCGGCATATCTCATCTACTCTGGGATTGCCCTGCTTTTTCTACTGGACGCTCTGAGATCAAACCCTACCGCCGAAACTATCGTTCCCTTTTTGAAACTGATGCTAACACACAGATGATATTTGCCAAGTATGGCTCGCTTAGTGGCTTGGTTAGTGCAATATGATTTGAGTGACGACCTAAACAATGAAGATTCTGTCTGCTCCCCTTTACCCCAATCCATGGCCATCAGCCTTCCCATTTAACAAAGGTCATACAATACATCAATCAATTTATAAGGGAAAGACGCAGTTACTGTCTCACTTGTTTTGCTCTGGACACCTCAACCGCGCCTTAAGGGAAGAGAGGAAGGTGGGAGTGAAAGCGGAAAGAGAGAAAGAGGAGCCGTATTGGAGGGCTGCGGAGTAATTTCGACCATCTGGGGACCTTCAACGTGGGGCTGGGGCAGGTAGGTCACAGCCGCTTGCGGTGGGGGCTAGCCTGCCACCGAATTTTTATCGCCGAGGCGCACTAACGGACCGCGCCTCGGTCGACTGGCCGCTGTGGTTCAGCACCAAAGACCGAATGACGGACTACAACAAAATAACCAAGGTGTTCCGCCTAGCTCGCAGAACTCTTCCACCCCCTTGCTCGGGGCTCAGTCAAGAGCAAGCCGTTTTATTCAGGCAGCAACAGACGGGCTCACTCCCCAGTCCGTTGCTGATGCATAGAATGTATCCCGAGACGCACCCGACAGACAAATGCAGAGTCTGCCGAACGGAGACTGCCGGCTTCGCACACATGCTGTGGAATTGTACCCAGTACCAGGAAGAAGCTAAGTCTGGGAGGATCCCACCGCGACTGGAAGCAGCCGCAGGGAGCGACAATCAAGAGGAGCAACTCTGGGCCGTCCAGCAGGTCATCAAGGCGCTGACCCGGCAGGGAACCAGCGAGCCGGCCACGGCGAGCGGGGACCCAGGCCGCGCGGCCGGTGCCCAGAGGACGACATAGGCCCCGTCCGGAGCGCGCGCGCGCCATCGCGCGTTCTACTGCAGGCCCCGAATAAACGCTTTACCAATCCAATCCAATATCTGTTTTCGTTGCACCCGCCACCGCTTCGGTGGTGGACGACGGCTGTTGTTGCGGCGCGCGTCTTTCTTTCCCTCTTCCTTTTCTTTCTCCTCTATTTTCTATCTGCACGAGGCAGTGGCGGTGGCTCCGCTACAGAGCCATTATCAGGTCCGTGCATTTTCATTTTCTTCTTCCTACAGCCACAAGAACAACAACTGCACTGACATCGCACAGCACATGGACGCCTCATCGTTTCTCTTCCATCGCAACACAGCCGCCAAAGTCGGGTTCGAGCCCGGGTACTCCGGCACAGCAGTCGCGTCTTACCACTGCACCAGGTCACCGCCGGGTGTGCCCGGATCATGAAGCATTCATCATAATCCGCCTTTTGCGCGAGGATGTGGCGCCATCATGCGGGAGCGGGCGGGAAACACATTGAGCGGCAGTGTAGCAGACGACGCGAAAGCGCACCATACGAATTGGCCACGCCAACGCTGGTAGAAAGCGAAAGCTTCCCCCCTTTTTTGGCCTCGGAGCGGAAAGTAGTGACAGTGATTGCAGCATATCATGTTCACGCAGTATGGGGGAAGGTAGAGCGTTTTCACAATCCACTCATAACGCACGTACGCATATACTATCTTCGTATTGTAAGAGCGTGTAGCGCGGGCCGTGTTCGACGTGACAGACGCTCTCAGCGTGCAGGTTTTCGGCAGACAAGAGAGCGTGGGGGCAGAGAGAGAGAGAGGGATCTCAAAGGGCAAAGCAGCCAGGGGTTTGTTGATGCTGCAGAGCTAGGTGGAATCGTCTCCTGTGATTTGGAGCGGCGCATATGCGCGGGGTGTCTTGAGTTACCGAGCACAATGCGGTCACCGCGGCGCCGGCATGGTGCAATGGGCGTCGCTTCCTCCTCGCGTCGTCTACAACCGTGCAGCTATAGGATTTCATCCACGAAGATCGGCAGAGAGGCACATATACACACCCCGTGAAAAGGGCATTGCCCCAGCCGGAATGCACACCTGCAGGAAACGCGCTGCATTTTTCTGGCAATAGATGATTCAGAGCTGTAGACGGTTTCTGGCCTCAGGAGTCAGAACGGATGTGGTCGCAGTGGTGAAAAGGTTCTCGGTGCGCAGAGAATGGTCATTCTGTTGTGAAAGGATCTCCAACGTTCATTTCTGCCTCCGCCGCGATTTCTGCGGAATCAACAACTTGGTGACACATGTGAATCTCCTACATATCGGATGCGCATCTCGGTCAGGAACCAACCATGTTCTACGTCCAGAGCGATCCACTCTGCAAGTGAACGAGCATGAACCCTTCAGGAGACTCATTTATTGTGCCGGGCGGTTTCCTTGCCGTTGCAAACGGTTGGACGAAGACGACGATTATCAAGCTCCCTAACGAAGTGCATCTGATTGCGCACATTAAAGGAACAAAGTCCGGATGCTTTGGCGTGCACGAAGGCGAGCCTTTAATTAAAAAAATATACTGTGCGTCGTGCAACTGTCAAGTGCGTCATATGCTCCGAGCGGCAAAAACACAGATACTACAGGTATGTATGCATCTAAGCGAAATAGGCATGATGAAAAGTACCTACTGGAGTTTTCGCCCAGGCTGTAGCGCACCAGTGATAGCTGCAATGAGGATTTCTTCGGTGCGTGATCGCTTCAGTTGCACCGGGGCCTGAAGGCGATGTATTTTGTCCCTTCTTATCTTTATGTGAGAAAGGGCTAGGTAGCTTAGATATCACAGGCGGCTGTGTGCGCTAGGCCGTAATATTTAGCATGTTTTATCGTGACTGCCACCTCACTAACAAGAAAAAAAAAATACGGCGTTTTAATGCACTGCCGCTTTAATGCGAGCCCATGACCAGCTCAACCACTCGGCTCGCTAACGGCGATGCATCACAACAAACACCCTTTTTTTTTTCTTCTTTTTAGTCAGGCGGCAGTCGCGATAAAACATGCTAAATATTACGGTCTAGCGCACACAGCCACCTGTGATATCTGCGCTACCCGGCCCCTTCGCACATAAATAAAACAAACGACAAAATACATCGCCATCAGACGCGCCGAACAAATGCTCATTGCGGCTATCACTGGTGGGTTACAGGCTTGGTGCAAACTCCGGTAGATACTTTTCATGATGCACATTTCCTTTAGATGCATACATACCTGTAACGAAGTGTTTTTCGCACAGTCGAGAGCACGCAGTCGGCTGCCAAGGTCGCCCATTCACGTCTTGACCCTTGGTTGCCCTAATCCAAGCTTCACGCCGTTGCAGGTCGCGGCTCGCCGAAGGAAACCTAACAAAACGCGTCTTGCATCCCGGCACGCCTCGAGAGTGGCAGCCGTAAGCGGCACAGGTGGTTGGCATCGTTTTACCGAGGCTGTGAACGTGACCGCGCCTCCAGCCCCTGTGCGTTGGCTATGAGTGCGGCGACGAGAAGCGCCGTCGACGCCGCTCAGTGTGTTTTCATCAGTCGCCGCTGGAGCTTCGCGCATGCGCAGAAAACTCGCGCAAAAGGCGGATTCCCCTTGTCTACCGTGAGAATAGCGGGATCCCCCCCCCCCAGTAATGGTTGCTGCGCCTTTCACTTCCTGTAAACGAATTGATTGATTGATTTAATGTCCTTTATTGAATGGGAAGGCTCATGGCCATGGATGGGGACAAAGGGGATTAGACATAATCTTCATTGTTTAGGTCGTCACTTGAATCACATTGCTCTAACCAGGCCACTAAGCGAGCCATACTTGGCAAATATCATCTGTGTGTTAGCATCAGTTTCTAGAAGGGAACGGTAGTTCAGGCGGTAGGGTTCGATCTTGGGGCGTCCAGTAGTAAAAAGCAGGGCAATCCCAAAGTAAATCAGATATGCCGCCGCAGGTTAGAGTCGTACAGTGGGGGCACGTAATCATTTTCTCCGTATACTGACGCCAGCGTGCCATAATACGTGGCGTGTAAGCCGCATGGACGATGGGCTTATTCAAAAATACTTCTTGACTTCGGGTGAGGTGGGTTCTTCTCGTAAAAGGTGGGTCTGGTGTAGCCACCTGCATGCGATGCTGACTGAGGCTATGAAGACTGGTCCGAGTATAGTGCATAAGGGCAAGAGAAGGGGTGAGTGGCCCGCCCAAGGTCGAATAAGGATGAAGCAAGGAGGGTGGAGAAGTAAATGTGGACATCCCACCTGCCAAGGCAGCCGCGGCGTGTGCCGCGGCATTGCCCCCTGATTCGTCCGAGTGACCTGGGGTCCAGTGAATAGCGACAGTTCTGGTCGCGAGTTGGTGGCGTTTAAGGAGGCGCTGTAGAGCCGTAGCTGTTGCATCTTGTGAACCCGGAGTAGCGATTTCCTTGTAAGCTTCAAAGGAATCAGTAAGAATACGTATTGACCCAGTTCCGGTGGAAGGCACTCCTGACAAGGCTCCCCAAATCGCGAGGAGTTGAGCGTGAAGAGGGGTACCTTGAGGTAGATAGATGGCAGGCATAAGCGCCTGAAAGGGAAGGGTTTTCATCGCATACCCATGCCAAAAATGCGAATTCGCTTCTAATCGATGCGTCGCTGTATATGTCAGTCGTATCAGGGATTCGCTCTTGTCGGTGATGGGCAGCGAGGAGCTCCCAGGGAATGACAAAATCACGGTTTATAGGTCGGCGATGGACGCGTGTGACTACTGGCATCTCCCAAGAGGGGAGTGATGCATATAGGGCTGGTGTTTTGTCGTTACGCTGTTCATCCCAGGCCAGCAGGTGACGCCCATGGGCAGTGTTCTCTAGACGTATTCGATGACGCGTATGTTACTCGGTAACGTTGGTAGTGAGCGGTGGAAGAGCGGCCAAACACTCAAGTTCGGCTATAGGAGTGTGCTTAGGTAGACCGGTAATAGTGCGTAGTGTTACGCGATGAAGGCGTTCGACCTTAGCAAAGTCAGTCTTCAACAGTTGGAGGACGGGTGTGCCACAGAGGATTTTTCCGACCGCCGCTGCTCTGGCCATCTCACGGCAGGCATGCTGCCGCGCACCGCCGTGCCTGTTGGACAGGCGACGAATAGTATGTAGCAGTGCTGGGCAAAGGCGTTGTAACTGATGAACCCCTTTCTGGGGGCTGTTGCAGCTTGATATGGGCAGACCAAGAATGCGGATTTGCCCATTTGAGGAGGTGATGGTGTTGCTTCCGATGTGAAGATGGATCTGCATACTGGGGTTGGTTTTATGTTTTCCGTCGATACTAATCAATTCTTTTTTATGTGGTGCGAGTTCGAGGCCAATTTTGGTTAGTGTATCTTCAAGACAAAGAAGGGCCGCCTGAAGTTCAGTCTCCATAGAATATTTGTCTACGTAATCTGCTGCCTCAGTCCAGACGGTAATATCATCGGCATATATAGCGAATCTTGCGCTTTTGCTGATTTCCAGATTCTCGGCGACGCGTGTCATGGCCAAGTTGAACAATATGGGTCCGAGAATGGAGCCCTGAGGTACACCCCTATCCAAGTAATAGGTTTTGGGCACCCATCCCGGAGCTTTGCCATGTAGCTGAATGGGTCTAGATGTCAAAAAATTGCGGATCCAGATTTGGGCACGAGTACTAGGAAAGCGTTTGGCGAGTTCCTCCAAGATAACCTCATGGCGAACATTGTGAAAAGCTTTGTGTATATCGACAGCCAGGAGATAGTCGGGTAGCGTTTTACAATTAGCTCTATTCAGAACTCTTTGCAAAAGCCAAATGCAGTCATGCGTTCCGAGGTTAGGGCGGAAGCCGGCTTGAGCTGGATGAAATCCAGGACTGACGCATTCAATGTAGTGATTAATCCGGGTATGCAGCATGCGCTCGATGAGTTTATAGAGATGTGATGTCAGTGCAATTGGACGCATATTACTAGGAAGTCGAGGGTTTTTGCCAGGTTTAGGGATAGGAAGAATAAGAGAAAGCTTGAGGTTATCCGGTACCGTTCAAGCCGGTGAACTTTGATGTTGTTGTTGTGGCTGTAGGATGAAGGAAAGAAAATGCACACGCCTGCTACTGACTCTGTAGCTGAGCGACCTCCGCTGTCTCGTGCGGAAATAAGAAAGAAAAAGAAGAGAAAGACGCGCGCCGCAACAACAGCCGTCGTCCACCATCGAAGCGTTGGCGGGTACAATGACGCCCTACAACAGATAAACATTTGGTGGCTGGCTAGCCATCGCCGCAAGCAGCGTTGACCGACCGTCCCAGCTCTGTTGGGCGTTCAATGGAATGCTGGTTGTGTTCGACAAGGGGTGCGCCATGTACCGTCACGAATGGTTGTGACGTCACCAGGCGATTCATCCTCATGCCTGTGTGCCAGGAGCGGGGAGTAGGGTGTTTCCTGAATCGGTGGAAAATAAAGTTTTAGTCAATCAATAAATCATGCATTGACGAAGCTGACACCTTCGGGCGTCCAATCCAGGGCGCTTTTCATTTGGCGGCTCCTCGAACGCCGCACCACACAGCAGACAGAATTATGCCCAGATGTCTAGGAGGCGTTAGCACAAAAGGCGTCAGCGGCATTTCAAATTGATTTGCAGGATATAAAATGCGCTGTATCTGTCACAATTATCCCCTGGCACATGTACCACGCCATAAGGAAGGGAGGATGGCGGGAGTGAAACAGAGAGATAGAGATGTCGCAGTGAAATGCTACGATCCACCGCGCTTTAAGGGTTTTCAAAACCTCATCGCACTTTACTGGTGCACAGTTCCCTCCAGAATTTGCTTGTTCAATTTGAACGCTGCAATTTCTTCCGTCCGCCTTTTCTCTGGTACTGTATTGCAAATAAATATGCTAAAAGGGTCATCTTCTCTCAACTGCAACAATTTTCATCCCCGACTCCTATGCGGCACCGCAAGCAAGCGGCATGTCAGGCATGGTCCTGTCGGGGTTTGCCAGGGTAGAGATTTTTAGTCATCAACCCTTCAAATCGGCAAATGGAAGTGTCACATCATTAGCAGTGTAAAGATATAGCTTTATGCAAAACATTCCGGGCCTCAAAATTAGGGTGTCTTCTGAATTTTGCGAAAGTGACGAAACAGTTATTAAGCGAAAACTTCATTGCGTCAAGCCGTTCAAGACGTCGGGTATGCACAGGTTTCCCCTTGAATTGACCACGACAGATACTGCGCCTTTCCTTTTTTATATACTAATGCACAATGAAAGCGAAAGCTTCTGTAGCCTGGGTATATCCGGCCTTCCTGTGACACGAAATTTCCCTTTAAATGACCTTTACCTAATTACGTGTGGGTACCCACGATGTCGTGGTGTTCTCCCAAGTGTATACTGCATATTCCTTTAGTTAAAACCTAACTTAAACACAGAGGCTTCCCTCTATTGTGCGATGTCACCTTGAGCAACCTTGAAGGTGAAGGACAGATACTTCTTCTTAGCTTATATATCAATGTACAATATTCAAGAAAAAGTATGAAAACATGATCTTCACCTGGTTAGTTGCAGGTGTCCACAATTCCGAGGCGTCCACTGAAAACTATACGGCTCCTTGCTTTCCGTAAAACCTAATTAAATAAAAATGAAGAAAAGAACCCAGATTGAAAAGCGAGTGTTAAAGAGGCAATCAAAGAGGCTGTCGCGTCAATACTCAAAGCTTTCGCTCTATCACTAGGTTAAAGCCATGCTTAAGCCCACAATTGTTTCTCTAAAATATTAATTTTCTTGCGTAAGTGCCGGTTGAAGTTCCCAGGAAGAAGCTAAAATTGGCTTAAGGAACACTTTTTTTTTAATTGAGTGCGAAATATGATTCATTGACGCATTTATATTATTATTTTTCACTTGCGTTGTTTTCATGTGTCTTCAGCGATAGAAAGAATCAAAAATTTTTCGCAATATTTTGGGCCACTAAAATGCATAAACTGAGGCGTTTTAACAAATGTCTTAAAATAACATAAGCAATTTTACAGCCCAGAAAAGGTTTTTAAGCATTCACTGGTTGCTTTACTCAAAGTTAAAATGATTTCATTTCGGTGAAAGAAGCGGCTTTTAAAGCAATATGCTCCAATCTCTACAATAAATATTTTTTTTATATTAAGGCCAATATCGGGACTCGAGGACGTCTAGGTTAGATCACTACAGATGGATCATTGTGCTCACAAGTGTCCTAGATTTTAATCTGGGAAGTTTTAGGCGAGTAAATTTTGTTTCACTAACGCAATGTTTGATTTCTATGAAGAATCGCAGTGATAGGCGCTGCCTAACTGTGACTTGTAAAAAAAAAATAAAATGAAATTTTTTTAGCAGAATATAGGTTCATGTACTTGAGAGTTCTTGTTACATCTGCTGAAGTTCACGAGGCAAAACGCCTCACTTCACTCAATTCATTGCACAACATGTAGATGTTACCGCCAAATATCATGGTTAGCATATACAATCAAGCGCTTTACTAAGCTACCGTGGGGCTGTGTCGCTTTAAACAAATGCAAATGCATCACAAGCGATATATTTTTCCTGCTGTCTACACCAAATATTGAGATGTAAGGGTGTTGAGTCAAGTCCCCACAGACTTCGTGCTATTTTTTTAGTGTGTCATTGCCCTGCTGTTCAAAACTTTGTTGATACTGAGGCAGAACAGCTTACTTTCTGTTTCACAGCAGGAATAGTAATACGCGTCAAAGGGTATACGGTGCCACAAAAAAGGCGAATATCGACTACAAATTGGATTTTTGTTAATTTTTTGGCCTTATCTCTTCGTTTCCTCATCATTAGATATTCAGCTTTACAATACCTGAAACGTTAGCGCAATACATGGTGAAGCCACCTAATTACTTATGTTTATTCATTGATTTGAATTTATAGACCAGTACAACATAAAATAGAGGGCTAGTATGCCAGACCTAGCTTTCTCCTGTCACACCTTCCAGTGCGCCGATTACAGCGTTCCACGAACTTTGTGGATTAGGTACTAAGGAAGAATATTCTGCCAATCAATTACGTTTCCGTTCATAACAGGAGAGGCTGAGGAAGTTATTTTCTTTGTTTTCTGCGATGAATTTCGATCGAAAAATTGTTACGCATGCAAACCTTTATTCCCTGAGTATTGATTTCCATAAGTACATGGGTACCCTACTTAAAAACCAAAAGTTCTATGGGGCAATAACCTCATTAAGTCTCATCTAATAGCATAGACTTTCAAACGGTTCATATCATTACCATAAAATATCGTATAATATTTATGATAATGTACAAGAAACTATGACACCTTATGCAATTATATGCGACTTGTATGTGATTTCTTATGTGAAGTGAGTGAGATTGTGTGAGAAAAAGTGAGGTTATTGCCTCACTCAATTTTTTCAGTAAGGTCTTGTTCGCTACAATGTGATTTAAAAATATTTACCTTACAGATTGGTTTAAAGCAGCGAAAATGTAGTCTTCTCAGCATCCTTGCTTTTCTTCTAACAGCTTATATAAGGCAATGTCCAATTAGTTTTTTTGCAGTGAACTCATACCTCAGCAGCGTGCCACTGAGGTTGGTTAGATTCCAAAAATGAATTTGCCTCGTCAAACAAGATTCAATAACATAATATATGGAACAAAAGATGAGACCTGGATGTGTGCGATGATTTGTGAGTTTTCTTGACATTGAAAAAGCTTATGACAGAGTGCTTCAGAGCTTGATTGTGAACATACTGTAAGGCGAAAGCATACAGGGTCATATGCTTAGGAACAAATTTTCGTTTGTCAATTGTTGTACAGTTCTCGTACGGTTAGGGAATATCATAGGCACCGAAAGGACGGTATCACGAGATGTGCTTCACGGAAGTGTTCTTTCCTCCATGCCCTTTAACGCCTTAATTGCTGAGCTTCTGATTCATCTCGAAAAAACTGAAGGCAACTGAGGATGACTGGATACCAACAAAAGTGATTAGCCTTGATAGCTCGAAAGGCTCTACTTTCTGGACAAACCTACTTTCAAGATGTGATATTGCCTCTACAAGAGGAAAAATCTTGCTTCGGTATGTTTCAGGTGCAAGAAGACATCACGCGCTTAAAGAGAGACCTTGCTCAATCTCCCATTCGCCAATTCCATCACGCGCGTTTTCTGGGTGTCTTTTTGAGTGACGTCTACAGTGGAGAAAAGCTATCACGTGATTCTCTCAACTCTATCTTTGCGTCTCAATGGGATCCGTTGAATTGCAAGTGAGCGAGGAGGTAATCATCCTTCTTCAATGGTCAAACTCCATGAAGCGCTGGTGATCAGTCGCCTAATATACCAATTACCTTTAATTTTGCCCTCGGCATTGCAGCTTGAACGTCTCGAAGTTTTCCATAGAAAGGTCCTAAGAAGAGCTATTGGAGTTCCTCCGGCGGCAGCAAACAAAGCATTACTTCATGAGTCACTATCGAAACCCCTTAGCCTTTTCGCTTCAAATAGACTGATAATGCAACTTGACCGCCTCGGAGAGACAGTAGCTGAGGAATCCCTTCTTCAGCGTAGCCGCAAGAGATCTGAATCCAGATCCTACTTGGCTCTGCTTCTGTAGGCAATAATGTTCGAAGGCAAAGGAAATGGTTGAAACATCCCTGGTCATTTCCGACGCTCGACTGTAAGGTCAGGATTCCCCATGTGAGCGCAAAGCGCAGTTCTCCTTTAGCGACAAGTTCGCTCGTACTTGAATATTTGGAAATAGAGTATGCCCGCCGTCTACACATTTTCAATGATTGTTCTGTAGACAAGGTAGGATAATCTATTTCAGCGGCTTTTTACATTTCTTCTATTTATTATACGTGGTCTGCATGCTTTATTGAACGGCTGAAAGTGTCGCTATTGAGGTGGCTCTACAGAAGCTAGGGTGTTGTCCAGCGCAACCTGCTGTAGTCCTAACAGCTGCAAAATCTGCCCTTCAAAGGTTAGATCACGGGTTCCCTACTGATGCCTTGTCTATGAGCTCTCTACGTTTGGTGCAGAATCTGCACAGCAGAGGCTTTACATTACATTTTCAATGGGTGCCCTCACACATAGGGGTTAGAGGTAATGAGGTGGCAGACAGTCTCGCTCATAAAGCACTGTTTGGTACTTCCTCAAAACAAGTCCCTAAAGGTAAGAAAAAAAAAGACTCCTCAGAGAAACGGTACTCAACCGCATTAGTACAATGTAGACTGCGCCCCATAAGCCATATGTGACCGAAGGACTGAGAAGACATCAGGCTACTCTACAACTTTTACTTCGTATGGGATCTGCTCGTCCTCCTGCCCGGATGCATAAGACGAGCGTGACATCGTCTCCGCTATGTTCTATATGTGGTGTGTGCGGGGATAGTAGAACCTTATATTATGTGCTGTCCAGAGTACAACGCGGAAACGTGCGTGATGCTCGCTTTCTTCAAGAAACAGGAGCCCTTCACCGCGCAGTTCAGGACATTGTCGACCCAATTAGAAACTATACATGCAGAAGGGAAGCGACTTGCCTTCGTTTACAATTTCTACAGGACACTGATCTTGACTCTGGATGGTGATAGCTGGAATGGTCTATGTTCTACTGTGAGTGATTGTGTGCGTAGATGGTGACTTCTTGAGTGGACTATGTTATACTGTGAGTCAATGTGTGAATAGATGGTGGCAGCTGGAATGGACTGTGTTTTACTGTGAGTGAATGTGGGCATAAATGATGACTTCTGGTGTGGACTATGTTATACTGTGAGTGATTGTGTGCATATATGGTGACTGTGAGAATAAATATATACTGTTATAAGTGCCTGTACCCATAGTGGGGCTGATTTTAAAGATATTTGTACTTTTTATACAGAAATAAGTGATGCTACAGTGTAGGAAGTTACGGCAGAATAAGCAAGGTCACTCCCACCTGTAGCATACAACTCAACTGAACTCATGAAGCTATTCGCTTTTTATTATCTGGATGGTCTTGACTCCTAATTCAGGGCTGAATACTACGAAAAATCACTTTCTCGGAATTTGGAACAATTGTAGAATCTGGCTCGTTACACAATCTTATTTTATGTTGAGCGCTCAATACAGCAACCTTTAAAGACATAAACATTGTTTCCTATTTTAGCCACAGAAAGCATTTTTTATATTGAGCCATTGATCAAGAGACCTAGAACATGCAACTGATACATTAATAAATAATATACCCAGTTCTGTCTTCTCTTGCTCATAATTTAAAGATTTGTTTGTGGCATATTTCTGCTTCTTACCGGAAACTTCAAATAGTCACTGCATCAGCAAGGCACATCTCGATAAGAATACTTTGACAGAAGGCCATTCGTATGATTGCCAACGCGCCTAATGTTTTTCAGAAACATTGACAATGGTCGCTTTTGAAGTCTGGGACGTTTCTCGTGAAAATGTTCTTCTGTAATTTTTATTCCGCTAAACAAGAAAGTCATCAAATACTATTAGCATGATCGTTTCCAGGTAGTACTGAGGAAGCATCCTTAACATAAGCAATGTTATTTATCAGGAATAAAGCATTGCAAGGTCTAAAAAATACCACACAACCGCGTGTCTGGTGCCCAATGCGCCAAGATTCCAGCGCTCACATTCGCAGCTTGATGAAGCGTTGCCAGATCAGCGCCGCTCCTGACGAAAGAGTTTGGCTTTGCAGCTGGAGTTTTTTGACTACCTGGAGTTTTTTAACGAGCACTGAAATCACACAGTATACAGGCGTCTTGCTTTTCTGCCTCCATCGAAAATCCGCAGCAGGTGCCGGGACCGGATAACGCATTGTTAAGCACAGAAGTCTAGCGCCCTAACCTCTGCACGACTATGACGGAACAAAAGAAACAGCAGGGTTTCTACTACGGCTACATTGACTTGGACGTGCGAAAGAATGGTTAAATTCAGCCTAACTATTTTGCGGCATCTTTTTGGCTGTAAATTTCGATTTGTGTATTGGTTGGGCACGAAAGCACGCTTAAACTAAGCTTCAGCGGACGCGGCCATGGCCAACCACACTTCTCAGTTTACCCGGCGTTCGTCCATTTCTTCGGTGAGCCGTTCTCGTTGTGCTTCAACTTGGTATAGATATTTACGGCTGTGCCCAGTTTCGGTGAGCAGTTTGCTGTTCTGGTGTTTCGGCCGCTAGCGTCGCCGTTCGTTTGTGCTGTCTTTTCGTAAGTCCTAACGTTCGTTGAGCCTCGTATTCGCGATCCGTAGACTCACGCTTACGACGTCGTCTCACCCGTTCCATTTCAGCCCGCCGGACACGGCGAGCTTCTAGGCCGACACAGTAGGAGGCATGGCTCACTTGACAACCTAGCGTGGTCTGAAATGCCTCAGGAACTTCGCTCTGCGGCTATATATGCAACCATGTAGTGCTGCAATATTCCAGTCGCATCGCGTCAGGGCAGTGTCATTGTCGATGCCACATGCGCGAGACAATCCTGTTTTCCGTTTAATCCATTTATAACGAATTAGCCCACCCCCAACGTTTTTGTAGACCTTATTTTGGGACCGCGATCCACCTCTTCAATGGTGCTTGACAATGGTTGAGCTATTTCTATTCGGTTATCCATATCATGAAGGCTCGGTTAGACATGTGTATTTAGTGCATTCGCAATAAAACTCCCCCAATGAAAATGCCACAGGTGGATTCTGCAAGGAAGACGTTATTATGCGTAAATAATGGTCGCTACTAAAATGTTTTAATTACATATATAAATGTTATTTCTTTATAACTTTAGGGGCATGATTATAGGCCGAAAGCGAGAGCTGTCAGAAATGACTCAGGTGAGGAACAATTCATTAAAACATCGCATTAGGAGTACTTAGTACAAAACAAAGTATTCTTTTCTGGAAATAATATTGGAAAAACTAGGGCAGTGAGCAAAATGCTTCGCCTAAATTAAATTTTCTTCATCAAAGAAATAAATGTATTCGCAAATGCGGCATAACATTTCGATGGATGCTATTTTACAATAATGCACTGGAGGAAAGCCATTTGATCGCGATTTAAAGGGCGCCTAATTAGCGTTCCGTGTGGCGAGCGACACCGCCATCTTACAAAGTTTGAAAACGGTGCACACCTTCTGTGTTTCCAGCCTTTTTGGTTTGCATTGGCTGTAGTTGCTTAGCTAAAAAAATAAAGGTTGAATGCCTTACTTAAGTCACGAGTCGCGCATAGAGCTCTGCTACCGTACGTAGAGTACATTTTCTAAAAGTACCGCAGCGACGCTATTCTAGTAGTATTGATAAGCGAGATTTGTAAAGGCTAAAAATCTCCCCATGTGTATTGTACAACTACAAATATAGCTCCTCGTGTAGGTATATTTGTCGTTGCGTTGCACCTACTGTTCCCGCTAACCTTAGACAAAGGCTAAAAATAAAGTAATAACAACACACGATGGAAACCGATTGGATATTACTGCAGCCACGTTTAGGAGCACAAGCATTATGTGTTATAGCAGTAATGGATTATGGTTATATGCTCCAAGTACTAAATATTCACTTTAGACAATAGATGTGATTTACAATGTCGGAGAGCACATTAGTAAACCCCTTTTGATTATAGATGGTGAGGAAAGCTCAAGTGTATTCCTTTTCCTATCTCGAATTGAACTCTCCAAAATGCAGATAATTAAAGAATTAGCAGCCGATTCGCGCGCATCAATTGTGCAGCTGTCGACCATATAGTGAACGAAACAGCCGGCAATCCTGAATAAATAGCCGCTATTCATAGTAAGGCTGATATTTTGGTGATGGGTGCTTCACGTTAGGTACTTGTCACGCATGAAGCGCTGCAGTTTTCAATACCGATAGATTACAAAACAGGAAGAATAGATACTGACGTAGCATGTTTATTTGTTGTAACCAAGCAAATATGTTCGCGCTATATGGTTTGGACGACACTGGCAAAGAAACTATTGCAAAAGATAGGTCTACGGCCTCAATGGGGCGTAAACTTAATGCCGCATTCCAAATCACTGGCTAGGTGATTTTTTTAATTTCAGAGTTATTTGAACACGTGGGGTGTCTTATCACAAATAATAGAGGGAAAATTTGTGGAGGTTTTCCTCAGCCTAGCAACCCCAATTTATATTCTCAAGTCGGTAATAATTATTTAGGTAAATATATTCAATTAAAATTGCAAAAACAACACTTCATTGGCACTCAGAGTAACTATTGGCAATATAACTTGCTTTCTTATACTGCCTCTGAAGTTTTGTTGTTAAAGGTCCACAAAAACGGCCCCCAAGAAACCACTGATAAACGTGTTCAGTGTGTAGAACACATCCTTTTGAGCATTAACGCAAAGTATAACTCCTTAGAACAAAGCCAGCGATTTATTATTAATTTTTAAAAACAGTGTTTTTTGAAATTCGCGGGCAGAGAGAATGTCGCTTGGCGGTGTCGCATGGAACTATTTCCTAGTCCCGTGACGTCACGGGTCGGTTGACTGGCAAGGCTTACTAGAAGCTGCCATTCGCTGCGGTCACTGCAACCATGACGTCACGGACACACTTCTGGTAGCTGCGAAAGTCGTCTGCTCGTGCGCTGCTCGAACTCTGTGCGGGCTGTTACACAGCTCGCCGCCCTTATCGGTTAGGTGGCCATTGCCCATTAAGTGCAACAACCGAAGCGACGCAGGGATCGGCAGAACGAAGCTGCATTGACAAATATCTTATTTATATAACGTGGTTTCATGAGTATCGGAGTGTCGTCCGACGAGGCGTCAACAGCACGGTCAAGCACCGCACGATGGCAGCACCTCCTCGACCGCCGTAAACACCGCCGCTCTGGCCCCTCCTCCCGCATACCGTTCGCGAACGACACGGCGGATCGTTAGCACCGATGTCCGAAATAAAGCGTGCTAAAATTTGTTGGCGTCTGGAATACTGAGCCGAATATCAAGTATGAAGCCCTCGTGAGGATCGCTGACCAGCAGCAAATTGCTGGTAAGAGCGATAGCCGTGATACAAGCTTGTTTCTGCTCAAGCCAGCTGCCGCTGGTGCATTTCGTCTGATCCGATCTGCTCGTACTAGCTCTGAGATTAATGCGTCGGCAGAGTTAATCCTATAATTATTTTACTATGGCAGGATAGGAATCACTATAAGGCAGTTTCATAAGTAGACGATTTACGACAGCGTTGATCATGTTCCAAAGCGTCCACCGCCGCGGCTTCGAAGCAAAACAATTTAGGCCTAGCGACGACTAGGGACGGTCACGCACGGCGCCGGCGTTCGCCGCGCTCGCACGTTCCACCCCCGCGGTAATTGTGTAACGTACCTCAGCCTGCTCGCGGCATCCCGTGCTGCAAGCGTTGCAAACTCGTGTACTTTCATAGCTAAGGCCGCGTATTTTTTGACGTTCTGCTCAGCAATAAGCCGTTGAAACGATAGTGTAGGCTGCCAAGGCTTCAGTACGCAGTCGCTGCGCTGTCGGCCGTAATCGAAGACGTCGGGCGGCACCATAATCTATACATCGATCTTTAAACGTGATACAGTGTGCAAATGAATAACTTTGTGAAGCAGACCCGCTCGTACGTTTCGCGCACTCGGGCGCCGACGAGTAGCTTCCGTCAACAGATGCCGTCATAACCTCGGTTAACGCCGCAAACCGAGGTCGTCAAGCTCGGTTTGCGGTAACCGCGGTTAGTGGTGCAACCATGGTTTGGTCCGCCGTGTAACATAGGATAACCACGGGTTCGCGGTGTCGCTGCGCGAACTGGCGAACTCCTCAGGCGTGTGCGAGCGAGGACGGATTGGCGCGAGTACGCCAGCGAGCGAGCGCGCGGCAACCGGAAGTTCGTCGAAGTGACGTATGTCTGGGCGGAGCTTTGAACTTGCTTGTATTTTTTTGTTTTTTTTTATGGCTCCCTTCGGCGTACGAGTTGAGAGGGAAAATTGGAAGGGTCATTTTTAATCGCCAATATCTCTGGTGTTGCAGAAGCTAGATCGAAAATTTTTGCGGGAGAATGATGGGTGGTTCAATAACTATCAGTGTTATGGCGTTGTTTACCCTTCTTTGTGACCCCTTTCAGGGGACCTTTAAGCCCTTGAATGAAATTAGCTGCAACACCCAGTATATGTGTGAAATGGTACTCTCCATATTGCAATCGACTTGAGATATCCGATGACTACCACACTGAACCTCATCGCAGATCAAACTGACAATATCTCTGGTAATGGCCTGGGAGACATTTGGCATTGAAAAGCAAGTTTGAAAATCATTGGCATTGAATACAAAATGAAAGATGATAATTTTCTGTCGTATAGTTTCTAGAGTGCGTTAGGAGGGCCAGCATGCTCCTGCGTGAGGTCCTGTCCTTGATGTTTAAGACAAAAGCAGTCAAGCCATAGCCTCCAACAGTGAAGGAATGCAATGATCGCTAAAATCAGCAAGGAAAAATGACATCTGAAAGTCAGCCTAGAAGCTGAAAGGTTGAATAAATTGCTACAACGCCTCACAAACAAAATAATTAGCAAGAAAAGTGAGAATTTTTATTAGAAGAATGTTTGCCTGTTTCGAGAATTTAGGAGCACAGCCAATAAACATGCTCTTTCTTAGGTGTGCGGAATGTTTTTATTTAGATACTTATTGGTTATCTAGAGGTCATCAGGGGGTGGTCAGTTCGAAACCCGCCGCCAGACACCCACTGGTAAAAGGGGTACAAGCGTCTTTCGGAGCCCAGATCTCTCAGGGGTGTGCATTTGGAAGAGGCTCTGGTAACCCTACTGTGCTCCTTCGAGGGCTTAAAGCCGGGCGCCAGAGGCCAAAGTAGGCTGCGCCAGTATGTGGATCGGGAGCTTCCGGACGTACAAGCTGGGTTTCGCAAGGGAATAGGAACTAGAAACCAGATTACCAACCTTCGCTGGATCATGGGAAAAGCAAGAGAGTTCCAGAAGCCCATCTACTTCTGCTTTATTGAAAATGCAAAAGCGTTTGACTGCGTAGATGACGACAGATTGTGGCAAGCTCTCCAGGAGATGAGAAATCCAATTCGCTTCATTTGTCTACTTAGGAACATGTATGAAGGACAAGAGGCCACAGTCAGAACTCAGCATGGTCTTACTGATTGATTCCCGACTGAGAAAGGATTGACAAGGCTGCATACTAACGCCCTGCATATTTAACCTATATGCAGGGCGCTCGCTCTTCTTCTGCTAATGCACGTGTCCTTTGTATCATCGTCCCGATGCCGTGTTACCGTCAGATAGAAGAGCGAAGAAAAAAAGCATTCAAGAGTTGCCCCCCCCCCCCCCCCCTCCACCACGAGCCTGACTTCACAGAAAAGACTGCAAGCAGCGTAAAAGTCAGTCGGGGGATCGCTCGTAGTACGACTTCATTCGCACCACATGCACAACGTCGCTGCGCTTACTGCTGTGCTATGAACGAGAGGGTGAGGCGATAGCAACGTCGTATGTTACGTCGCTGAGGCGGCGGATAACAAGGTAAGGGCGTAAGTAGGGGTGGAGTAATTGTCCGGAGAGCCCGCGGCTACGAGGAGGCGTCCAGATCCAGACATAGTTGCCTTGTTTATAGGTAATTTAGTGGCGTCCAAGGTTGCAGCGGTCGGCATCGATCAGGTGCTGGCAGTGAATACGTTGTTTACGCAGTTGCCGCTCTTCTTAGGCGCGCTGAGCGTAAATCGCTACTACTTCGTCGCCATGTTCAGTCTCGCTGTCAGAGGGGTCCACGGGTGGCATAGCGTCCAGCGGGGTAGTAACCTGATGACCGGAGACTAACTGTAACGAAGTAAGCCGCTTCGCTTCTTCCGGCGCAGTATTATACGCGAATGTTGCGTATTGCGCAGAGGTCTATGCAGGACTCGCGACTAAAGTAAGGCATTAAACCTTTATTTTTTTAGCTAAGCAACTACAGCCAATGTTTTGTGCTCGACATCAACCTACATGGAAAATATGTCGGCAAGGGTTCTTTTGAGGAACTGCACAAAGCCATTTTTCTGCGAGTGATAGACCGTTATACGTCTATGGCTGGTGTGAGTACAATTCAGCACAGCCTGAGTGGAGTGGGCCGTAAATGTAGCTCCACAGTCGGTAAGGATAGCTGCAAGTGCGCCATGACGGAGAATGATATGGGCAAAGAATTCGGCGATTTAAACAGGAGTCGTTTGCAAGTGTCGTGGTCTTTGCATACCGTGTCATGTAATCTGTCATGACAACAATCCACCGTTTTCCATTGTACGACTTCGGAAAAGGGCCGAGGAAGGCCACGCCAATTTGCTGGAAAGGGGTCTGCGTGAGTGCTATCTGCTGCAGAAAGCCGGCTGGTTTCAGAAGAGGGACTATGGGGACCTGCTATAATTGGTTCACAGGAAGGGAAAGGCACATTATCTGTCACACTTGCTCTGTGGACACCTGAACCACGCCGTAAAGGAAGGGATGAGGGTGGGAGTGAAAGTAGAAAGAGAGAAAGGGGAGCCGTAGTGGAAGGCGAGTAATTTCGACCACCTGGGGATCTTTAACTTGCGCTGACACCGCACAGCACACGGACGCCACTTAGATTCGCCTCCATCAAAACGCAGCCGCCGTGGTCGGGTCCGAACCCAGGAACTCCGAAGAGTAGTCGGGCGTCTTACCACTGCACCACTACGACGGGGCGTTGACCTGATATCTATGGCCATTTCAGGTGGGACCGTCTTGAAGCTGCGTTATCCTTGTTGGGATGGCAAGCGGTCCGAATTGAGGTGACTGAACGCGGAGGCATCGGTTAGGACGCTGATGGAGAGGTATGAGATTCGATTTTTATCTCGTAGGGGTACGTAGGTCCGGAAGCGGCACCAGCACATCTATCAGATGTGTCACATTTGTTACACTGCAGAAGTACTGCAGCGGCTGAAAGAGCGCACCGAGAGAGCTGAACAAGGGAACGAGGGCACTCGAAAGTGGGTCTACGCTTCAGCGTCCTCTACTTCTATCAATTGCGCTATTTATTATTCTGCCGCTGATAACACGTGTCAGTGTAATCGCATACCAGGAAGAAAAGAGCTAGAGAAAAGGAAACCTCTTAACAAAAGCCTCAATGCGGCACAAGGGCGAAACTGTGCAGAGTTACTCACGGTAACAAAAAATAAATTGCAGTATTGCGCATTAGTGTGCGTAAGTGAGCAAAGGCGAACGCCAGTTCACAGGACTCTTTTTATTAATATACGTGCATCGTCATATGCTTAGTTACTTCAAGCACTGTCGCTACTGTTATTTATATTGTCACCTGGTGTTCCTGAGATTCTTAGGTGGCGCCTGGAAGAAAAAGACGCTGAAGTCGACTCGCACACTGTGTGCGGAACTCCGGCTGTGGGTATGTGCCATAAGTTATTTGGACAACAACAACAACAACTCCGGCTGCTTGTACAGCTTCAGCCTATCTTTTAGTCATATCTAGCCCTATTGTACGTGTTATCGTTTTGTGTCGGCGCTGGTATCAATCTCAGTATATGTTCCGCATACCTTCGTACGCCCAGGGCTCAAATCCTGTGCCAGTCGACACCGCTGTGCACTCTGCTAGCCGAAGTATCAAAGCCTGCCCCCTGAACGCGTGCCGTTGGGGTTAAGCACCGCAGCCATCCCTCGACCTGCCATGCAAGCACCAGGTTGCTACAACTTGCAGAATCCACGACTGCCTCAGCCCTTCCACGGCAGTAAGACCGAAGACGTTGAAGACTGGCTCGTGCAGTTTTAACGGGTCGCCTAATTTAGTCAGTGGGATGACGCCGCAAAGCTTAGAAACGTCTTCTTCAGCCGGAAAGATGACGCTCGTACTTGGTGCGAGAAGCGAAAAGTCGTCCTAACATCATGGCGCTAGTTTTGCCGGCGCATCTTTGATACTTATACCAGCGCAGATCGGCGAGAACGTGCAGAAAGGGCCTTACAGTCTCGTATGCAGATTCTGAATGCGACTGTAGGCACGTATATGGAGGACATCACCCGCCTCTTTCGACGATCTGAACCGGTCATGCCCGAAAACAAAAAGGTGCGCCACCTCATGCACGGCGTTGAAGAACAACTGTTAGCTGCTCTCGTGCGTAATCCACCGAGCATGGTGTCCAGGATTCCTGTGGAAGTTGTCACAATAGAGCGGGTGCTCCAGCAGCGGTCTACCACCTACGACAGGCCCGTACTCACCGTTTTGTTGCGGAGCCGCTTTCGGCCTTCAGGACCACCCAGAATCTTCGCGACATAATCCGCTCAATTTTATGCGAAGAGTTCCAGTCGCTTTTCAGTGCTCCCGAACCGATGATCAGCTTCTGTAGCTGGTATTGTTCGCGAAGAACTTCAAGCCTTGAGGACTTCGGTACCATCTGCTGATCCACTACCTTTTCCCACAGAGTACCATCGTCTAACGTATGCAGATATGTTGCGACACCTGGCCTTTACTATGGCGTCATTGCAGCCGCCTGATCAAGGCTCAATTTATTCAGCAGAAACTGCGCCGTACATCGACAACCGACGACCACCCCAGCAGAGGGCGCACCTGTCGTGCACCCCAAACCGCTAGCGCCTGTGCTACCTTTGCGGGAAACCAGGTCATCTGTATCGCCAGTGCCCCTATTGACACCTGGGACTGCACGAACTTCCTATCGACCTGCGTCGCCCTCCATGAGGCCAACGACGCCCTTAGATTGAAGAACAATTAGCCCAGCAGCGCATGGCGCGAACTTCCCAGCGGTAGTCACGCTCCCTGTCCCCACGCAGACCATCACCGCAGCCCAGATCCTCTAGGATCTGGGCTGCGGCAGGAAAATTAAAGACAGCGACATCCGGGGGCGACGCCGCTTGCAATCGAAGTGACGAAGAACCCCCGACAGAGACCTCTAAGCGACAACGATTTTACGGCAGAGGCGACTGTTCCGACGCTTGAAGATCGATTCTCGCTGTAGATACCCTTGTTTCTCGACAGCTCTAAGGTCAGCGCACTGGTAGACTGGCGATGACTTTTCGATTTTAAGCGGGAAGCCGCTTCTTAGAAAAGTATTGACTGAATGGTCTGGCCCGCAGATTCGTACCACTAGTAGACATGTCTTAACACTGACTGGCCTGTACACGGCAAGAGTTCAAATTCACATCTTCACATTAGTTGTCAGCTGCCTTGTTATACACGACTGCTGCCGTGACTGTATACTTGGCGTTGATTTTCTCCGGGTGTATGGGGCTATTATCAAGCTTCGTAAGCATACAGTGACACTTCCGACCGAGAAAGCTGCCGATACTGACACCGAGAACCGCCAACGTAGCCGCACAGCCCTTCGAATTGCCGCCGAGAGCGTTTCGATTCCGCCACGCGCCAGTGTTTTCGTGACTGTGTCTTGCGACGAACTGCATGACGGGTCTGTGGTCGCGAAAGGCAACCAGTCTCTTTTGCTCACGCATGGCATCTGTAAGCGCGCAGCCTCATTCACCTCCACGACGGCCGGTCTGACCTCCTGGTGACTAACTTCACCAACGAACCCCGGAATTTTTTTCGTGCTACTTCCATCGCATTCGCCGACTCTTTAGCGGATTTTGCCCAATGTTTTAGGTTTGGAGCTGTTCGCATTGTGCACCCACCCCTTGACCATCTTGACATTATTCCGGACATCTCGAAAACACAGTGACGTGACATACGTGCCCTTCTACCAGAGTAAAGCGCTTGTTTTGCATCCTCATCGAATGTACGGCAAACGCCTCTAGTGAAGCACCGAATCATTACTCTCGACGAAGACCGCCCTATCCGCGAGCAGCCGTACCGTATCTCAACGCCGGAACGTGAAGCAATTCAGACACAGGTTCGTGAGATGCTTTGTGATGGCGTCATCCAACCGTCCAACAGCCTGGGGTCGTCCCCAGTCGCGCTGGTAAGACAAAGGAAGAGACCCTTCCCTTCTGTGTTAATTATCGAAAGTTGAAAGACTACTAAAAATAATGTATACCCGCTGCCAGCATCGGCTATTTGCTCGACAGGCTTCGCCGCGTCGAGTACTTCTCCTCAATTGACTTGAAAAGCGGGTACTATCATATTGCGGTAGATAAGCGGTACCGCTAAAAAACAACTTTCGTCACCCCAGATGGAAAGTGCTGCCTTTCATCCTGCGTACAACGCCGGCTACTTTTCAGCGCATGATGGACGCGGTTCTCGCCGGCCTGAAAAGGGAAATTTGTTTAGTTTATCTCTACGACGTTGGCGTGTTCTCTGATACCTTTGGCGGACACCTTGAACGTCTACGCGCAGTATAAGATGCCCTCTAGTCAGCTGACCCCACGGTTAAGCCAGAAAAGTGCCACTTTGGCTACAAAGGATTGAAGTTTCTTGGTCATCTCGTAAGCGCCGCTGACATGAGGCTATACCCCGAAAAGACTTCTGCTGTCGCCAAAGCAACTAAGACAAGTTTGAAACGCTTCCTGGGTCTCTGCGCGTACCACTGCCGCTTCATCGCCGATTATTCTAAGGTTTCCGGCCCCTGACTCGCCTCACGCGCGATGATACAGTCGTGTGGGGCGCCAAGCAACAATAGGCTTTTTCGAAGCTGCGCAAACGACTGCAAACAACCCCTGTTCTTGCGCACTTCCATGAAGATGCTCGCACCGAAGTCCACACCGACGCCAGCAATATCGGCCTCGGCGCTGTACTAGTTCAACGCCAAGCTGGCTTCGAAAAGGTCATCGCGTATGCCAGCTGCACACTTTCTCGCTGAGACAAATTATTCCACTACGGAAGAGGAATGGCTTGAGGTTGTGTGGGCAACTACGAAATTTAGGCCTTACCTCTATGGCCACCCGCTTAAAGTAGTCACCAGACATTTTTTGTTTTGTGACTGGCTGGCTGGCGCACCCGTCGGCTTAGTCGATGAAAGCACGGACGACGAGAGCGGTTTTCTTGGATTCTTAAGTGCGCCAGATATAATGAACCGATGGCGAGCTGACCCGGACCTTCCACCTGTCATTAATCACCTGGAAGGTTGCGCTGCTGATATCCCTCGCCAATGTGCTCGGAACATGTCTGCTTTTTGTCTCCGGAATGGCACTCTATTCAAGCAAACCTCCAGCACTGTTAGACCGAGCGTACCTCCTCGTAGTGCCGGCCGACATCCGTGACGATATTATCTTTGCTTGCCATGATAAGCCCGCCTCTGGCCACTTGGGCTTTGCACGCACTTTCGCCCGAGTTCATCAAGCCTATTATTAGCCTAAACTTGCGGACGCCGCTGATCGCTATTGTAGAGGCGGTCGTGAGTGCCAATGGCCGAAATGCGCGACCTCTCGAGCAAGCGGGTGTGCTCCAACCTATTGCGCCTCCCCGGACGCCGTTTGACGAAATCGGCATTGACCTTCTGGGCCCATTTTCGCAGACATTGGCCGGTACGAAATCGATTACGCGACCGACTATCTCACCCGGTATGCGGAAACCAAGGCGGTGCAGCGTGGCACGTCATCTGAGATAGCCCAGTTTTTTATGCAGCAATCGTGCTGCCCCATGGCGCGCGGCCCCAGGTCATCACCGATCGAGGCACGCCGTTGATGGCACAACTTATGCATCACATATATGAGCTTAGTCATACGAGCCATTGCAAAACCACCGCCTATCTCTTACAGACTAATGGCCCCACGGAGAGACTCAATAAAACGATTACCTACATGATAGCGATGTACATAGACTCCCAGCACAAGACCTGGTACGAGATTCTCCCATACGTCATATATGCCTGCAGTACTGCCGTCCAAGTGACGACGAGTTTTATGCAATCTTGCCTGCTCTGCGGACGCGACTTTCAGACGATGATGAATGCCATGCTTCCGTGCTGCACTGATGATCATCCGCTCATGCCACACACTGAACAGCTTGCTCAGAACGCGGAGGAAGCATGTCAGCTTTCCCGCATTCACATTCAGCAAAAGCCGGTCAAGGATACTTGTCGCTACAACCTCCGTCATCGACACGTCACATACAAGCCTGGAGAGCAAATTTGGGTGAAATACCAGTGCGCCGGCCCGGATTATATGAAAAACTGATATCGTGTTACTCTGGACCTTACGAAGTTCTGCGCCGTGTGACGGAAATGACATACGACATTCTTCCAGCAGGTACTGTGCAGCCCACGCGTCAGCAGCTACGCTCCGAGGTGATGCACGTTATCCGCATGAAGCCGTATATCACGCAGTAATGTGCAGTGTACTAAGCGCTTATTACGTTGTCGTGTAGGGCACTTTACCCCGCCTCCATTTTCTATTTATTTTCTGTGCTGATCCTTTTCGTTTCGCTTGCATCGCCCATCGCTCGCGCTCATTCTCTGCTTTCGTCTTTTAGGAGGGGGAGTAATTCCACCTCTTATTCCTGAGATTCTTAGGTGGCGCCTGTAAGAAAAGGACTCTGAAGTCGGTTAGCGCGCTTTGTGCGGAACTGTGGCTGCTGGTACAGATTCGCCCTGTGTTTTATTCACGTCTAGCCACATTGTCCGTGACAATATGATTATCAACTGAATGAACAATAAATGTAGTCAGTACTGCATTCGTTATCATTTTCACTTAATGCAGTGTCGTTGCCATTATTAATATCATCATTTCACTTAACTGCATTTCACGGCTACTATCGTCTTCCGCTACACACGGCAAATTACTGTTTCTTCCAGGCGAGCTCTGGGAGCCGATAAATTCGCTTTTTTGTGGTCCGTTGTAAGACATCACGGAACAAGACTGCGACCTTGCAATTGATGAAGCAGTGTTTATTTGTTTAGAAATATCAGAAAGGCAACAGTACACACATGACTCAAAAATATACGTTTTCTGAATCCAATTCTTTACAAACCATTTTTTCGCTCGAACCTTGTAGAAGGAGGACATAGTAAAAGGTTAAAGCAACGTTTTTTATACTAGACGTGACGTGGCGTCTCGTGATGTCTCGGCAATCCAATATAAACCGAGCATTAAAGAACGGGTAGGAAAAGATCGAAATCAATTATTTGCACAAGCGTTTACACAGCATTGAAAATGAGAACTGTTGAAAAAAGTGTCCCACAATACTTACTTAAAAATTTATCACCATGCCTAAACATCCATAAACACGGAGGGTAATTGAAGATAGAAAACCCAATACGTGGGTAAAGCATACATTTTTCAAAAACGGTCGAAGCATTGTGTAGGCTGCAATAAAAAAAGAACAACATAAAGTGGGCCACTATCTGCTGCTTATAGCAAAGGACTAAACCTAGCCCACCTGTACCACAGGAAGGAAACGGTACTCATGTCGCATGGGTTCCAAGTAAGAGCCACATAAAAAAGTTGAAAAAAAATTCCATGAAAGCGCTGTATAAAAGGCCCTGTGCAGTAATTTACAAAATACTAAAAAATATAATAAATATATTTTATTTCACATTCAGTTCGATGCCTCACCGCGATGCGATTTTCGATGCACCTTTTTATATGATTTTCGTTAATGAATTGCATAACTGACGGCAAATTGAATAATTCATTGCACCTAGGAGTCAGTTGATTCCACATGATATTATTTCTCTCAACTAATCACTCATGTTCACTAAATGAAGAAACCGACAGACTTTGAACAGCACTGACACTCTCTATTGCGATGTGTTTTGGCTTGCCTGCTGTCTAGTGCTCTGTTGGCCTGTATGTTGAGGCGTCTGTGGTGTTTCTTTAAACCATTCTAAAAGCACTTTCTGCAAATTAATACCACTTTTAGAAATGAAATCCGCGCGCAATTATAGTTTGCGTGATCGGCTGCGGATCGGAGGATAGCGTTTCAATTCGCGGCGGAGACAGATCTTTATTCTTTTAAAAAACAGTGCGAAGGTCGCTTGCTAGTCTCAGCTTCCACTGATACTTTTGATTCACACATGAAAGGCTTTCGCCCTAATTGGCTCCGTCTAGAGGCCAGCGGCAGGTGTATGGCGGAAGCACAAAGTTTGCCGTGGCTTGGCCCAAATATAGTTCTGCGCGACTGCAGTGTATCCATGAACTGGGTGGCCTAGCACTCAAATTAGGAAGTTTTAAAAGTACAAAATTAGGCAATTACTCACCAAATCAACAATAATATTTGTTTTCACTGGCTGCTTTCTTACAGAGGTGAGCCAATATACAGACACTTCGGTTTTCGTTTTAATTTACCACTCGTTTGTTCCCTTGATAAGGTTACATGGACGTTGGTGAGGCAATGCTAGCGTTGTTATGTCATTGCAAAGGAGGCAACGAAGCAGTTCTTATCACTTCCGTCACGCCGTCTTCTCTGATTCTTCCCGAAATGATACGCACTTAGATATCTTGTCTCATAATGGGCTGCTTGCGGAAGTTTTCGTCTTACAAATCATGTTGTTTCTCGTTCATTGCTGTATAGTACAATGCATTCCAGTTTATGCAGGCCGAACTTTTGTCGTTATAAGAGCAGCTAGCACTCTTCTTTCTCGCTAGTATTCTTACGTCATTCTGGAATGCCATTTTGTTCTTCCAACCCTTATGGCTCCAGGTGCTTAGGGCATTGGTCACTTACATATGCTGGGGTTGTTGCTGGCGTTGTTGGGCATTTGTTTGGTATAAATGAGAGTTTATTTAAGGAAATAATAGTTGAGCTATTTTTCTCGACGAAGATTTCATCGACACCACACTGTGAATTGTGTCATTACTCGATCGCTGTAAAAGTCAGACTAGTATACTATGCTGATGCTGCTTCCTTTTTGTTTGCTTCCTTTCTGTGTCATCTTCGTTGACAGGCTTCCTTATAAATTGCACTGAAGAAAGCAAGATTCAAGCACAACTGAATAAAGTGGGTGGCGAGCGCTGAAATTCCCTTTCAAAAAACGTGGACAAACATGACAAAATGGTTATATCCTTAATTAGAACAGCTAATGAGATAGGTAGTAGGAGCTGCAGGTTCGATCTCATTATTTTTTATGCTAAGGAGCAAGAGGATGAGAGTCCTCAACGCCTGCAAGACTGTGCAGAGAAACTTTGCCTAGATAAATTACAAATAAAAATAGCAGGCTCCGAAGGGATCCATCGTCTTGGTCGAAAACAGTTCAGTTCAGTTCAGTCGTTAAGTCGTGCCCGACTCTTCGTGACCCTATGGACCATGTCACGCCGCGCTTTCCGGTCTCTCACTATCTTTCTAACATCACATAACTTCATCTGCAGTGCCTAGAGGATGCCATCTAACCATCACGTTCGCTGCCTACCCCTTCTCCGGCGACCCTCAACCTTTCCCAACATCAATTCTTTCTCCAGCGACTCCTCTCTTCTCATCAGATGACCAAAGTAGCTGAGCTTTAACTTTGAAATTTGACCCTCCAATGAGCAGTCAAGGTTTATGGTCGACAATATCGACTGATTTGATCTTCTGGCAGTCCAAGGAACTCTCAAGAGTCTTCGCCAGCACCACAATTCAAACGCGTCAATTCTTCGGCGGTCAGCCTTTTTCACAGTCCAACTCTCGCATCCATACATCACAACTGGAAAGACCATAGCACGAGTTATACGGATCTTGGTTGGCAGACTAATGTCTCTGCTCTTTACTAGCCGGTCAAGGTTAACCATTGCTCTCTTTCCCAGAAGCAGGCGCGTCTCCTAATTTCATGGCTGCAGTCTCCTTCAGAGGTAATCTTGGAGCCCAAGAAGAGAAAATCTGTCACAGCTTCCACTTCTTTTCCCTTGATGCTTCAGGACTTGATAGGGCAAGACGCCATGATCTTTGTCTTTTTAATGTTCAGTTTAAGCCCAAACTTCTCACTCGCTTCTTGTACGCGCAGCAGAAGTCTCTTGAGTTCCGCTTCACTTTCTGCCATTAAAGTGGTATCATCCGCATATCTAAGGTTGTTGATACGTTTTCCAGCAATCTTCACTCCAGCTGAAGACTCGTCCGTATTGTATAGCAATCATAAAAAATTAAATCGCTATGCTAGTTTCCTGAAACTAAGCCGACACTGGAGGTGCGTCATGGCCAGCGACAACGAAAGGGTTAAAATCAACTCGACGACCTGTCTGTGCTGGAGTTCTCCAGTGGTCAGTCCTAGGCCTTGTGCTGTTTTTTATTTATGTTAATGTTTTTTTCTCTCTGCTTGCATAATTTAAAAACGGTATTGTACGCTGATGACACTGTAATAGTTTTTAAAGGCAAAACTCTGATATTGAGGCTTAGATACGCGAGTTAAGTAACATCTGTGCATGGTTTAAGGCTAATAAACTGACATCAAATGTTGTGAAAACAAAGTACAGTACTCACGGATTGAAATAGGACATTCGGAGCGCGTGGCCGTCACTGAATGCAAGGCAGTGTGGTAAACAGGCCGGCTTATTGGCGACCGGAAGGAGCAGTTCTGCTTCTTAGATGTTCTCCCCCTCGAGCTATACCACAATGCAGCACCTTGGTTCCATGAGCATCCCCGGGCGGCGCTGCATGCAGCGACGGCCACGCGCTCCGAGTGTCCTATTTCAATCCGTGAGTACTGTACATCCTGTTTAGGTCAAGGCACAAACATATCACAGAAACACGATTACATATTTGCCTCTACAACGTTTTATTTAGCAAGTTGACATTAAATAACTTGGCGTAACCCTATATAGGAACCTTAAACGGCACGAACAGATTGATACCCTGTGCTCCAAGGCTGCTTCAGCTTGCTACATATTATATAAAACATGGGGGTTGCTGGACATATCTGTGCTGAAGATCATTTGCTTTCCTCTTTATCATTGTCATTTGATGTACTGCTGTGATTCATGGGCTAGTACATACAGATCTTACATTATTATATTATCTCTTTGCACAAAAGAGCATTGTGAATAATAAAATACTCGAACAGGTATCCGTCTGGTGCTTCTTAGTTCCATAGGTTACAAATGTCGCAGTATATATTGTTATATAAAACGAGAATCGCCATGGTAGCAAATTACACAGAATAATTACCCGCTTTCAATTAATATGTAGTCTTGCCTAACAGGAGCGCTAGAAATACAAGCAAAATTAATTTTATTTACCCTGTGACCAGAAACGCCAATGCTCAGCGCCCAATTCAATATTGCTGCGAAAGCTTCAAACCTGTATTTGTTGTTTCAACAGCCGCCGGCATACAGGCTTATCACTCTGATTCTGGATCGCGTATCAGTTCGTAATCTTTGGTAATGCTCGATGTAGCGAGTCACACCTTTATCACTTTCGTTGTAGCGCAAGATGCACCGATATCTATCTCTAAGATTCTGGCCACTCGTGTGTCTTTCCACAATGTTCCAGCCCGTGCTGGTAGCTGTTTGCGACGTTATCTAGATTGTTCTGTGCAGCCTTTAAATTGAGCGTTGACGAGTGTGACGAGCATTCTTTTCTTGACGATCGACCAACACGTTTGCTGCTAACGCCGCCGCCGTGTTGCTTAGTTCTTTTGCGGGCGCAAGTCAGCCCAATAAAGAGTTAGTTTCCGTACCAAGCCTGTGCCTTCATTTGTGTCAGCCACCCTGGTCACTACCACGTGACATCTGGCGGAGGTGCTGCCCTTGATCCTTCAAGCGAAGACCTGAGCCTCATTCCTGTCGCCCTGGAAGACCAACCTACAGGTCACCGAGCCAGCCGCCGACTCCAAGGCCTACAACCCGAACACGGTCTGCTGCCTGACCCCCTTCGATCTCGGAAGGCGTCGACGCTGACAATGACTCAGTCTACAGCCCCAGTTGTTTTCGTCCAGCCCTCTGAGCCCCCTGCTTCCATGGACGACCGGATGAAGATGGACATTTTCGATCGTGTGGCAGAATTCAATGGCTGGAACGACGCCGCAAAACTTAGACAAGTCTACTTTGTTCTTCAAAGACATGCCCGAGTTTGGTTAGAAAATCATGAGGCAACTATAAAAGATTGGGAGACGTTCAAGCAAGCGTTTCAGACGAGCTTTTCAAGCGTCGTCCGAAAGGAAAGAGCCCAGGCCCTGCTTCAGTCAAGACTTCAACTCCCTAACGAGCTTGTCCTGGCATACACTGAGGAGATGAAGCGCCCATTTCGCCGCGCCGACTCTAATAGGACTGAAGGTGATCTAGTCAAACTTTTATTGCGAGGCATTAAAGAGTCGCTCTTTGCGGGTCTTGTGCGAAATCTGCCAAGAAATGTGGCGGACTTTGAAACAGAAGCGTCTACCATCGAGAAGACGTTGGACAACCGGATGCGCCATTACGAGCGACTACTTCAACCGCACTACTCAAGCCACTACCCCAGCGCAACTACAAGCGGAGAGAATCTTCGGGACCTCATCCAGGAGATCGTGCGAGAGGAGCTCCGCCAACTGATGCCATCATCGAAAAAGCTGTAGGTGGCGATGCTCGCGGACGGCGTCCCTGAAGAAGTCCGGCAGGCGCTGAACGTTCCTAAAGCGATGGCTGCGACAGTTCCAGCTCAAGAGGCAACAGCGATGAACTACGCTGCTGCATTACGTCTCCCTCCGCCCCGACATGATGACTTTCCGAGCCCTCGCCGCTACCGTTCTGTTCCTGAAAACCGCCCCTTGGCCCCCGCCCGCCAATCCTACCAACGACCAACAAGCCCCAGGAAGTGCGATGCATGGAGGACAGAGAACAACCGGCCAATATGCTTCCACTGCGGTGAGGCCGGCCACATTCTGCGGCACTGCCCATACCGGCGAATCGCTCTCCTCGGAGTTGCAGTCGACGCTCCACGACCACGCCCAGGTGAACGACCGCAAGAAATCGACAACTATCTGCGTAGCGGTGAGATTGCGCCACCAAGCCGTCGATTCAGGTCTCCATCGCAGCACAGGGCCCGCTTTGTGTCGCCAGGACGTAACTGTGAGGATAGTGTGCGCGGAAGGTCTCCAAGCCTGCGCAGGGGAAACTAAACAGAGCAACCTTTGGAGCTGAGGTTGCTCAACGGCGAAAAAACGAACATCCCCCGCCGCCGACGACCACTAACGACGACGTAAGCATTTCACCACCGCTCCACACGACTTCAGCGACGACAACCCGACCAGAGTGCAACCAGACACCGCCGTCCAGCGAAGTAACAATGGTATGCCTCGGCCATGACCTTAAGAAACGACGGAGCCGAGATCGCACTCTAAGGCCCACGTGCAATGCGAGGGCGAGAACAAGTGACCTTGAAGTTGATATCGACGGTCGCACAGTCACTGACATAGTAGACACAAGAGCTGACTATTCAGTCATTAGTGGACCGTTAGCCTCTCAGCTCAGAAAAGTTACCACCGCTTGGAATGGCCCGCTGATTCGCCCCGCAGGTGGCAACCTGATTACTCTACCGAGACGATGCACTGCAAGAACAACAGTAAATGGGCGTACTTACCCCACCAGCTTTGTGGTCTTTCAGCAGTGCTCCCGCGATGTGATTTTAGGCATGGACTTCCTAAATGAACATAGGGCTATCATCGACCTGCGATTCAAGCTCATCAAGCTCTCTGCAGACAACGCCATTCCTGCTACGACGACGTCGACGCAACACATCGCTCTAAACGTTCTCGATGAAGAATTGACCGCCCCGCCCCGATAAAGCATCACAGTCTGCGCAGGTAGCGCGAACATCGAAACCGCTGAAGGCATCGTCGAAGGAAACATCCAATTGCTCTTAGAATGAGGTGTCGGCATCAAGAGAGGCATCGCGAAATTCAGCAGAGGTCAAGCTCAGGTGCTGATAACCAACTTCTCCGACGAATACCGGCATCTCAACAAGGGCACGACGATCGCTTTTCTCCAGGAATTAGCGGACCTCAAATATGTATTCACATTCCACGACCAAATGCTGGAAGACGTACCGGACCAATTTCGTCAGCCCACATATGACATCAACCCTGCATTGACCCACAGCAGGGAAGATCAGATTCTCAGTCTTCTTCGTAGCTACGGGGAGTGCTTCTCGCCATCATCGAAGGTACGACAAATACCACTGGCCAAGCACGGCATTATAACGGACGAACACGACCGACCTCTGCGCCAAAGCCCTTATCGTGTATCGCCGCGAGAACGGCAGGCCATTCGAGATCAAGTTGAGGAAATGCTGCGTGATGAGGTAATCCAGCCATCGAAGAGTCCCTGGGCGGCACCAGTCGTTTTGGTAAAGAAGAAAGACGGCACACTTCGCTCCGGCGTTGATTACCGCTGCTTGAATAGCATTACTAAGAAGTATGTCTACCCGCTTCGCCGCATCTACGACACTCTCGACCGGCTCTGCAATGCAAGGTACTTCTCATCGATGGACCTGAAGAGTGGATAATGGCAAGTTGAGGTCGACGAATGAGATCGCGAGAAGACAGCATTCATCACACCGGACGGTCTTTTTGAGTTCAAGGTGATGCCATTTGGTCTCTTCTCCACACCAGCCACATTTCAACGAGTAATGGACACGGTTCTGGCAGGCTTGAAGTGGCAGATTTGTTTGGTATATCTGGACGACGTTGTTTTCTTCTCGTCAAACTTTGAAGAACACCTAAAACGACTACACACAGTGCTGGAAGCCATCAGGTCATTGGGACTAACGTTAGAAGCAGAGAAGTGTCACTTCGTCCACGAAGAATTCCGGTTCCTAGGTCACATTGTTAGCAGGGACGGTATTCGCTCAGACCCGGAGAAAACAGCTGCAATCGCACAATTCCCACCACTTGCCGACAAGAAAGCTGTGCGCCGATTCCTTGGGCTGTGCGCTTATTATCGACGATTTGTCAGAAACTTTTCGCGGATCGCCGAACCGTTGACGCAGCTTACAAAGACTGACGTACCTTTTAAAAGGGAAGCGCCGCAAGGAGAAGCCTTCGATGAACTTAAGAGCCGCCTGCAATGCCCTCCTGTACTTGGCCACTTATCAAAGTGGCCAAGTACAGGAAACGCCGAGATCGAAATTCACACAGACTCGAGCAGTGCGGGCCTAGGAGCCGTTCTCGTCCAGAAGAGTGCCGGACAGGAGAAAGTAATCGCCTGCGCGAGCAGGTCCCTCACAAAAGCCGAAGTCAATTACTCGACGACCGAGAAGGAGTGCCTCGCGATCATCTGGGCCACTTCTAAGTTTCGTCCATACCTATATGGCTGACCATTCAAGGTGGTAAGGGACCACCATGCGCTCTGCTGTCTGGCCAATTTGAAAGATCCCTCGGGCCGCCTTGCCAGATGGAGCCTACGACTTCAAGAATTTGACTTGACTGTAGTCTATAAGTCGGGCCGAAAGCATTCCTACGCAGACTGCTTATCACGCGCTCCCGTCGGCGCTCCCCCGAAGGACGATGACGACGACGCCTTTTTAGGACCGGTAAGCGCCAGCAGTTTCGCAGAACAACAGCGATCAGACCCTGAGCTGAAAGCGCTAGCCGATTACTTAGAAGGAAAGACCACTTAACCTCCTGGTGTGTTCGGGTGACATTTATCATCGTTCACGTTAAGCAATGGCCTCCTTGTGAAGAACTTCGCAACAACAAGACCGCGCAGCTTCTTGTAGTGCCTAAAAACCTCCGGCAGGAAATTCTGCATGCGTTGCACGATGAGCCCACAGCAGGCCATCTCGGATTTGCGCGCACGTTGCGTCGAATCCAGGAGAATTATTACTGGCCGCGACTGCCTGCCGAAGTTGCCCACTACGTGAAGACATGTCGTGAGTGCCAACGACGCAAGACGCCGCCTATCAGACCAGCAGGACCACTAAACCCGATTCCGCCCCCAGACCTGCACTTTTAACAAATTAGAATGGATCTCCTCGGCCACTTTCCAGCTTCGTCTATTGGTAACAAGTGGATCATCGTGGCCACTGACTACCTTACCCGTTACGCCGAAGTAAAAGCACTACCAAATGGTACCGCGGCAGTAGTCGCCAATTTTTTGTCGACGAAATTCTCCTGAACATGGTGCCCCAGTAGTGCTCATCACGGTCGGGGGAACGGTGTTTACGGCAGAGTTCACGCAAGCCATTCTGGAATACAGTCATGCAAGCCATCGACGAACAACTGCGTACCATCCCCAGACCAATGGTCTTACGGAGCGCCTAAATAAAACGATCGCGGACATGATCGCCATGTACGTCAACGCTGAACACAAGACCTGGGACGCCATCTTGCCTTACGTGATCTTCGCGTATACCACGGCAGTCCAGGAGACGACCAGAGCGACCCCGTTTAAGCTTGTGTATGGCAGGGAGCCCACGACAACGCTCGACGCAATGCTGCCGCACGTAACCAACGAGGACAACCTTGACGTTGCCGCCTACCTGCAGCGTGCAGAGGAAGCCCGACGACTCGCACGACTACGTATTAAACGCCAAACGCGCACCGACAGCCGACAATACAACTTACGAAGGCGCCACGGAGATTACAATCCAGGAGACCAAGTGTGGGTTTGGACACCGATTCGCCGTCGCAGATTAAGTGAAAAGTTGTTGCGTCGATACTTTAGGCCGTAGAAAATCATTCGCAGGCGTCGGACCACTGGACTATGAAGTCATTCTCGACGAAACGTCAGCATCACAACGGCGACGCGCACGCCCAGAAATTGTACATGTTGTACGACTGAAGCCATATTACACGCGTTAAAGAATCTGTGGCGTTTAAACTCTGCAGTGTTTATGTTTAAGTTGCTTTGTTTTGGAACATCGAGGCGATGTTTCTATAAGGGGGATGGATGGATGGAAACAACTTTATTTAATAAAAAAAAAGTCTTCCAGGGTGGTCTCCTACTAGTCCAGGAGTCCACGGGCTTTGGCTTCACATAGAGCCCGATCGACCAGCCATTTCTGACCGGCGGGTTGAGCTGTCCGCAAAGCAGCCTCCCAGGAAGAAAACGTGGGATGGGGGATGGGGGGCACTGCCTGGGTGGAAGGACATTCCCACAGGTAGTGGAAAAGTGAGGATTTTGGCTCGCCACAGGTGTCGCAGTGAGGGGGCAAGCCAGGGTGAAGGCATGAGAGACGGTAGGGGGAAATGAAACAATTCGTCTGCAATTGTCGCCATGTAGCACTGGATAAGGGTGACAAGGTGCTGTGGGGTGGTGGCAGTGTCATGCGCTTGTGTTTGTAGAATGTGGTGATTTGGTGGTATGTATAGAAAGGACCGATGCGGCCTCCTGCGCGGAGTTGGGTGCCTGATCATCCGGGGCGCGGGTAGAGAGTTCTCGAGCTAGCGCATGAACGCGCTCATTACCGGGGATCGAGGCATGCCCTGGGATCCACGTTAGATTAACCGTTCGGTTGAGAGAGGTGGCGGTGGTAAGAATATGATGCGCGGCCGGTGTCGCCACGCCGTTTAGGTAGTGGGGGTATGCCGCCTGAGAATCTGTACAAATTTCGGTAATAGCTTCGTCAATGGCTGAATGGGCAAGCGCAAGTGCGATGGCGGCTCCTTCCGCTTCTGCAGGCGAATTAGTTCGAATAGTGGCGGCGGCCCCCACTCTGCCATCTTCGTAGGCAGCGACTGCAGTGAAAAATCCAACTTTAGAATTCCCTGCCGCGTCGACATAGAGGATATCAGAGCGGTTGCGGTATCTTTTGGTGTAATAGCTGGCTCTAACTTTCCGTCTTCCCTGATAAAGGCAAGCGCCCATGTTGCCTGGTAGGGGCTTCTGGTATATGTGATCCTGCGTGCCCGGAGAGATAATGAAAGGTGTAGCACTTGCTGGAGTGGCGATGGGTGGATTGAGACGGAGTTGTCGCAGTAGGCATCGTCCTGTTTCCGTGCGACTCAGGCGGACTAATTGGTTGGTGCGTTGAGCTTCTATTAATTCGTTCACTGTATTGTGACTACCAGTGGCCAGCAGACGTTCTGTGCTAACCGTCCGTGGAAGACGTAGGGCGGAGGTTACGGCCATGCGTATTAGGATGTCCGCCTGCTCTGTTTGGCGCTGAGTGAGTATATGATATGGGAGGTGGTATGTGATTCGGCTAATGATTAACGCATTGGTCATATTGAGGGTTTCGCGTTCCGACAGCCCATGGTTGCGCGCAGCCACACGCCTGATTAGTCCAGCAACCTGCTTAGTCTGTCTTTGCAAGAGTTGAAGGGTGGCGGTTGCATCAAGTGCGTTGTTAATGAGAAGGCCGAGAATCTTCATCTGAGACACAATGGGCACTGGGTTTCCGTACATGTGAAGTTCAATGGGGGGATCACCGGGTAAGGGTTTAAGCTGCATTAGTTCCGATTTAGTTGGGGAGCATCGGAGGCCTGTGTTTTCTAGATAGGTGGTGGTGATGTCTATGGCAGACTGCAAGATATCCTGGGCTGTTCCAAGGGATCCGCTTGTTGTCCAGAGGGTTATATCATCTGCATATAAGGCTGTGTGGAGCTCTGGTATAGCAGCAAGGGTCTTTGCTAATGGCGCTAGGGCAATGTTAAAAAGTAGCGCTGATAGGACCGCCCCTTGAGGTGTTCCGCGGTTAGGCAGGGGGAAAGGCTGGGAGGCAATATTCCCAAGGTAAAGTTGTGCCGTGCGGCCCTGAAGAAAGGCCCGAACATACTGCCATATGCGCGTGCCGCAGCCCGTGGTGGCTAATGTCGTCAGGATATGGTCATGGCTTATCGTGTCGAATGCCTTGTGAATATCCAGGGCCAGTATGGCGCGCGTAGAGGCTGTACGGCGCTTAGTGTGTAAGAGAGACTCTTTAAGGGCGAGAAATACGTCTTGTGCCGAGAGGTTTGGGCGGAATCCAAATTGAACATGGGAGAGAAAGCCTGTCGCTTCTAGGAACGGTTGCAGACGATTGAGAATGACATGCTCGAAGAGCTTGCCGACACAACTCGTTAAGGATATAGGGCGCAGGTTTTGAAGAGTGAGGGATTTGCCCGGTTTGAGTATAAATCGCATGCTGGCGTGGGTCCAGGTTGATGGGAGCGTCCCAGCGTGCCAGTGGTTATTAAAGAGTTCCGTGAGTTTCTGGAGAGAGACTTCGTCCAGATTGAGTAATGCCTTGTACGTTATGCCGTCCGGTCCTGGCGCCGTGGAGCGGTGAATCTTAAGGAGTGCTCGGCGAACTTCACTTAAGGTGATGTCAGCATCAAGTTCGGAGTTGGGCGGAGGTGGATTTAGTGGATCTGCTGACTGAAGGGATATGGGTATATAGGTGTCCCGTAGTTGACCAATTACGTCGGTGCCTTTTTGGAGTTCTAGCTGTATCAGACGTTGTGTGTTTACTTGTGTCTGTGCTTTAGTGGTTGTTGGATCTAAAAGAGCGCGTAGGAGGGCCCACGTGCGTTTAGTGCTTAATGTACCCTTGAGGTCGTTACGAAAGGTTGCCCAGTTTGCACGGGCTAAGGCGTTGGCGTATTCTTCTGCCTCACGAGTGAGAGCGGCTATGCGGAGTCTCAATTTACGATTGTGTCGCTGGTGACGCCAGCGTTTGAGAAGTCCCTGTCGGGCCTCCCATAGATGAGCCAGGTGCGGATCAACCTGCGGTGCAGTAGGAGTATTTTTAATGCGTTTGCTGTTCACCCGGATGGCCTCCACCAGGCGGTCTGTCCAGTCGGTGACAGTAGGGACTTCGATAGAGTCAGCTGCCAAGTATGAGCGCAATTTATCCCAGTCGGTGAGAAGGTGTGTGCGAGGGCTGAAAATCTTGGAATCGTAAGCGATAGTAGTGGACACTGGGAAGTGGTCACTCCCAAGGCTGTCTTGTAGCACCATATGAGATTTAACAATTAAATTTGGTGAGGCCCATGTGAGGTCCGGCGTGGTATCACGAGTGACACTTGTGCCGATGCGAGTAGGTACAGTGGGGTTTGTGATCAGGCCGAGGTTATGATCAGCCATTGCAGTAGATATTAGGTTACCTTTGGGTGCGTCTGAGGTGTATCCCCATTGCGTGTGCCGTGCAATAAAGTCCCCCACCACAAGGAGTTGTGAGGTGCGAAAGCAGCCCAGGATTCCCTGAATATATCTGCCTTTATCTTTAGGGTTGCTGTATGTGCTAATAATTGTGAGGCTGCTTGTTTGCCCGCGTGAGCTGAGCTCTATCGCGGTATATTGAGTGTCTTTACTGTCAGGCGTGCTTGTCGGTGTGCGGTCTAGCACCGGCATTGATGCGAGTGTGAGGATTGCCGTACGTGACGTAAGGGCTGCTGTCCGATAACCACGGATATGAATGCGATTTGTTTCCGTCTCTTGCAGAGCGATGACATGCGGGGGATTAGGGGACTTTGCGATATATGCTGCTAGTTGCGCTTGTTTTCGGCGTATGCTGCGGCAGTTCCATTGCCAAATTATTGTTTCTGTTTGCGTAGTGGATTCGCGTCGCTGCTGACGTTTTCGCGTGCTATTGTTCTGTGCCATGTTGCTGAGCTGCAGACGCTGAATGAGAGCAGGCTTCGGGTTGAACTACGCGCTGCTTGCGAGGCAATTCCTGATGGGGTACAAGTTCGAAAAGCTTGTTGATGCCGGCTTCATGTTTGTCCAAGCGTGTGTTGATCGTGGCTTCTATCCTCTCGGTCATGGATTGTATGAGCTGTGCCTGGGCTTGTATGAGCTGTTTCTGCATCGCTCCGATTTGTTCGGCAGCTATGGTGTTGATTATACTAGTAACTTCTGACCGAAATTCGGCGGAACGTATATATTGTTTCACTGCCTCTTGAGGTGTAATGGGAAGAATGGGAGGGTTAGGGGTTGGATTGGGTGAAGTAGCGGAGGCTACTTGGACGGACAACTCACCTTTTTTAGCAGGGCCGGCTCCTTTCTCGGGTGTGGCTTGCCGCGCCGACAGCGCCTCCTGGGTCTCCTTGATGCGAGCTGAGGACTCACTGGCTTTTGACGTAGATGCCTCAGACTCGGGTCTCGAACGCCAGACACTATGTTACAAACGCCGTATGAGGGACCACGGACGCTAGCTTCTTTACTGCGAACGCTGGACGCGGGGTCATCGTCTGGCCTGGCAGACACAGGGCGCGTCTTGAAACGGCGCTTGCATTGCGGAGCGCCAGTTTGATGGTTTTCTTTACAAATAACGCAGGAGGGCTCACAGTCATGGTCCATGGCTGGATTATGTGCTCCACATCGCGGGCACAGCGAAAGGCCTGTACCGGGGCAGACGTCCGGACGATGGCCGAGCTTGCGACAAAGGTTACAGGCTTCAACCTTGCGTCTGAAGGGAACGCAGCGGGTTACACATCCTTGATAAAGTATGTAAAATGGGACTCTGATGCCACGGAATGTGATCAGAACAAACTCGGTAGAGCCCATACGCCGACCCATAATGATGGTATCATGCCGGTCAAAGTCAAGAAGACTAGAAGTGATTTCCTCTGCGGAATGGTCCAAGGGAATTCCGTGGATGATGCCTCTGCACGAATTCAGGGGATCAGCGACGTGCGTGGCAACGTCGTAGGTAGTATTGTTAAACTGGAGGGCTTTAATTTTGTGATAAGCTTCAGTATGATGCATGTTAGGCGTGCTGATAAGGAGGGTGTTATTGACGGGATTAGGTCGAAATATATCAGCACTTGCTTCAGCAGTTGAGATTTTCGAGGCTTGCAGAACGGCTTGGCGAAGAGCGTGAGCAGGAATCTTGGAGCAGTCAAGGCCCCCGCGAAGACGAATAATAACCTTGTAGTCGCTGGCTGGTAATGGCGGTGGGCGAGGCGTGCGCCTGCGAGGCACTTGCGAGGTAGTTTCCTTCATCTCCGACTGGAGGGAGATGGATTTCTTGAGTGAAGGATTTCTTGAGTTTCGGGCGCATCTGTCGTGCACTACACGCCAGCTGCTGCCGGTGGCTTCTTCCGGGGAGATCTCTTCTCCATCGACCATGTATGCGTTGAGCATAGTGGGAGGGTAGGCCTAGGACGCTAGGCCTAGCAATGATGTCGGGGCCTAAGTCCCAATATCGGCCTGATTCCAGGGGAACGGCGCACAGTAACCAGATGATGGTGGTCCAGGGTAGTCTTGAGACACTCACGATGATCTCAAAAAATCTGAAAGTGCTTTCTTATAAGGGGGAGTAATGCCGTGAAACCTTCAAAACTGTATTTGTTGTTTTTCTACAGCCGCCGGCATACAGGCTTATCACTCTGATTTTGGATCGCGTATCAGTTTCGTAATCTTTGTTTGCTAATGCTCGATGTCGTGAGTCACACCTTTATCAGTTTTGTTGTAGCGCAAGATGCACCGAGATCTATCTCGACGATTCCGGCCACTCGTGTGTCTTTCCACATTGTTCCAGCCCGTGCTGGTAGCTGTTTGCGACGTTATCTAGATTGCTTTGTGCAGCCTTTAAATTGAGCGTTGACGAGTGTGACGAGCATTCCTTTTTCGACGATCGACCAACACGTTTGCCGCTATCGCCGCCGCCGAGTTGCTTAGTTCTTTTGCCGTCGCAAGTCAGCCCAATGAAGAGTTAGTTTCCGTACCATAGAGCCTGTGTCTTCATTTGTGTCATGAACCCTGGTCACCACCACGTGACAATATTGCGGGGCAGAAGTTTAAAATAGTGTACCACTTGAAATTAAAATGGGCAACAATTTCCTCTCCTTACAGCCATTGGTTGGATAGAGGATTATATCATTTCAATTAGCCCGACTTGTTCATTGACAAATTCACAGCATATATTCATCCCGTTTCCGGCACAAAGCCTGCCAGATTCCTCTTGAGATCAACCTGCAGGTGCAAGGCAACCCTATTCCGTGTACAGATTTTATCAGGATATTGGGCTTCCACCTACAGGCCAACTGCCGCAACTACACTGCGCTCCAATGCATCGACAAATCGATGGCACATATCTGACACCTTCTTAAGTGAGTCGTTGCAGCGGTGGCGTAGCGGTAGAACATCCGCCTCACATGCAAAAGGACCAGGGCTCAAATCCCGGCACCGCGCAATTCTCCACCGGATTAAATAATCCGCGTGTCGATGGAATCGCATAAACAGGTTTGGGGTGCGATGTGATGCCGGTGAACACCTCCACCAATGCACTCCCTCACCAGAACAGGAGTTGGCCACCCTGGTGCTGTAATTCGGAGCAACCTCTCATGATAAGCTCCATAACACCCCGGCCCTAAGTCACCAGCGCCTGCGGAACAACTTATCACGCCGGCGGTCAGACCTGTGGCGCAGCAGGGGGTGTTAAGAATTGCTGGCTCCGCTGGACAGGCCGCCGCTGGAAACTGACCCTGGCAACGTTTAACGCTAGAACTCTAGCTAGTGAAGCTAGTTTAGCAGTGGTGTTAGAAAGGTTGAGGGTTGCCGGAGAAGGGGTAGGCAGCGAACGCGATGGTTAGATGGCATCCTCGAGGCACTGCAGATGAAGTTATGTGATGTTAGGAAGATAGTGAGAGACCGGAAAGCGTGGCGTGACATGATCAATAGGGTCACGAACAGTCGGACACGACTGAACGACTGAACTGAACTAGAGAAACTAGAGGATATGAAATGAGATGTCATAGGGCTTAGGGAGGCTAGGAGACCGAATGAGGCATATACTGTACCTGAAGGATGGGCATATACTGTGTTATCGACGTTTACCAGAGAGGCGACAACTAGGAGTAGGTTTCCTTGTCAATAAGTATATAGCGGATAATATCGATGAATTCTATAGTATTAATGAGAGGGTGGCAGGCATCATAATTAGGCTTAATAAGCGGTATCAACTGAAGGTTGTACAGGCCTAAGCACCCACAGGTGATACAGCCGTTGCGAAATCAGGGGGTAGACCAGCCGTACGTGAATGTGCTGGAAGATATATATAGTGGCTGCACAGCAACTATAGTTCTGCATAAAGAAAGTAACAAAATTCCCATAAAGAAATACGTTGGGCAAGGAGACACAATCTCCCCAGTACTATTCACAGCCTGTTTAGAGGAAGTATTCAGACACTTCGAATGGGAGCAGTTAGGGGTAAGGGCAGACGAAGAATACATCAGTAATCTGCGATTTGCTGATGACATTCCCTTGATAAGAAACTCGGGGGATGAACTGCAAATAATGATTGATGACCTAGGCAGAAAAAGTAGAAAGGTAGGCTTGAAAATCAATATGCAGAAGACTAAGGTAATGTTCAACAGCCTCGGGAAGGAACGGCAGTTTACATTAGGTAGCGAAATACTGGAAGTAGTAGGCGAATATGTCTACTTAGGACAGGTAGTAAACGCAGATCCGGACCATGAAAAGGAAATAACAAGAAGAAGAAGATTGGGATGGAGCGCATTTGGCGAGCACTCGCAGATATGACTAGCAGCTTACCGGTATCGCTCAAGAGGAAGGTATACAACAGTTGCATCTTGCCTGTACTCACCTATGGGGCTGAAACATGGAGGCTAACCAAGAGAGCTCTACTTAAGTTGAGGACAACCTGAGGGCTATGGAACGAAAAATGGTATGGGTAACATTAAGAGATAGAAAGCGTGCAGAGTGGGTCAGAGAAAAAACTCAAGTTACCGACATTGTAGTGGAAATTAAGAAGAAGAAATGGACATGGGCAGGACATGTAGTGCGAAGAGAGGATAACCGATGGTCGCTGAGGGTAACAAACTGGATTCCAAGGCAAGGAAAGCGTAGCAGGGGGCGGCAGAAAGTTAGGGGGGCGGATAAGATTAAGAAGTTCGCAGGGGTCAAGTAGATGCAGCTAGCACAGAACCGGGTTAAGTGGACAAATATGGGAGAGGCCTTCGCCCTGCAGTGGGTATAATCAGGCTGATGATGATGATGATGATGATGATGCACTCACATGCATTTATGATGGGCAGGCAGTTGAAAGCTTCCACGAAGATGTAGAATCGGCAATGCGAAGAGTAAACACGCAGTATACTGTACTAATGGGCGACTTCAATACCAAGGTAGGAAAAACGCAGGCAGGAGACCGGGCAGTAGATGGCTATGACATTGATTCTAGGAATAACAGGGGGGAGTTACTAGTTGAGCTTGCAGAGCGCAATAACTTACGAATCATGAATACCCTCACCAAACGGAAGAACTAGAAATGGACATGGAAAAGTTCTAACGGGGAGAATAAAAATGAAATTGGCTTCGTAATGCGTTCAAACCACCGCCAATATACAACATGTAGAGGTAATCGGGAAAGTGCGATGCAGTGACCACAGAATGGTGAGGTCCCGAATTAGCCTAAATCTGAAGAAGGAACGCAACAGATTAGTAAGAAAGAAACTCATCAACGAATTAGCGGTGAGGGGGAGGGCAGAAGAGTTCAGGAACTCGCTACAGAATGGATATTCAGCTCTAACCTAGGATGGCGACATCACCCTAGAAGCAATGAACAATAATTTCAGAGATATCATTACTGCATGTGCAGTAGCAGTAGGCGGTAGGATAGTTAGAGAGGATAACGGTAAGCAGTCTAAGGAGACGAAAGATTTCTTTAAGAAACGCCAGAGTATAAAAACTTCCAATCCAACAGACCAGATCGAATTGGCCGAGATATCAAAACTAATCAATAAGCGCAAAGTGGCCGGTATAAGGAAGTATAACATGGAGAAAATTGAACATGCTCTAAAGAACGGGGGAAGCCTTAAAGCGGTAAAGAAGAAATTGGGCGTAGGCAAAAACCAGATGTATGCGATAAGGGACAAGGCGGGCAACGTATCACGAATATGGACAAGATTGTCAAAATAGCCGAGGAGTTCTATACAGCTCTCTGCAGTAGCCAAAGTAGTCGGGACCGTAACAAGGTTGGTGGAAGGAAAAAACAGTCAGACGGTTCACCATTGACGAAGGACGAGGTCAAGAAAGCATTAGAAACTACGAAAAGGGGCAAATCAGCTGGAGACGATCAGATAACTACACATTTGCTGAAGGACGGGGAGGGGGGGGGGGGAGTGCTAGGAAAACTGGTGACCCTGTACTCAGTGCTGGTGTCATCAACAGTGCTGGAACCATCTAAGAATGCAAACATTATCCTCATTCATAAGAAAGGGGAATATAAGGACCTTACAAATTACAGACCAATCAGCTTAGTGTCTGTTACATATAAGGTTTTTACTATGGTAAGCGCTAATTGAATCAGGACAACCTTAGACTGCAATCAAGCAGGTTTTCGGAAAAGGTACTCTACTATTGATCATATCCATACCATCAATCAGGTGATAGAAAAATGCTGGGAATATAACTAGCCCCTATACATAGCATTCGTTGATTACGAAAAAGCATTTGACTCAGTTGAAACCTCGGCGGCAATGTAGGCATTGCGAAATCATGGGGTAGACGAGCCGTACTTGAAAGGGCTCGAAGAGATATATAGTGGCTGCACAGCAACCACAGTTCTGCATAAACAAAGTAACAAAATTCCGAAAAATAATTGTGTTAGGCAAGGAGACACAATCACCCTAGTAATATTCAATGCTTGATTAGGGGAAGTATTCAGAGACTTGGAATGGGAGCAGTTAGGGATAAGGGTAGATAGAGAATACCTCAGTAATCTGCGATTTGCTGATGGCATTGCCTTGCTAAGCAACTGGGGAATGAACTGCGAATAATGATTAATGACCTAGACCGCAAAAGTAGAAAGGTAGGCTTGAAAATCAATATGCAGAAGGCTGAGGTAATGTTCAACAGCCTCGGGAGGCAACAGCAGTTTATATTAGGTAGCTAAGTACTGGAAGTCGTAGGCGAATATGTCTACTTAGGACAGGTAGTACCCGCAGATCCGCACCATGAAAAGGAAATAACAAGAAGAATAAGATTGGGATGAAGTGCATTTGGCAAGTACTCTCAGAATATGACTAGCAGCTTACCGGTATCGCTCGAGGAAACTATACAACAGTTGCATCTTACCTGTACTCACCTATGGGGCTGAAACGTGGAGGCTAACCAAGATAGTTCTACTTAAGTAGAGAACAACCCCGAGGGCTATGGAACGAAAATTGGTAAGGGTAACGCTAAGAGATCGGAAGCGTGCAGAATGGGTCAGAGAAATAACTCAAGTTACCGACATTCTAGTGGAAATTAAGAAAAATGGACATGGGCAGGACGTGTAGTGCGAAGAGAGGATAACCAATGGTCGCTTAGGGTAACAAACTGGATTCCAAGGGAAGGAAAGCGTAGCAGGGGGCGGCATAAAGTTAGGTGGGCAGATAAGGTTAAGAAGTTCGCAAGGGTCAAGTGGATGCAGCTAGAATACAACCGGGTTATTATAGAAATATGGGAGAGGCCTTCACCCTGCAGTAGGTATAATCAGGCTGATGATGATGATATTAGTAATGGTAATTTATGCGACGCTTCTAGAGAAATTGTATCATTCTTATATTACCAAGCATAGTCTCAAGTATGGGTTCTTACAGTAGATAACATAAATAGCAGACAGGCAAACCTTTATATAGCCGATTGCCTTGCACGCAGGTTAACACGTTTGCAGATCCTCAAGGTAATATTTCGAAATTGAATGTGTATAACAACGTACAGGACATGATATTGGTTTAGCGATCGGGAAGTAACTGTCGAGGAACTAATATAATGCTCTGTACCTCTTCTACGTCAGAAACTAAGAAAGCCAATTTGTGTGTTCGCAATACATCTCGATTATCATGTCGCCGATTTTTCCTGCCAAAGAAAACACCATTATCATAGTGTTATGCTTTACAGAGTAATGAAGTTTCAACGTGGAATTTGTTTTGCGTGTTTATTTTCATTTCACTATAATAAAACAACTGTTCTTCCACTGGTCTTCAGTCCTGCATGGTGCAGAAACTACAAACATACCCCGGTTTATATACTAATCTTCTATTTAAATTGCAACAATAGCTGACACTGTTTTCTTGTAAAGTTGTTGAGAGTAGCGTCAATGGTAGGTAATCAGCGTTCGCCGTTAGCAGGTGCGCTCATAACGGCAGCAATGAGGCCAAGTACGTCTTCCCGAATTTGTGTAAACGCAGCTGCCATATTTATTTTCCAAGTTACACCTGTGAAGAAATGCGATAAAAATTAAGAATTCACATATTTCATTCTGTTTCAAGGATACTCGAACTTCCTTTTACTTAAATGACAGCATATTGAAATTTTTTTCCTTCTTGCAAAGATCTGCAGGTTCATATCCAAGCTTATATGTCATCGTCGTTTCACATTAGGAGCTAAATACGAAATCCTAACCGCATATTACGCTATCTACGCCTTAACATATCTAAGACCCCCCCCTCGTAGATTACAGCTTTGCAAGAAACTCATAACGTTGAATTTGGAATATGCTGCGCCGGTTGAGGATTATTATCACCGAAAAAACACTAACTGTTGAATAATAATTCTGGTGGTTTCATTTTATCACACTCCGGCTGGACAGCTAGCATGAAAGTCGGACTCGGCATTCTATTCCTATGCTTGCGCAAAAAACCGCTCCGTTTCAGTACATTTCGCAAAATTTGCATCACCATACACTCCGCAATAGGCTCATCTCTTACCATTTGGCCATATTTACACTCGCCGATCATAATCAGAAAGTGGGTAACAAATCATAATTTTAGCAGCCATTTGTCTTCTGTACCACACACGAGTGGCACCACCTTAACGATAGCGACTTTTTGCTCTGCTTTAGGTAACAATGTACAGCCAGGTTTTCTGAAGCTTTGTATATTTTCTGCAATTATGTTTCCTTTTTATATTTATATCCCATTCCGGTCTCTTTCTTGTCCACCGCCCGCTCTACAATGCGATTGGCCCGGATGGCTAAAATATATTACATGAAATGAATAAACATGTCGCCTGAGTAGCCTGTAATTCTAATGAAATCAATATTCTGGCCACTGACAAACGCGTTTACCATTAATAGTCGCCCACATGTCTCACAAAACCTCGCGGTGTGTTTAGCTGGCAATTCCTGTAGCGCGCGTTGGTAATTAAAGACCGCACTATGTAGGCTTTACACTGCCGCCGCCAACACCCATCAGTCTTTTTTCTCCTGTTTCTCCCAATATGTCTTTTTCGCTTATTCCTCTTTTTTCTTTTCTTTAAGCGTGGGGAGTACGTGCTCATGGATATAAGCTACTATCTACTACGATATGATTCCTCCGATGTCCCTATTCAGTAAACCTAAATCACTGCCGGCACCTTGGATAGACTGGTAGACACTGTGTCAGCCTTGCTTCGGTATTTGCGTGTGTCTGTATTGTGCGTGCGCTCTCTGTGCGTAAGTATGTACGCAGATTCTGCTTGTATTTATTCCGCCTTTACGTTTGGCAACATAATAAATTGAGAAAAAAAACATATACTTTCAGTTTTAAAAAAGCCAAGGCTCTTGCTAAACGTCGACGCCTAATAACACTGTCATCAGGATGAAGGGTTTCGTTATTTGCATATAACTGTATAGGCGCATCAGAAACAGTAGCTGTTCGCTGAATGGTAAATGAAGAAATAAATTAGCTCGATAATAACGATCTCATCCCAATCATAGAGTCAAAATAGAACAAAATTATTGTTTTAAAATATGACGACTTATTTATGTACCACGTTAGGCACGAGCATCACACACACACACACACACACACACACACACACACACACACACACACACACACACACACACACACACACACACACACACACACACACACACACACACACACACACACACACACACACACACACACACACACACACACACACACACACACACACACACACACACGCACGCACGCACGCACGCACGCACGCACACACACACACACAGATGACGCATGTTGAAAATGAAAACAAAACTTTATTTAGCAACTTGCACACATGTGATTGGTTTTTGCTAGAGTAGTCTGATACAGAATGGCCAAAACATGTTTACATGCACGTGCGGTCCCAGAGATTACTTGTGGTTGGCGGATCGCTTTAGAAAAGCTATAAAAAGTTATGCCACGTTTATGCAACATATCACCAGGTAACAGAGCGGTTTGGCAATGGGAAACGAAAAATGAATTGATTGTAATCAAATCATATATACAAATTTTCACTTCTTCCATATTATGAAGAACAGCCATAAAATAAATTAAAAATGAGCCACGAAGTGATGCTGTTAGACAAGCAAGTCAGTTTTCCGATTCGTACATGAGGTATTACTCACGAATCTCATATTCATGATGGGACTTAAAACTCAATTTCACCAGTTTTAGCAGGAATTCTTCAAAATGATGCTTAGATATTTTAACGTATTTATATCCGGGAAGGTTGGCGAGGGCGTTGCAATGAAATTAGTGGTTGTTAAATCCGTATCCGAACGGTTTTTCTGTTAGGCCGGGTTACTGTTTTTCGCAAATTGAGCACACTAACATATAGAAGACGTTATTACTATTGCAAATAGAAAGGCCTTGTATTTTGATAGTGACATATGAAGCACTTCTTGTGGCCATAGGATGTCATTCAGGACGTCTTCATCTGCGCACAAAGTATACAGCACAATTTATTGCATGGATGGCGTCCAATTTGTAAAGCAGGGATAATTTTCGGCGAAGGTAAAAATTGTTGATGTTTATGTCATGGCAGTGAAGAACACTGGGCGCTGTATACAAAATGCTTTTTAGCTGCTCCCTTTGCGCGAGAATGTTTTATCGCTTCTCACAGAATATTATCTGCGTTGTTTGGTACCAATGACGAGTGCATTAATACCAGATTGTTCACTGATTTACTACGTATTTTTCTTCGCGGTAGAGCCATTGTCAGTTGTGATGGCGGCGCGCTTTATTATGTCATCAAAACGTTTTGCTGGGTATTTTTCCTTAACCAAGGTACGGCAGAGGATAGCACAGTCACGAAGAAACTCAATGATGTCAGAGCAAATCCGTCCAAAGCGAAAAGCTTGCCCATAGGTGATAATTGTCTTCCTATACATAAGATGCCGCTCTTGAAATGTAAATAATAATAGCTTTCACTGGGTTTTCAAAAAAGCGTTGCGCTTTATTTCTTTTCGCCTATTGACACTGTCACACTGTCACAGAAGTGATAGTGCTTGACAAGTAATTATGAGGAAATCTAATGGTCGGGTGTACCATGTTAAAATCGGATAGGCTTGAAAGGTGCTTCGGCGCAACCTGTAGCCTAATGGGGTAAATATCATCACTAAACTTGTTACAAAAGCTGGTTTAATAATTGCCTAGCAAACAATTTATCTTTAAGAATACACATAAATATGGTCTCCTAATTAGGACCAATTCGTGTACTCAATGAAATGCCATTTACCTAGACGTAGTGCTAGCTATTGATTAAAGTTGTTAGCTGTACGATTAACGTCAACAAAATAGATAGCACAGGACTTTCAGTATCTGCAAATAGGTCTTGCCTTCTTTAAACCTGCACAACTGCCGGAATTCCGTAAAAGAGGGGAATTTTCGAATATAACAGAGCTGCATCTAATGTTACGAGCACTCATTTTTGGGATGTCCATGTCAGTCAGATCGGCGAATAAATGTTCAGTATTCTTAATGAAGGACTGAGCCAACTAAAATTGATTCTGACAAGGCCATGGGAAGAACCTAATCCTAAAGTTTCTAAATAAGAACCTCAGCTAGACTTGTAATTCGCAAGCCAAACAGGTCTTGAAACATTTGCATTCCCTACGTGCTTTCTCCAGCATTGTTTCCCGTGCAGCGCCACCTTGCCGAATGTGCATTGCTTCCTGGATATTGTTCAAAGACAGTATCCTTGACAATGGTTCTTGATGTAGTTACGAATGATATAGCATCCTGCTCTAGACACCCGGTTTTTTAAAAGTACAGAAAGCTGTTAGGATATACTGCAGCCATACGGCCACTATCACACCTGAGTGAACACAAGTCTGAGTCTTCCCACAATAACAAAGCAACGCTAGAAGAAGCATATTCTTTCCGTGACCGCAACCAACAAACATTTACTCTTCAATGATGCCCTGCGAGATATCTTCAGGCTCTCTAAATATAAATAATACATCGACGACGAGTTCGAGTGCGACCCCTGACACTCATGTTCAGTGCTGATGGCCTCCATCCATGTTGTAATGGCGTTGTTTTCATTACCAGGTAGATCAAACATCGTTGCCCTGAAGGAGCTCCGACTATATATATATTGTCACGTAGTTCTCAAGGTAAGGCACAAAATTGTCATGCAGTTCTCAAGGAAAGTCACACAGTCATCGGAGAGGAACGGTCCAAATCTGTGGATCCGGGCAAGCACAGTGAAGCACAGTCAGCGAACGCGGCCGCAGAACGCTAGCACGAGTCCGAAGGCATCGTCTTATTTTAGAGAGCCGTGCGCCACCTAGCAACCCTAGGTGGCATTATTCCCCCTCAGAAAAAAAACACATCGCAGTGGTGCTACCGGCATGTAAGGGACACTGGGTTTCAATAAAATAATAAAGGGAGAAATACGGTCCACTCAAAACGGAGGCCGGCGAAGTTTTTACTGCGTATACTACGGCTTAAGCCACACGTGCACAATATCAGAGCTTGGCTTCCGAGGACGTTGTGATTGCATAGTAAAGACTATATTAGTAAATATAGTATAGTATAGTATAATATAATATTAGTGGTAAAAGACTTTATTGAGGCGCAACACTTAGGCGCCTAATACATCGATGGCCTGCTGGACAAGCAGGCGCTGCTCCTATTAACTCTCAGCACCAAGCCAGTCCACCCAGGTCCATATAGTATGATAGGAGGTGGGAAAGAATCCCCATTGCAATGCAACCGGACATGAAAATAGGCGGTGTGAAGAGTTGGCATAAGGGGAACGGCAGTTGGGCATGATGGATCCCGACGGAACTTCTAGAGATATAGCCGGGCATTCGTTATGAGTGCATTCAAATGTATTTGCCGAAGTATATGAGCCTCCCGAACGGAAAGATTAGGATGATTGTCGGGGTAGATCTAACGGTCTTAGCGAGCAGCATTGTAGTATTCGCGGATGGTGGCGCGAAGAGACAGTCTCGACCCGCCCTCCCAGGATCTTGGCAAGGGAAAGAACGGTGCCAAGTTACGAGTTTCACAGACGAGCTGGTTCGCCAGCTCATTGCCGTCAATCGCCGAGTGTCCAGGGATCCATCGGAGGAAAACGGGGCAGGGCTACAGCACAAGTGCAGGCTCGATCTGAAAGTCTAACACATCAGCTGTCCACGGAACATCCACATACATTGAGAGCATGTCCGGTATGGTCTTGTTTAATCGTTCAGTTAGTCCGTTGCTTTGTGGATGGTACGCTGTGGTCTTGCGGTGGCAGTGCACCTCAGCTGAAATATCTGGTCGAGTAACGGAGCTGTAAACAACGTCCCTGTGTCAGTAATGACGTAAGAAGGGGCGCCGTGTCACAAGATGAGGTCCTGCATGAACAACTGAGCTACTTCTGAAGCTGTGCCACGGGGAATTGCTCTGGTCTCGACTTAGTGAGTGAAATAGTCAGTATCGACTATGATAAACTTGTTGCGGGCCAGTGACAGAGGAAAAGGATCGAGGTGGTTCATTCCTATTTTGTCGAACGGAGCACGGGGTATCTGAACGGGCTGGAGAAACTCTGCTGGCTTACACGGTGGCGTCTTCCGGCACTGGCATTCACGGCAGCTTTTGACGTAGTGTTTGATATAAGTAGATAGCCCGGAGCAGTAGTACATGTTTCGTACCCTTGCAATCGCCCGGGAAAAACCCAAGTGTCTAGAAGTGGGCTCATTTTGGCATGCTAGGAGAATGTCGACGCGAAGATCGTCTGGTATCTGTCCTGGCCCCTTGAGGTTTTCTTATAAAGGATACCCTGGCGCAAACAGAAATAGCCAAGATGTTGAGAGAAGTGTTGAGGTAGAAGTAAGGCGCGACCTTCAAGTTAATCAATCGGAGGTTGGATGTTCGTGTCAGCCCGCTGCCGAGCCATTATGTCGAATGTGTGCAGGGTACCGAGAAAGCCGCTGTCGTCATCAAGGCCTGGACCTGCATTGTGGAGTGGTGCGCGCGACAGCATGTCGGCGTCTTCGTGTTGACGGCCCGACTTGTACACGACGGTAATGTCGTATTTTTGTAATCGCAAACTCCAATGGGCCAGACGTCCACACGGGCCTCGTAAATTAGCGAGCCAGCAAAGGCAGTGATCATCCATTAAAACTTTGAACTGGCGGCCGTAGAGGTAAGGGCGAAACTTCATGGTGGCCCACACGACAGCAAGATATTCTTTTTCGGTCGTCACAAGAGAGAGTGCGGCTAGCATAGGCTGTAACTGTCTCAATGACCTGTTGGTGTTGCATAAGGACAGCGCCAAGACCGCTATTGCTGGCGTCGGTGTGGATCTCAGTATTAGCCTATTCGTCATAGTGCGCAAGAACGACATAAATCTGAAGGCGCTGATGGAGCAATGAGAAAGTCGCCTCTTGTTCTCGAGCCCAACCAAAGGGGTGTCATTTCTCGTGAGGCGCGTCAATGGTTACGCAAAGTGGGAAACGCCAGAAATAAACCGTCGATAATAAGCACACAGACCCAGAAAACGCTGGACAGCTTTCTCGTCAGTAGCTGTAGGGAAACTGGCGCCGGCTGCGGTCTTGTCGTGGTCGGGACGCACGCCGTCAGCGCCTACAACGTGACCCAGAAACATCAGCTCTTTATAACCGAAATAGCATTTCTAGGGCTTCAGAGTAAGGTCAGCCGAATGGAGCGCTCTGAGAACAGTCCGCAGGCGCGGGAAATGTTGTTCAAACGTCTCGGAAAAAACATCATTCAGGTACACAAGACAGCATTGCCATTTGAGGCCAGTGAGGGCAGTGTTTATCATCCGTTTGAACATTGCCGACGCTGAGCACAAGCCGAAAAGGAGCACTTTGAATTCATATCGGCCGTCGCGCGTAACGAAGGTGGTTTTTTCGCAATCCCGTTCGTCCACTTCAATTAATGAAAGTGCTTAGCGTTTCGAAGTCGGTCCAGGGAGTCATCAATTCTTGGAAACGGGTAGACATCCTTTTTGGTGACATTGTTCACCTTGCGATAATCGACGCGGAATTGAAGTATGCCGTCCTTCTTCTCGACTGGAACGGTAGGAGAAGACCACCGGCTTTGGAAAAGCTGCACAACACCATCTTCAAGCATCCCCTGCACTTGCGAATAGATAACTTCCCGTTCCTTGCTAAAAACGCGTTAAGGCTGCTGGCGGATTGGGCGAACGTCGTCATGAGTGTTGCGTTACGGGCATATGACGAACTTTAGATGAAGACCCAAAGCACTGTTTAAACTCTAGTAGCAGTTGCTCTAGATCCCGGCGCTTGCCTTCGGACTGATTGGAGTAGATGTCTATACCCGCGAGAGGTTGGTTGTCAGGGACGCTCGGTGGATGGTCCTCAGTGGCAGCTGCCGCGGATGCAAAACAGAGTGCAACATTGAATACAGCGTCAGAGGAAGCGATGGCAGTTCCAGGGAAAAGATGCCACTGTTCCGGAGAAATATTGATGACGGAGATTGCAGACTGGTTAATGCAAATCGTAAGCAAGCTGCGAACGACGCAAATGCCTTGAGAGAGAATGAGCGACTGGTTTGGTTCGGCGACTGCATCGCAGTCGGGATATTCGGCACAAGCAACGTTAACCAAAACACTGTTTCGTGGCGGAACCCAGGTAGCACAAAGTGAGCAATGATGGGGGGCATCTGGTGGGTCCGATGTATGCAATGCAGGACAGCCCTGGTAGGCTCAATGTGGGTGCTGCAAGAGGGGCCGACGTAGGCCTGAAGGGGGATGTCGACAAAGACCCGATGGGCCCGTATAGGGACCGATGCAGGCGGCCTTTGGCGAGGTGCCCATATTTTTACCGCATTGCGAAAAGGGCACAACCCGCCAACTGCCCACGATGGTCCTACTTTGGGCAGATTCGGGCGACCACTATGAACATTTATTTTTTTATTTTGGTTAGCCCCTCAGATAATGGCATACGACCGATGCGGGCTCTATAACTCAAGCCGCACTTGGGCTTGCCAACATTATTCTCGTTTATGCACATAATTAGGTAATTATTTTATGCATGTCTGCCCTTTTTAAACAGTCACAATATTATATTTTACAATAATTCTTAAATGTAATCTAGACTAAATTACTTCGTGTACATCTTGTTCAGGCCATAGAGATGTGTGTTCTGAACAGTAATTTTGTGCCAAGTGTTGCAGGCTATCCACAGCAACCACATAAGGAACAACAGTTAGCAATGAGTAAGTTTCAGTATTTTTAGTGCAATTTGCATGAGCGCGAGAGCTAATTTCAGTTCAGTTCAGTGGTTCAGTCGTATCCGACTCTTCGTGACCCTATGGACCATGTCACGCCACGCTTTCCGGTCTCTCACCATCTTCCTAACATCACATAACTTCATCTGCAGTGCCTCGAGGATGTCATCTAACCATCGCGTTCGCTGCCTACCCCTTCTTCGACGACCCTCAACCATTCCCGACATCAAATCTTTCTCCAGCGACTCCTCTCTCCTCATCAGATGACCAAAAGTAGCTGAGCTTTAACTTTAGAATTTGACCCTCCAATGAGCAGTAAAGGTTTATGGTCGACAATATCGACTGATTTGATCTTCTGGCAGTCCAGGGAACTGTCAAGAGTCTTGGCCAGCACCACAATTCAAACGCGTCAGTTCTTCGGCGGTCAGCCTTTTTCACAGTCCAACTCTCGCATCCATACATCACAACTGGAAAGACCATAGCACGAGTTATACGGATATTGGTTGGCAGACTAATGTCTCTGCTCTTTACTAGGCGGTGAAGGCTAACCATTGCTCTGTTTCCCAGAAGCAAACGTCTCCTAATTTCATGGCTGCAGTCTCCTTCCGAGGTAATCTTGGAGCCCAAGACGAGAAAATCTGTCGCAGCTTCCACTTCTTGTCCATTGATGCTCCGGGACTTGATAGGGCAAGACACCATGATCTTTGTCTTTTTTATGTTCAGTTTAAGCCCGAACGTTTCACTCTCTTCTTGTACGCGCATCAGAAGTCTCTTGGGTTCCACTTCACTTTCTGCCATTAAAGTGGTATCATCCGCATATCTAAGGTTGTTGATACGTTTTCCAGGAATCTTCACTCCAGCTGAAGACTCGTCCAGACCGGCCTTCCTCATGTTGCACTCTGCATATAGGTTGGATAGGCAGGGCGAGTGTATGCAGCCTTGCCTCACTCCTTTCTCAATCGGAAACCAATCAGTAAGACCATGCCCAGTTCTGACTGTGGCCTCTTGTCCTTCATACAGGTTCGTGAGGAGACAGATGAGGTGAATTTGAACTCCCATCTCTTGGAGAGCTTGCCCCAATCTGCTGTTATCTACGCAGTCAAACGCTTTCGCATATTCAATAAAGCAGAAGTAGATAGGTTTCTAGAACTCTGTTGCTTTTTCCATGATCCAGCGAAGGTTGGCAATTTGGTCTCTAGTTCCTCTGCCCTTGCGAAACCCAGCTTGCACGTTCGGGAGCTCCCGATCCACATACTGTTGCAGCCTACCTTGGAGGATTTTCAACATCACCTTGCTGGCGAAATAAGCGCGATCGTGCGGTAGTTGAAACAATCTTTGGCACTGCCTTTCTTTGAATGGGGATGTAAACTGACCTCCTCCAACCCTGTGGCACTGCAGGGTTGTCCAAATCTTCTGACATAATGTATGCAGAATGTTAACAGCGTCATGGTTGAGGTTTTTCAGCAACTCAGCTGGAATGCCATCAATTCCGCTAGCTTTGTGCTTAGCAAGGCTGGCTAAGGCCCATTCAAATTCACTCTTCAGGATGCCCGTCTCAAGATCAGTAATCACAACAGTCTTATGTTGGGTTTGCACATTCGGGTCCTTCTTGTACAGTAAAGACACGTAATATTTCTAACCGACCAAACATGGCAGCAACTGTTATACAAGTAACCTATAATGGTTATATAGGGCAGTATCTAATACAAGTAAAGGTTGGAAAGAATCATCACACAATTGCACTCACGCCTTCTAGCCCCATTGCGGCCGATGTGGGACCTACAGCGGTTTTGTGTGGGCAGCTCCAATTGGGCTAGGTATTGTTTGTGAACCTAAAGCCCACTTGCTGTTGTACGTGCCTTCCGATTCCCCAAAAGGGACCGATTTTGGTATCATGCAGGCCTGCCCGCCTTCCAGCCCCATTACGGCCCATGTGGGATATAAAGCAGTTTTGTGCGGGCCGCCCCAATTTAGCTGGGTGTTGTTTTTGAACCTAGAACCCAGCTAGAACCCGCGCAGTTGCACGTGCCTTCAAATTTTCCACAAGGGACCAATTTTGGTACCATGCGGGCACGCCCACCTTCCAGCCCTATTACAGCCAAGGTGGGACCCAAAGCGGTTTAGCTAAGGCTGCCTCATTTGGGCTTTACGACGGCTTGCCCAAATCAAGCTCTTATTCATATTTCACCTGTCCTCAAGTAACCTGCAAGGGGCCGATTGCGGCAGCATGTGGGCATGTCTATTTTTTTGTCTCCACTACGGCCAATGTAGGTCCCACAATGATTTTATGGGGGCGGCCTCGTATCGGATCTATGAGGTCTTTCCCATTAAAAGCCCACATTTATGTTGGATTGCCGTTAATTATCCGACAAAGCACCCTTGTGGTCTGGATGCAGGAATGTGCTCTGCATTAGCCCGAGCAACGCCGCTGTGGGACCCATGCAGAAGGAACAGGGGCAAGCCCAAATGGGGCTTGCCCACATTTGCCCCATCGGGGACCGATGCAGGTTTTATGATGGTTGCCCCAGCCCCACTTGCCTGCATCGGACCTACTGGGGCCCCACATTCTGTGCTGCCTGGGCAGCATGACACATTTTGAGAAAATGTGAAGAGCGGCACTGCGGTGATTGCAGTTATTGAGTTCGGCAGCTGGTTCTGTTGAATGTGTAACGATTTCGTTCAGGAGGTCAATAACTGAACCAAATTCCCACAAAAGTTGATGCCGATGATGAGATCCCGAGAGCAGTCGCACAGCACCATGAAACCAACGACTGGCTTATCTCAACACGAGCAGTGCACATAACCTTGGGCGTAACGAGATGACCACCGGTAGCTCTGAGGTGCACCCGACGCCTAGGGGTAATAACTTGTTTCAGAAAAGTCGCTAACCGTGCAATTAAAGTAGAGTAATCTTCGCCTGTGCCCACTAACGCACTGGCTATCCAACCGTCGATTACCACAGGAATGTTCAAAGAATCACGGGTATCTAATTTGGGTCGGGCGTCGTCGTTTTTCGGTCGGATCGTAGCTGCGGTAACGGGAGGTCTTCAGCACAGTGCCTCAAAAATGACCTCGCCCCCGAAGGTCGTTGGTTTCAGTTTTCCCGGCGAGGGCTAGGGATTCAACTTTGTGCCGCTGTCGGGAGGTCGTTAGGAGTCGGGGAAGAGCGCCTCTATGACGGTGAGCGTTACTGTATCTGGGGACGAAAAGCAGTACGTTGTTGGTCCGCAAGAAAGTTGTCGATATCTGAGGGCGCTGACCGACACGGGGCCTCGGAGAGTCCACGCAGAAGCCCTGCAGGCTGAAGCGTCGGTAAAAATTATCGCGAAAAAGATAACCCGGCACCCCGCAGTGACAGCAGAGTGGCCGCAGCTAAGGTGCGAGCTATGTCAGCCTTCCGAAAAGGCTTTCGTTGATCATCATCATACTGCACCGGCGGCACTGATAGCAGCGAGGCTAGAGGCGCGGCTTGAAAGGGTGGCGGCGAAACGGGAGCGGGTGACGGTGAAGCGGGAGCTCGACGCCGTGTAATGTCGGCGTACGTGGGACGTTGCCCATTAGGGAAAAACTACAGAAAATTTTCTGATGTTACGACAGAATTTCTGTGCGGATTTTGACGGGAAACCTGTTGTGACAACCGAACATTCTGTAGTAACATCAGAAATTTCTATAGCTACAACAGAAAAGCGCTACAGAACTACAAACAACAGAAATATACTACAGAAAAACTACAGAACTGCAGAAAAGTACTAGAGTACAGAAACAAAAACTGATGGTTACGACAGAACTACAGGATATTTTGTCGTATTTCTGACACAATTCTGTAGTTTTTTTTTTTGACTGCATGGTAAGCATCGGACAGATGATTATTGGTTGGTTAGTGGGGTTTAACGTCCCAAATCGACTCAGGCTATGAGAGACGCCGTAGTGGTGGACTCCGGAAATTTCGACCCCCTGGGGTTCTTTCACGTGCACTGACAACGCACAGCGCACGGGCGCCTTGCTTTTCGCCTCCACCGAAAAGCAGCCGCCAAGGCCGGGAATCGATCCCGCGTCCTTGGGAACAGTAGTCGAGTGCCATAACTACTACGCCACCCCGGCGGGGCACATCAGACAGATATGGCGTGTCGGCGTGCCGATCGCAGAAGCAGGGCCCTGGAATGCCTGTTGCACCTCCTCGCAGGCAAGAACTCAAATACAGAGGAACGCAGGCTGCCATGAGGTGCATGCTTTCTGCAGCTCTTCATGCACAATCGCACGGATCAGGTCACGCAGCTCATCGGGATGGCGTCCAACAGCAGTAGATGAGGATGTGAGAGCAGCAGCATGCGCGGGCTGGTCGTAGGTGGCGGAATACTGTTGAAGAACCTTTTCCATTTTTGTGGCCTCGGTGAGGAACGCCGCCACTGTCGTTGGTGGGTTGCGCGCAAGGCCCACAAAAAGCTGCTCCTTAACTGCACGGATCAAGTGACGGAGGTTAGTTCTGAAGAGGTGCGTCATGTTCTCGATGTACACTCTACGCTTTAGTTTGGAAGCTGGGCGTGGAATTGGATGGCACGTACTTTGCTCATTCGCGGCAATCAACGCTGGTGTAAACCTACCACTCGACGCAGGCCGTAGCAGGCGACGGCGGATCTCTCGCTATGATGTTAAAACGTCCTCGCGGTTTTCAAACCAGGTGCGCGCTCCATCCTCGCGGCTGAAATATATATTTCACAGTTCAGCGACGTCGTCCCACTGGTTGAAGGCAGCCACACGTTCGAAGTAAACGAACCAGTCCAACACATTATCGGAAAGGTCCCCGTGAAATGATTCGGGAACCCTCGGCGTCAGCGTCTGGGTATAGTGTCGGCGACAGCGTCTAAGTATAGTGGGCTGCCGTAGCACCGGTTGCTTGCCAAGGAACAACAGCGGGTGCTGTCATGGCGGTCTCTGATGATGCAAGCTCCGAAGGGAGTCCTTTGAGGCTCTGGCTGAAGCGGTGTACCGGGGTGTCAATCGGTGCAGTGCTCGACGAACGGCTGCCTGGAGGGGTTTCTGGCATGGGCTAGTTGTCACCCAGCCCCTCCACCAAACTATCACGTAGTTCGCAAGTACAGTCACACAGTCATCTGAGAGGAACGGTCCAAATCTCTGGATCCAGACAAGCACAGTCAAGCGCAGTCAGGGAACGGGGCCGCGGAACGGTAGCACGAGTACGACGTCATCGTCTTTTTTGGAGAGCCATGCGCCACCTGGCAACGCTAGGGGGCATATATATATATATATATATATATATATATATATATATATATATATATATATATATATGTGTGTATGCATGTATGTATGTATGTATATATATGTGCATATTGAAATGTTAACTTAATAGTTTGGTCCAACGTCTAGCGCTGTCAGTAGTTCGGGCACAGCAGGATCGAATTGCCAGCTGCAGGGCACCGTTTCAACGCGAGAGATGAGCGCCGGAGACAAGTAATGATGATGGCGATGCCGCAGCGTTGTCTGTTCTCTGTGTTCTTTACATTATATCTAGATATCAGGCATACCGAGCATGTGGAAGGCGAAGCTTTTGGTTGTACTTGCGAAGACGACGTTTCTTGTGAAGTTATGCGGTTAAGGGCTGCCTATCGCGTCTGAAATAGTGTAACCCCTCACGGGCCATTTCCGTTGATAACATCATTATTGTAGGTGCAATAGTCAATCCTATACAAAAAGCTCTAGTTCCGCAATGGCCGCCCCGTCGGTACCGCCATGATATCTTCAGATGCTTCCCTCTGCGCGGCCACTGCCCCAATTTTGGTGCGTAGCACTACTAGATACAATCATGGATTTCGCCGATGTTTGTCCGAAGCCGCTAACTCTCTCTCTACGGAAACTTGAAGTGGTGAAAGAGAAGTTGGCGACGCGCGCGTAGCGCGGCCTAGCGTTGAGGCGGAGCTGCCGCATAGCTGCAGCAGTAGCTAGAACCGGTGTCGTAGCCGCTCTGTCCCTTCGTCTGTCCATCCGTTTCTCCTTGAACTTGAAGAGGAGGAAGGGAAAGTGGTTATGCTCTCCTCACGCGACTTAACACTTGTTTCTCCGTGACCTTGAAGAGGAGGAAGGGAAAGAGGCGACGCCCTCATCACGAGACCTAATACTGAGGGCGGAGCGGCCGCATAGATGCACCCAATGATAGGGTAGACAGTGAGAGAGGGGCCTGTCAGTTGCAGACGTGGTGGCGGTCGCTGTGCAGCGTTTCACAATCATGTGGTACTCCGGAGTGAGCAGTTGTGTGTTGGTCGCGTGCCCTCAACTTCGGAATCTCTCCCTGTGCATCATTCACTCCTTCGCTTGCACGGACAGAAGACGTGGAGACGCGGTGCTCCCTGCCCCTCGGCTCCGAGCCGGTTGCCACGTCGTGAAGCAGCTTGTGCTTAGCTCCGCGCCTTAACTAGCACCCGCCTTCAAGCCCGATTCCCTCTCTCTTTCCCTCCTCATATCATCCCACCCCACATCTTTGGGCCGCAAATCAGTTCATTGTAAAAGGTACATTGTGCCTGTTTTCGTTCATTTCTGATGTTGGTGTGTGTTTTTGTGGCTGTAGGAAGAAGGACAAGAAAATGCACCGGTCTGATACTGGCTTTGTAAGTACGTGAGCCACGGCCGTTGCCTCGTGCGGACAGAATAGAAAATAGGGAAGAAATAAAAAAGAAGAGGGAGGAAAATAAGCGCGTCGTAACAACAGCCGTCGTCTACCACCGAAGCAGCGGCTGGTGCAATGACGGCCTACAGCAGATAAAATTCAGTGGCTGGCTAGCCCCCGCCACAAGCGGCGTTGACCTACCGTCCAAGCCCTGTAGGGCCAGGAATTGCCCCCATCTGAAGATGGTGTAAGGAAAGCTGAGGAAGCGGCTGCGCGTGCGTTTGCTTCGAGTCGCAATGGATGAAGCCGGGCTGTAAGGCACTGCGGCACAGGTTCACCATGTTTACGTGTTGAAGCGGAACGGCTAAGCACTGCTACGCGCCTACTTCGCGTTTGATCACCTATGCAAAATTGCCCATACTTTTTTTTGACATGGCTCAACCCAAGGGCCCATGCACCTTCTGCAGGACCGACTATTTTGATATGGATGACTGACTGGCCCTCTACAAACGACTTAGCAAGCGCAACTGCTGAATGGGCGCTCTACTCGCATATATAATTTTATTCTGCACCACGGGCGCGTCTGGTTTCAGACCCAAGATGACGAGCTGTCGTCTTCGGACATAAGCAAGCAAAATCTCCACAACCACTTGGGCAAACCTATTGGCCGCTAACTGTCAACCAAAAAATGGCCTGGCGTCCCGCGCCCCAACCTTCGTCCAAATCCTATATCTATTACATACAAGACGTCCTTTCTCTCTGCGGGAATGTCGACCCGGCCTTCAATGGGGCTGACAAAATGGGCCACATACTAAAGGGCATTGCCAATGATGCTTTCAAACTCCTCTTAGGTAAATACTGCTCTACTATGGACTCTGTTCTATAGATGTACCAGTGCTTTGAATAGGCGAGATAAAAGCGCATATGGCACCATTTTGACCACCTGCCGAATGCCTGCTAGCTCGTTCTGTGATGAGCTGCTACACTCTGCCAGCCTTCTAACAGCACACGTTGCTCCTACACGTTTTAGTTTCGGCCTACATCTGCTGAAGAAGTCCACCAAGTCATTAAATCACTAAATACAACCGGTGCAGGATTAGATGCTATTCATCCCTCTGAAGACATGTGCGGAATTCTGGCAATTTTAATAAACAAGATATTTAGAACAGGTGTTTTTCAGACTGTCTTAAGATTGGTAAAATAATTCCCATTTTTAAGAAAGGTGATCAACTTGTATCAACAATTACCGTCCCATCTGCATCCTTCCTTTCTTCAGCAAAGTCATCGAGAAGCTTTTTTACTCACGGCTATTGAATTACCAAAGTACATTTAATCTTCTAGCTCCTCAACAATTTGGTTCCCGACCAGGCTATTCTACCGAATTAGCGCGCTTAAATTTTATTGAAAGTGTGAAGCGAGCCATTGACAACGGTTTAATTGTTGGAGCCATTTTTATTGATCTAACAAAAACTTTCGACTTAATTAACCATCACATTCTTTATCATAAACTAGAATCATTTGGAATCTCCGGCCCACCATTCGAGTTTATCCGCCGTTATTTAAGCAATCGATCTCACGTAGTTCTTGTAAATAATACTTTTTCTACCATGCAGACTGTAAACAAAGGTGTTCCGCAAGGATTGATACTTGGCCCTCTGCTCTTTTTATTGTTAATGATCTGCCCGTTGCACTAAATCATAAAAATTGCATGTTATATGCGGAGAATACCACCATTTATGCTTCTCACAGATCCACCGACACATTTCAACATATGCCTAACACAGACCTTAATAACATTACCACGTGGTGCAAAAATAACCAGTTGCAAATAAATCCCCGAAAAAGAACTTTTGTGCTATTTCATTCTCCTTTCGCTTTCATAAATGTTCTTCCTAGAATAATGATTGATAACCATGCGCTGCCTGTCTCAGAAACTACAAAGATTCTGGGCGTAATTCTCGACAAGCACTTAAAGTTCCATCAACATGTTCAATCGCTCATGCATAAAGTTTCGTTCACAATTCACATCATAATAAAAACCCGTAAATATTTTCAACCTCACATAATACGTTTGTTATATTATGCCTATATCCATACTGTTTGTCTTGCTGGGGAAATACATAATGCACGCATACTGACAGACTTCAACGCCTCCAGAATCAAGCCAACAGACTCATGTCATTCAGCTCATTCCAATCACACTATCTGCTACTGTACCACAGTTTGAACATACTTCTACTTAAACACTTGTTCAGCTTAAATTGCTCATGGTTATGTATATACTAATAAATCATCATGCTCATATTAATGGCATTACCAACCAGCTTGTAAATACTAATCCTACAAGGTTTAAACAGTGCAATAATCTTCTATTGCCAAAAGTCAGGACTAATTACGGAAAATTCACTACCTTGTTTGCCGGCATATCCTACTGGACTTCTTTACCTCCAGAAATTAAAGCGTCGCATAGTGTTCCCTCATTCCATTTCCGCATGAAACAATATTTATTCAACATGTTACATAGTTAATTTTCTTCAACCGTTATTGTTCACTTTTGAATGTGCTGTTTTGTCTGTTCTATGCACTAATGTTGATGATCTGTTAGTGTTGAGCATGTCTTATCGTAATTTGCTTTTCACTTGTGTTTAGTATGTTACTTTTGATGAATTCATATTTTATTGCATTGTATTCTTTTCGCCCCTCCTGCTAGGGCCCAGTTAGGGCCTGCAGTATTTGGTAAATAAAACTAAAAAATAAATCTGTATATTCTGTATCTGTATCTTTATTCTCATTGGTGTATATTCTAAACGTTGTTTAGTGGGTTGTACTTTTATACTTATTCCTTGTGACACTGCTTCCCATTTTTTTACATTTCTACCCCACATGCTTTGTTCTGGGAGGTCCACCCGACAGTCTTGTACTATGGGACCTTCTTCTGTACAAATCTTGCTGCATCCATTTTTTTGTATGTATGTATGAAATAAACTTGAAACTTGAAACTTCTACTATGTCAACCCCAGTGTAGCCTGCACTGCACCGTTCCGCCTTAAAGCAAACCGCCCCGTGCTGACCTTGATCGCCTGTTCGTGTTTCCAGCTTGTCACCTTTACGTTTTCCTCTTATTTGCTTCAGTTCGTCACCGTCCTATGTCGGCGGCTTCTCGGAAAACTAGCCGATGCAGCTCCCAGAGTTGACGCTCCCAAGCTGAAAAACCTGCATCGACCCATTCTTGGAAGTTTAATCTCATCGAAGTCCTTGTGGATGGTGTTCCTGTTCGTGCTCTTACAGACACCAGCGCTCAAATATTCATTCTCAGCTCCACATTTCATCATCGCCTCAAGAAAATCCTGACACCAGCAGTTTTTTCCACCGTTCCCATTACTAATGGCAGCCCTGCTGCCTTGTATGGATCATGTACCGCTCGAGTAACGATTGCTGGCCATCACTTACCAGTGTAATCACCGTACTCCAACAATGTTCTCTTGACCTTATCCTGCGTCTTGAATTCTTCGCCGCTCTCTCAGCCCTTATCGACTGCTCACCTGGCCTTCTTGGACCTTTCCATCTGCCCTCAAACCCTAGCCACCTCTCCTCGCCTTCCCTTCGCAAAATTTTCAGCTTCCCCTCTGAAACTGTTGTCTACATTCCTCTGTTCCCTTTCCCGCCCGTACCTAACAGAGACTATCGGGCGTGCCCTATTGAGTCTGGAATAGTATTACCCCCTACTGTGTAAAATCCACACGTAAGATAGCCACGTAACAATATGGTTGGTTTGTGGGGTGTAGGCCAGTCACAATACCATTAAAGATATGGCGCCGGAAGATAAGCCCCCCAGGTTGGAAGGCGTCCCACATGTTACTGGGGATGAACAAAGGGCGATTCCTAGTAGCTCCAGGACGAATGAAGCGGCTGGGCTAAAGCCAAAAGGACGCTCAGCTGTGGATGTGTCGGGAAGCGACCGGAAAGTCCGATGTTGCAAGGAGATATATCACATAGCAACATGGAATGTGAGATCTATAATGCAAGGTAAACTGGATATCATCAAGCGAGAAATGGACAGATTGAACATTGATATCTTGGGTATCAGCGAGCTCAAGTGGAGCGGAATGGGAGAATTTAACTCCGGGGACCATTATGTATTTTATTGTGGGCACGAATCCAAGAGAAGGAATGGGGTCGCTCTCATAGTAAACAGAAGAATGGGCAAAGCAGTGCTAGGGTACAACCCCAAAAACGACCGAATGATTTCACTTCGGATCCAAGGTTACCCTTTCAACATAACAGTTATCCAAGTCTATGCACCTACCACTACTGCTGAAGAAGCTGACGTTGAGAGACTTTATGCGGACCTACATTGCCTTTTAGAGCGCAACCCATCATCAGACGTCATTTTTCTCATAGGAGACTGGAATGCTAAGGTCGGGAGTGAACAAATATCCGGAATTATAGGCAAGTTCGGTCTTGGCGAGCCAAATGAAGCTGGGAAGAGGCTAGTAGAGTTTTGTCAAGAAAACAACCTGACCATTGCGAATACTCATTTTCAACAGCACAAGAGGCGCCTGTACACATGGACTTCACCGGACGGTCTGTACAGGAATTAGATCGATTATATGCCGGCAGAGATGGAGAAGCGCTATACAAGCAGTAAAAGCAAGGTGTGGGGCCGATTGTGGCACCGATCACCAGCTTCTTGTTGCCAAAATTAAGCTTCGATTGAGGAAAACGCAGAAAACCAGAAGGCCTTTCAGGTTTGATCTGGATCAAATTCCATTAGAATATGATGTGGAAGTGAGGAATCGATTTCAAGAATTAGATCTAGAAGACAGAGCCCGAAGAGATGTGGACTGATGTTCGTATTAAATACAAGAAGTTGCTACTAAGGTAGTTCCAAAGCAAAAGAAATGCAACAAAGCAAACTGGTTATCTGAAGAGGCTTTGCAAATAGCTGAGGAAAGGAGGATGGCAAAAGTTATGGGGGAAAGAGAAAGATACAAGGTTCTCAATGCGGATTTTCAGAAAATAGCAAGGAGAGATAAGAATGCCTTCCTGAACATACAGTGCCAAGCAGTTGAGGATAACAGCCAATTAAGGAACACAAGAGGTCTGTATAAGACAATCAACGATATCAAAGGAAGCTTCTGTGCTAAGCTGGGGGTGATAAAGGACAAACGAGGCAAGGACCTCACTGAAGCGTCAGAGATAAAGAAGAGGTGGCAAGAATACACAGAAGAACTGTAGAAGAAGCACCCGAGTGCGCAAACCCAACACAACACGGTTGTAATTACTGATCTCGAGCCGGGCATCCTGAAGAGTGAAGTTGAATGGGCCTTCGCCAGCCTTGCTAAGAACAAAGCTAGCGGAATTGATGGCATTCCAGCTGAGTTGCTGCAAAACCTCAATCATGATGCTGTTAACATTCTGCATACATTATGTCAGAAGATTTGGACAACCCTGCAGTGGCCACAGGATTGGAGGAGGTCAGTTTACATCCCCATTCCAAAGAAAGGAAGTGACAAAGATTGTTCCAACTACCGCACGATCGCGCTTATTTCGCATGCTAGCAAGGTGATGATGAAAATCCTCCAAGGTAGGCTGCAGCAGTATGTGGATCGGAAGCTTCCGGACGTGCAAGCTGGGTTTCGGAAGGGCAGAGGAACTAGGGACCAAATTGTCAACCTTCGCTGGATCAAGGAAAAAGCAAGAGAGTTCCAGAAACCTATCTACTTCTGCTTTATTGATTATGCGAAAGCGTTTGACTGCGTAGATCACAGCAGATCGTGGCAAGCTCTCCAAGATATGCGAGTTCCAATTCACCTCATCTGTCTCCTCAGGAACCTACATGAAGGACAAAAGGTCACACTCAGAACTTGGCATGGTCTTACTGATTGGTTTACGATTGAGAAAGGAGTGAGGCAAGGCTGCATACTGTCGCCATGCCTATTTAAAATATATGCAGAGCGCATCATGAGGAAGGCCGGTCTAGACGAGTCTTCAGCTGGAGTGAAGATTGCTGCAAAACGTATCAACAACCTTAGATATGCGGATGATACCACTTTAATGGCAGAAAGTGAAGTGGAAATCAAGAGACTTCTGATGCGCATTCAAGAAGAGAGTGAGAAGTTTGGGCTTAAACTGAACATTAAAAAGACAAAGATCATGGCGTCTTGCCCTATCAAGTCCTGGAGCATCAATGGACAAGAAGTGGAAGCTGTGACGGATTTTCTCTTCTTGGGATCCAAGATTACCTCGGAAGGAGACTGCAGCCATGAAATTAGGAGACGCCTGCTTCTGGCAAAGAGAGCAATGGTTAGCCTTGACCACCTAGTAAAGAGCAGAGACATTAGTCTGCCAACCTAGATCCGTATAACTCGTGCTATGGTATTTCCAGTTGTGATGTATGGATGCGAGAGTTGGACTGTGAAAAAGGCTGACCGCCGAAGAATTGACGCGTTTGAATTGTGGTGCTGGCGAAGACTCTTCAGAGTTGCTTGGACTGGGGGAAGATCAAATCAGTCGATACTGTTCACCATGAACCCTGAATGCTCATTGGAGGGTCAAATTCTAAAGTTAAAGCTCAGCTACTTTGGTCATCTGATGAGAAGAGAGAAGTCGCTGGAGAAAGATATTATGTTGGGAAAGGTTGAGGGTTACCGGAGAAGGGGTAGGCAGCAAACGCGATGGTTAGATGGCATCCTCGAGGCACTGTAGATGAAGTTATGTGATGTTGGGAAGATAGTGAGAGACCGGAAAGCGTGGCGTGTCATGGTCCATAGGGTCACGAAGAGTCGGACACGACTGATTGTCTGAACTGAACTGAACTGTGGGGTGTAACGTCCCTAAGTGACTTGGGCTATGAGAGACGCCGTAGTGGAGGCTTCCGGAAATTTCGACCCCCCGGGGTTTTTTAACGTGCACTGATATATATGTATATATATATATATATGCAAATAAATTAAGGGGAAATGAGGGTGCTCGTTATAATACATGAAGGAAAGAAGCCAACAGTCAGCGAGGCCAAGGAAAGCGTAGGAGATGTTACTTTATCTCCTTTTTTTAAATGCTTACTTGGATAAGCACAGAAATCTGTAATGTAATCTTGTTTAGGGGAAAGATAAATAAACACAAAGTATATATATATATATATATATATATATATATATATATATATATATATATATATATATATATATATAGCATAATTAAATAGACGTAGTTGGTTGCTAGAGGTTACACACTAGTGCAAAATAGCTTCATAGTGTTTCCAAGTTTATTTGTAGTCGAAGCTTCGGAAGGAGCCCTGCCTTTCACAAGACTTAGGTTATATGGTTCTTGTTTGTCTTCTTATAGTGCTGGCAAATGAAGAGGTGATACAAACTGAATATGGGCCCATACAGGTGAACCAGCTGCTCACGCAAAACACACATACACACACACGCACGAAGAGTTGGGTAGGCACAAAGTGTCAGCCACCCTAAGCGCCGGCCGAAAGACAGCTGTATACAATAAGGGCAGCGGCGGAACACCCTTGGGAGAAAAAAAAAGAAAAGGTAGGGGACGGTGTTTGCTGCAGATGGTGAAATAATTTGCGGTTCTCACTAAAAGATGGGAGCGCTCAGCATGAACGAGGTTTTTGCGAGAAGTGGCCGGCTATGAATTGGGAGCGCGTTGGCTTTGAAGGTCTTTTTTTCTCCTTTCCCCTTTTCGCTGTATCTGTTATCCACTCCTCTCTTGTTCGGACCCGCTGTCCCAACAGGATGAAAAGAAGATCCCATTATTTTATATATAATTTTATAAGTTTAGGACGATTAATAATGGGATAAATGAAAACATTGGGGTTATGTCTTCTATACGAGCCTTGCAAGTTGAATGCTAAGCTCATATATCAATCATTGCCCCTTAACAGTTTTCCTCGTTTCCCGCTCGTTGTTTCTTTCCCTTTTTTTCGCTTCTTTGAAGTCCTTCATATTCAACTTCTCGCAAAAACCTCCTTCATGCGTTGCGCTCACATCCTTTAGCAAAAACCTTCAAGTATTTCGCCATTCTACTGTCCCCCAGATTTTTTTTTCTTTTCTTCGTCCGAGGTTCATCTCTCGTCGCAAGTTGCTTACCGCTCTAAGTAGGTTTGAACGTCACTCGCCGCTGACAGGTTTTTCTAACCAGCAATGTCCATCCAGTTATGTTTATTTTGTTTTCATCCTGTTGGACCAGCAGCTCCGAGCAAGGGAGGGGTGGATAACAAACACAGCGACAAAGGGAAAGGAGAAAAAAGAGATCTTCAAAGCCAACGCTCTCACCATTCATAGTCGGTCCCTTCTCGCTAAAAAGAAGTCCTTCATGCTTAGCGCTCCCATCTTTTAGTGAGAACCGCAAATTATTTCACCATCTGCAGCGAACACGGTCCCCTACCTCTTCTTTTTTTTCTCCCGAGGTTGTTCCGCCGCTGCCTGTATTGCATACAACTGTCTCCCGGGCGGTGCATTGAGTGGATGACCCTTTGTACCTACCCAGCTCTCGGCGCGCGTCTGTGCATGCATGATTTGCGTGCGCAGCTCGTTCACCTGTATATGCCCATATTCTGTTTGTATGACCTTATTAGTTGCCAACACTATAAGACAAACAAAAACCATGTACCCTCAGTCTTGAGTAAAGGAAGGGCTCGTGTCGAAACTTCTACCCCAAATAAACTTGGAAACAGTGTGAACCTATTTTTCACTTGTGTATATGTTGTCACGCACTTCCCGCGGTCCTTATTGAAGGAAGATGAGGTTTTGGCGGAATAGGCAGAATAGGACGTGGAAGCTGTGTCTGTCCGCTGAGGTGTGCTATTCTCCAGCACATCCTAACATCTGTGTAAATAAACCTCGTAGCAAGTGTGGTGGAGCTTGCGGGCTACAGATCACTCCGGAACCTCTCCTACTTCACCGAAGCAGAAGAATTGCTGGGCTACCCCCCCTGCGGACGGAGATAGCGCAATCAGATGGTTGAACGCATCCCACGCCAGCGGCTCAACCGACCACCATACAGCCATATCAGGAACCCCGGCACTTCTATGGCAAGCCCGGGGAAGACGTGGATGACTGGCTCACCCAATACAATCGGGTACAACCGCTGGGATGCGAGTACCAAATTGGCAAATGCGGTATTTTTTCTTGAGGAAACTGCGCTAACATGGTTTGACAATCATGAAGCATCCCTTACCACCTGGGATCGCTTCATGGAAGAAATGAGAGCGGTATTTGGTGATGCCGAAGCTCGAAAAAAGAGCGCCAGACAGACTGGCTCAACGAGCGCAAGTACCGGGGGAGACCTGCACAACCTACATAGAAGAAGTCCTCAAGCTGTGCAGAATAGTTGATGCTCGGATGACAGAGGAAGACAGAGTGGCTCCCCTCCTCAAAGGAATAGAGCAAGACGTGTACAACTTATCTGCAAGGAGTTTTTGAATGCCACCGCTGATGTAGCACGGCACTGCCGCACGTTTGAATGTTTGAAGCGACGTTGTATGATTCCGAAGATTGGTTGGCTGCCTAATGTCACCACTGCCACCAGTGTGGATGTGTCTGAAAGACCAGAATGGCAGACACAATTCGCCAGATCGTCCGCGAAGAGCTTCGGAGGCATCAAGATATTGGGGGCTACGTCAGACCCGTCTACAGTGGCACCTCTTCGTCAGACAATAGCCCATCTACCTGTTATGCTCCTTCTGTTACGTCTCCTTCGGACACCCGATGTCCTGCTGCTCATCGCCCCAACATCCAGCCTCTCACCACCAACGCCTACAACAGCGAGCACTCTCGTCCTCCTCGTCGACTGCAATCAGAACATGAAGCGTTTAATCCAAGCGACGATGAGCCTTATTCATCGAATGAACGTAAACCACCAGTGTGTTATACCTGTGGAATGATCGGCCACATTTCGCGTTTTTGCCGCAACCACCGTCCGTACCAGCAGTGTCGCCGACACTGGGTGAACCCCTGTACAAGGTTTCCTGATGACAATGATGATTCATATAGAACACCTGGCCGGAATGAGTACAGAGCAACAGCTAGCCGACAAGAACGCAGAATGGCCCTGAACCGAAACTAATCACTGGCCTCTGACCGTAGCCTGACACCACTATCTCGGCGCCTACGATGCTCTCCTTCTCCCCGACGACGGTCGCCACCTCCGGGAAACTAGTGAGTGCGGCCGATGGAGGTGAGGTCGCAAATGATTCTTGCTTACCCATGCCTCTGCCCGTTTCGATGTTAAAGAACCGAATTGAAGTGTTTGCTGACGGTGTACGTGCTATGGCGTTGTTGGACACAGGTGCAACCATTTCTATTATAAGTCTCGCTTTTAAAAACTGCCTTGGTCGTAAAATTATATTTTTGAGATAGTGCAACAACATTATGTGGTGTTGGTAGTGAACTGCTAACCCACTTGGAGTCTGTTCTGTGAATCTTCTAATCGCCGGCCACACATTCCGAACTGAATTCGCTGTACTTGCTCAATCAATGCATGATGTAATTCTTGGACTTGATTTCCTGGAACAATGTGGGGACCTCTCTCGACTTTCGCAATGGAGACATTTCTGTGAGCGCTCGAATTGAATCTACTTTGCGTGAAAATTCGCGGGCCAATCCTAGCCCACTTTCGCTTTCGGACGACATAGTCATTCCTGCAATGTCAGCAGTTTATAGAAGTTGTTAGTTCAAGCTGCGCCAGTGATGCGTTCGACGCTGTGGTTGAACGACTCACCCGCAACTGCGCGAAGAAAAGTATTCTGATTCCCCGCTGCATCATCCCAGTCATGAATGGCCATTCTTCTTTGTGGATGACTAACTGCTCTAACGAACCTGTTGTATTACCACGTGGTCTTAACCTTGCCAACTTTGACGAAGACACTTTTAAATCAGTGGCCGTACTCAGCACAGACAATTCCCAGCATACCGAATGCTCAGAAGTAGATGAGACAAAATTTCTTGCCATGGTTAACGAATCCCTGCCAACAAGTGACCGTCACAGTTTAGTGAAAATTCTGGCGAAACATACTGCGGCTTTCGATTTCTGTCGCGACTCGCCACAACGGATTCTCATTTCCCGTACTCAGCACCGAATCAATACTGGGACTGCTGATCCAATCCGTCAGAAGCCTTACCGTGTATCTCCATAAGAGCGCCAAACAATCGAAGAACAAGTTCGTGGTATGCTGAAGAAGGACATCATTCAGGAATCGTCTAGTCTGTGGGCTGCCGGTGATTCTAGTCAAAAAGAAAGATGGCACATGGCGATTTTGTGCCGATTATTGACGGCTGAATACTGTTACCAAGAAGGACGTATATCCCCTGCCACGTATTGATGACGCCATTGAATGCTTACATTCCGCCTCCTATTTTTCCTCAGTTTACCTACGATCAAGCTTTTGGCAGAGCCCCATGCACCCGGAAGATAAAGAAAAGACAGAATATCACCCTAGACAGGCTGTATGAATTCAATGTGATGCCGTTTGGATTATGTAACGTTCCAGCCACGTACGAAAGATTCATGTAAACAGTTTTGCGCGGACTGAAGTGGCACATTTGTATGTATTATTTGGACAATGTAGTGATATTCGGGACTACTTTTCGTGAACACAACATTCGATTAGAGATTGTCTTGGAGTGTATTGAGAAAGCTGGTCTGGTACTCAATTCAAAGAAATGTCGTTTTGGAGAACGCCAGACTGAGGTACTTGGACATCTCATAGACAAGGATGTAATCAGGCCTGATCCAAAAAAGATCAAAGCTGTCACTTGTTTTAAACCGCCGAAATCGTTAAAACAGCTCGGGAGTTTTTTGGGGCTTTGCTCCTATTTTTGGCGTTTTGTTCCGACGTTTGCTAACCTAGCATATCCCCTTACTTGTCTTCTTCGAAAAGATGTGCCTTTCAAGTTGTCTGCCGAATGTGACTCCGCATTTTGTCAGTTAAAATTTATTTTATATCAGGACTAGTACTACGCCACTTCTGTCCATTAGCTCCCATAGAACTTAACACTGACGCCAGCGCAGATGGAGTAGGTGCTGTCCTCATACAGCGCCACAATAGCGATGAACATGTCTTTGCATATGCAAGCCGTGCTTTGAGCAAGGCTGAGCGTACTTACACAGTAACTGAACAGGAATGCTTAGCTGTTGTATTCGGTGTGCAACGGTTTAGGTCATATCTTTATGGATGTGCATTTAAAATTCTGACGGACCATCGTTCCTTATTTTGGCTTGTAAACCTTCGTGACTCTGTGGATGCCTTGCGCGGTGGGCTTTGCGCATTCAAGAATTCAATTTTACTGTGTCTTTTAAGAGTGGTCGTAAGCACGGTGAGGCTGACTGCCTGTCACAGTTGTCACTGGAAACTACTGATTGCGACAATGAGGCCTTGGATGAATATATAGCTGCTATCTCTACAATTTTCCCCGATGTTGGTGAATTCAAGATTGCGCAGCGGAACCACAACGAGTTGGCGCTGCTTTTTGATGCAGCAAGTTCCCGGAATCCTACGACCTCATTTTGCATTCGTGACGGTGTACTGTACAGGAAGAACTACTCGTCAGTAGGTGCGCGACTTCTTCTGGTAGTTCCTACAAGTCTTAGGTGTCACGTTCTCCGGGTAATGCACGACGATGCCACACCTGGACACATGGGTTTCGCAAGGACATTGCACAGGACTAAGGAACGTTTTTATTGGCCGAAGATGCGTCAAACTACTCGACGTTATGTGGCCAGCTGCCTCCAGTGCCAGCGTTTCAAGCACCCAACCTGCTCACCGCTGGGTCATCTTCAGCCTATAACGCCAACACGAACCCCATTCGAACAGGCTGGAATTGACTTTCTAGGACCGTTTTCCCGCTCCTACAGCGGAAAGAACTGGGTCATAGTGTGCGTAGATTACCTTATGCGGTACTGCGAAACTGCTGCTATACCGTCAGCCACTGCTTCTGATGTCTCGGCGTTCCTCCTACAGTCCATCATTCTTTGACATAGGCTTCATCGTGTGTTAATAAGCGATCGTGGCCGACAGTTTACGGCAGAAGTTGTAGAAGAACTTCTTCGGCTCTGCTCATCCCATTTTCGCCATTCAACTCCTTACCACCCACAGACAAACTGTCTTACCGAACGCACCAATCGGACGCTTAGCAATATGCTCGCAATGTATGTCGATTCCCGCCACAAAAACTTGAAGTCCTTGCGTTTATAACATACGCATTTAGCACTGATAAGCATGAAGCGACAGGCTACAGTCCATTTTTTTTCTTTATGCATGACCACCACGAAGCACTTTGGACACGTTTCTGCCTTTCCCACTCCCTGCTGAAACTTAGCTAGCCATACTCTCTTTTTGGCTGAAGAAGCTCGTCGACTCGCTAGACTTCGCACTCTAGTCTCGCAGGAACGCTGCAAGCAACTCTACGACAAGCGTCATCAAGATCGTAATTATGCCCCTGGTGACTTGGTGTGGCTTTGGACGCCGTTGCGTAAGCGTGGCTTGTCCCAGAAACTGTTGCACCAGTGTACTGGCTTTTTCGTTGTACTGGAACGCCTCAGCGCATTAAACTTTGTAGTCTCTCGCCTGACCACCCTAGGCATCGTTCTCGGAAGACTCAAGTAGTCCACGTGGCCCGCATGAAGCCCTTCTATCAAAGTGACAAACCTTGACTCGCCCGGCGGGCATCGTCTGCTAAGGGGGCAATGTCACGCACTTCCCGCGGTCCTTAGGAAGATGTGGTTTTGGCGGTATAAGCAGAAGAGAACGAGAAAGCTGGGTCTGTCCGCTATGGTGTGCTATGTGCTAATCTCCAGCGCCTCCTAACATCTGTGTAAATAAACCTCGTAACAATATATATATATATATATATATATATATGACATCACCGACTGTTGGCTTCTTTCCTTCATGTATTATATCGAGTACCCTCATTTGCCCTTCATTTATCTGCTTGTAGCCTACGGGGGTCTCGGGGGCTGTCTTGAAGCCATAGGTAGCATAAGAGGGTTCTAGCACAGATTTCGCCCTCGCTCTTGATCACGTTCTACGTGACGCTCGCGGTAACAGAAGGACGTTCCACGTCCACCGCTGTAGTTGATGGCGGCGCTGGTGAACATTCTCAAGGTTCGTATGCCGATAACATTAATACCCAAGAAAGTAGCAGGTGGAACAGCGGCCGATGTAGCTCAGTTAGCACCGGAAGCGATATTCGGAGGTCGTGGGTTCGGTTCCCACCATCGGCACGTTTGTTTTTCCTCCTACTTTGTGTTCATTTATCTTTCCCCAAAACAGATTAAATTAGTAATTTAAGTGATTACTGAAGTAAAATTCAAAACAACAAAAAAAGCAAAGTACAATCCCCAATGTTTTTCTTGGCCTCGCCGACTGCTGGCTTCTTTCCTCCATGTATTATAACGAGCACCCTCATTTCCCTTCCATTTATCTGCATATATTTATATATATATACACATATATTACTTTTGTTCTCTATATGTATAAAACAAGATTAATAAATGTTGAGAATGACTGCGGTGTATTAACTCTGACGTCTAGATTGAGGTCGTTTTGTCTGTACAGAAAGATCACACCTCAGTTGCTACTCTTACACAAAGGTTGACAAGGGTCACCATAAGATAAACATGTATGCTGCTACTGCACTTCATAATGACCATATCTTTGCTCAAGAGCATTGTTTAAAAAGACTTTACCCCTGGACCTTGAGGTGCTTGTTTTTATTGTCGCATGTCCAATTTTCGCAAGGTTCGTTCTGTGCGTGACTTTCGCCATCACTGAGCTGAACATTGCGATAAAGGCATGTACCTGCAAGAAGAGCAGTAGCAGTAGCTAGGTTAGCGGAACAGCAAGTGAATACCACATATTATTCATTACTAGATCCCATGAAACGGACATGCTACATTGCTTTATGACAACCTGCTACGCGTTATACCAACAATTCACACACACGCAAGCCTTGCCTATCAGCGCTAGAGAGATCACACTACGATAAATATATATATATATCATCATCATCATCATCAGCCTGATTATACCCACTGCAGGGCGAAGGCCTCTCCCATATTTCTCCACTTAACCCGGTTCTGTGCTAGCTGCATCCACTTGACCCCTGCGAACTTCTTAATCTCATCCGCCCACCTAACTTTCTGCCTCCCCCTGCTACGCTTTCCTTCCCTTGGAATCCAGTTTGTTACCCTCAGCGACCATCGGTTATCCTCTCTTCGCACTACATGTCCTGCCCATGTCCATTTCTTCTTCTTAATTTCCACTAGAATGTCATTAACTTGAGTTATTTCTCTGACCCACTCTGCACGCTTTCTATCTCTTAATGTTACCCCTACCATTTTTCGTTCCATAGCCCTCTGGGTTGTCCTCAACTTAAGTAGAACTCTCTTGGTTAGCCTCCACGTTTCAGCCCCATAGGTGAGTACAGGCAAGATGCAACTGTTGTACACTTTCCTCTTGAGCGATACCGGTAAGCTGCTAGTCATAATCTGCGAGTGCTTGCCAAATGCGCTCCATCCCAATCTTATTCTTCTTGATATTTCCTTTTCATGGTCTGGATCGGCGGTTACTACCTGTCCTAAGTAGACATATTCGCCTACTATTTCCAGTATTTTGCTACCTAATGTAAACTGCTGTTCCTTCCCGAGGCTGTTGAACATTACCTTAGTCTTCTGCATATTGATTTTCAAGCCTACCATTCTACTTTTTCTGTCTAGGTCATCAATCATTATTTGCAGTTCATCCCCGGAGTTGCTTAGCAAGGCAATGTCATCAGCAAATCGCAGATTACTGAGGTATTCTCCATCTACCCTTATCCCTAACTGCTCCCATTCCAAGTCTCTAAATACTTCCTCTAAACAATCTGTGAATAGTACTGGGGAGATTGTGTCTCCTTGCCTAACACCTTTCTTTATGGGAATTTTATTGCTTTCTTTATGTAGAACTATGGTTGCTGTGCAGCCACTATATATATCTTCCAGCACTTTCACGTACGGCTCGTCTACCCCCTGATTTCGCAATGCCTGCATCACCGCCGAGGTTTCAACTGAGTCAAATGCTTTTTCGTAATCAATGAATGCTATGTATAAGGGCTGGTTATATTCCGAGCATTTTTCTATCACCTGATTGATGGTATGGATATGATCGATAGTAGAGTACCGTTTCCGAAACCCTGCTTGATCCTTTGCTTGATTGCAGTCTAAGGTTGTCCTGATTCTATTGGCGATTACCTTAGTAAATACCTTATACGTAACAGACAGTAAGCTGATTGGTCTGTAATTTTTAAGGTCCTTAGAGTCCCCTTTCTTGTGAATGAGGATAATGTTTGCATTCTTCCATGCTTCCGGTACCGTCGATGACACCAGGCACTGCGTATACAGGGTGGCCAGTTTTTCTAGCACGATATCCCCCCCGTCCTTCAGCAAATCTGTAGGTATCTGATCCTCTCCAGCTGATTTCCCCCTTTTCATAGTTTCTAGTGCTTTCTTGACCTCGTCCTTCGTCACTGGTGGAACGTCTGACTGTTTTTCCCTACCGCCAATCTCACTACGGTCCTGACTACTTTGGCTACTGTAGAGATCTGTATAGAACTCCTCGGCTACTTTGACTATCTTGTCCATATTAGTGATGACGTTGCCCGCCTTGTCCCTTATCGCATACATCTGGTTTTTGCCTATGCCCAATTTCTTCTTTACCGCTTTAAGGCTTCCCCCGTTCTTTACAGCATGCTCAATTTTCTCCATGTTATACTTCCTTATATCGGCCACCTTGCGCTTATTGATTAGCTTTGATATCTCGGCCAATTCGATCTGGTCTGTTGGATTGGAAGCTTTCATACTCTGCCGTTTCTTAATCAAATCTTTCGTCTCCTTAGACAGCTTACCGGTATCCTCTTTAACTATCCTACCGCCTACTTCTACTGCACATGCAGTAATGATATCTCTGAAATTATTGTTCATTGCCTCTAGGGTAATGTCGCCATCCTCAGTTAGAGCTGAAAACCTATTCTGTAGCGAGATTCTGAACTATTCTGCCCTCCCCCTCACCGCTAATTCGTTGATGGGTTTCTTTCTTACTAATCTATTGCGTTCCTTCTTCAGATTTAGGCTAATTCGGGACCTCACCATCCTATGGTCACTACATCGAACTTTCCCGATTACCTCTACATCCTGCACAATGGCGGGGGTTGAACACATTATGAAGTCGATTTCATTTTTAGTCTCTCCGTTAGGACTTTTCCATGTCCATTTCCGGTTCTTCCGTTTGCTGAAGAAGGTATTCATGATTCGTAAGTTATTGCGCTCTGCAAACTCAACTAGTAACTCCCCCCTGCTATTCCTAGGACCAATGCTATAGTCACCTACTGCCTTGTCTCCTGCCTGTTTTTTCCCTACCTTGGCATTGAAGTCGCCCATTAGTACAGTATACTGCGTCTTTACTTTTCGCATTGCCGATTCTACATCTTCATAGAAGCTTTCAACTGCCTGGTCATCATAACTACATGTAGGTGCATAGGCCTGTACAACCTTCAGTTTATACCGCTTATTAAGCCTAATTACGATGCCTGCAACCCTCTCATTAATGCTATAGAATTCATCTATATTACCCGCTATATACTTATTGACAAGAAAACCTACCCCTAGTTGTCGCCTCTCTGGTAAACCTCGATAACACAGTACATGCCCATCCTTCAATACAGTATATGCCTCATTCGGCCTCCTAACCTCACTAAGCTCTATGACATCCCATTTCATGCCCTCTAGTTCCTCTAACAGCACTGCTAAACTAGCTTCACTAGCAAGGGTTCAGCATTAAACGTTGCCAGGGTCAGTTTCCAATGGCGGCCTGTCCAGCGGAGCCAGGCTTTCTTAGCACCCCCTGCTGCGTCACAGGTCTGACCGCCGCCGTGGTCAGTTGTTCCGCAGCCGCTGGTGACTGAGGGCCGGGGTTTTATGGAGCTTATCATAGGAGGTTGTGGCCAATTACTACACCAGGGTGGCCAACTCCTGTTCTGGTGAGGGAGTGCGTTGCCGGAGGTGTTCACCGGCATCAGGTCGCACCCCAAACCTGTATATGCAATTCCATCGACACGCGGATTTTTTTTTCTTTTTTTTTTTTTTTGTCATCCGGTGGAGAATTGCGCGGCACCGGGATTTGAACCCCGGTCCTCTTGCATGCGAGGCGGATGTTCTACCGCTACGCCACCGCTGCACTGTATATATATATATATATATATATATATATATATATATATATATATATATATATATTGTGCCCTTAGAGGCATTGCATACATTACACTGAAAGTATGTCCAAAAACAAACCTTATATATATATATATATATATATATATATATATATATATATATATATATATATATATATATATATATATATATATATATATATATATATATATATATATATATATATATATATATATATATATATATATATATATATATATATATATTGTGCCCTTAGAGGCATTGCATACATTACACTGAAAGTATGTCCAAAAACAAACCTTGGCACATGTTTCCGTGTAGGGAAGCAGCCCAATAAGACAAAATCGTCTTATTGTTTGTAAGAAAAGTCTCTCGAGAGAAATAACCTGAAGAACGTTTCTGTTTTGGATGTCGCGAAACGAAATGTTTCTTTTCTAACTATTGGGTGATGTAAAATTTCACATTTCATCTGAATAGATTGGGTCTTCTCGTGTATTTAGCAGAAGACTGTCGTATGCTGCAATAACCTTATGTTCAGCAAGCGTATTTGCCTTAAGAACTATTGCGAGGCTGTCCTTGAAGGAAGTGGTAATCAGGGTATGCATGAAAAAAACTGGTCATATCATCTTAAGTAAACATCACGTATTCCTATAGTCGAATGCTCTGCGCTTGCACCACTTGAATAAGGACATGGATCAACCACAAATGCGCGCTTTTAAAACTTTAGGTTACCTGAATTTTTCAGCAAATGAGGAACTCTTGCCACTTGAACAAGTACTGGCTTGAATACAACAGAACCCGCTGCTTAGGAAGATTTTCAGCCTACCTTTCAACTAATTTATGAAACAGTGCGGCGCGCAGTTAATGTGTGTAGTTTGATGCGTGTTTTATATGTAAGCAACGCCAACGTATTGATGAGCTTGGTTGGAGTGGTGCGCCGCAAATAACTCCAGATCTTTGCAAAACACATCATTCTGTGCTTTTGGTAGTGTTTAAGAATTATAGTTTTTGTCAGGGGTTATTGACGCATGGTTTTCGCAAACATCATCTGATTTGCCGCATACTATATGGAGTGGTACATTGAAACCGCAAGTAACGTAGCTGACGTCATTGAGGTGTGTAAGCACCCTGACAGTTGATTCAGATATGCATAGAAAATTGAGGGTTTTGAAATAATTTGACGCAGTGAATCTACGCATAATTAGAAAAACTCTGAGATGACGACTGCGATGTCAACAGGTGCATGAACCTAAATAATCTTGTCACAAAGCACCTCAAGGAGGATAAGGGTTTGCTAAAACCGAAAGCTTTAGAAGCAATTTCTTCTTAGCCTGTCTCGAAAGAAATGTCCACTGCGCGTGGATCATTGTCGCAAATTCGGCAGCTGTTGTGAATTCTCTGAGGATAAAAACAAAAAACTCATTTTACCATTGCGATCTCGATAAAAAACATTGAAATATATTCCAGTAAGACAGACTATATTTTTGCATAAATTGTTTAGATGCATGCTATAGCCAGCAAGAATATGCAAGAATAGCAAGAAGGTAAATGAATGGCGAGGCATATATTAAAGATAAGGCTATCAGCGACGTTTAATGTTTACCTAATGAACTTAGCTAAATTAAGATTCTGCTTTCAAAAGGACCTTTAACGAATAGCTGCGGTAGAATTCACGTCGAAAGTGCTGGAAGAATTGTAAAATACTATTTTGGCCTCTTTAAATTGGTCACAGAAAAATATACCATAATGAATAAAAGACGGGTCGATGATCACTTATGTATGTATGGACGAGGACTGCTTAATTTATATATTTTTTAACTTATTTTTGCAGAATATGTTAAGCATTCCAGGGCATTGCTTCAGCGGTGATAACATAATGAAAATTCATTAAAATGACATCTTTTTTAGCAGGTGGAAAACATTCCTAAAAAATCAACATAAAAAGCAGTTGTCGAAAACTTAAATACAGAATAACAGCTTTTTGGGCTGTTCTGGGAAGCCTAACAATGCGCATGACATATCGGAAGAAAATAAAATCTTAATATAGAGCAGTTCCGCGGTGGTGCAATAAAAAATTCGGATAATGGCAAAAGAAGGTCACTAACGAGAAGAAACGCAAATGTGAAAACATACGTTGGATAATAACAAACACGAGCACGGCGCACGCAACGAAAATACAGGACAACATATAATAAAAGAACCTGTGTTAGACTGGGAGTAAAAGTCCATAACAATCTTATTATAACTCCTAATAACAAATCGGTGTAATACTATTAGCAGGTGGTGTAGTAGACAATGTGGACAAAATGGGTAATCACTTTGCAGAGATTACCTATCTGAAATTATATCCTTTAATTTAAAAAATAATAATATGGAATGGTTGTGAAGGGGACCGATTTGCAGGGGTAAGTAGGAATTGATTTGGGGCAAGATGTTTTGAGGGTAAAAAAAGAATAAAACGAGCTAAGCGGGATTGAGCAAAACAAGTTACATCACATCACACATACAAGAAAAATGTAAGTAAAACAGATATCAAGAAGAATTATTTAAAAGTAAAATTAAAAAGGCAAGAAAATGGGCGGAAAGCATAATCGTGATGCTATAGTCAGGGGAACAGTGCCGAAAATATATTCCATTGGTTTTATATGACATATTGCCCTTTGGAATTGTTATTGAAAGGAGAAAACACGTTTCAGGCTACATTTTCTTCGAGATCAACATTCGTACTGCATGCAATGTTTTAATCTGATAAATTAAAACTGCCTCCATTTATTTTGTGTTCGGGGGTCAGAGTGGCTCAGAAACTATATCGTTTCATTTCATTACCGCGCCGCGGTAGTGAAGTAATTGAACGCTCTACTACTGCGTCTAAGCATATGGATTCAAGCCCCTGCCGCAGTGACAGCTTTTTGGCCAAGGCGAAAAGCTCAAGGCCGTGTGTTGTACAGTGTCAGTGCACATTAAATAACTCCATCGATCGAAGATTTAGGGAACCCCCTAAGGTGGAGTATATTTGTTATAAGGGCGTAATTACTCATTGACATCCACCCAAGCGCCAGACCACCCTGGTTAGCTTAGTTGGTAGAGTGACTGCCCCGGAAAGGCGGTGGTCATGTGTTCGATTCCCGGACCAGGACGAATGTTTCTTTAGGTGCGAAGTTTCTGACAAATCTGTATAGCTCTCCGCTGTAGCCTTAATGTTCGGCTTGGGTGGATGCCAATGAGAAATTATTCCGCTTTTATAAAGAACTCCGCGCGGCCTATTTTTTGGGGGCTCTCTGCTGCACCGGGTCTCATAGCTTGAGTCGCCTTGGCAAGTTAAACACCATAAAAAACCTAACCATACGAAACGACTTCAGTTTATATAATTTAAAGCTAGGAGGATTGAAATGCTCCCAATAGCATTCGAGATATTTCAATCTACATGACATAATATCCATTCAATATTAGGTGGCTTTGGTGTTTTTTTTTTTTTTTTCGCTGAAGCATTGTATCAGCAAGAATAGCATTTTGGAGAGTAGATGATGCTCCGCGATAATTTGCGAACATAACTCGCGCTGCCGCCGACAGTCTTGCCAAATTGCAACATCAGCCTTGCATCAATGTCGGGAACAAAGGTGTTATTAAGAACAATTCTTTTTACTCAGCTTATTATGCGTCATAAATATTGAATCCGTATTCGTACATTTGCGGCACTCTTATAAATGGATCACAAGTTTAAAACGAAACAAGAATAATTTAAAATTGGTAATAAACGCCTTACTCATCCGCATTCTTCCTCACAAGTTTTGATAAGAAACGTTTCGCTAAGTGACACTAGACTGAAGTCACTGCAGCCCATTTTGCTTTTTACACAATAACAAAATTTCTTGGACGTCGCCAAAAGTCCCGACGATCCGGCAAATAGTTTGTTAGGAACTGCAGCGCTTCGAGCCCCCTGCACTGTGTTCACCACCCTTGCCCTCAGACGTTGTCGGCTCTTGAGGGCCTCCCTCCTTGCTCTCCTGGATGCCCGTCCTGAATTCTATCAATACGGCACACGCCAACATTTGCTCCAACAGCCCGACGCCAAGGTTCGACAGCCCTGGTCATCCGCCTCGCTACGACTCACGCCCGGCTATCTTGTATTCAACTCACGTCCGGTAATTTGTATTCAAATGCACACGCAAAATACCGTCCCTTAAGGGAATAAATATGTTAGCCACATGTTACGAAGTTTACAATATTGTTAGCTTCTAATAGAGCACCTAAACTTCTAGCTGGACAACAAATAAACGAAGATAAATTTAATCTTGAAACGGTATATTTCCGCTTGCAAATTATGCGTGAAATAAAGGCTCTTTACACATATACGCAAAATCCGGGGTGTTACACATTTACGCAAAATTCGGGGTGTGCCTTTTGGAACGCTTTGCATGGAACAGACTTCAATCAGCACAGTATTCGTGGTTCATTCCAAATTTCACAAAATGTAAACTTTTTGCGTGTTCACGTTTAATACGAAAAGTACCACATTTTTGAAGAAAAGATGTTATATTTGAATGAAAATATTACGGTTCTTGTAAGTACATGGCGACAAAATACCTGCCAAGAATAGGAGTATGTAGAAATGCCAGAAAGCAGTTACAAGCATGGGCATTAAAACGGGTGAAAATCTAGAGCGGAAAGGTACAAAGTATGTGTCCTCCCTCTATATGTATTGCAAATTAATGAAGCAACATGTAATATTGGTTGTACATAAGGGTCACTCGAGGGCTTATTCATGGTGATCAGGCTTTTAAGCTGTTACACGTACTTCAGTTGGCCAACGCTTTGCTCGGCGAAGAGGCGGCTAGCCCAAAGTTTCTAGGGCACACTTTAAAGATACCCTCCGTACCAAGTTAATGTCAGAGACCTTTTCAAGAAGGGCTTCATTGCTATCTGCTTGGCAATAGGGAAATGTTGCTGTATCTGACGATATTACTAATAAAGACAAAACTGGTTGCATCTTACTAAAGAACGCTCTACCGAGGTCAATCATAACCACAAAAATATTAATTTCCCACGCTAGTCCCATCATATCTTCCATATCTTCCATTTTTTTATTAGAGGATTGGAAGTTACCATTTATTCATTGCCATTTCAGCGGCAGTAAACCAATCACGGGTGCTCAAGCGGTGTCCTAACAGCTTAAGCTCTCATGCAGGATGAAGTTTGTAACTATCAAATATTGACACGTGCGTTATATATGCAAGAACTATCTCATTCGGCAGAGGTAGAGCACATAGAAGTGTACCCCTGCTTTTGGTGTGGTCCTTCTGTCACTCCAGTTCTCCTCCACACTTCTGCACTTCTGCGATACTAGATTTTATGTACCAGTTGTTAAAATATTTGTTTCATAACTCTGACTCTATCTTATTATCTGTATATCTAGTGACTACTAATAACCTGGAACTATTATTGTGCGCACGTTTATTTATTGATGAGCGCGGTAATTAACAAGGCTAAATCATATGCGTTATTCCGAGGCCTGTTGCGAAAGCGTGATGTGCTGCTCTAATTTATTATTCAGTGCAAAAAGCCTGATATAGCGAGAAACAGGTCAAAGGTGGGTACTCAAGTTTGCTAAATAGTCGCTTAACGTGCATGGATGAAATAATAGATCCTTCCCTAGACGCACCGTTGATCCACTGATCCATTTCTCTTTGTCAGTGTAGAATACCACGAGGGAACATATTTCACTGATTGTACTATGGTTTGAATGCAGCATTTTGATACGGGAATGTTTGACATTTGTTGTCTTTAATAACTCACCATTGACAAACAGAAGTGAGGACACCTCAACATCCTCCCCATCAACTATGTGAGCTCCAAGAGTGATCGTTATTAACAGAAACGTGAGCATGTCCTTTGATGTGCTTAGTTTCTTCACTTCTGAAATAAGAACAATAAATAAACAGAAAATTGACGATGTTAAAACAAGAGTACATTGCAGGGGTGTTTCAAGAAAGAAGGAAAAGTACGGCAACGACCAAATCATGCTGGTAAACCCCAGTACCTCTTTTCTCATATAATAAGAAGTCGCTCAGAGTAGCATACTATTGTTCTCTGCAGCATCTGGTTTCTTACTACCCTATATAATTGCCCACTTCCGTTACAAATTGAACAAGTAAAGACATTTGAAGTTCTCGATCGCTAAGTTGTTAATACATTTACTTGTCATTATTAGGTGACAAAATAGACTGAACATATCCGATGAAGACAATTTAAAATGACCAATGTCAAATATTGCTTGTATTGATTATCGGTTCGCTGAGTCGGTTTATAGCTTTATACGTTTGCAGCCATTGTGTCGGTTCATATTTCGACCTTAATGCCGTGTGTTCCACCTAATTCAAATAAACTTGACCAATCTCGTGTATGAAGAGGAATTAAAAACGCACACGGAAATAGGGCGTCCTATGCTGGAGTACCGACGAGACACTTCAACATGACTCAGTTCCGATACAAAATCTGCCCTTTGATTTGAATGCAAAATTTATTGTCATAATTGCCTGCTATTAAATTCATAGTCAACAACGAGCATTGGAATATCTATAGGCACGAACAGAATACCTCTTTGACTAGTTTGAAATATAAAAACTCCTCAGCTAACAACAAAAAACATTTGTTTTTATAGGCGAATGCTCTTAGAGTTTCTTCAGCTGTCTCTAGAGCAAGAAATGATTCTATATCTACAGACTGCAAGCCATGGAATCACTTTTATCCAGCTATAGAAAACATGTTCGTAAATATATGGACCGACGCTACAGTTATCGTGAAGAGCCTATAGAGCTGAACTGCGAACAAACATTGCTTTGCAAGCCACAAAAAACACTGTATCTATAAAAGACTTGTTCTCCTGCATGCTTTGACAAGTTGATCAGTGAAAGCAGGGTTGGGTGCCTGCTACTTTTACCAAATTCCGGCGCAGCTCTATCAATGCGCTTGTAGTATGAGCACTTTGCCAGCGTGTTTTTGACGGGTGGTAAGGTGAAGTGTAAATCTTTAAATTTTATTCAAATAAGGATAAAACTCTGTATGAGTTTTGCAAACACAACTTTATACGCTTCCGAGCCGCCGAGTTTGTGGACGCGTTCAAGGAAGATAGAAGAAGACATGTACGTTTGAGAGCGCCTCTTCATCGAGTCGCCATTCATCTGCAGAAGTTGCCGTTTGGCTCCCGCAAGAGACGGTGACCAAACAGATGGTAGCGCACGAACTAGCGCCTGCAGGCAACGAGATGAACGGGTCTTTGTTATTAAAACAATTTTACCCCATGCGTAGCTAGTCGCACAATTCAGGAATGATGGGGACCTTTGGAGGGTGAAACGGGATGCAATGTTTACTGAGGCATGGGGACCGAAGAAGAGCTCTCCCATTCGCGAAACGAGCCGTGAATTTTTGTCAAATGTGCGGCTTGCCATCGGTCTCTATCTGCAAATTATTTGCAACATCGATGCCGATTTGGCGTTGTCAGATACTTGCGTTTTTCTACGTTGCCTAGCTTACATCAACGCCCTTAAATAAGACGCTGAAACGCTGCCGAAGAAACGCAGTAATGCGTGTAAGCCCATCCATTGTTGGAAGGAGAGAGCGGCGCTGCATTCGTGCCGCGATCAACTCACGCTGAATCGGCGGCCATTTTGGCCCACTCCACAGCGCAGCATGGCCGAGCAGTTTTGCAACTGTCTCATATACCTAATAACATTCATTGAAATCGCTCTCCGAACTGTGTTGAGGGTGTAGAAGGTATATGCTATATGGTGGGCTAAATCGTACGATAATAAATCACAGTGATGTAGAATAAATGGATGGCGTCAAGTTTAGTGCAGTTGGTGGGACTGCTGGCGTCTCATGAAAAACCGCCTGTGATGAGTGCCCCGTTGTGACCACAGGCCGATTGTAAGTTATTTAGGCATCGAATTGTAAATAACATAAAAAGATGTATAGCGTGGTTTCTTGATGGGTGTATAAATCAGCAACAAAACCATACAGCCCTTGCAAAACGCTTTTAGTTGGCCATGGAAAATGGTGTACATTGCAGTACATAAACAAAACTCATTCGTACCACGAAATAATTCTTTTGTGACGAATATAGCAGGAGCTACCGAAGGTAATAGGAAAGGCTATAGCTGTTTGGGCGAAATGCTTTTAACATACTCTACAAAGAGTTTTCTATAGCTGACCATAAAAAATCTATACCTGGCCAGGAAAATGCTACACAGCAGTACATTGGACATCAATGTCTATTGAACACGTTAAAAGCCCTTATAGCAAGGACTACAGCCAAAACTAAACGCTGCTATAGAAACAGCCGGAGCTAGTTCGGCCAGATGCTTAAAGCAATCCACACAAAAGGTTTTTAAACTTCACCAAAAGAATATGTTTATGCCTGAACATTAAAAGATGCTACCGACTGCAGTGCATAATCACCCACAAGTTAAAAGCAAAAGCTTCTAAGACCCCGACTATAGCAAAACCTTAAGATCGCCATAAGAATGACTATAGAGTTTTTCATAACTGAGTGTACAAGAACTTGTCTGTAGCTGACAATAAGAAATTGTATAGCGGGTTGATAGAACGAATCTGAGGTCATAGGTGAATGCCATTTTTATTACGATAGCAATACTGCATCAGGTTCCGAGCCGTCGCGTAGCTCATGGCCGGTCGTCATGGTTGACCTTGAACAGCCGCGAAGAAGAAAAAAAAAGGAAAAGAAGAACCCTCACAGAATTAAATCCTTCTCATTTATATGTGGGCTGGGAGCTTGCGGTCTCACGTCATGCTCTTAAAAGATGAGCTTAAGTGTCTACAATATTGTAGCACCTTCCACTGATAGGGCGGGATAGGGGCATGATGTAGCAGGCAAAAGAAGCTTCTGTCGTTGCTGTTGCAATTCAACTACGGTTAAACAGAGTTAAACCACTACTAATTTTTGAAACGGGGCAAATCCCATTCCAACCTTGAATAATAATGGCAGCCTCGCTGAATAGAAAGAAATATAATCATATTCCCAGAGTGGAGATTACACCTTGTTTAGCTAGAAGTTCACCTGATATCATTTTAACGATGAGCAAAGATAAGCTAGCGACCAAAGGCTGCTTCCAAGCACTGGAGGATACTGAGACTAGATGAAATGGCAGGAAATCTTTTTTACGCTTTGATACTTGGTTCTTGTTTTGAGTATTTTTACCTTAGCACCCAAGGTGCACACGTCCTCGACCAAATATTTCAATGAGTTCGGAATGCTTGGACATACACAAGAAAAGGGGCTCCACCATTATTCCATTTGCAGTGCCGCTATGTGAGAGTACCAGTGATTACCCTGAATGTACCACAATTTTGTAGCTTTGACAGCATTTTATGAATCATCGTCGACCGTTTCATTAGTTACCGACTTAATCCCCCATACTGGCATCGCCACTGCATGGCGCTCATTATGGTTTTTCTTGCTTTCCGCAATTGCGTGAGTCGTGTTTCTTGAAACACCTTCAGATATGCAGTTTTGATCAAAGGCGATATCTGAGTTATGTCTTGTGAGAATTTGCAGCAGTTGTAATCACTGGAATAGAGCCACAAAAGTTTCGAACTAACGCAGAAAGGAGTAGAATCTACACCTAAATATTTTCATTTGCTTGGAATGTGAAGGCCAAATATAATATATAATATCTATATAATATATAATAATATAATATATAATATAATATCTGGCAATGAAATAAGTTTATTTTTCTTAAGAGTGTAGAGCTCAAAGTGCACACAAGCCCCCTGTGTAGATAAGTGGTGTTTATAAGATGCATAATTTTTACACTGTTTTTTTTTCAATTAGTTTCGCACACCATTCCTGCCAGAATGTAGAAAAACAAGCCAAAAAGCGGCTCGCACTAATAAATTTACATTGTATTCGCCTCGATGGCATTGCGTAATAATTTTTCAGGAGACATTATTATTCCCTAGCGAAAGTATTGGATTAGTGAGCTGTGCGTGCAATTTGGTGGGTGCCAGAAGAAAAACAATGGTGCCAATATTTGGAATTACACGTTGCACACGCACCAATTATCTTTCCGGCTTATGAATGCAGGCCTGTTACAATATGATGTAGCAAACTCATATGCGTTTTCTTGCTTTGCTTGTATGTGTAATGAAAAACGTTTTGGTTTTCATTGTATATTTCCTGAGATTCGTACTTATTAACCCTTGGATACGTTTATGTGTGTTAATGTGACATATGTGTGCTCATAATCATGTCTTGAATAAAAGCATTCAAAACTTTCATTTGGGATGTTCTTGCACGGCCAGCAACACATACGGCAATTAGCCGATATAATGTACAGCATACCGTATCGTGATATATCAAAGCGTAAAATTCATGCTTTTATATGTCCAAGATATAATTTCGCATCGCGCATACTAGACAAGAAATTGAACTTGGTATATTGATTTCAAAGAACGTTTAGAAATTGCGCAATTTATATATTCCTAAATTAAACTCAGACTAAAATAATGCTTTTTGTGAAGAAGTGCACGAGGAACATGCCAGTCAATGGCATCGTGATCGCTGCGCGTGCTGGACCTGACGGATGCGCTGCCGCTGTGTTCGCCGCTGATCTGCACAGTCCTGCTGATTAAGTCCTGTTGATCTGCTGAATAAACCCCCCATTCTTACATTTGGTGGAGGTGCTGGGTAGATCTATTCCCTCGCCCTGGAACTCCGCAGCCGTACATTACCACCTCCTGCGATGCCTGAGGACGTTAACTACCAAGCCGTACAAGTTGGCTCGGCCATTATCTGTCCCGGTTCCCTCCGCCAGCGAGACCCCGCCATCTTCAGCGGCACTGACGACCACGACGTCGAGGACTGGCTCACATCCTATGAACGAGTGAGCGCTTACAACAAATGGGACGCGGAAACAAAGTTAAGCAACGTCATTTTCTATCTCACCGCGTGGCGTAGCAAACCTATGGTTTCGAAACCATGAAGCGGACATTCAATCATAGTCCGCGTTTAAAGCCAGCTTCTCTGAAGTTTTCGGCCGACCAGCTGTGAGGAAACTCCGCGCTGAACAGCGTTTGCGTGCGCGGTCTCAGCAGGTTGGCGAAAATTTCACGCGTTATATCGAGGACGTCGTCGACTTGTGCAAGCGCGTTAACGCACAGATGTCAGAGGCCGAGATGATCAAGCACATTCTGCAAGGCATCGATGACGATGCCTTTCAGATGCTGTCGGCTCGAGATGTGCGCACAGTCTTGGAAGTGGGCACACTGTGTCAAAGTTATGATGAACTGCGGAAACAAAAGGCCATAACTCGCGCGAACGCCATGCACTCTGAGTCCCTTGCTGGCCTGACAGATGCAGGCGAATATTCTGCGCTCCTGCCACAAATAAGAGCTTCATACGGGAAGAACTGGCTCGACAGCTCTCCCTTATGTCCTGCCATCAAGAACCTTCCTCACACCTAGCTCCCAGTTTGCGCCACATTATTCAAGAACAGGTATCTGAATCTCTTCCTCCATCCCCTCAATCCATGCCTGTTGCAGCGCCGTTAACATATGCGGCTGTTGCGGCCCGACCACCCCCTACACATGCTCCACCGCCACCTGCCTACGTTCAGCCGCCTCCTGCGCCTGCGCGGGACCCTGCTCAGTTTATGCGACCGGCTCGAAGACCACGTAATCCCTGGCGCACGACGGATAACCGGCCAATTTGTTACACTTGCAGGCTTGTAGGACACATTTCTCGTTATTGCCGCAACCGTCTCCCGGTGTCGGCACCACCTCCTCATGGTTCTCCATACTGGTCTCCGATGCCTCAGTATTCCGCGCCGACTGAACCTCCAGCCCGCCTTCAATTCTCCCCAGACCGCTCAGCCATGTCCGACCGCCATTCACCGTCGCCGCGACGCCGCTCTGTCTCTCCGATGCGACGTCGACAGAACGCTTCACATGAGGAAAACTAGAGGCTGCAGTTCCTGAGGCGAGAACTGCGACCCCGTCGAATTTCCCAAGTCCTCATCTGTCGCCGACAAACCTAATTGAAGTTTTCGTCCAGGGTGTTGCTGTCATGGCTCTAATTGGCACTGGTGCTGCGGTTTCGGTAATGGGCGCAAAACTATGTGGCACTTTAAAGAAAGTGAAGACGCCAATTGCGGGACTTTCGTCGCGAACGGCCAGCGCTCAGCATATCAAGCCTTTAACAGCCTGCACCGCTAGAGTAGTTATCTAGAATTCCATTTATACGATTGAGTTCGCCGTGCTGCCAAGTTGCTCGCACGCTGTAATTTTAGGCTGGGATTTTCTGTAGCGTCATGCTGCTATTATCGATTGTGCTCGAGCTGAAGTGGGGTTGTCGACTGTGCCCGATGCCTTACCAGACGCTGATCAACCAAATTCCTGTGCTAAAGCCCTCGTCGCCGAAGATATCGACCTTCCTCCCTGCTTTTCAGTGCTTGTTCGTGTCGCTTGTGCCTCTATTAGCAATGACACCGTTCTCTTCATACCAGCCCATACTTTCCTGCGCCGTAAGTGCCTTCCATTGCCCTACGCAGTGCTCGTTATTTCCGCTAGCCTTTCCATGTTGTGCGTCTCTAACCCATTTAACTCCCCTACTGCTTTGCGCCATGACGAATGCCTCGGAAGTATCCAGCCAATCGCATCTCTTCTGATCTCTGAGGAACCGGATGACACGCCGCACTGTGCCGTGACTGCGCTCAGCCCCCTTTAACCTGCGCCCGCTCCCCCCTCTACAGACTTGTTCCTCCGTTCCATCGATGCCGATCTTTCTCCAGAGCAGCGCAGATAGCTTTTGAACCTACTACATCACTTTCGCTCCTCCTTCGACTCTCATCAAAGTTCTTTGGGCCAAACATCTACAGTCACTCATCGCATCGACACCGGCATCCACGCACCACTGCGACAGCGCCCCTATCGTGTGTCTGCAACCGAACGCCAGGCTATTGAAGAGCAAGTCGACTAAATGATCCAGAGTGGCATGATTCAGCCTCAAGCAGCCCTTGGGCCTCACCTGTTGTCCTCGTAAACACAAAGATGGTTCTATCCGCTTCTGTGTCGATTATCGCCGCCTTAATAAGATTACGCGAAAGGACGTTTATCCTCTCCCACGCATCGACGACGCTCTCGTTTGTTTGCAAGGCGCCGAACTCTTTTCTTCCCCTGATTTACGTTCCGGGTACTGGCACGTCCCCTTGGAAGCGGCTGATCGCCCCAAAACTGCCTTTGTAACCCCCGACGGCTTGTACGAATTTACAGTTATGCCGTTTGGCCTTTGTAATGCTCCGGCAACATTTTAGCGGATGATGGACACCATTTAGCGTGGCCTAAAGTGGAAGACGTGCCTCTGCTACCTCGATGACATTGTCGTCTTTTCTCGTGACTTTGACACACACCGCTACCGTCTGAAGCACGTTTTGACCGGCCTATCTGATGCCTGAGTGCAGCTGAATTTGAAAAAAATGTCGTTTTGCCGCCCACCAGCTCACCATTCTCGGCCACGTTGTTTCCAAAGAAGGTGTATCTCCAGACCCTGCCCAACTTCTTGCCGTAGCAGCCTTTCCAAAACCGACTTCCATCAAAGATCTACGTAGCTTCCTCGGGCTGTGCTGTTACTTTCGCTGCCATTGCTGCTCCCTTGAAAGAACTTCTGTCCGGCAGTTCCGGCCTTTGGTCGTGGTCACCAGCGTGAGACGATGCCTTCAGTGCTTTACGACACATCCTCAGGGCACCCCCTGTCCTACGTCACTTCGACCACACAGTGCCTACTGAGGTCCACAGAGACGCCAGTGGTATTGGTCTCGGCGCTGTGCTCGCTTAGCGCAAAGCAGGTTGTACTGAATACGTGGTCGCCTATGCTAGCTGAACACTAACGAAGGCTGAATCCAATTACTCTGTCACTGAAAAAGAGTGCTTAGCGATTATTTGGGCTCTTACTAAATTCCGCCCTTACCTCTATGGCCGCCCTTTTGACGTAGTGACGGGCCATCATGAGCTTTGCTGGCTTTCTTCACTGAATGACCCGTCCGGCAGACTGGCAAGATGGGCTCTTCGCCTTCAGGAATATGATGTCCGCGTTGTTTACCGCTCTGGCCGCAAACATCACGACGCCGATGCACTTTCCCGCTGCCCCCTTACAGCTGAGGTCGTGAGCATTTCCTCTTCCGATGATTCCCCGCCATCGCTTCACATCAATGACATGCCGTCAGCGCAGCGGCAAGATCCTTGGATAAACTCTATCCTCGATTTTATATCCAATCCTGCAGCTGCTTCTCCATCGCGTGCTCTCCGCCGCCATGCGTACCACTTCGCCATTCGTGATAACTTCCTCTACCGCCGCAACTACTGCGCAGATGGCCGCAAGTGGTTGCTAGTTATTCCCCGGCAGCTACGTTCGCATATTCTGTGACTATTTCCACGCTGACCCGCAATCCGGTCACGTGGGCGTCTTCAAGACATACACTCGTCTCCGGCTGTGCTACTACTGGCGGGGTATGTACACCTTTCTACTCAAGTACGTTCGCTCATGCCTCACCAGTCAACGTCGCAAGCCATCTCCTCACGTTCTGCTGGAGAGTTGCTGCCGTTAACTGAATTTTCAGTTTTGCAGGAGTTCCTTTCTGACGCAATTCTTAGGCAAAGAGCATTTCAAAGAAGAGTAAAAAGAAAATAAACAGCGCTTGTAACGACATAAATATAATAAACATCTTTAAAAATTTTGCTTGATAAATCTCAAAAACATTAAAAAAGCAGCGCCTAAATTTCACATCAGAAATGATTGTAATCGGCCTGAGAAGGGTTTTAAAATAGTAAGAATCGCACCAAATTCTGTTATACAATAATCAGATGTCCAATAGATGCCACCATATCTTGTCACCAATTTTAAGCAAAGAATAGAATATAAAGTACTCTTTAAGTTCGTAAATAATGTTTAAGGCAATTGAGCTGATTTCTTGTTTGAGCTTCTAAACGCATTTGTAATGTCATCCATGGAGTACAGACCTTTCTGAACTTAATGAAAACCTAACGGCAGTGAGTGAGTAGGACAATAGCAATCATGGCAAACAGCAATCTTCTCCTGAAAATAATGGACTCTGTTTCCTTTCATTCTCGCCTTTACTAATATAACAATATTAGTTTGTTCACACTGCCATCTGAGAATGCGCAGATAAATGGGGTAGGCATTTCTACCTTGTTTCTGGTACTGCCAGCATCTTGAATGCAAAGGATATTTATTGCTACGGCTTTTTATTCTGATAAATCGCTTTACTATTGTACTTTCCAAGACTATCCGTCTGTTAAAGGCCAGAAACGTTGCTGCCGCAACCCTCTGAAGTAAGTATGCAAGAATATGTTTACAAAAATATAAAGCCTGCGAAGGCCGACATTGTTATCACTGCACAGTTTCGGCTTAAAGCTTCAAGAAAGTCACAAGACATACCTAGCATGCACGCCAAGAGCAAATCTTGAAGAAGTGCAAGAATGGTTGCTGTCTTTCTGTTAACGAAAGCTATGCTGAAATCTACTTAGTTATATATACAGTGCGTGAGGTATTTTTTGAACTTTTCTTAAACAGCTGAATAAAAAGATTGTCGGCCATAACAGTTCTTGGTTTATTCGCAATGTCTAAGATGTCACCAACTCTATTCGTCTATGGTTAAGGTGAACATAGCGCGCACGAAGAGTTCAGTGGCCACGCAAATATTTTAGGCAATATATATATATATATATATAGATATGTGTGTGTGTGTGTGTGTGTGTGTGTGTGTGTGTGTGTGTGTGTGTGTGTGTGTGTGTGTGTGTGTGTGTGTGTGTGTGTGTGTGTGTGTGTGTGTGTGTGTGTGTGTGTGTGTGTGTGTGTGTGTGTGTGTGTGTGTGTGTGTGTGTGTGTGTCAAAAGACACGTCTTTAAAAATTTTCAAGCCGATATGCTGAAAAAAAAACATGCATATTTCCAGGAACGAGCACTGAACTTAGCCAGAATATAAATTCTTGACCGGCACTTGCGTTCGCTATTCAAGTGGCGATGTTTCACAGGCATTTTTCTTGAATATGAGTGTTTTGGAGAGTCATTGACCAGTACAGTTATTATTGATACTAGCAGGAATGAATGAAATAAATGTCTAAATCAACATAGTGCATTAGACCAGAGTGTATTTGAATAAGGTAACCTCTCAAATATTCAAATTATAGTTTTGGCTAGATAATAGCGCAGAAGCAACGAACTTCCGCAATAGAGTAACTCGCATGATTCTTACACTTCTACTGATGTGTTGTATGACATTATTTTACGGAAGATATCAATGATATAAAATATTGCTTTTATCATGAATATTTTACTGCGGCAATGTTCACCCTATAAGCTGCATTACTCATTAACACGCGAAAACATTTAATCTACTCTAATGCTTCAGCAACTTTACCCATATTCTTCAGCAAGTGAGCAAATCATGCGTGGATGACCCTTCAAGATTTCGGAGTCATCCAAAAAGACACATTTTGTCGCTAAGTGGTAAACAACGCTTGGAAAAGTCCAACAGGCAATGACCATATTTTTCATACAAATGGTGATCGTTTCGCCTAATCGTTTTCAAAATCGCCAAACATAAGCCGTTTCTTATAAGCTCGTCTCATATAATTGAACGTTTGTTAGCAATTCCGTTTGTAAACCAGTGAGGACAATATATTTCTAAAATAATTGGAAGCAGTTGTGTGTTTGCAAGCACTTATCATTAAACACAGCTTAGTGAAATCAATTATAACCGCGAAAGAGCGCCCTATATGGATGGCTATTCATTAACATTCTTTATTACGCTACTACTAACGAATTAGACCCTTTATTGTATAAGGCAAATGAGATGAGTTTAGGCTGCACTAAACGACTAACTTGAGATTCTTAGAAAATTTTCAAAATGGATGCACAGAAATGAAGCGACGAAAAAGACTTCTGTAAATTATATACGTGATGTCCAACTATGGGTCTCACTTTTATAGCATCCGCTGTTTCCTCAGCTGTGTCAATGTTTCTACCATGCAGCAAGAGTACATAAGTGTGTATTTTCTACACTTCCGCATACCTCTATGCCGGATTAGCCCGAGAACATTCGAAGTCGGAGAGATGAATTGTTCGAGACATCTGACCTAGTCATTGATGACTCTGGAATATCTCCTCTTAGGCTTCCTAAGTTACGCGTGAAGCAGAAATCAAGCCACCCCTAAGCAATTGTGCAATCTATTTCGCTAAGAGAAAATGTTGATATTCCAACTCAGCTTGAACAAAACGTAAGAATTAGATTTCTCATTATTACTACGCAAGGTACATTTAAATATTGTGAGGGGGCGCTCAAAGAAAGAAGACGTTGAAGTGAGTCATATACATTCTCGGCTGGACATGCTGTCATATTGTGCTGTCCCTGACTGCCTACTGTGCCTGCGTCTCATCTGATAATTGTCATCAAAGCCCTGACAACTCTGGTGGATTTGAGGTCTGATGTCCCGTACCCCCCGTTCAGCCAGAGTACCAGTCCTACATTCGTGGACACGCCTGTTCACAATTCAAGCTACCGGAAATGGGGCCCACTACCTGACGTATCAACTGCGCAACCCGGCGTCGACGCAATGCCATACGCGACACTCACGTATGCGACGCTTCCGAACCCCCAGTCCCCAAGACTTTTGTGGGGACAGCTTTGAAGACGTGGACATTATGAGCGGGTCGCCGCGTTCAAGCTCTGGGGCGCCACCACCATGTTTCAAAACGTCTAATTCAGTCTTGAGGACGGCGATTGGACCCTGTTCGAGAACCGTGAAGGGCAGTTATCCTTCTGGGGTGAGTTTAAGCTCCGCCTGGTACACGTGCGGCATCTTAGGTAGCAGAGAACGGGCCAAACTTTCTCTATAATGAAGAGTGCAGAAGCCCAAAAAGAAAATGTCGATCCACAATGTTAGAGGACAAAAAGCTGCTCCACCTCAAGCGTGCCGTCAAGGAGCAGCTTTTTGCTGGCCTCGTCCGCAGCCCTCCGACAACTGTCGTACAGTTCCTTGCGGAGTCAACAAATGAGGGAGGGCTACAGCAAAGAGCTTCGGCCTACGATCGTAACGTGCACGCCGCCTCCACGTCTGCCGAATTACCATCGCACGCCATCGACGCAGTTGCGCTACTAGAGCTGGTCCGTTTGTGTGCGACGAACTCCGACAGCTTTATGGCTCCTCATGCCCCTTCCTTTTAAGGAAGGGGGAATGCCATGGGGCCGCTTCGGCAAATAACGAAGACGTTGAAGTGTGTCAGCTCCGCTACCGGCAGGACGTGCTGTCAAGCTGGGCTATCGCTGACTTCCTACTGTGCCCACGTCTCATATATTTTCATCAACGCTGGGACAATAAAAATGAGAAGGGATCAAAGCTGCTGAACCGAATATAGAGCGAAATCATTAGCTTCGGGTGATGAAGCATTCCTCTTACGCTTCCTCTTCTTCTTCTTTTTCTTCTTCGTCGTCTTCTCGTAGCTACGCCTCTTCACGACGTAGCTGCGGCCCCCCGAGTTCTGTAAAACCTACCGCAGTGTAGCTTTCGCTACAATATTCTTACGGATGGAGGGCGTTTATTCACAGACGATGGGGAAGTAACTAGAGCCGATACTTATAGCCAAATCCGTGTCCTTCGCGCTTCTTCAGCCTCTTTTTCTGTGCACATGGTAGTATTCCGTTTTTCAACACAGTCACTGCGATGCACGTGACAATTTCCGAAGTAGCCGGCGAAGCTTGTCCTGGAGCAACTGAAGGTAGACGACAGACGCAGCCATTCAGACGAGTTACATGGCCGACATGGCTGGTGCGGAGTGTGCAGTTTTCTTTATCTTTATAAATTACAAAATTTATAGCGCTCCACCGACGCAAGGCAACAGCTAAGCCTCGCATAAGGCTCTCAATCGCCCCTGCCGAGCAGCAATGCTAGCAGAGCCGCTCCGCTCATGCCGGCATTTTTTTCTGCTCAGTGACAACTCTCGTGCTCTGTTTTACTTTTCGTACACATTTACGTCTCGGCTGGCTGCACTTGCGCGTGGCATTTTTGTGCTCTGGTCATATTTTGTGCCACGATTTGGATGTCAATGGAATGTTTTGCTGCGGCGCGAGGAGCCGGCGGTGCTCGCTCGTGCCACTAATGCTGCTTCCATTCTTTTGTTGCGAAAGCAACACTACGCTAGTCATCGAGACATTTCGCGTGGTACAGCGTGGACCAAGCTGCGCATCTGCGAGGAGCCGCGTGACGTTAGAGGCAGCAGCTGGTGTGTCGGAGAGGACTTCGCGGCCGCACTTCGCCGCGCGCTCCGCTGGGGCCGGTGATTGGTTGGTTGGTTTGCTGTGTTTAACGTCCCAAAACAACTCAGGTTATAATAGATGCCGTAGTGAAGCACTCCGGAAATTTCGAATGCCTGGGGTTCTTTAACGTGCACTAACAACGCACAGCACACGGGCACCTTGCTTTTCGCTTCCATCAAAAAGCGGTGCCGGTGAAGTGACGCCGTAAACACAGCCGGCCCCAGCCGCGCATGACTCACTGCATTGGTTGTGCAGAGAAGTGGTGTGTGGTGTATATATATATGTAAGAGCGCGCAGCCAGTATCGACTAACTGTGGAGAAGGAGAGCTCAGCCGTTGCTCAGCGCGCAGCCTCATCTTTCCTAAGCGTAGCATTGACGCTGCTGCTTTCGCAACTCAACTAGGTTTAACGGGAGCTAAACCAGTGCCAATGTTTGCCTGCATCGTACGCCTGCTGGTTCTACACACATTCGTCATTCGTACCGGCGCATATCTCTGCGAATATTGAACATTGTCTCACGCAATGCTGCACAGCCTTCCAATTCACTGCCTACCCTTTTTACTCCATCGCCACATCTGGCTAACTGGCTCGCCTCCGGGAACTTTTTCCTTCATAATAGCCTCAACTCATTCGTAGCTTACAGACCTGTCCAAAATTGCGTTGAAGTTCGCCGGCATCCATTTACACATATGTGCTTTTTTTTATATACTCAGGTTCAGCCTTGTTTAAAGTTTCCCTTTTTTTTCCGAGTGCTCTATTCACATTGCCGTCGGCTGACCTGAACGTCTCTAAACGACTATAGTTGAGTTCCGATGCTGGCAAAATACGAAAATGCATTTCGGTGTGGTGGTGCCCGTGAACGAACAGAGGTGGTTGAAATTGAAGTTGTTTTACCACTGTTTCTCCACGTCGAGATGGCCTTGCTCCTGACGCGAACATCTCACTTCGCGCCGCATGAACCAGTCAAGACGCGGCGTTGCATCTCGTTGGCGTCAGCAAAAGCTTTCCTAATTATTTTTGACCCTGACTTTGACTCCATATGAGTTCTTACCGCCTTAATGACACAGGATTCAACGGTATGGCAGCGCACAATTGATGTCTTAAGTAACAGTGTCCATGTTTTTTTTTTTTTGAGTTGGTTGCGCTAGCTGATTGAGGACTGAGCTCAGTGGTCTCTCAAACTACTCGTAGCGGTGGCAGTGTGGTAGCGCATTTACACGGATGCCACGTGGCATCTTCGGCAACACTGAACAACGATCCAGTCTCGTGGACGATGGCACTTGACTGTGTTCGAACAGTAACTACGCCTTCACATACACTCGTCGGGACTGATCACCGATTGCCATCTTATCGCAACGAAATAGAGCGCGCCGAGGATGTATTTGATTAAGGTTTTATAATGATGCACACATGACTAAACAGAAATCTATGGACCATATATAAAAATCCAACTTCTCCAACTAGAGACGCGGAAACGGGAAATCCTTTAAAAGGGCAGACATTTCTTTATTTCAATGCCATTGTATAAATACACCTGCCGAAGTCTCTAAATTTCCGTCAACCACCCTATGTCAGAGTGCCTGTAGCAGACGCCTGACTCAGAATATGGCAGCATTTTATTCACGACGGATGAATATGATGATGTGTTATCTCACTTTACACTTTCACATCTATCTTCGTCCCCCTCTAAGTCGCGGGTCAGGTGTCCACAGAAAGAAGTAGGACTAATATTGCGCCTTTCCCTTTCTGTGAACCAATTTTGATAATACTTTTTTATAATATATTTGTTGCAGTTAGCGTATTTAACAAAAGGTCACTACAAAATGTCAAAATGTCTACAAATACGCTCTATATTTAGCCTTTAGTTGCTAATTCCCAAAAATGCTGCAATGAAACCACTTTGCTAGGTTTTGATCGGTCACCTCTTTTACGCGCTCATGCCTGGGTCTACAAGCATGCAATTTTGTGGGTACACAGAATTTGTTATATGGGATGGCCTGTGCAACCTGGGCCTTTGATATTGCATGCGCTGTCGTATTACACTGGCCTAGTAGGTGCAAAATTGATATTGAAATCTCGCATGTGTGCTCTCTCGAGTTGTCACAGATGATATATCATTCAATTACTTCCCAGTTACTACTGTAGAGTCGTAACCTACTGCATCAATATTTCTCAATAATATAAAAGTCCCGCTATTTCCATAGATTTTCAGTGGAGAACATATAAGCCACTCGAAGAGTGTCATAATAGAGGGAAAGATGCGATGGAAGCAAGATGCATACCCCCTTATAGGCAGATGCCACACTGTTTTAAATATCAGAACCCTAACCTAATGAACATAACAGGTACTCGGTGCTGCGGTCTGGTTTTGTGTAGCACCCGTGGCGATTGACAGGAGAAGAGCGCAACTGAAGCGAGAAGCACGCGCAGTAGAATGCGTGCACATTGGCGAGAGAGAGAGAGAAATAACATTTATTGCGCCCGCCAAAAGGTTGGTGAGGATCCGAGGCGAAGCTCTGTCCCAACCATGTCCTCCCCCTCAGCCATCGACCTGGATTCCTTGGATATTAGCAGCTGCCAGGGCAAGACGGATGACTTCTCGTTGCCCTTTTTCGTCCTGCTTGAGAAGTAGTGCCTCCCAGGACTCATCTGTTCGGTTAGGTTCTCCAAATCTAGGACACGTCCATATCACATGGATCATGTCTGCTATGCCATCGCAACGTTTGCACCTGGGGCTAAAAATTTCCGGGTGCCACTTGCTGTAAAGCTGGGGAATACTCCAGTCTGTAGCTTACGCCACATAACCTCCTCGCTTTAGGTGAGTTGCTTACACGCTTTTCGTAGTATTGATCTGCCTAATTTGTAATGATTTAGGATATCTTGGTAGGTGTTAAGGTCATCGTCGAACTGCAGGAGCTCCTCATCGCGCAAGGGGTATGGGGTTACGCATAAGTCATCACTGGGATCCCGGAATGTAGCTAATCCTCGGGCCAGTACGTGCGCTTTCTCGTTCCCCCTCAACCCCTGGTGCACCGGTGTCCAAATGAGCGTGACCTGCTCTGCCGGTGGTGAACCACTGGCCAACACTCTTGCTGCTATGGCCGAAATTCGGCCCGCGTCAAAGTTTCTAATCGCTGATTTCGAGTCTGTAACTATATTTTTGACCTGTTGTTGTGTTAGAGCTAGCGTGATGGCCACCTCTTCCGCCTCCGTTGTGGTCGAATTTCGGGTGCTGCAGCAAACTACCGAGCCCCCGTCTTTTCTAGTTGCTACTGAAACACTTTCTCTACCGTTCCCGCATTGTGCGGCATCTGTATATAAGACGTCCTGTCTTCCCTCAAAACGGGCTTGCGGCGCTGTTGCTCTATCACTCCTCCGGCTCTCATGGTAAACGTGATGATGTTTTTGGGGAGCGGAGGTATTTTTAATTTGTCCCTAATCTGTCTAGGTACTTTTTCTGTACGTCTGGAGCATGCTTGCGGCTCATACCCCAGTTTTCCAAAATTCTCCGATCAGTACGACTGCGCAACAGTCTCTGGTATTGTGAAGTCCTTGCAGCTTCAATGAGCGCTTCGAGGGTATTGGAGACCCCTAGTCTCATAATCTTGTTTGTCGATGTATTGGGTGGTAAACCCAGCGCCGTTTTTATCCCTTTGGCGAAGAATGAAACCATAGGATGGAAGCAGACACAGAGTGGTACACAGGACATTGCTGGACTAACAACCGATTTCATTTCAAAAAAACAATCACATTCGTGTACACACTTCAATGAAGAAGCAACGTATGTGCACATAGCAGAAGAATATATATAATGATAATCACAAGTAAAATAAAACGGCCGCCACTGTAGGCTCTCATGTGCGCTGTAAGGAGCTTGAGAACTGAAATTCTTTTTCACATAAGTTCACAGACGTGTCACCTATACAATTCTTATTATATATTGTTACGAGGCGGCAAGCCGACGAAGAAAGGGAACAAAACAAGACCGATAGCGATGATAGATGACGTTTAATTCAAGATGGCGGACCTAGCGCAAGCGCGCCGGCCGGCGCCTGAGCCTGCTTCTTCCTCGCCGTAACACTACCCTTGGCCACCAAGCCACACGAGGCCACCGAGCGATTGTCCCCATCGGTGGATGAAGACGAATTCAACGTTTTCGGTGTTGGCCACTAGAAAAATGGTACGTACCCACCATGGAGATTTGGCCAAGGTGTTTTGTTTAGCACAAACTCAAGCACAAACAATATAAGTCAAAGTTGATCAGATTTATGACATGACGATGATCTTGTATGGATCGGTAATGGGTTTCCGCTGTGATGACTGATGAACCCTTGCCTAGGAAGATTTCACGGCACCGGTTGCCAAGATTTGACAGCTTGGTGCCAGAAACACATCAGACTGCACAAGCTGGGCGATGTCATCAAGTGGGGTGTTGCATCGGGTCGGTAGGGTGGTCTGGTCAACGTCTTGCGTCGGTGTGATCTTTTGGTCAGGCATTTTATGCGCTGTGTCTTGTGATGTGTCCTTGCGTGTTAGTGGCGTCTCAGGTTGGTGGGGTCTTTATATCTGGCTACTTGCATTTCTTCGTGTCTTGTGTGCGGGGCACGAGACATGAGAACGGCAATGTCACTTCGAGTCCGGCTGGCTGGGGAACCGCCAGGCGATGCGTTGTTCCAGGAACCCGCTGCCGACGGAGCAAGAAGGCACAGTGCGCAATTGCTCCAGGCCAGGATGTGGAGTAATAATGACGTACCCCTCCTCTCCAACCAAAATGTTACGAGACATCAAGTCGATAACGAAATGAGACAAAACAAGAACGATGGCCATAGTAACTGATGTTTAATTAAAGATGGTGGACATAGCAAAAGCGCGACTTCCCACACCAGTGCCCGCTACTTCCTCGGCCGTAACAAAATGATATGCTTCCACGATTTGGCATTGGCTCTTTGTTTTACCCCGTCTTATAATGGTGATTTCCCTAGCGAACACCCTGTAGTTATGCTTCCAGTTTTGTTCCGGCAAATTCACCCCCCATAGGAAAGTACAGATCTTTCATGTTCACGATATCGGGAATTTAAACACCGACCCAAGTGTCCACTATACATTTTTTTCGCATGGTAATAGAATACAATACACAACTTTATTTGCACAGGGAAAAAATTTTGTGTCATGGTTAGCAGTGCGCGGTGAATTTTTTCTTATTACCAACCCTCCTGCACAAACTAGGCAGTTTACATGGCTCAGAAAACCCACTTGGACAACTTGACGATTGACGACCTCTTTATGTTATGTAAAATCGTGTGCGCGTAAGGCATTACTTCAATTTTCCTTCTTTACTTTATCTGCCCACTTCGTTGAATTACGTGCATAGGCAACCCTGATTCTATCAAACCTTGCTCTTGTTGCAGAAATCTTCTTGCATGGTGTGAAATTATTCAAAAAGCACAAAAGTATAGGTTATCATCCCACATGGCAGTCACGAGCTGATAGCCATAGTACGCCACATCGGAGACAAAACATCTTCACAATAAACGACAAGATGTAATTCAGGAGCAGTCTACTTTTTTCTGCGGACCCAGATCTCAAGGAGAAATACCAGAGCATTAACGTGTTCCTTCCTATTGTCAACTACTTCCAGCTGAATATATGTCGCTACCACAGCCTGACCAGAAAAGAAGCTTTGTCGTTATGCAAATGATGCCTTGAATAAAAAAACGCTGGCCGCTCTGCAGAATAATTTAGCAAGGTAAAGAAAAAACCAACGATAGCAAAATCACAAATTATTAACCTTCTCCAAATGTGGAAGCTTGAGAAGTTTAAAATGGCAATCAATTTGTGTAAAGGCAACAGGCTTAGCGTGTTTATCAAAACGAAAATCAAAACGAAAGGATATATATGAACATTATTTTTTTTAGAAATAACCTCAGTTGTTAGTCTAGCGTTGGCCAGTGCACCTCCTTATGTCTGCATGCTTCCGCTGGTTTCAATCTTGACCAATATTCACCAACCGGTCCAGCTCTCTACTCTACTGACCGTGCACATCCTTTGTTACAGGGTCATTCAAGACGCCGCGGCAGCATCGCGACAAGTCAGATCCACATAATTAGTCCGCTAGGAGAGGGGCGGTATCTTCATTCGCGCAACAAAACGTTAAGTGGGATTGCAAGTAGTATGACTTTTCCGATTTGCAGAGCCCCTTGGCTGTGGTCGGATATTTCTGGCGGGAGCATCTGCACTGTTTTAACCTCTCCGTCTATGTCTCTAGGAGACCAACAGAATAAGCCCGGGTGCTGCAACCCGAAAAGAACATTTTGTGGCAAGAAGGCAGCTCAGTACCGCAAAGTATGGTTCTGCGTGCACAATCCATCTGATAACCTAACGCGCATTGTCAACTATTGAGGGTTTTGAGGGTTCCCTATCCTCGTTCGTACTGAAATTTCAAACGTGGCCTCGGGATACGCGTACAATGGATAAACTATGCCCGGACAAAAAAGCGACTGCTTTGGTGGCTATCAAGTTAGCGGCATGTTAGTTGTCGTGAAGATGCAGCAAACTTTAGCGAGGCGGGACATCCATCAAGGTTAGCTAAAAAGTAGGCTAGTGACCAGTTGTAGGCGACTATTGTACGTACCCTAGAAATAGCAGGGGAAAGTTATGAGTAGAGCTGCAAATCGTAATAATTAACGAATGATGAACAACTTCTTAACAAATGAAAGAACCCAAAAAGACAAAAAAAGCCCGGTTGTGGATGCTGAACATGAAATTGATTGCATAATGTGCTTTTGCAAAGCCATTGCGCACGATGTGAAGGTAATCGGAAAGTGCCAGGTGGGAAACACAGTTTGATAAAATATCTATTCAGTCTAGATATGAAGAGATAGCAGAATAAACTAGCCAATAAGACCTTCCACAATGACTCTTTGGAATTTAGCAGCATGAGCAATTCAGGATCTCGCCGCAGAATAGATATTAGGCTTTAATTAAACGCCAATGAGGAGAGAGATAATGACTACGTTGCACTGAAAGCTAACTTATTCACACTCGCGTGTCTTCTTTCTTCACATCTAAGCACAGCTAACATCTTCCTTCAATGCTGAGCCAGTAAGCTAGGAATTCCGTCTCACTCTTCAATAAGGCCTAGATACCATCAGATATTTCTTAACCACAGTGGGCATGTCTGCATCGCCGGAAAAGACTGAATGCATTGTAATTATTACTGCGAAAGCAATACTACTGGCACTCTCAAGCCTTCGCGTGACCCGGCCTTAATTACGTCTTAGTCACGTGACGTTGTGACGACACATCCCACGTGACACACGGGCTGGCATAAGCAGCGAACTTGGGTCTCTCGTTTCACTTGGAACGGTTATCTCAGAATCAGCCTGCTAGGACCCTGGCATTCACGTTACCCCTATAGGCCACTAAGGCACGTTCATATCTGTTGGTTAAAGTGGGCTTTATATAGGAAGAAGAAGAACGCTCGGTCACCCGCAGCTAATGCTCTCGCTCAATATTTGGCTTAGTAACGTTGAACCATTGTAATTTTTTTTAATGGCTCACACATGCAGGTGAAATCTGTCCGAAGATTACATACTTTTTACATGTCCGGCCACTTATTCAACGCCAATCAACCATACAAATTCCAGGGGTGTATCTTGACCAAGACGGAAAGGTCATAACAAGGGTCAGGAAAGTAAGGTCCAAAAGCAAGACACTCCTACGTCTTATTAGCACAGTAACCAGTCTCCAGTGGGGAACTAAGGAGACGGAGATCATCAGTTTTTTACAGCCTTTGTCAACTCCCGCCTCATGTATGAATATAAATTTCGTTTCATTACAAGAAGGCATCCTGAAAACCTAGAAAAGCTTAACCAAGAAGCCGTCTGCATTTTCACGGGTCTGCAGAAACACAAACCTCTCAAAAAGCTCTACGTGTACAGCGCCATCAGCCTGCTTGCGGAGGTTGCTGAACAGGGAGAGAGAGAGAGAGAGAAAACTTTTAATGAGCATAATAATCCGTAAAATTCGCAGGAGCTGGGTGGTCGGTGCCCCTAGTCCAGGGCTCCGCGGGCAGCAGCTGACTTGCGGACTAGCTGGATAATCCAGGCTTGCTGGTCCAGGTTGTCGCTGGTCAGGGCCACCTCCCACTGCTTGTGTGTCGGGCATGGCACTATTAACGTTGGGTCAGGTTTGTCCTGGCATTCCCAAGAGATGTGATAGAGTGTGGGGCTTGCACCGCACCAAGGACAGTAACTCGTGTATTTTGTTGGGCTTATCTTATTTAAAATTTGAAGATTAGGGAATGTGTTTGTTTGTATTTTTCTCCAGTCTATAGAGTCTGTGAAAGGAAGTTGTTTGTGTGGTGGTGAGAAAATTCTTCTTTCTAACCGTAGGTGTTCCAGCCTGTCGCCGTAGGGTCCTAGGAGAGGGGTGAGGTAGGGATGGGGATCCGCCCGGTTTGTGAGAGCTCGGGCTAGATCATTCGCTACCTCATTTCCTTCTAGGCCTTCGTGTCCAGGTGTCCATGTAATTGTGTGCGTCTGGGAGATAGAACATAATATTGCACACGCTCTTTTGTGAGGTCTTCCCGCCAGGTAGTCCCTGCAGGTAGGTTGGGAGTCCGTCACTACGTGTGATGACTTCTTTTGGTTGTCTTGTGTTTTTATGGTGACGGCTATTGCCAGTTATTCCGCTTCCACAGGATCCTTGGCATAGATCGAAGCCTGAATAATTGGTCTCTTCTTGTGGTCAACTGCAGCTATTGTGAACTTGCCAGGTTCTCCGTAAGCCCCTATGTCCACGTAGACAACTTCCGCGTCTTTAGACAATTGCTTTTCCAATGCTTTGACTCTGGCTTTCCTTCGACTCTTCTGTAACTCATGGTGCATGTGCTTGGGTATCGGGTTCACATAGATGTTGTGTCTTGTGGATGTCAGAATTTGTGATTTGATCTCAGAAGTTCTTAGTGCCTGGCATAGCCCTAGTTTTGACAGGATTTCCCTGCCCGCCTGCGTTGTTGTTAGGCGTTGTTTCTGACTCTCTAGAACCGCTTCCTTGAGCTCCTCAAAGTTGTTGTGCACTCCGAGTGCTCAAAGACGTTCCGTTGATGTTGTTGGAGGGAGGTTTAGGGCCGTTTTATAGGCTCCTCTTATGATAGTGTCAATGGCCCTTTTATCAGGGAATCTAATTTCGTGATATGGGAGCCCGTAGGTAATCCTGCTAACGACTAGGGCTTGTACAAGGCGGAGGGTGTCCTCCTTCCTCATCCCTTTCCGGTGCCAGGTCACCCTTATAATCATTCTGGAAATTTGGTTGACTGTGGTTTTGAGTGTTTTGATTGTATAATCCACTCTCAAATTGCTTTGCAACCACAGCCCCAAAACTCTGATCTTGTCCTTCTCTTGGATTATCTGGTCTCCTAGAGAGAGCTGAATTTCTCCTGGGGATTTGTAATTTCTTATATGTAGCCTGATAAGTTCGGATTTTTCTGGGGAGCATTGAAGACCGCTCTCCCCGGCAAATTCCTCGACTAGGTCTATAGCGGCTTGCAGAGCTTCTTCTTTTTGCGCCAAGGATCCCTGAGTAGCCCAGATGGTGATGTCGTCCGCATATAAAGTGAAGCCAATATCAGTGCGGGTCAACAGTTTTTTTGCTAAATTTATCATTGCTATGTTAAATAGCATTGGAGAGATTATAGAACCCTGCGGTGTACCTTTGTTCGGCATGGGTACTTTTGGTGATCGGATCTCTCCAATTCCTATGGTGGCTGTGCGATCTGAGACGAAAGCCTTCACGTATTTGAAGATTTTCTCCCCGCAGTTGATATTGTTTAATTCGTGCAATATGGTTTGGTGGCCAATGTTGTCGAATGCTCCTTTGAGATCTAATGCCAGAGTGAAATTTTCGCCTTTTCGGGGTATGGTGTTGATGACTTCTTCCCTAATCCGGAGGAAAGCATCTTGCGTGCAGAGTCCCTTGCGGAAGCCCAGCATGCAGGAAGAAAAGATGTTCTTTTCGTCGATGTAATTTTGGAGCCTTAGGTGGACTACTTTTTCATAGAGTTTTCCCAGGCAAGAAGTGAGGGAGATAGGACGGAGACTCTCCACAGCCGGTGGCTTTCCAGCCTTTGGTATGGTGATGATATCCGCGTGTCTCCAAGCTGATGGGACCTGTCCCTTCTCCTACAGTTCTTCGTTGATGTACTTCTTTAGATCTTGCAGATGTTCGGTGCTTAAGTTCCTAATCATGGCGTAGGTGACTTTGTCTCCTCCAGGGGCAGTGTTTCTTGTAAATGTACGGGCGGCTGAGTAGACCTCCGCCAGTGTTATGGGGGAGTCAAGGGAGGGGTTTGGTTGACCCGCATATGAAGGGAAATCTCGCCCAAAGAGATTGGCGACATTCTTGCTCCGTAGTGTCGTAATCAATTCACCTACTGTGAGCGAATGACTTGTGCATGCAACAACCTGCTTTTCAGACAATAGTAGAGTGAATACTAAGCAAGTTGGCCCGCACCCAAGATGAAAGACGTTGCTGAAAAGGCAATGATACAAAGAAAGGAGGAAGACAAGGACTATGTTGCACTGAAAACAAAGTTATTCACACTCGCGTACCTTCTTTCTTCACATCTAAGCCCAGATAACATCTTTCTTCAATGTCGTGACAGTAAGCTAGGAATTCCACTCACTCTTCAATAAGGCCTAGATACCATCGGAGATTTCTTAACCACAGTGGGCTTGTATGCATTACCGGAGAAAACTGAATACATTGTAATTAATTATAGTTCACACAGGCAAGTGGAATCAGTCCGAAGATTATATAGTTTATACATGTACGGCACCTTATTCGACGTCAATTTACCATACGAATTTAGGGGCGCATTTTGGCCATGACGGAAAGGGCACAATTTTGGTGAGTAAAGTAACGTCTTAGTGCAAGACACTCCTACGCTTTATTAGCAGAGTAACCAGTCTCCAGTGGGGGACTAAGGAGAAGGAGGCACGCCAGGTAAATACAGTACTTCTCAACGCTCGCAACCTGTATGGATACAATTTTCGCTTCATTACAAGAAGGCAGTTTGAAAACATCCAAACATTCAAACGCTCAACCAAGAAGCCATCTGCATTGTCACGGGTCTGCCGAATCAAACAGCTCTCAAAGAGCTCTGCGCGCATAGCGGCGTGAACTTGCTTGCGGGGATGGCTGAACAGGGAATTCTTGCCAAAAGGGATCGGCTAAGCTGTACCCCAGCCGGCTGGTATTTCCTAGAGAAACTTCATGCTGCGCCCTACAAAAGAATTTCATCCTTCAAATAAATATGTGTATCCACCTTGGATCCTGCCAATGTCGCTAACAGATGGCAGGCCATTGCCAAGAGATATGGATCCTGCTACTCGGACCGACGCAAGAGTGTCGCTAAGGCGCATAGCCGCAGCCTGGCGAACAAATTAACGGCTACTGCCACAATAATATGTGCTGATATGGCAGAGACATTAATCCGCACAACCACTGCTCTTAACAGCTACAATAATGTTCCTAAGTATATTCGGGCGGTTGCGTGGGTCGATGTCACTCATCGTGTGATATATGCATCCACACTGCCTATCGTCGATGACGTCGATACTGTGGAAGTAGATCTTGCAGCCCTTTCAAAAGGTGCGCAATGGGTCCTGCAAACCTTTGCAAAATAGAATTCCCAGCACGGACTCTACCGCTTCACGGACTCGTCTCGCGCGTATTAAGTGTGCCGACGAGTGACCTAGAGTCCGCCAAATGCCCTAAAATAAACGGTGATTTATTAGCGACATTCGAGGGCCTCAATTTCAAGCTAAACATTAGAGCGACGATTTCTTGGTTGCCTGTACACGCAGGCGTTTAAGGAAACGAGTGGGCCAGCAGCGAGGCGTGAGCCGCACCATGCAAAATATCGAGTGCACCAAACGCACTTTTCATCATAGCGGGTACCAAAACCGGCCACCTTTAAAGCAATAGCGAGGAAACGACGGCGCAAGGCCGTTGAGCACAACCGCAATGGAAGAGAGGAACGCGCCGAGGAACAGGCACGATCCAGTTCCCCTATGCCGAATGTGTTATCGAGGGCCACGCAGACTTTAGTCCACCGCCTCGAAACTAGCATTCCGTTCCCCATCATTGAGGCAAAAATTTCACAATGACCCCGACGAAGGGATGCGGACAATACTACCCATATAGTATGACGCTATCAAGAGTATTCTGACATTCGAGTCAGGGCTCTTGCCGAAATTCCAGTTGCCATCCACCCGGCCAGCTACATCAACGGGTTACTTCCCCTGTCTCTCGACAAAGCGGCCGTCGCCATGCACTGGGCAAAGCTAGGAGAGTTTGATTACTTAGGCCCCAAAGCCAAGCTTTATGGGAGTGTCAAAGACAATCAAACCAGCACCCACCTCAGCCGCCATGACTGTAGTGGGGCCAGATGCGGGGCTGTCAATAAACGTGTTTCAATCAATCAGTCAATAAGGAAACAGAAGGTGTACTAGCGCATTCTTGAGCAAACATAGTTATTACCGACGCTTCCGAAATCTCACGTGTCAACGTACCCTGGTACCTTTCAAAAACCTATGTTCAGCTTGAATTTGATGTTTCGTGCATAATTTGCAGTCTTGGCAATACCCGCAAGGTTGGTGCCAGAAGTCTCCAATAGTGACGTGGAATCTTTTTTAATAAGCATAAGAAAACATCGATATGAGAGATTTTGGAAGCCTAGGCGACCATTGGGTACGGTGAAAGATGTAGTACAACAATTTCCGCTTCTACCAGAAATTTCTAGATTGCTTACAGGCCAGTGAAGAAACACATTAGAAGTGAAGAAAGAAGGTGTGTGGGTGTAAGTAATCGTTGTCAGTGCAGCCTCATCCTTATGTTTATGTGTGTCATCTGTGTATCTTATTATATCGGCTGTGCAGACACAGCATCGGGTGCAAAAGAACTACACTGATACCTTGTCCACTGGCGTCAGTAGAAGGAAAGGCGGGCGCTGTCTCATCAAAATGGCGATTTACCGGACTTGTAGGGCTTGGTTGGGCTTTTGGAATACCTCTCCATATTCGTTCGATCGTAAGAAGAGCACCTCACACTTGAGAACGTTGTTTAAATGGGACGCAGTACAAATAGAGCTTCGTACTAAACGACAGAGGTATGATTCAAACCCGAGGAAGCAGTTTAGCTCTTTCTTGCGTTGCTGACGGGGAAGTAATTTACACCCGCAATTTTTAGGGATTTCGCTGGATGCCTACTTTCCTAAGGACAAAGACTGATACTTTCGGTTGTGATGCGACATTCTTAGTACAGATCTGGAGGCCGGCTTGAGCAATGCAATGCGAACGCATGTAAGACGGCGCAAGGCGTAGGCAAAACCAGAAGAAAATGATATCATGCACATAACACAGGCTTTCTTTCTATTTCATTCCAGGAAGCCCAGTTTATATCATGCACTTGAAGGTGGCAGGAGCATTGCACGGTGAGAATGCCATCAGGCCCGCCGTTGTGACGCAGTGGTTACGGCGCTCGACTACTGTTCCTGAGGGTGCGGGCTTGAATCCCGGCCTCGGTGGCCGCTTTTCGGTCGAGGCGACAGGAAGGCGCTCGTGGGCTGTGCGTTGCCATTGTACTTCGAAGAACCTCAGTTGCCTGAAATTTCTGTAGTCCTCCACTACTGCGTCTCCCATAGCCGTAGCTGCATTGGACGTTAAACCCCACCGACCAAACAAAACCGACTGCGGGTATTGCTGCCCTGAATGCGGTTTGGCCTTCAAGGGGCGTTCAAATTTTCAAACAGAACCTTTCGAGTCTGCTAAATTGTGACGCGATGTTTCTTAGAGCTCAAAGCATTGAAAATAAAGGGTCGTAAGAAATACACTAGTCATGATATCTCGCGGAACTTCCATGGTTAGAACGTGATTTGGAGCCTTTACATGGAATGGCAAGCAACACATTTGCAAATCCTAGATGCGCTGGCAACGAAACTTAGTTTGGAAGATCCTATGGAAAATACTTCAACTACGACATATTGCTCATGGCGCTAGTAGTGACTCCGTGAGTGGCTAGCGTTGTTTTTGGAAATTGGTGTCGAGCTGAGGATGCCGTCAATATAAGCTCTTAAGGCCGGCTGGCAGCGCCTCACTTGTACAATTTTTTTTAATTGTACTATTTAAAAGGCTTTGCGTGCCTGATAAAAAGAGGAAACAATGTACTAGGCCATGTCCGGAATGTCGGCAGGCTCGACGTGAGTTTGGTGGTAAGCTTTGAAGGATTCTACTTCGATGGAGCTCTTGCAGACTTTGAAGTTGGCGGTGAAACCTGGGACGCTTGGGTTTCGAAGTCTATCGACGACGGCAGACGTGTCAAGTTTTATCGGTGTTTGCAATTCCATTCACGTCTTCAAATCATTCAAGCCTTTATATTATACAAATATCAACTATCTTAAACTCATTTCTTACTTTGGTGATGTGTATTATACAGATGTGTCCTGCAAAAGGACGGTAGCCAATATCCATTTTAATACTATGCTTAAGATTGTTTACTTCGTCATACACAAAATTTGAGCTGCATAATTCAGTATTCAAGATTTTATATTTGGTCTCCATAAAGCCGTACAGTTGTTCATGCTTGGGTTTTTTTTTTGGTCACAGTGAACGTGGTACTGGTTGTCTAAGCTGCGTCGTGAGTAAGGGAGTCGAATATATCAATATTGTTAAAATGCATAAGCAGGTTCTGAGCATTCACTCGAATCAATTTTGAACAGACTGTCACTGTGAAATATTATATAACTGCTACAGAAATACTCTTATCGCAAGCTTCAACTGGTAATCATTCAATATGGGATCAAATATCGTTTTGTTTTAAGCTTATTGAAAACCATTCAGACGTATAAAAGCCTACCTATAACGTTTATCGCATAAAAATATTTACTCCACATATCATCAATTATATGAGACGGGAATTTGAAGGAGACAGTATACAAGGGAACATATTATGTCAGTACAGAGCACTGAATTTGTACAAGCACTGCAAAGGAGGGTCATTGGAGATACCAAATTTGCTGCTGTTGTAACAAGGCTTGTTGCGCTTTGTATCCGGTAAATGTAATCCTGATTCGCCTGTATGTTCTTTCTCAAAGCTTCATCAGGTTATCAAGGTAGCGTGACCACGTTTCAGTTATTACCACAAAAAGAAGTATCGGACCAGTTTGTAGCAATAAGACTGCACGGACATCAACCCTGCGAATGGCTTATTCGTCGTCGAACTGTCGCAGTAAACCTCTATAAAATTACATTTTTCAAACTCTGCTTTAGAGCACGTCGCATACATGCAGGACGGCCAAGAGCTTAATGGGAAAGACGTGGCTCACTAACGCTCACAAGGGACACATTTTAAGGCAGTGATAAAATTCTATCACCTCGAGTCTTTATTGGTAATTCAAAACGGCAGCTATATTTGACTTATGTATTCAAAAAGCGTTCTCTGTAAAAAGTAAATCAAGTTAATAAAAGCAAACTGCGTTATAAATTTCTTGCTCGGCTACTAACCAACCATTTGCCGCAAAAGTCTAGCATAACTGAATACTTAAATTCGAAGACAAAGTAGAATGTCCTTTCCTCAGTATATGCAGAGCTAGCAGCCACCGCTAACGTCAGCACAGTGGAAAAGTATTTCTTTGGCATTATGGTTGGTAGTGCTGACGAAAAGATAAAGCAAAAGGCAAATGTCTTGCCTGCTTTGTCTGCGTATAAATTTCTTGAACTTAGGCGCATATGCTTGCAGCGTGAAATTGCTCACACAGTAAGCAAGTAATTGATACCGGGTGAGTGGGCGCCGCCGTTTGTAGCCGTGGCGCTGCTCTTTCATTTTAGGCTACATTTCAAGGAATAGTAAACTGTATGCGCTTTTACAACTTATTGTCTTTGGAGTTTAGTAGTCTACTGAGAAAAACATTTACATCACTGTTTAATAATTAGATCGACACATAATGGCTGAAGGCCGAGTTCATTTGTTCTTTTGTTACATATGCATGAATTTATTAAAATTGCATCTCATACTAAATAGTTTTGGGCATTACAATTCAAAAATGAACCTTTTTGGTAGCATCAGACAAATCTTTTTATCCAGCAGTTAGACCGGCAAAATAAATTATATCTTATTCCTGTTTTATACTTTCATCCTAAGCGTGTGACCTTCTCATATAATTGCTATTCGTCACTAATGTTGCCTGGAGCATAAATTGTCATATGTGACACATTCGGTGGGTATACATAGCGGAAGCGGAATTTGAGCCTCCTCCATAGAATTTAGCCGCTTCATAAATATAACAGTTTTCAGGCCTGCTAAATATTCTACGACCATCGAGTGCCTAGATTTTGCATCCCTCCTGGCACTGCACTGTTAAAAGTTATAGTGAAAACCTCTGCAAAACAGAGTGTGTTTTAAAATATGTGAGTGTTCACTTATCTTCATTGCTTTCAGTGTATCAACAATTTTTGGTGGATGTGTCCATGCTCGTTTGCCTTGTCTACGGATTTAGAGCCTGCTTTACAGATTAGGAATCTTTACTTTAGGCTACACCGACCATGATACACCGACATACTTCGGCCATAAATGTAGATACAGAAAATAATGTCTAGATGGTTTCCATCATGTTGCGCCACGTACCACAGGAAAATACAGAACATATCATGAACGTCTATATTATAAGCTATCGCCTGTCATAAGTTTTGTTTAATACCAAGTGATAATTTGCCGAATGGCAATAAAACATTTCAGGAACAAGCGTTTGCAAGCAGATTGATTTGATTGCAAAATATCTTTCCGTATTAAAAGTCTCTTTTTTCTTTTTACGGGAAGAATATCAGTTGCTAAAGTGTAGGCTTATGCAATTGTTCCGCCAATCTGTCCTTAGCCGGAACAAAGAAAAGTACGACCATTTTGAGTATTTTTACAGCATGTTTTCAGCTCCCTCGCGCAGAACGTTCTTTAACAGTGTCAAGGTTTAACACACTACGAACTTCAGCGCGAGTATTGAAAAAAGCTCATTTAGAATCGTGTACTGCACGACGCTTTATTGCAGCCATTTCCTAATAGACTCTTAGAATCCTCATTTATTATTGGACCATATATTCCGAGAACAACGAAAATAAAAACTAACCCTGATTAGCTATTAACTCTCCAAAAAGAAACTTTCAAAAATCTTGGTCGCAAATACGTTTATGTATTTTATGTATACAGGGCTGGGTTCGAACAACAATGACATCAATCTCTACGCGTTAAGTACAGCACCGGACGTGAAACTCGGAGGTCGTGGTTTCGAAACCACCGTGCGAGTGTTATTTTTTCTACTTTCCAGTCATTATCTATACGGTAAAAAAAAAATTCAACAGTTCCAATTATCCTTTAACGTAAATTCTCACTTCGTTAGCGATCGGCCACAGCCGCAGTAGCTGATGTCGTCCTCAGAAACATCTCGGCAGCAGCCTATTTTTGATTTTTTTTTTTGTTCGATAGTCTTGGCAGCGTCTATACCGCGGTTTCAGCCTCTATCTCTAGCGAGATAACCCATGTGTATGGAGTAATTGCAATGGACAAATGAATGAGAAGCATAGATCGATCATTGTTAAGATCACTATGTTCAGTGCAAAACGCGAGTATTTATCAGTTGCAATTTGATAAAGACTATGTTTATTACATAACGCGAGGCCATGTTTTATTTTTACATATGACGGGATTGGCTGCTACGATAGCTTAGTTTTCTCGTTCCTGGCAAGAACGATGAAGACGATGCCTTCAGCGCGACGCGACATGAAAGAGCATGCGGCTTATGAGTACGAGATACCAGCTTTATAACATATGATGTACCAGACGAATGAAATATGCAGAATTTCCAAATGAACTCAGTGGAGCTAACACTTTAATATTTCAAATTGATGAAAGATCACCTATGCTTTGCTTAGCGTCAGTGACTGTTGGCTCCCATACGTATTCTATAAAAAAAACCCTTATTTTTAATGAATTTGTTTTCGATTAGTTAAACGGCCGCTTCGAATCTGACATCCTTGATGTCCTAGCTAGCTTAATGGGGTATTACGCAGATCCGACCCTTTCCGTTAGATAACTATCTATATGGCACTTACGGTACCACAGGGCATTTCACATCCACCGTTATGAAGTAGGTTAGCGGCTACGAACTCTCTTAAGGATCGGTTGCACGGAATAAGTATGCCTACGAAAGAACAGACATCCGTCGCCACAGCTGAGTATTGAACCTTCTGTCGCAAAATATGGCGGTCACGGGTACAATATCCACATGTTGCGTGATTTGTTTTCTGCTTTCTAGTCAAATATATTATAATTTATTATTATTTTTAATTCATGAAAATATTTTCTGTGTTCTGTGCTTTCTATCAATGGCAGTTAAATCCCTTCTTAGGTATGTAATACCGAAGCCCCCCTGTATTTTTCATTCTAATCGCGAACATTTTGAAATGTTTGATTGGACAGTAAATTCCTTCTGGGCCTTTTCACTTACTTCGCGCGGATGTTCCCCACTCGCCATTTCTTAACGTACTGGATTATGCTGAAACAATAATGCGAGATACGAGGTTCGTTAATGTGTTTGACGCGGCTCTTTTAGCATGGCGATTTCAACTCAGCGACACTACCACCAGCCAAAATCGGCGATAGCCTTATTTTAACACGCCGCACAGCTATTGCGGAATGGCATCATGAGATCCCGAGCGTGGAGATATAGTTGTGCGCTTTACAATAGGATAATACAAGCGTAGAACAAATCAGTTATGGTCCTTATCCCGAGTAGATTGGTGAGCACATGGGGCTAAAGCGCGGCAAGTATCGAAAATAACTCCAATGCGAGAAGTTAGCAGTAAACCAGAGTAATAATAATAAAATATTCACCTTGGCACAGGTTCAGCATATCATGTTTGAAGCGAGAGCTGCCCAAAAACATCAACGTGAATAACCCACCCGATGATAACTCTGACAAACCACCTTCATAGTCAAAATTGTGCGCTCGATTACTCCGCTGCTGCGGACACTCTCTAACGCAATGTATACTCGGCGTTTATGTCACTTCATTGATGCTACAATTAGGATCTGCATCTAAGCTTTCGCTCAAAAACAAGCTTCGTGCCTAGCCCACACTCTGCTCGGTCAAGTCATGTGACACCCGCCCTTACATAGTCGACTAACCAATGTGCCCTCATGACGTGGCACACTTACGAATGATCAACGAATTTTCTCGGAGGTGGTGCCGTTTTATGGCCGCTGCTAGAGCGCATTATATGCAGAGGATTTTAGGTTTGTCGCCTTAAAATGAAATTCTTGGTTATGTCCTAATTTAGTCGATCAAATTCCTCTGTACGAGTAGTAATTCAAATTATCCTCATTACCGTAACTCTTCCACGTTCGCATGACATAATAATCCCGAAGCACCTTCTCCTGCGTGTATGCAGACTTTCTGCAAAATAAGAGGGTTAAAATCAAAATCCTGTCAAATCTTTGTAACGTAGGACGCTAAGCCGGGAGGCAGGCCAGGACCGCTGCAAATTATCTGTGCACAGAACAAATGTTTTCACAGCGAGTTTTTTTTTTTTATTTCTATCGCTCCTGGGCTGCGGCACATGCTGTTTGAGTGCGTATTCATGTAAATAATGATTTCGTGGCTATTCGTATTTGTACCCGGGATATCTCAGGTATGGTGTCACGCTTAGAAAACGAAAGTTCATAAATAGCCAGATGTCTGAACTCAGGTGTCGTTTTTCCTGCCCCCCCCCCCCCACGTGAAATGTATTGCGCTATTTTGTGACGATTGGCTTGCTTTAGTTTATGGCGTGTTATGTCGCAAAGTGACTCAGGCTATAATAGAGGCCATAGTTGAGGGCTGCAGAAATTTCGACCACCCGGTGTTCTTTACCATGCACTGATATGGCAGAGCCCACCGAGCGCCTTGCTTTTCGTCACCTTCGAATAGCTGTTGCCGCGCCGGAGACCGAATCAGCGTCTTTGGGCACACACGTCGAGCGTACTAATCGCTGCAACGCAACGGTGGGGTATTCTTCAATATATTTATTCTATTAGTGCTTTTTATTGATTGTAATGATAATGTTATGGTGATATAATGATTGGCCTGGCTCGCTGCCAGTGTGCTGTTTGAAAGAGGCGGGTAAGATAGCAGTGGACAGCTCGCCTATATATAAGTTGCTCAAATTCGATTGCGAGGACATTTTAGTGTCAATTGTGCTTAAAGCGTCGCTCGTATCAAAAAGATATCAAGTGGGAAATATACTCTGGTTCGCCGCATATTTAAATTGGAGTTCTTTTTGTTGAAGGCGTTGCTGAAATGCGTACTCAGTAACTACCCAAGATACAGTAGGATGCATAAATTTTGTTCTCTTCCGTACCGAAGTTTCGTTCGACCGCAAGGTTGAATTTATTTAGCAGGCGAATCAAAAATAGTAGGCGTTCAGTTAGTCGACCTCGCGAGCACAGAAACGAACGCATTACGAGCTCTATGCCTAATTCCGTTATGAACTATGCGTTTATATGCTTACCACGGCGCGTAGTTGCTATTTATATTGGTCAAATATTTACGAGTCAAATTTCGTTTGTTCTGAGGAGACAGCATTTTGGAATTGCCTAGCTGAATATTGATACAACGCCCTTCTCGTCGTCACTTTGTGCTTATCGCGAGCGCTTGGCTCCTTAAGACAAAGAAGCCGAAGTTCTGCTGTTGAGCCGCTGGCCTAACCTTGTTCGCTGTCGCTGTGTGATCGTCGATGCCTTCTGCAAAAAGCCTGGCTCGTGACAACTGGTGGAGGTGATTAGTAAAGCAACACATGCTCCGGACCCCCCAACCCAGGTATCCGAGACTCAGCCCTCAGGGCTCTCGTAGCATTGAGATTATGTCAACCCATTGGGGTAGCCAACGGCTTCGAGTTCTTGAATCAAAGTTTTCCCTTGTATATTTCCTACGACTGTGAGGACATCACCACATGCTCCAACATTACATTCGGTGACCACGCAGTCACCATTGATCAAGCAGCCTCTATCAGAGCCTGAATCACTTTGCGACATTACACGCTATAAACCAAATCAAGCAAAGCGCCTTTTGTGTGGCAGCAGCCGCGGGAGCCATTGACATTCCAATGCTCCTCAAGTGCTTCCTAGAGGATAGGCTGGAGAAATTTGAGCGGATATCCTAGTACAATCGCTGGGCTGACATCCAGAAGCTGCAACATCGATTTTTTTTCGTTGGACAGTGCAGCTCGCACCTGTTCGCAAAATCGCGAACCCGTCACGACATCGTGGAGTTTTATTGCGAAATCAATACTACTCCCATTTTCAGTCCTTCGCGTAGCCACGGTCGGTAGGCGCGTCTGGGCTTTAATGGCTCCAGATGGCTGTGGCATCATACCAGCTGCAAGGGATGGGCTATCAAGTCGAGTCATCGGGTGGCGGCGGTTGGTAGACACCGCGCGCTGCAGCTGGAGCCGCGCTGCTACCGAGGGGAGGCGTTGCTGCTACCTCTCCTCTCGCAGTTGAGAGGAAGAGGAGAAAAACGTTGAATATATCAATGCTCGCGCTTGCTCAGCTCAGGCACTCGCTATGCATCCTGATAAACATAAAGAAAGGTCACGCCGTCTCGATGAAGCCAGGAAACGACAGCGAGCTACAGAGACAGATAAAAACGATAACAGCGTCTCGCTTGAAGGCACGCTCAAGATGTAGCCAGACGAGCGCGTCGCGCTTCACTTGAATCGTCCGTAACCGGTGACGACTTCGAATAGAATGTAATGAACGCTTCGAGCAGTGAAGACCCTTTGCCGAGTGTTCACTGAGCAGTCAAGAACGTAAGAATGCATCTAGGCGGCAACGACGGAAGTCTCACTACTTCAGGGATCACCGAAGTGTCTTCATAGGTACAAACAATACAGCTAAACCATAGTAAACTCCAATGTGTTTCCTGTGTTAATCGTACGGTCAACATGGTACACCACAACTGGCTACTCTAGGAGCTGAACTATAGCGTAACCATGCTATTATTGCTTTCGCAACCTACCTGGCTTAACTAAAGCTAATCCCCACCTCATTTTTTTCAAAGACAGACCAGCTCCTATAAGCTTTTACCACCACTCTCTGAAAGGAAAGCGCAGAGCCGCTACCCCTGGCAAGAGTGCAGCTTCCCAGCGAGAGCTTCCTCGCTTATTTCGAAAACATGACGAAGCTATTGCGGCGGGCTGATCAGAATACGTCCAAGCAGAAAAATCTTGTTCATTTATGAGGGTGAATTAAATAGATCTTCGTTGGTCTAGTGAGATGTCTCCCAAGATCATTAAGGAATATGTGTGCTATGCCACTACCATAAACAAGACGCTCGATATGCGAGCTAAACACTAAGAGTGGCAGTCCATCCCGTTGGCTGTAGGCATCGTCGACGTTGGTAGCCTTGACCGTAAGGCTAGTAGTACGCGAGGAATGCGCCGTGTCAACCATAAGGGCAGTAGTACGGGAGGAATGCGTGGTGTCAATGACAGGGTGCATTAAGCAATGGTATTAGGGAGACATGTTATTCACCTCATCAAATAACAGGTTTTTCTCCTCGGACATGAGTACATACCGACGGAAAAACTTCATGTCCTCAAAATAATCGAGGACGCTCTCGTTGGGAAGCTGAACTCTTGCCTGCAGGAGCAGCTCGGGGCGTTTCTTTGCAATACATAAGCCCAAAAAGGGCAATTTTTTCTTTTTTACCTAATTTGCTTTATACTTCACATAAAAATTATTTGTTGAAATATTTATTCAAATAAATATTTTTTCTCCAGACATCTGAAATTTAGCAGAAAGCCAAAATGAAGAAAGTTCCTATGCTTCTGTTGATATTTGGAGCTGAAGTAGCAATGGCGACCAGGTTTTCCATGATGCGCGACGAGTCATTACATTGCCAAGATGGTAAGCTACACTGCCTTTCCAATTCGCCTCTTTCTGAGTCCTGTGTGACTGCGGAAGAGATCAAGAATTGATGAGCGTGCGCCAATATTTTCTCAAACATACGGAATACACAAGATGAAATTGTGCAGAATATTGGTTAGCAACATAAACAAAGAAAATAGATGAGACAGCAAAAACTTCATACACTGGTTTGGCATTGCACTTAAATATATATTTTTAGGGAAATTCTATTATCGTACCTGAACATGTACAGAGGGTGGATCTTTGCATTCGTTATTGAAAAGTTAGCCACCCGCTTGACACGGCTTACGGTTCATGTTAAGATTTCACAGAGCGGCCGCTATCAAGGAGAACGGAATGTGTTTCTTCAGGCAGCAAAACCTGGTTATTATAGATTGTTGAACCTCCCTAGGGCCGTCATTCGTATACGCCCGTAATCCTGTGCAGGCCTAGAGCCACCTCAAAACTGAATGTGCACGACGGCCACTTGCTACAATAATCGACACCACAGATAATTACATATGTTTAGTGTGTTTCGTCGTACTTGTATCGTATGAATTGCAATCTGTGCTTTCAAGCACGTGCTTCACTTCGAATGACACTGTTTTTATAACGCTTCTGATACTTCTACTCAGCTAATTAGCGCATTCAGACTAAGGCAAAACCTTTGGATAACTGTCTTTAAACTTATGCTTTTATCGACTGCAATAAAGATTCTGTGCAGAAAGGTATAGCATTTTGTTTGGTATAAACCCTGAAGTCCGACGGACAGTTTCCGTTCATCATTTATGGGTGCTATTTTCTAGTGTGTATTATTGGGGCAGCAGTTTGCCTTATCATGACTGTCGTCCTCCTGGATATCAATCAATCAATCAACCAATCAATATACCTTTTCTTTAAATAGAGAACAAGTAATATAAACAATATCTGCTAAAAGAGTGCGCCCTCACGGCCGGCATGAAGCAATTCAGTGTGCAATGTAACAATTTCAAAAGGTCCCCTTTTTGCATGGCAAAAACCAGGCGCCTGGCAAACAAATAATTGTATCAGTGCCGGCTCAATTATTCGTGGCTCCATATCACATTGATAAATGTTATCTATTTTTCCATTCCATTCTTAGTACTTATTGTTGTCCCCATATTGCCTGAATTTTATAAAGGTCTTGTATAATTTGATGAGTTTCTTGTTTACATTTCCTCAATACAATTGTTCTGTGGTGCTTTTTGTGAACTACAACATGAGGATATTTTATAAATAACGTGTAATTTTTAGGCAAATCTTCAAGAAGAAAAAGTGATGACTTGAAGTTTGAAAGTGTACTGGGAAATGCCAACAAAATACAAGCATATACAGCGAGAAATCGCATTTTATAATACCGCGGATGGGATCTCCCGTGAAAACTAAAATGAAAAAGCAACAAAATAGGAGATACTCAACATATTTTTACGCAACGCAAACAAAAAGAGGTAGATAAGTAGTATAATGTGAGTTACTAAAATATTTAAATACAAGGAGAAGGTAGGATAAAATACTCACAGATGCGGGGATAAATATGATCAAAACATGGAAATCACACATTACGACAAAATCGCTTTAATTCGACCTTGAACAAAGAAAGTTTATTTGTTTATTCGATTTCTAAGTTGAAAGAATTTCAAAATGATATGGATGAAAAACGAAGCCATTGTTTCCCGTAGTTAGTTTCTACCTTTGGTAGTAAAAAGTTCTTCCGCAGCGTAAAATTTGTGATGATGTTGCTTCTGATCGTGCCGGGAGAAACTATGCTTAGCAGGAGCTGATGATGAATCTTATGAAGTAGGATAGCAATAAATAAAATCGAGGGACGAGATAGGTGGAACATTTAAAGGATTGAACAAAATGCGTGAGGAATTAAATTCCAGGGGTTGAGCTTAATATGCGCATCGCTTGCTTTCTCTGTTTTATAACAGGGCAGAAATAAATATGATAGGAGCTTCACCCAATATGAGACACCGTAGTTTAATTGACTGTGAATTAATGCGTAGCAAAGGGATAATAAAGTTTGCATTGGTAAAAGAAATGTGAAACGTAAAGAAGTATCAAACAAAAAAATGCATGGTTTCCTTTTTTCAAGATGCTTTATGACGGCTTGAGCTGAATCGTTCAAGACCTTGACGTGCCCTGCTTTGTGTTTTGCGAAAATTTTAGATTTCTTCCAAGACTCAGTTACTCTGAGCATGTCTTGTATAGCGCATACAGAATTGCTATTTTTACTGTCATCATCGCTTGATTGTATTTCAACAAATCTAACTTGCATGATTATCCACAGATCACTCTCTTTTTTGTTGGTTTTAATGCGCTTCCTTTATTTCGGCGTTCCTTTCCGAGGAAGGTTTCATTGCTCACTGTTACTGTTATTCTCAATATCATCCTGGTCATGGTTTTGAAACAGGTGTACGAGCGAGCCATGTCGGCGTGGCGCAACGCTGCTCGTTGTGTGCTCTTCCTCCGTCGGGCGTCGCAAACAGGTTTGGGTCCATTATCGGCAAGAACGCAGCGCTCCTAAACGCGCGTAGACGATACTGCTTTATCTTACGAAGATCGATTCATTCTCAGTAGTACTTTTGCGGTGAATTAGACGAAATTACGCAATGAAAATTAACGCCAGCAGTTCGCTCATATTTCTTTCGTTAGAATTGGAGCGGGCTGTACAAGCAGTACTCTGAGATACGTCCGACGATGTCTCTAATATTTTGTGTTTGTACTAAGCTATGATGACAGAAGTGCTGTGCCTAATTATGGGGAACTGTCTGTAAAACTGCCGATGTAGACCGTATGGAAGTTGGCAGCCTTTTTGCTTTCAATTTTGACTATTCATGCGCCGTTCCACACGTAGGTTTAGGGCTGCGAAAATTGCGTCTTGATTTCGAAAAAATCGAGCACAAATCTCATCGCTATTAAAGTACTCGTTGAAGTGGTTCTAATAATGAGAGCGCTCGCATCACTCATATTATTTGCATTTTGTCAAAAAATAAAATCTCATGCTACTGAAACTTGTCCGTGGTGGTTAAGTCGTTTTCTATTGCTTTAAAAGATTCCTCGTCAAAGCCCGCATTTCATTCTCACCAAACTTGCTTTCGCGCTGTAGTGAAATGAGGAAATGAGAAAACACCATTTTCTTTAAAGACGCCTACGGACTGCAAAAAGTTAACAATAGGTGCTGCGAAAGCCAATATTTAGAGTAGTGCAGTAGCGCTGCACCTTTTTATTTGTGGGTTTGGCAGCTGATATCACTCGTTCTCTGCTGTGATATGTAGTGCATTATGTGTGGAACAGCTTCAGAAAGCTTAAACTTGAGATCTTGTTCAGAAAATGTATCCAGGCGCTCACGAACTTGCTTAAGCTCGGCATTGAGGCTCATCAACCTTCATTTGGTTTCTGAAGGCCTAGTTGGCGTCCTCAAGCGTTGTACGTTTTTCTCGGTTTTGTTGAACGAAGAAATTAGCAGCACTAGGCTCCAACTAGTGTTGATTCTCGTTTACCCTCTTCTGGAGAATTTCGAATGTGTCTGAGAAGCCAAAGAACTTCTGCCAGACCAACTTAGATTTTTTTATTCATCATTTATGGTCAGAATAAGGAAACTTAATTTTAAGTCAGCTTTAGGGTAGTAATTGGCCTTTGGTCGCCTGTTCAAAGAGGTGCTGCGTCGGCGATCTCCGAAATAGTTCCTACGCCTTCCAAACATGTCAAAGATCAAGCGCATATTAATTCCTCAAAAGAAACTTCTCTTCCAATCACTACTCATCTCATCTACAATTTGTTATCAATTTCAACAATGTTGGCAGCCACCGCCAAAGCAGCAGGGTAGATATGTGGCACCCCAAGAGCACTTAGCTTCATTCAACTCTTATGTGGTCATGTCTACCGCTGACGTAGCATGTGATGCTACCGATTACAGCTGTCTGGAGATTTCTTCGAGCTTCTTACTGGAGAAAAGACAGCAATTTCGAGTGAGCCCACTTGGATCTGGTGAAAACATGACCTCAGCAGAGTGAAGGTTCATTGAAAAGCTGGCGAATGCTACGATCGCAGCTGTTGGTGAGCTGCAAACAGATACCCCTTCAAACTTTTATACGTTGCAGCCATCAGCACGGTAGATGGCGAAAACCGCATGAATACTTCGTTTGACACTTGTACGTAAGATTCGGCTCTTTAAATTTTTTTGCGGTTGGAAGCTTTGCCTTTCGATGGGTTGCTTTTTGTTTAAGACGTTTCGTTGGAACCGTGTCATTTGTTAGTTTTTGAAGCACACTCCAATTGTACCCTGCCGTTCACGTTTTGGTCACAATGGTGTTCTTTTAGAAACGTTAGTCTTTTTTTCCAGAGATTGGTTGTTTCATGATCGAAAACAAATTGGCAGGAGACTTACGTTCCACCATTGAGATGACGCGATAGCGTTTCACACGTATGGATGGTGGTTTTTACTTCAGCTTTTACTTTTTATTTTAGTTTTTACTTCAGTATTGATTTCTTCCTTTTTTACACACCGACCAATTAGCGTCAGCCGACATCGACCTTCTATTCTGAGTAGTTCTAAACCTTTGATCGCCTTTCATTTTTTCAGTTGCTTCGATAAATCATTGATCATTTACAGATTTTTATTTTAATTATACATCATCAATCATTGGCGTTTCAGTCTAAGCATTTTGACACCTTGGAAGCAACCTTTTTCGCTTTTTTTTTCAATTATTTCAGATATATTAACCTATTCCACATTCAACATTTTTTCAACATCAAGCAATGGCGTTGTATGCTTAGTGTATTGAGAAATTTGTACTCCCCCTTTGACATGCTCATTCATTTTTTTTATTGAATAATTTGTGTTAATTATTTATTAATACGAGGTTTTATTATATGTTCATTGCAAATTGTTCTTGAGTTTTGGGAAAAAAGCGTTCATGTTTTGTAAAATATAGCATTTTATTCATTTCGCTAGTTTCTCCCCCCTATCGTTTCTGTATCATGTGCACATCCGCAGCCTCCTTTTTGCCCTGTATGCCATTGAAGTCTCGCATTACTTTACTCTACTACAATAAACGGCATTTTACATTACTCGCTGCTGCTTTTACGTCTTAAATATTTCTCTGCATCATCTACATTTCATGCTGTTGGTGTCTAGGCTCTCAGTCTGAAATTTCAGCTTGTTAAACTTCGTTACAATAACTGCATCGCTTTTTACACTCCATTATATACGAGTATGCATATTTCCAACTACCAATATATTTATTTACCAAAAATCTGCCCGAATCCCGGTTTCTCTCGTAAATCTAGATAGCACCACACCTACCCACCTACCCTTTGTCTATTTATTACATGCTTTATTTGTTCTTTTCTCATCACCAGTTGGTATTCAGTGCCTGGTACTTCCTTAAGCATCTGTTGCTGGGCTCTTCAATTAAGGTTCTAGCGGTAAGCGGTGCCTGAATCAGATTCCAGTGGCGGCCTTTCGGGAGTAATAAAATTGAATTGGCAGTTAGATCTACAGGTCTAACCGCCGCCGTCTACAGCTGCTCCTACACTGCTGCTGACTAAGGGCTGGATATAATTTGTATATATTAAGGCCAAATTCTTTATAGGCTCTAAGTCGCCGTCCGTGCGCTCGTCCGCGAGAAGTGTCACACTTCGCGAGATTCCGCGGTGTCCTGTTTACCTTTAAAGCTATAAGTGAAGACCTTAGCGGTAGATGGCTACCTATAATGATAGTTGTAGTGAGTGATAGCGACAGTAGTGACGATGATTTTAAATGCAGAAATGATGACAGTGATAGCTCCCGATCATGTCAGGGACTGTTGATGATAGTTGTAGTGTTATCCACAGGTGCTATCATCATCCATGACCGCACGGAGGTCAAGGCCGGATGCGCCTTCATCATGATGCCAGCTCTGCTCGTGTGTAATACGCAGAATTGATGTCATCAGTGCTTCGCATTGGGGCATGACGTGACGTCCGGTGATGACCAATGACCTGAATTGGCGAATCCCTCATATGAAAAGCTTACCGTGGTGGTCATCAGATCCAGGCATCTGTGCTGCGCCTTATATTTGGCGCTTCCTCGAACAGCGCATCACCCAGAATACAGAAGGAAACGCCGTAACGGAGGAACTGAGTAAATGCCGTGACGTTTCAAATTAGTTTACAGAAAAGAGAACGCGCAGTATCTGTCACACTTCACAATGGACACTTGATTCCCGCCGGAAGGCAGTGGACGAAGGCGGGTGTGAAAGACGAATGAGAAAAAGCGGCGACGTAGTAGAAGGCTATGGACCACTGCACTATCGCTGCACCGCAATATTGTGGTGCAAAGTGCCCCCTAGATTGTTTGGTGTGTGAGGTGTTAGCCAATTATTGCGCCTGCATTCAAATCCTGATGTAGTGATGTAATGCTTTTCCAGCTGAGATAGCCGGGATCAGGACGCACTGCAGTTGCAATTCCACTGACATGCAGTTGTTGTCTTTTTTTATTCAGATAGAAAATTGCGCGCAGCCCAGATTCGAACCACTGTCTGTGTCGCGCTAGGGTGATGACCTACTTCTCGGTTATCGCTCGATACATTCTTTTTAGAGGTGGCCCCTAAGCCATTACGACCGCCTTATGTCGCACAGCGGATCATATGTGGCGTAGGGGTAGAAATGCGCTAAAATTTGAAGAGGACCATCCGTGGAATTTTATTAACCGTTCTAGGGTGCAAACTAATCCTGTTTTACACATCCGAAAACGCCCTTCTCCTGCAGAGGGCTTTCTCCCCCTTATGAATACGCCAGTTTACCGCCGGTACTCAGTCCGCAGTGGCAGCGGAGCAACAGACCCCGACTTCGGTCAGAGCTTTATTGCAGCGAGGGCTGCTACGAATCTGTCGATTCGGATAGGCCGCTATTGGAAGCTCATAGTGGTAACATGTAACGCTAATACCCTGTCTGTAATGGGCACTAACTGTAACCATTTGAAGCCGGTTGGTGAACGGAGGCACAATAAATCGATCTTTGTACCTCGCTAATGTGAGGCGGAGAAAAAACGCTAATGAAGAGAATAAAACGGACTTGAATTCATACTGTGTTCTCACCTGGAAGTTTGCACGATGTACGAGAAAATCGCAAAAGTGCGATTCATAGAACATTGATTAATAAATTTACAATAAAAAGAGAAAGTAAGGCTTACAATAACACGCAGAAAAGTAATGTAATGTTCAACAGTCTAAGCAAGGAGCAAGAGTTACCGATAGGTAGAAAGGTCGCCGGAAGTGGCAACCGAATATATCTAATTGGGACGGGTAATTAGGGCGTACGCCGCAGCACAACTCTCTGGTTCGCATGCAGAAATCTCCAACATATATATTATCACTCCCTTGTTCTCTTTGTGCTGTTTAAGAGCAAAATATTGAGCGTGATTTGCGTTTCGCCTTAGTATAAGCCACATGCGTTTGATGTCTTTCTCAGAAAGTGCCTGTCTACTTTTCGGCAAGTACTTTTTGGCAAGTTTGGCAAGTAATTTTCTGCGATGCTTTTTAATATGTCAATCGGTCTATAGGAAAGGAAAGGTACTGTATTCGTCACACATCTCTGCGGACACCTGACCCTACCTTGAGGAAAGGATGCAAGCTCAGAATAAAATAACAGCTAAACGACAATTTCTGCAAATATAATTAGCAATGAACTCAGCTCTACGCAGCATATTCTTTTTAAAATGTCGTATTAGGCTAAACTCTCATGACGTTCAGAATGCCTTGCGTAGTAATGTGAGAAGAGCGTTTGTCAAGATATTGAGAGGAGCTCTCGTTGTTCATGTAGGTAAAACATCATCATCCTCTACCTTTGAGGAGAAGAAGTAGGAGCTTCATCCTTTATTATATAGCCAGTGCTTAAGAAAAAAGAAGAATTATAAACATTCACTTGAACATTTGCTGCCATGTTTACCTGAAGAGCTATATCGCTTTCTTTTGCTTTGCCGAAGAAATGTGCTAAACCCTCGATATTTTAGCAAAATGCTAAGATCAATTTCTGACATAACCTTCTTGAAAGCATAAACAATTTATACCATGAAATCTAAGAATGACGTTTTTCTTAAATAACCGCAGCTCGTTATATTATGGTCATCCGTAATATCATTACACAAGACCTATTATGCAATTTAGCATTCTAATAAGTAGAGGGTTGTAGCAGCCGTGTTTCACAGCACGTGTGTGAACAGACTTCATCGTGCACACGGCGGTACTCTTAGAAATAAAACGTTATACCACAGATTTCTTAATTTTGCATTTTATCAGCAGGCTCCGTGAAATGTAGAGTGTGAATAAGATAATGAAAGTTGAGATTTATGCTCGTGCTTCGCCGATTTATAAATATAAGGTGTGATTGCAAGCACCGATAGGGAAAGAGCTCCCCCTTACAACTTCAGTGTTCCACACCTGCACAAATAGGGCCACTATATCGTTTCAAATCTTCTTCACCTCATACGCACGCCTACCTTTCTGCCGCCCTTCGCTAGGCTGTACTTCTATTTGCTTCAAATCCGTTACCCTTAAAAACAGTTAGTTTTGGTCTTCGGAAGATAAAACTTTGACCTTCGTTTGTTACATTTGACTGTCAGGTTTCAAGCGAGCTTTAACTAGGGCACTTTGATAGAATATGTCGTCTGATAACACAGTATTGTTAATCTGGAAAAACACTACAATTTTCATTCAAGTATGATATACAATAAACCTCGAAAATATTAAGAAAGAGAAATAAAAGAAAATATCACCCTTTTTCGGGAGGATGCTCTCCCACCCATGACGAAAAGATGATTTCTCGGGTGGTTGCGGGTATTGCTAAAAATTTATTTGCGAAGGCATTGCTGCTCAGAAGGCAGAAAACTTGAAAACTTATGTAGTGTGAATGCGAAAGGGTAACTACAGATAGGTGAATTCAAAGAAATTTAATACGAACTATTGAAAGGCAAACCCATTAAAGCCAGAAACCTGCTTTTAGCTGCAGTGTGTGTGTGCGCGGGTTTTTTAGCTTATGCCACGGCAGCAACTTGCGACATATGCAACTTTGCAGTTACTTTGGGAGGCACTGATAGTGAGAAAAAGTCTGGCGCACCTTTGTGTGCCATGAATTAGGAATAAGACTATAAAAATGTGGTTACCGTTTTTTGTTTTTTTACTGAAGGTGAATGCTTTTTCCGTGGGTACGAGGTTAAAGTAGAAGTTCCTGTAGACATGGAAAAGCCTTGTGAGGAATGGGACCTCCAGAAGAGTGACAAGTATCCTGAGGTTTTCGTGAAAGGGTATGTGCCTCTTATTTCTTTCAACGCGAATGTAACAGCTAGTAATGAGTGTATTTTGCATGCCCCATGAATTCTCTATAAAACATGGATTGCCAATAAAAGTACTTTCTTTATCTTCAGGCGATGTTTTTAAGCACTGCTAGAATACTGAAGAGCCGGTGTGCACAGTGGACACTGACGAGTAGCTTAAATACAGATGTGAGCGCGCCCTAAGAACCGGCTTCATCTGTGGATCATATTTATTTGACACGATTCTGGCTTGCTGTGGTCTGCATTTAGATTAAGTGACACCACAGTTTCTAGCGCATATAGTGACAATATACTACTCCTTTTTACATAGCGTATATGGACATGCCCGGTGAAAGGGGTATTGATTTAATTTCCTAAAAACATTTTGCTTTAAAGTTTAGTTTATTGCCTCTTAGTAAAGTGCTGAAACGTGGAGGCTAACCAAGAGGGCTCTACATAAGTTGAGGACAACCCAGAGGGTTATGGAACGAAAAATGGTAGGGGTAATATTAAGAGATAGGAAGCGTGCAGGAGTGGTTCAGAGAAATAACTCAAGTTACTGACATTCTAGTGGAAATTAAGAAGAAGGAATGGGCATGGGCAGGACATGTAGTGCAAAGAGAGGATAACCGATGGTCGCTTAGGATAACAAGCTGGATTCCAAGGGAAGGAAAGCGCAGCAGGGGGCGGCAGAAAGTTAGGTGGGCGGATGAGGTCAAGAAGTTCGCAGGGGTGAAATGGATGCAGCTAGCCCAGAACCAGGTTAATTGGAGAAAAATGCAAGAGGCGTTCGCCCTGCAGTGGGTATAGTCAGGTTGATGGTGATGATGATGAGTAAAGTGCACCAATTTAAACTTAAGTTTATCTAGCCGCTGCCACAGACAGTGGATATGCAGCAACTTGGAGGCCAGTTTTTTTTTCGTTCTCTCATTCTGTACATTCTGTTTCAAACCTCACTTAAACACAATGTGCCGCATGTAATAGGGGTTATTACTGGCGTCATGCATGCACTTAACCTTGACCAAAATGTCGCCTGTTCCCTATATGTGCCTAACATAAATCATAATATGCGGGAAGAAAGGATGTTGGTTTCTCTATGTGCCCATTCTAGCCCAATGTGACCGGTGAAGCAGCAATACGAATAGAGATAACATAGAAGGTTGTAAGATATTATGGCTTTCTTTCTACAATTTAGAAAAAGGAAGTATATAACAGAATGTCTGGTGGAAAGGAGGTCTTCGAAATTAGAAGAACGCCGTTGTAATAAAATATAAAAGCTATGAAACCAATACGATTTTTATTGAAAACATCGTCATGAATAATTATCTTCGATATACATAAGATGTTGTAGATTTTTATGCTTATACCGAATATCCCATTTTAGACAATGATTTATCTGCCAGAAGTTCTTTCTTCATAGATTTATAGCAGCCTTATATCTACCTAAATATATAAGCATTGTGAAAACTCATCGTAGCTGTTTAATGTATATTATGTTCTTTGAATTCTACAATGTTAGCAACCCCACGTCGACAATATTGGTCGTTGCCATTAGCTTATACGGCAGCGGAAGCTTCTATCGGTTAATGCCTCCCGGCAGACAAAAATCAGGAGCATGCCTCTGGCACTCTTGAAAGGCAAAACAATTAGTACCTTCACGTCAATTAAACACTAGAGAGGTATTAACGTTCGACTACACGGCACTGCTATAGAGCGTTAATGACATCCTTTTACGGAACTATTCCTGCTGATGCTCGCTTTCGTACGTCTACTTGGCTGCTCAGCTAATTATTATGCAATCTCTATCTTCCCTATATGCTGAGTGCATCATGAGGAAGGCCGGTCTGGACGAGTCTTCAGCTGGAGTGAAGATTGCTCGGAAACCTATCAACAACCTTAGATACGCAGATGATACCACTTTAATGGCAGAAAGTGAAGTGGAACTCAAGAGACTTCTGATGCGCGTACAAGAAGAGAGTGAGAAGTTTGGGCTTAAACTGAACTTTAAAAAGACAAAGATCATAGCGTCTTGCCTCATCAAGTCCTGGAGCATCAATGGACAAGAAGTGGAAGCTGTGACAGATTTTCTCTTGGGCTCCAAGATAACCCCGGAAGTAGACTGCAGCCATGAAATTAGGAGACGCCTACATCTGGGAAAGAGAGCCATGGCTAGCCTTGACCGCCTAGTAAAGTGCAGAGACATTAGTCTCCCAACCAAGATCCGTATCGCTCGTGCTATGGTATTTCCAGTTGTGATGTATGGATGCGAGAGTTGGACTGTGAAGAAGGCTGACCACCGAAGAATTGACGCGTTTGAATTGTGGTGCTGGTGGAGAACCTTGAGAGTTCCTTGGACGACCAGAAGATCAAATCAGTCGATATTGTCGACCATAAAACCTGACTGCTCATTGAAGGGTCAAACTCTAAAGTTAAAGCTCAGCTACTTTGGTCATTTAATGAGAAGAGAGGAGTCGCTGGAGAAAGATTTGATGTTAGGAAATGGTGAGGGTCACAGGAGAAGGGGTAGGTAGCGAACGCCATGGTTAGATGGCATCCTCGAGGCGCTGCAGATGAAGTTATGTGATGTTAGGAAGATAGTGAGAGACCGGAAAGCGTGGCGTGATATGGTCCATAGGGTCACGAAGAGTCGGACACGACTGAACGACTGAGCTGAACCGATGTTCCCGCTCGTATTCCTCGGCATGAAGTCTTAATGTGTGCAGTGAAACACCACCCGATATAGGTACCTCTAAAGCCCAATTTGGCCATGAGTGGCTTAGATGTAGCGTGTCTTCCTCATTGTGCAAGATTCCTCGGAGGTTCATTTTCATTTCAGCCTCCCGTCTCAACGGACAAGCCCGAGATGATAGCAGCTATAATGACGTGTGGCCTTGTGACGTCACACAACCCCCTGACAAATCAGTGCCCTGTTTTGTGACCAGCCAAATTCTACCTGCCAGTTCCCTGGCGTATTGTTTCGCTAGCAGCGTAGAAAATGATACATTTTGCAGGCCGAAGATTTGAACGCTGCTGCGTTCAACGACGGCGAATGATACGAATGAAGAATCACCTGAAAAAGAATAAATACTGTGTGACCTATAGCATTCCTTTTAGAGCTAGAGATTGGGAAATAGGGCAACAATAACAACTACTAGTAATACAAATTGTTAAGGGTTATTTACAGGATGTGACTCAACCATAGCCTAGCTCGGTCGTCAAACGATGGCGACCTTCTGCTTCCTCACTGTCCCTTTTTCCTTTCTTAAGCTTAAACATGACATTCCCCCGTCGCAGATGAAGCCCCTAGGATGCCAGTCAATATCCAGAGATTGGCAGAGCTTCATCCTTGCGACATTCACAACATTTATTTTCCGACAGGGGCGGCCTTGGGAAGGTCGGCGAGACACCACGTAATTCAAGTCATTGACGCGAGTGACCACAATAAATGAGCCTGTGTAGGTCGACAGCAGCTTCTGGGGCAAAACTCTGCTTGAGGAGAGGCCTCGAGAGCCATACTAAGTTTCTCGGAAAGTAGCAGACATTCCAGCGTCTGCGGTCGTAGCGCCGCTTAGCACAATCCTGCAAAGCCACCGTACGTAACGATGTGAGCCGACGATCCTCTTCAGCGCGTCAGAGATTGCAGGAAACAGAAGGCTCAGTGTCGAGAGAGAATGGTATGATGGTGTCGAGAGAACTTAGAGGCGGATGGTATAAAGGAGGAAAAAGGGCTATAAGCAGTTTCATGCCTCGTGGTGTCATAGGCTTAAACTGGCCTGATAGCCCTAAACTGGCGACCACGGTCACTAATAATGACACGAGTAGGCCAATGACGGAGGACGACAGCATGAAGAAGGAAGAAAGAGATGTCAGCGGCTGTGGCGGAAGGGATGGCAGCAGCTTGACAGTAGTGCGTAAGATTACCAACGCATACCATGACCAAGCTATTGTCTTTGAAAGAGGCGGGAAAAGGACCTATGAGGTAAAAACCCGCTTTCTCATATGGTGTGGTCGGCAGTGTCACCGAATGTAAATGGCCCGGCGGTGAAGTCGTGGGAAGCTTGAACCGCTGGCACTTATCACAAGGGGTCACTACCACTCAGTAAAAGCATTCCTTAATAAGGGTAAAAGTGCTGGCAAAACTCAAGTGGCCTGCTACCAGCTGCCATCATGCATTGCGTGTAGAACAGGGAATAGAGGCTAGCCAGAACGACGAGCGGGAAGCGCGCACCGCCAGGCGAGTAATGTTTTCTCTAGATCTAACCATCGCGAACGAACAAAGGCGTAGGCAGATGTCGGATCACAGGTTTTTTCAAAACCCGGTACCAAGTCTTGACCTTTGCGCTGTTCTGGCTGGAAAATGGCATTGTGAGGGAACGGTGGCAATTTATTCGTCAAAAGTTGTCATCAACACCAACAGTGGTGGCAAGGGGCAGCGGAGAGAAGTAGTAAGCGTCGGCGTGTTAGTGGCCAGTTTTGTACGGCACAGTAAAGTTACATTCTGAAGGCGTATTATCCCGCGGGCCAACGAGCCACAGGGGTCGCGTAGATACACCAGCCAAACAAAGCGAATGATGTTCCTTGGTGACTGTGAAGGCACGTCCATAAAGGTACAAGCGAAACCGCTGTACGTCAAAAGAACAAGATACTCTTGCTCATGGTATAATTGTGTTCAAAATTGCTGAGGATGCAACTTCTGCAAGCACCAACGTGTTGATTCCGATCATGCACAGCACCGCGCCAATGCGGCTGGAGTGAATGGGGAATTCAGTAGGAGCTGTCGGGCTGAAATGACGCAATATGGACTGCGAAGTAAGAAGAAACTTCAGCTGGTGAAACGAAGTATCACCTTCAGGAGTCCCTTTTAACGGAATATCTTTCTGCAAGAGGCATTTGAGCGGGTAGGCTACGTCAACAAACTGAAGGATGAAGCGCTGAAAGCTGAACAAAGTCCAAGAAGCTCCTGAGCTCTTTCAAAACATGGGCTCTTTACCGCAGTTGACAGGTTTGATCTTCTGTGGGTCGGGCCTAACACCGTTTTTGTCAACCAGATAAACAAGCACAACGGTCTGGCGGTATTCAAAAGGGCATTTAGGGTTCAGCACGAGACAGGATCTTACAGGCTCTAAAAAGCTCTTATGCTCGGCGAACGTCCTCACGAAAATCACTACGTCATCTAGGTAATACATGCAATATTGCCACTTTAGTCTATGCAAAAGTGTGTCATAAATCTTCCAAAGGCACCCGGAACATATCATAGGCCTAAAGGCATCACATTAAATTCACATGACCCATCTGGAGTCGCGAACCTAGAGTTCTTTTTGTATTTTGGATGCATCGAGATCGGCCAGTATTCGGACCGTGAATCAACAATGGAAAAGTATGAAGCTGAATGCAGGTAGTCAGCGGCATCATTAACGCGCAGGAGTGGGCAAACATCTTTATTTGTGACAGCGCTGAGGCGGCAATAGTCGACACAAAATCACCACGTGCAATCTTCCTTTTTCACCATAATCACAGGGGTAGCCCACGGACTCGATTATTCCTGACGAATTCCTTCTTGCAGAATATCGTGGACCTGGCCGTCAATCATATTACGTTCTGAAGGTTTGACACGATATGTCTGGTCACATCGAGTGTGCAGACCCGGTGTCGATCATGTGATGGGTGCGGGACGTTGGAATCGGTGGTGGCTGATCTCGAGAGAAATCGAACATATCTGCATGGCTCACAAGAACTTCCATCAGTATGCTGAAGTTGTTGATGGGGCGCGATTTGTTTACCACGAAGACGAATTAGGAATCAGTCAGACCGGGAATTTTAGTTGGATGAGCAATGCCAAGAATTCTAGCCACGAGAATCTAACTTATCATTAGTGATTAAAAGGTTATACACATTCTCTGCGACGCCCTTTAAGAGGTGGCCAACTGTGCCTGCTTCAGATATGAGGAAAGTTACTGTTTTGAAGAGTTTCGGAACCATCTCCAATGTAGGTTGCGCCCGTTTACTAGGCACTTCCGCTTACGGGAGTAGTCTGCTCAGCGCACATTCGTTTTGCTGCGGTATCTTTCAAGCAATTGGGAATCTGCTCTTCAAAGCAGTTTCAGCTATTCAGGAACACTTCATGTTTCAAAAACCATGTCTTTGCTGTAGGGTTCAAGAAAACAATATTGCCCAGCATCCCTGTGGTATCCCACCGAATGTACTTGTTCACCCGGTGGTTGTCGGTGAGCCACTCTTCCATCTGTTCGCCAGCCTTGCCAGAGAATGTGCATGGCTCACTGTAGTGCTGCCATGCGGGTGCCGCTGTGCCTGACTGCTGTGCGTCGCCGTTTTAGAGCATTTAAAGCTAAAAGGGGGACGGCCAGCGAGTCGTTGACTCCAAGGATGCAGAGAAGGGTCCGTGATTATCATTCCAGTGCCTGCAAACACACTGTTAAGGCTTATTTCAGGATACGACTCAACCTTAGTCTAGTGTCCTTAAGGCCATCAATCGTGAAAGTATGCGTGCAATAACGTGTCTTAATTCCCCGCCTAACACCCATACCAGTACTTCAGGCGTACGCCCAGCTAAATAAGTAAGTGAACTCATTGATCAGCGGATGGCAAACAGAGCTCGCAAACAGTCTTTACAACTCCATCCTTTAAAGACACTACCTCCATGGTCGTACTGCCAGCTCACGGACAATCGCCCCACTGCTTCCCCGTGGGTATCATCCGCACATCTGCCTGAAGGGTGCATATTATATAATGATGCATCACAGACTGCAGAGCGAGAAGTTACTTATGTGTATAGTCCCTCTAATCCGCATCTCAATGCTCACGTGACATATACCGCGGATACGTGCAACCCTCTCGCACTGGAACTTCGTCATTTACAGTGCCATTTATTCCCTTCCGCCAGTTCCTACATTCAAAGCTGTTCATCTTTACACAGACTCTCTCACTGCCCTTAAACAGCTAAAGGCCGTTCGACGCACATTCCAAATAACACAGTCCACTCATTTGCTCTGTTCAAAGTACCCATGTCCTGTGCGCAGACACTGGATTCGCGGCCATGCTCGCGATCCACATAATATTCAAGCGGATGCTATAACGCACATAAACACATCAGGCGATCCACCACCTACCCCTCTTCCCCCAGGTCCGTTCCTGGGCCACGTTTCCGATTCTCAAGTTTTGCGCCAGCGAACACGCGCTCTCATTCCTCCGTGTTCGCACCCTCTCTCCCGTAGTCTTACTCGGCAAGAGGAGGTAACAGTGCGCCGGATTCTGGCAGGGGCGGTTCTGACCCCATCTGTACGACATTGGTGGCGTGATAAAGATCTGCCAGCGACTGACAGGTGCCCTCACTGTGAAACTGCACCTGAGGTCTGCGATGTGCGTCACTTGTGGACGTGTCCATCAACGACTCACATTAGACAACGAATACTCATGAAGGTGGACCTGCGGTGGAATCGCAATTGTGATTACGAGAAGTGGACAATGAACAATCGCTACACCACCAACCTCTGCAAATATCTAAGCGCAACTGGACATCACTCATTTTTTTAACTTTCTATCTCCTGCATCCCATTCTCCCTTTTTCAACTTATGCCTTCTGGCAAACTTTTCGAAAACAAAAACATCTGGTGCGTTCACGGAACGATGACGGGCTTCTTCTTTCCTCACCCTTCCTTTTTTCCTCTCTTTAGCGCTAGCTGATAATATATTAAGGTTTCATTTCTTGAGAAAACGCTTCTATGATAGTTGACCGATTGTTTTATATCCTGGCTTCATTTTTGCGACATGTTCTTTAAATCAACACATATAAACCTTCAGTGGCAATAAAACAGCCGCATTTGGTTAAAGAACTTGAGAAACTTTTTGAAGAAACAGGCAATGTCATAAACATTCATGATTATAAATTTGGAGTACATGTGAGCAACGCAAAACTGTCAATGGCGCTCTAGTAGAAGGCATCACTGAATGCTTTAAGACACAATACACAAAGTTTTAGAATACCATAATTAAATAGTCGTTTTACAATGCATAAATAATTTGCAAAATAAGTATAATTATCCTACAAATCTCACAAGGGCATTCTACTAAGTTTCCCCTAAATTATATCAACGTCGATCATCAGAGATGTTTTGAATTCGTTTCTATAAAGCTGCGTTTGACATTATCAAGGGATGTGATCTTGCATTTTATTTAAAGGCCTCGATTCTACAAATCGTTTGAAATCACATACTTGTGTATTTCCACCACTTTGCTTTGGGATTAGGTGAACTTGTCAAAAAACCTTACCCATCCCAGTGATGAACGCTCCATTTAATATCGAACAGTGACAGACGACTGCAGAACAAATGCACAGCTAGGATCTTCTTTTTATTTATTTATTTTATTTACAAATACTGCTGGCCCTTCTCGGGCCCATGCAAGAGTGCATACAAAGGAGACAATACAGGGGAACAAGTTGAGTACATATATAATACAAAATGAAAATTCATCATAGCGGCATTGTGGCGGTAATGATGCCATATTCAGGGAAAAGAAAATAGAAAGCAGCTGGTTCAGCACGAAAACAAGTATAGTTACAAAAAAAATACACATGAATGTCAGCATCGTAGTTTGATCGCGGTGGCATTACTGATTAATAAGTGCTAAGGACATGCTCTATGAATGATTCAACTGTGTTGCAGTTTACAGCAGCGGAGGGTAGTTTGTTCGAGCTAGATATAGCCGATGGAAACAAAGTAAGAGCGATTACATCATCCGACGTCGTTTCAACATATGCAAGGACCACTAATGATTCCCTAGGTGAATATTCAAACTTTTGTCGAAGGTTCGAAAATTAACTACATTTGTCGGCCATAAATTCCCCTCTGTGTAGAGAAATGTCTGTTCCCCATACCGCACTGAATACCTATTATATTTTGGGCGGTTGTCATAAAGGAGGCCGTAAAAAGCTATGTAACAAGAATGCTTATTTTTCCACTGCGAATAAAGGTGAAATGTATTATGGCGCTCTTTGAAAAGTGGTTGATAAGTTTTACGCCTTTTTTAAAACTCTAATAGAATCCTGAGATGAGCCATTTCACCATGAATTGATGATATTTTACTTCACTTTTCCATACAGGTGCGATATGAAGATCGTGAGTGAGAGAACTTTGCCAGATTATATTGAGCAAAACAAGAGCAATCTTTGGCCAAAATGTTGTAAGAAATGAATAAATTGTTCGTCTTGTTAAGAGATATTTTGATTCTCTAACCAACACATAGTATGACTAGTTATCTTACATGCGCATCATTCTTCATAGGTCTGATACGCCTGCTTCATCACTTCACTCAAGAACAATCGCTGCATATCTAATCAGTTTTTTCAATAAAATAGGTTAATAGTCTGGATGTATTAAATTCAACAGGCCTTATTGGTATTATTTAATGTTTTTATGTCTTTTGGTATTAAATACAGGTATCCAACAATTGTATTGCTGACAGCGAAGTCAAATGTCGGTGATAAAACATGTTTTCCTTTAACTTTAAATCAGAATCTCAAGCGAGAAATCGCCCTATTTCTGCAATGCCATCCCAAGCAGCACGCCGTCAATGGACCGCCAATGGTCCAATATTGGGATATATTGGTCCCAATATTGGTCAATATTGGCGTCTGATTGGGGCGCACAAAGAACCAAGATATATGCCAACCAATTTGATCGGCTCTCCTATCAAAACCAGTATTGGCATACTACCTTGTTTACTGGCATTCAACGGCACTCAATGGCTACTCAATATCTTCCACCCAAGCTCACTCACTGGTTGTTATATCACGGCCATCCCGCCAAGCTCACTGGCCATCCAATATCTTGTATCCATGCTTATTCACTGGATATTCACAACTGGCATCCAGCCAGATTTATCGGCTACCCAATATTTCCAATCCAATCTTGCCAAGTGGTTTTGCATTATTGGCACAGCATTTGGAAATCCGGCTAGTTGCTTTTTCGTGCTATGACTAATAGGCACCTGCAAAGCCATCCCCTACTTATGCAGTGCAGATATTTTTCATGTAGCTTTTTATTTAAATAAAGAATGCTGAGGATATCCATGCACAGAAAATAATACAGCTGAAAGGTTCACTGCATGGTGATTTATTAGGTGTGCACGTGTTACAGGGCATGGAAACATTTAGCCAGAACTCTTAGACTTCAGTTCTCCTCCTGTCTTTGCGTCCTTTGGCAAGGTGTTCTCAGGTCCCAGGTTGGAGGAAGGCGCTGCGTTCATCGCAGCTTCTTTTGTGGTCGGTTGTAGGGGCAGCAGCTCCATGCAGCCTTTAAAGATATGGACTTGGGTAGCGTGCATAACAATGTATTTCCTTTCTCAGATGGCACCTGGAAATAAAAGCAACATTCATAAATCCCATTAAGACAGAAAACTTTTGGAAAGTGGAAGTGCAGCTAGACCGTGGAGTAAAAATGCAAAATAAAGCACTACCTGTTGGTCTGATTTACTCAGGTTGAAATAAGCTGCATGCTCAGTGAGGCCGGCCATATTAACTTGGTTACATTGGTTGGGACATCTGGAAGTGCGCGGCTTCCCATGTGGATGTGTTTTTGACGCTGGAAACATAAAACAAAATGATATTTGCCGTTATATATTCATTAAACGGTAGTCAGTGCTTGCCCCCTTGTACTTGTAGTGCCTTTGTGATCGAACACCTGTAGAAGAAAGACGTCGTCATAACTGGAAGCTTCAAATCAATAGCTTTCCTTTGAATAGATTGCCGCAAGAACTAAAAAGAAACTACAAAGGAAAAAACAGACACAAAAAATGGCAGTCGCACTCCGACCGCGGCTGCTAAATTTAGTGTGCACTGCATCATTACTGCAAACAGAACATTTTAAAAGTTGTCAAAGCTGCAGCCAAAACAACGTACGACACAGATGCGTTGGGGTTTGTATGATACACTCGAACTTAAAAAATAAAGAAATCCATAACTTAGCATCACGTTTGTTGTGGGAACAAGTTTGTACGTGTGGTAAAGTATAAGAACTATGGTAGCAACTGTAAATAACCTATTTTAAGCGGCTATTTTATGACACTTCTACTACTCGGAATTAGCGCAAGAGCCAGATCAAACACGTGAATAAGCTACGCGTCGTTTAGACCATTCCAATAGCGCATTCATAACAGCAAATTACAATATTAAATATTCGCTCGCAACTAAAAATCATGTCCCAGAAAGCTAGACTTAACTCCGAGTTTTGAATATAGTTTGTAAAAGAAACTGACCACTTCAAACACACAACACACGCGCGATGAAGTTGTAACCTGAAAATCACACAAAACACGCGTCATGTTTTACAGGACCACGTTTTTCTTTTGCAATACAAATTGGCCACCTCTGCGCCGTAAATTTTGTCATTATGACCAGAGTTTATGCATACAAAATAGTGCGCTGAAAATACAGCTCAGAACTAACTGGCGTTGTGCGGTCGAAATAAATGACTTTCCGTTCTCGCAAGCATATCGGTTATTGACATGATGATCAAGGCTGACAACATACTGCACCAAATAATACAAAAACAAAGTATCTCACCATACGGCTAGCGCAGATTCGCAGACCTCAGTTGCAACAATCCAAAATGAATGCTGCCACGCAAAGTACATCCCAGGGATCTGATGCTTTATACACCTGGTAAGAAAAAGTAGCGATCTTACAAGGAGACAAAGCAAGAAATAACCTCAGAGAGCTCAGTTATGAACAAACAACTTAAAATGCTGGTGGTACTCACAAATATCCTCTTTCAGGCATGGCCATTAAAACGAATCGGAACTTTCACAAGGCTTGGTTTTTCGGCTCTGCTGTCCAAAGCTGCGGGAGCTCGAGCAGCTCGAGCGGGTGGGGATTTGTTGGCCGACCAGACGCCTCTGAATCAGCGGCTTGTGTCGAGTTTTGAGGCACGGTTGGAAGGGGGCAGAAGGATGGTTGTGTTTTCGCTCCCTCTTTTTTTTTTTTTTTTTTTTTGCTTGAGATCTGTCGAAAGAGTAGGCATAAAGCTCGAAAGGGGGTGAGAGAAATGCAAGAGGTCCCGCAGGACCACGTGAGCCCAGAAGGCTGCCGGCCAGGAAAGTTGGCGGGAAGGAAGGGAAGAGTGAGGGGGAGTAGAGTGGGGGGCATTGTGAGCAACGCCTGCCTAGCCGGGAGGAAAGAGAGGGCAGTGAAGGTCGCTGCCCTTCCGCGATGACTGCTTTACGGGGAAAAAAGGCTACAAGACGGGAAGTTGAAAGCGGTTTGGAGAATTGCTTTAGTCAAGGCCCTCGGGCGAAGAGGCGACAAAAGGACGAGAGAATGGAAACCGTATGTTCTTTGCGCCAAGCGTGTGAGGAGGAATGCGCAGAGTTTTGCCCTTGGCTTCGCTAAAACAACGAGGAGTGCGTTCGGAGCTCTTTGGTCGCCTCGACTGTTGGCTCGGTAACATTTTCAGTGGAATGATAATTTCGCTATATTTTTTTTTGTTAATGCAAAATACGTTTTACCTCATAGTTTCAAATAATAATCACATACGTAAAACAATCTTCAGTTTTCACGGAATCGTCCTCGGTTCGAACAAATGGACATATTTTTTTTTATTAAAAATGGCACACAGGTCGCTGTTCATGACGGAGTTTTCTTGAAATGTCATCACGCGCAACTGAGCGATGCAACAGCCCGTATACTTGCTGTATTCCTATTAAGGAAAACAAAAGCGAAAACGACCATAACTACGAGTACCTCAAGGTCAAAAATTCCCATGTTATTCATTTTGTTTTTTTTTTAATCAGGTGGACATTTAGAGCAAGAAAAAATCCGCGTAGAACTAAGCGTGGGCATATCAAGAAATACAAAATACTCGACGAGCTAAGATCTGAAGAATTCAATTTGCAGTAAATAAAAAATAGAAAGAAAGTAAGGGTCAACATTGAAACTATATCTACGCACGTGGGACAAGGTTGTCCTCAGAAAGAAGCGCGGTATAATCATCTTTCAGCCCGCGGAAGCAGCGCTTGTGAAATCGGCAGAATATTTCACAAAGGAACCCTAATTCTCAATCATGTGTTAAATTCTTCGAGAGTGGTGTTCTCTAAAAATGCCTCAAAACTGCTAAAGTGACGCACTCGCATTACTTTTAATATATATGAATTGCAATTAGCTGCCTGGTTGACATGATGGGATATAATTATTTAGTTCTCTGAAGGGAAACGCCTTCGGTGCGGTGATTATATGGTTGGATAATAAGGCAATGAATGTTTGAAGAATAGTTTCTGAAGAATGCTTAGGAAAGCGCTGTCAAACGCTGTGGTCAAACGCATCATTATGAGCCACATATTACAGCTTTCGAACAAAAATAACTTCCGTAAAGAACATCGTTATTATGCAATTTCAATTTTGTTACCATATATGCTGGCGACACATGTGCGCGCATTCATTGCACTGTAGGTAATTGTTTTAAATTTTTATTTTTTTTTTCGTTTGCCTTGCCCCATGCAGTGCTGTTGATTTTTTTTTATTATCTTTTACATGTACACTACTTTTTGGCAGTGTGCGATTTACGTCGCATTAGAATACGAACCATTCCAGGACAGTTCAGATTTGTTTTCTTGTCTAGTGAATTAGCTAGACATAACGTAGAATATATGTTGCTTGTATTTTTTCTTTGAGCTGAAATATTTTATGCGCTGCTGCACCGGTGGCGAAAGTCGTTCAGTCTTTGTCTGTTGCTGAAGCCCACAGCAGAGCGCAAAAGAGTACAGTACAAATTTGTGTTTAGTAGATATTCGAACTCGAAGGCCCTGAAAGCAGCCCAACATATCTGTCTATATGAACAGCTACTACTGAGGCGTGGTATAGTCGGGGCTTATGCTGAATGCCGGAAACAGCTAGGGTAATGGCGAATCATGCAGTGCGTGTTTGATTGGCTAGCGCGATCGATCTCTCCCACCTCTGCTTAGCTTGAACATGTTGGGTTTCTTTCCATCGCGTAAACAAAGGCGGAAATAATGATGCTACGCGTGCGTGTTTCCAATCATGGACAAACGTTTACAGAATGTGGATTTACCGGATATATTCAATCGTTTCTGCGTTTACTATCCAAACGTAACCCCTGGTGTTTGTTCAAGCGACACACACGTTCTGTTGCGTTCTTCGCATTTGAGTACCTTGCGTTTCTTGACTGCGCAGGATATTTTTCGCGGACACGCATCTATTAAACATTTGCTTGTCAGATCAGATGTGTGCTCGAGCGTGCGCGTATGCTTGTACTCGTATGCGTATAAATAGGCCCATGGAACGAAATCCCGTGCGCGAGAGTTGTGCGCGAGATGTGTTCGAGATCTGTGCATGGATATATCTGTGCATCGGATCTGTGCATTGATGTGTCAATCACTTTCAATCATCCTGATTTGACGAGATCAGAAAAACAAATCGTCTCCACCGGGAATCGAATTCCTAGCCTAGTTAACGCTTTAACCAACTGCGCTAAACCCTGGATCGCGAAACTAGCACCATACGTAATTCTCATTGTCTACCGTGAGGATAGCGACGAGAATGACGCTGCAATTAGTGATAATTACAATGATGACAGAATCAATGGTAATGACGCTGCGTTTAGTTGATAACGATAATGATACGTAATGCACCGTATGCAGTAGCATTAATCTCGCCTTCGCTAATTTCTGCAGTGTAGATTCCACGTGCTGTCAGAATTTTTTCAACACTTGGCTAAAGTTTGGAACACTATCTGTGTTAGCTACGTCCACGCGTGATCGACATCCGGGCCTCTAGTCTGCAGGAATTGTCTCGAATATATTATATGCAGAATTTTACATAACAATTAATCGTGCCTAAAGTCGTAAATAAAAGAGTTCTCTACCAAAATTGTCAAGTATAATCGCAGGTCATCCACAACAATTAGCGAATCACGAAAAATGTATTCAGAAAAATATATTCTACATTTTCCATGATGGGCACTTCTGTTCATTTTGTCTGGTCAGCTCAGTCAAACGATTTTAGGACAACCTATACATTAATCCCAATAAACATTATATATATGGTGGCCCAAATTACGTATGGCGTATGAATATCTTCTACAGTTGAACGTAAACTGACGTCCGGGCCAGCGAAAAATTTAGTTGCGACGAAATTAGCCCCAACACACTGTCATATTGAGATGCAAGCATTAGAAATGTCTCTGTCGGTCAGAGCTGCTTCTACTGTTTCTTTAGCGCCGCCGCAGCCTGAAATGTGCAAAAATGGCCAGCCATCAAAGCTCGTTAGACAATACCGACCACTAGAAACCATGATATATACAATGTTGGGATGCCATCAAAGCTGATGGGACAATATTGACCAATCTTTGTCAAGATATATGCAATGTTGACAAGCCATCCATATTGGCAGAACATTATTGCCCAACCTATGCCATTAGGGTGCAATGCTGGCTAGCCATCACAGTCCATCGAACAATATTGAACAATATAATGCATATGTATACATTGTTGGCAGGCCGCCATGACAGGCGGGTCACTATTGACCAATATATGCCATGATTTATTTATTGCTAACAAGACAACCATAATGGCCGGATAATATTAACCTATTTATGCCATTATATGTGCAATGCTGGCCAGCCATCAGACCTCATTAGGCAATATTGACCGCTATAATCCAAGATATATACAATGTTAGGATGCCACCAAAGCTGGTGGGGCAATATTGACCAATGTATGCCAAGATATATTCAATGTTGACGAGGCAACCATAATGGCCGGACAGTATTAGCCAAGCTATGCCATGATATGTGCAATGCTGGTCAGCCATCAAGGCTCATTAGACAATATCGACCACTAGAAACCAAGATATTACAATGTTAGGAAGCCGGCAAAGTTGGTTGGACATTATTAGCCACTGTATGCCTAGATGTATTCAATATTGAGAAGCCGTTGTTTTTGACCAGACAATATTTACCAAGTTATACCATGGTGTGGAAGATATTGGCAAACAATTGCAGCTGGTTGGCCAATAATGACCAGGCTGCCTCATTGTGTATACAATAATGGCAAACTGTTCAATATGAATGGGCATTACTGACCGCTCTTAGGCGGTTGAATGCCAATAACGGATATGGGTGAAGTTCACTGGGCCAATAATGATTGTGGTATAGCGTGGCTGCACATTATTGGTAGCTCAATGGCACCATTGGGCCACTTGTGGGCCAGTAATCCCCAATCAATCTCCATTATTGGGCCGATGAAATGTGCTGCCTGGGATGGTTTAATATAAATAAAAACACTGCATATATCGTTCATCTTCGTTCATCTCGAGTATAGGGCGAGCATTGACATTTTTTTTTTGCATTTGGTACTGAGGAAAGGCAATAGCGGTAAATACTGGATAAAAAAAAAGAGAAAAGCTTGTATTCACTGCACCTTCCTCGAATTCACTCATAAGTGACTAAGAGGGGTTTCAGTCATCCAACTGACGAAAATGCTTGCAGATACCTGGATATCAATAACAGAAAACACCTCTAACTAGTAGATTCTTGAAGTTAAAGCAAATTTCCAATCTAGCACTTGCTCCATAGTTATATAAATTGCTTCGGCTGTACGTGAGATATAACAGGCTGCAACCAACACCCAGGTTTGATGTAAGCTGGCGCACTACCATCTCAAGAAGACAACAGCGACAGCGAAAAAACACGGTCGCTACTTGGTTATACAGTAATTCCCTTATACAATAATTTGCACTGTCTATCCTATTACTATTTGCGTTCTTTGTTTTGTTGCACAGGTTCGGCAGGAAAACAATCAACGCTCACCCTAATATTTTGGCTAACAGGTACAGTCTTGAGTCATTGTCATAAAGCCAAATGATTTCGTAGCAGCTCCAAAATGAAGCCTTCATGTCACATTTACAGACCTAAGGTCTATGAATGGATGTGACATAATTTCTTGCTGTGACAAGAAACCATTGTCCAGCATCTTAAAGCCACTTCTGCTTTTAATGATGACTTCAAGGCTCCTTTTCTGCGGCCGAGACGAACATCCTTTGTCTTAGGACTTTTGAGCAAGACTTTACATAGCAAAGATGCATTTCTATGGAGAGGACACTTCAACAGCCACTGAGGGAGATGAAGTAAGAAGACTTCCAAAGTTTTTATTTTACAATTTATATAAACCCCAACAAAAACTGCTGATAAGCTGCTGAAAAGCAAATAACGGATTAAGAACACACTCAGCTCTAAGTAGGAACTGAGTTAAACCCGAGATTAAGAGCACTGCGTTCACAAAAGGTGAAGATTACATTGACGAAACCTTCTGCTAAAAGTTTGGCTCTTCAACATTTCATCTTGCGGTAGATGTCTTGTGATTTCCAGTCTAAGGAGAAGTACATTACTGTTGGCGGCGTGAGATTCAAGAAGCCCTTTAGATTTTAGTCGATATTTTAGCTACTCTGAAAAGGAACTGTTTTCTAATGCCCCATTGCAAACGAAGGTGACGAAGGGTAGTTGTGTTTTCTTTCGTTGCAACCGGATGAAGGCGCGAGAAACGACTGACTGCACTGTCTGCAGAAATCCATGTATAACGTAGCATGAAATCCAGTGTGTTTAGCTGCTGAAGAAGGCGGCTACTGAGACCCTGGACTGATCTTGCACAGAGAGAAGTGAAGTTTATGTATTTCTCCTTGATTGGATTCTAAAATGACATGGAGAGTGATTTTAATCTTGAGCGCGTGATAACAGGAGGCTTCGCAGCCACCTGTACAAAACGCAATATGCAAGTAATATTGCCTAAGTACTGAAATAATCTGTAATTTGCAATGGTAGTGGAGCCAATAAAAGAAGCCCCCAATCCTCCTCGCTTGAAATAAATCCCGAGGATTCTTCTTCGCAGCTTGGGGCATTGCGACTGCCAGAGGGTCTTAAAGCTTCAACGTTAGTAAAGAACCTATCAGTTAAACGGACCGCGATGTTTTGCAGAAATCTGCTTCTTTTGTCTTTATGAACACCAAATATACTGTAGGGTCAGGTACTGCTTTGGTGCTAAAAGAGCCACTCCTCTGTGCCCGCCTAAACATGATGAATAATACATAATTATTCTGTGTTTTTTGCTGTAGTGATTTTCAATGTTGCAGCTGCACTACTGGATATCCAATATACTGATGCTTAGAAGCATCCGATTTGATGTTTCTGAGCAACGCCTCTGAGCAACAGACTCCAGGGGCACAACAAAAATGCGAAATAGCTAGCTACCTTACCGTTGACCCGGAAAAACTAATAGTCATCTGAGCACAACATTATGACTGGTTTCAGTTTATAAACACTACATTTCAATCCACTTCTTCTGCGGCGCTTGGTAATGCTATCTTTTACTCAAAGAGTAGTGATAAGCATACGCTGAGAAGCAAAATAATACTCCTAAAGCCTGGAACCTCCAGGTAGGCATAATTGATTTGAAGAGCATTGTATAATTAGGCTGACTCCTTGCCACTTCGGCAATGCAAATGCAAGCGTAGCTCACTAAAAGACTCCGCATATTTCTTTTGTCATACCAAGCCATGCGAACGGGTGGGATGGAGTGAATTTTATGGACACTAGCGACCGCCTACTGTAACCGTGACGGCGGAAAGACGACGGGCGATGAGGACCCCAAGAAGAGCAGAATCCGAACTGCGCAGCATCAAGTTCTCGATTCGGTTTTTGATTGAGAGGCGGCAACCTTTGCTTTGCCGACGAGACATTCGGCAACAACATTTAGTAATTAGTGTAAATAAATCCCACGCAACCTTAGTTCGCTAATATGTTCCGGACTTGTCGAGAGATGCGAGAGGGCCAGTGGTGCACGGCACCTGCCCGACCGATGTCAACAGTGTTTATTTAAAAGAATGTCCTGCACAGCACAACTGATTTAGATCAATAGCAACTACGTACCTGATATGGATAAAAACGACAAACTACATTTTTACCGTTTTAGGAAGGCCTTCGACGCGTAGTGTCATCAATTGCTGCTTCTCAAACCTTATAAGGCAAATTTCGATCAGAATGTCTCAGCATGGAGCGTCATTTACTTGTCGGAGCATTGTCACTCTGTTGTTTTGTAAGGTCCTACTTCCCTTGCCGTTGTGATAACGCCGGAGATTAAATAGGGCAGAGCTTTAACATGCCTTTTATGCTCAGCTTTTATTTCCCATATTCCTGCCGTGATGTCTACAAACTTAAATTCGTTTTAAGGACATAATTTTCAACGCAAAGCACGCGGCCAAAGAAAAGAAGAAGGAAGACTATAGGGACGAACACAGCGCTGACTCACAACTTTATTTTTCAACGCACACAAGAGTTATATACAACCAGACGCGCAGGCGCATACCGTGCTAGGAAAAAGAAAAACAAACGAAACGCATCACACCTTTTATCTCAAGAACTTAGAAAGAAAAATCTTTTCTGCGTTGTACAAAATAACTGAGGTATCGTTAAAACAACCTGACCCAGCCCTCTGAATATAATATAGTTTTATCGTTTCACGGGCGGTTTTTAATTTGCTTTTGCTGCAACTCCTGACACCAGAAAACAGCGGTGTACAATCCTTGCATGTAGCGCAGTGCGCGACAAGGTTAGCACTTTCCTTATTCTTTAGTTCTCTTGCGTGATGCCTGACTAAGTCGTTGATGCAACGCTTTGTTTGCCCGATGTACGATCTGCCACACGTCAGGGGAATTTCGTACACTACGCGAGTGGCACATTCCGCGAAGCGGTTCCCATAACTCTCTTTGCACCCGGGCTTTTTATTATCCCCGGTGATGCGTCGGGCCAATTGGCCAAGCTTCCTATGGGCTGAAAAGACTTACGGCACGTTGTGCCGGTTTGCCACCTTCTTGAGGCCATGGGATATTTTGTGCACGTATGGCATCACTTCAGGCCTGACTTTAGCCTGTGGAGGGATTTATCTTTTCGCTGGCACGGTATGCGCCTGCGCGTCTGGCTGTATATAACTCTTGTGTGCGTCGAAAAATAAACAGTTTTGAATCAGCGCTGTGTTCGTCCCTATAGTCTTCCTTCTTCTTCTTTACTTTGGCCGCGTGCCTTTGGGCTGAAAACTACGTCCTTAAATCTAGAATACCAACTATCCCAACAACTAACTCTACTGAATTACATTCGTTTCCAGAATGTATGGTTCGCACAAAAATACAAATGAAAAGAATTCTCTTGATTGAAAGACTACCCTTAAAGGCATTATCTCATAGCGTGGCAAGTGGAAGATGAAAAGAAAAGAGCGATAAACGTCAACAACCTATATAAGTATATATATTTCAGTGTGTTCTACTCAAGGGATTCTTCCTCGTATGTCTATGTCAATAATATTGTTGAAAAGGGTGTCAGATCACGAAGTTCTTCGATCGAAATCATATCTCATTACAGCTTGCTCTAAATGTAGTGCTTTGCTTCCTTTTTGACGCTTTTCTGGGGCACGACTTTAAGAATTGGATAAAAATTGAAGAAACATACTCCAGGATCGGTTAAATAAAAGAAGCATAAACCTTCCTTCAGCAGAAAAGTTTAATTGACAAGATCGAAATTATACACAATAGAGCTGCAACTCACTTTCTAAGGCATGAAAAACGAGAGTAAATTGAAACGTGAGCTGAATTAATATGTACTGGGCCCTCGCTGAAAACATTTGCCCTTTACATTGTTCTCTTAGTTATATAAGACCTACACATATCTAAAGAAACACACCATGACATTAACATAGAAGAAGACAAGATTAGAACAAGAATGTTTCCTCACTACAAGTTCCCAAGTGCTGAAACGGAGTGGTATCGTTTGGCTTTCCACCAAGTCCCCTGAAATAACGAAGATACTTGATTTTGTTCCATGCCGTAACTCAACACCCCTGCCTAATCTCATTTGTGCAAACCGGGGAATTTCCGAATAATTATAAACGTCTGAATACCATACAACCATACGTAGTCGAGATTTGGACGAAAACTCTTCTAGTCGGGTGAACAATTTTGAAACATGAAAATGAAACACCGACCAAGCAAAAAACGCGCCTAGCGTCCGTATGGACCGTCGTTCAAGTAGAAATGAAGAAATGAGCATTGAAAAATTGAATGCTTCAAAGAGGGCGCAAGGAGCTTGCGTAGAAAAGGTTGACATTTACAGCGTTGCGTTTGTGTTTGCGGTTGGTGGTTTGCGTGATTAAATATATAAGGTGCTCACGAGGAAGCAGCTTCTGTTCGATTGTGAGCACGTGTTTCAAGCCCCTGTCGACATCGTGACCTGTTGATAGGGGCTTCAGAATTCAGATACACTTTTTTTGGTTTATTACATCGTTATTAGCTGCTAACGACCCATATGCACGTTATCAGTTTCACCAATTTTCACCGAATGAGCAAAAGCATGGCTTTTATTTTGTAGATGTTTGCATTTCCCCGTCGGGATGGTGTCTTCGACGTTTGCCAGCGCATGTCAACGTTTGCTTTTTGCAACGTGGATAACATGGACTTCAAACGCATGCAGAATACGTGCGAAAGCCTACTTCTTGGAGCATTAGCGACAGCAGCACGTTCTTGAGCGACAAGGAAGTTTCCCGTTATGCTCGAGATAAATACTTTCCACCCATGGCAGGAAGCACTTCGGGTAGTCGTTGCTTGAATTGTCTCTCGGAAAGGTTGGAAGTCATTAAGCTGGTTTTCACTGGAGCTGCAGGTATGTTCAGATCATTTGAGCAAGAAACCTGGCACAAATTTTTTTGTGTGGTCGGTGAACGGTATTAATATGGAAGTACATTCGTCAGTGGGTATGTTTTTTTTAAATAATAAATGTGGGCTCCTTGCTGTCTAGGTTTGCAGTACTTCCATAAAGGCAACACAACTTTCGCTTCTGCACTACTGTATTGTTCTAATTAATACAGAAATGGTAGTGAACAATTTTTAGAATAGGTAATAACCTTTTATTCACTCTATCAATGTTGTACTTAATTTCAGTCTTTGAGATCATGCTTTAATATTAGAAAATTTGATTTTTTGTTTAGAGTTCAATGAAAATAGAGCTAGTACGTACAGTCGTGAGCAAAAGTAGTATACAACACTTCGCTATTGACAGAGCTCGGGACAATTGCACAGAAATGCCATCTAGCTACAGCGTCAGCGTAAGGGACAGCGACATCAACATATGCACATTGACAAGTTGGCACCACCACTATTGTCTCAATTTTAGATAGCTGGTGCTAGATAAATTTGAGAGGCAGTTTTCTCTAGCACCGCCACCGGCTGAGTGTTTACCACTTTTGCTCACGACTGTACATAGTTGACTAGTAGTTATACTTCATTGTATATACTGCCATCAATATCAACATTGAAGCAAAGAAAATTCACATTTCAGAAAATAATTGTCCAAATCGGATGTGGTTCAGTAGCTGACAACACCCATCTCGCGTTACAACAATGATCCCTTATGAGATTAAATGCATGCTGAAATTCATTGCAACCGATGTTTGAATAACGCTTTTATAGCAAAAAACTTTGAGATTTTGCAATTTTGTTCATGAGAATAATAGCTCTGCCACACGAGAAATTTATTGTCATTCCCAACGAGTTATAAATTCAGTTTAACGTCATTTAATAGGCGTGCCACTGCACGACCAAAACTAATGCGATTTGCAAATTATTGCCATTGCGATTGATACACAAATGTTGCGCACTAAATATGTGCGAAAAAAACTGCGCTGTGAACAAAAGCAGCCTGTAAATTTATAATCATGCCTTGCATGCCTCGTTACCAAACTATTGATTACGAATATCTATTATGAACTTAGAGGCTGTGTCGGTGGCGTTTGTGGGCGCGTCTGTGCTCGGGTGCGAAAAGCGTACCAGTTGACCAGTGTCAATAACGTACGCGTTTCGCAATAAACGTGCACTGTTTAGAGAAACATGTAAAATGGGAAATGTCTAGGGTACTGTCCGGTGGAACTTTGTAGAACCTTCGAATATCGTCCGACGGCGCAGCATACTACAGCCCCACCCCGTTTTCGGCAGATAGTTTGTTCGTTGCAAAGGCCCGTCGAAAAATTCCCTACCTTAGCCTCATCAAGAAAGCAGACGACAAATTTGCAACGCCTGCCACACCGGATGCCCCGAGCTTATCGCAACAGTGCTCTTAGTGAGAGCGGCCGATGACGCCGCTCTGGTCTTGCGCTACGCCCTAGTCGTCGATAGGCTTAAACGGTTTCACATCGAAGCCGCAAAAGAGTACTTTGGACATAGTAATTTGTGTGTTCGTGGAACTGCCTAACTATAACTTCAATTGCCTCACAAACTGTCTCACAGTAAACGCTTTAGCAGTGGAGTTAGTACGAGATAGGATTAATCAGATCAGGAGCTGCGCCACACCGGCTGCAGCTGCTAGAGGACTATGAGCAGAAATTTGCTTGTGTTGCAGTTATACTCCTACCAGAATCTCGTTACATAACCGTGACATCAGAAAATGTTATTTTTTTGATATTGCATTTTCTAAGCACTTATTATTTAAGATCAAGAGAGCCTGCCTTTTTGACGGTGGCGAAAGGGATCAGCCGTGCCGGCGACTCGGAGCCGACGAACCATGCCCGAACTGCGGCAGAAGCGTCCGATACCGCCCACGCCGCCCGCGTTCAGTGCGGTGGCTACGGGTGGCTACGAGCGCCTATAATAAATTATAGGCGCACGATAGTATTATAATGCCTGTCTCAAGTTTGTATTTCAATTTGGGTGCATATCTCACCGAACCTCTGGTGTCGAGATAACGCGTCTCCTCATTGATCGTGTTGAAATGAGTTTCTGAAATTAATTAGATGCCTAATTTCGTTTACATCGAACGTGGTATGCGTTCATGTGGCAGCAAATGTCATTTTGAACGAATGTCATTCAATGGAAATGACGTTACATTTGCAAATAAATTGCAAATGGTAAACTCTATAGTTTTAAGAAATATATGTTTAAGCGCATGAAAAAACATTTTACAAAATATTCTTAGGCCCTTTAGTTCACATTCATTCAGAATCTATATATTGATCTGGCCTTCAAAATTAATTTTATAGATACAGACAATGATTAAAAATGAAGGAAGTGGCACGTAAGCATGATAATTTAAGCGTGTTGTGTTTTGTTGTTTTTTTTTTTAGCGCATAAGGAGCTCAGGCTATAATGCGCCAAGACAGAGGTGTTTTCATTTTCTAGATGAGAACTATTAAAGTTTGCTTAGGAGCTTTGCCTCTTTTAGAAAAATCAAAAATATGACAATTTTCTACAAGTGCATCTTCTCCCAAAAGCAGGCTAGGGTGAAACGGGATTTTTTTTGTACGCAAGCTCGCCATAAGGCACATTATAGAAACTCATGTAAATGGTTTTCCGTGAGGAACCGGATTAGGCTCCCGCTCTTAGCGTTGTCGATGAGCCATTTAAAAAAGTCCTCTTCCCTTGTTGTGGTTAGTCCCACTTCGCGCAGAATCTGTGTCCTTGATGCCCTTGTCCCTGCACAAGTCCACAGCAGGTGGCGAACATCCACTTCTGCAGCTGGTGTAGAACACTTCGGGCATGTAGTTGGTCCGATGTCTGCTTGATATTCCCATCGGCATGTTACCGACGGGGAGCGGGCCGCTCCAGCTCTTATCCTTCTTAGGGAAACCTCCTTCAATTTTGTTAAGTTATGAGGGAGGGGGAATGTACACGGGGAAATGAGGGCACGTGTATTTCTCCTTAAATAGGATGCTAAGATGGGAACAGCAGAGCGGGAATCAAAAGCGAGCCTGGTGGGGGGCGCATTAATGTTTGGAACTTCGTGTGTTAGGTGGTCAACTTTTGTCCGCTCAGCGTTCTCAGCATCATCTTGTGTCCAATGTATCTGGATGCGTATCATTATTTTTTATTGAGGGCGTGGATTTCTTGGGTAACACATAGCGTCTTCGTCACTTTCTTCAATTGTTTTTAGCGGCTAAGGAATCTGTATAGACTTGTTCATTGTAAAAACGTTGAAAATATTTTTTCTTTACTTTTTCAAGCTTAGAGCAGGAAAGTAAGATGTGGTTTATTGTTAGTTCCTCTCCGCATCCAAACCCGCCGGGGTGGTGCAGTGGTTGCGGCGCTTGACTACTGTTCCCAAGTTTTCGGGATCGAATCCCGACCTCTGCGGCAGCTTTTCAGTGGAGGTGAAAAGCAAGACGCTCGTGTGCTGTGCGAAGTCGGTGCGCGTTAAAGAACGACAGGTGATCGACATTTACGAATCCCTCCCCTACGCCGTCACCCATAGCCTGAGTTGCTTTGGGACGTTTAATCCCACAAACCAAAAAAAAAAAAAAAAAACCCCTCCACATCCCTCACATAGAGGTTTGTCTTCTGTCTCGAGAATAAGGTTATGTGTTAAGTGTGTGTGTCCGATGCGAAGGCGACATAAATTAATTTCAATGATGCGTTTTTGACGACAACATGATTTCCACTCCTTGATGAGTTGTTTGACGAGATGCAGTTTGTTGTTGATTTCATTGTTCCATGAAGCCTGCCGTCTGACTCATAGTTTTCTCTGAATGAATTTTAAGATATCTGTGTGTGGTATGAGAACTTGCTGTATTTTAGCAGTACAAGCTGCTGTGACACGCGCATCAGCTCTCTCATTGCCAATGATCCCAACATGACTTGGTACCTAACATAACTTAATTGATTGTCCATGTGATCGTGCAGCTACCACGTCATGTATGATGTTCCAATTAGAGGTTGCGTAGCAATTCTGTGATGTAGTGCATTATTTACACTGAGAGAATCCGTATAAATTACGCTGTTTTCAAGTCTTGTCTGTAAAATGTTTTTCTACGACCATTGAAATTGCATGGCATTCAGCTGTGAATATTGAAGAGCATTCGAGCAACCGGACTGTTTTCTTCCCTTTTTCTTGTATTGCTGCACTTCCAACGTAAAATGCTGTTTTTGATCCTTCTGTATAGAATGCTGTGTAATCTTTTTATGTTTCACTCAGTGCGTAGAACTCTTGCAGTATGTGTTCTTGTGGTGTTTGTATCTTGCTAAAATGTGTTAATGTGAAGTCGCGCACAGTGGGGAAATGGTACCAAGGTGCCAGTGGGTTAGGTCTTTGGGCAATGTTTGGAAAAGTGAGTCGAATATGTTCAATTCCTGACATATCTGTCCAAAATGAAGGTTTATTGGTCTGATTGCTTGGAGTTTGTTCTGGAAGAATGCTTTCGATAAGCACTTTGTGACTATAGGGTAACACAAGTGTTCGGGTATGGACCTTATTTTCACTACATATGTGCATGTAAGCATTGTTCTTCTGTATGATGGATGTGGTTCATTTGCTTCAACGTACAGGCTATTTAAAGGGGACGTTCTATAAGCACCAGTTGAAAGGCGCAACCCCAAGTTTTGAACAAAATCCAGACGTTTCAGATAAGGGGTCTTGCTAACCAGTACACTATGCTGCCGTAATCTAAGGTGGAGCGTATTATAGAACGGTAAATGTGTAGAAGACATGTCCTGTCGGGCCCCCAGTGTTCCATGATAGCACTTTCAGTATGTTTAGCGATTGAGATGGTTTCTTTTTAATGGCATTTATTTCCGGTAGAAAAATAATTCCCAGGAATTTGTGTTCGCTTTTAATAGGTCGCACAGATTTTTTAAGTGTAGTTAAGGGTCGGTGTGCAAGCCTCGTTTCAGTGAGAACAGAACAGCCATCGATATCTGTGGTGAAACCTTAATGTTGAATACAACAACAGATATATTCCGTACGAATATTACATTGTGACCTGCATGGCAAAAGGAGTGGTGTAGGCAATTTTCCAATTTTCCGGCTAAAAAAACGATTAAGGAAAAGTCTTCGGCAGCTCGCGTATTTTACCAAGGAAGCAGTCAATCTACACTGCACTAGCTGTCGCTGCTAGCACATAAAAACCATTAACTGAAAAGCGGCTGTTTTTATTAAAACAAATTATTGTTACCGATTACTTAAACAGTGCATGACTTTTTTGACAAAACAAACTGACTTATCACTTCAGATTACATTTTGTCCTGCAGAGACAAAACCTTGAGGGATAAATATATAGTACCAAAATTAGGTATAACTGATTTATTTGCGTATGGAATTTTCGTAGGGCAGATGCTTATTCTACATAGAGCTCAAAGGATGGTCCGTCGATGTCCTTCCGCCACGAATGCATATTTTCAAATTAAATGTATCATTTGGAAGTTTCATCTTGCCAAAAATAAATATTGTTTTTTTCTTGTCTTTTGAATATTTCAATTCTTATTTCTTAAACTGCACCCCGAACTGAATTATATGTAAAATAGTTGCTGCGCCGCATCCTCGTGCATGTGCTACAAGTTAAGGTGTATTAAAGAATACTATTTTTTTATTGCACAACATTAATTATTTTCTTGTACCCTGTTAGGAATTTTAAAAAGAATTTTATGCACCTTTGGTTTTTATAAGTCAAAATGCGTATTGAACGTTTCTTTTCAATATGTATGCATGTTTTCCATCTTGCCACTGGGTTTTGGCCTTTTATGTTGTAGCTTCTATAATCGTATGCTCAAGCATTTTCTTATAGAAACATCAAACCACAACTTTGCTTAGGCTTTGTGGAAAAGTTTAGCACTTGTTTAAATGGGAGCTTACCAGCGATTACGGAGAAAAATGTCGCGCATATTCTAGATAGCTAAATATCTAACTTCTCTGATATCTACAAAATACATCTGCAAAACTAAGTTTCAGCAACCAATGTTAGCATTGTTACGACCCTCAAATCAGGAGCATCAGTAGCCCGCAACATTCCGTGCACACTTGATTTGTAGCAATATATATCCCGCTCAAGCCTTGGTGACCGGAGCTAGCAGCGCAACGTATTCTCGTCCCTTTGAAATGGCCTTGTCATTTCTGGCCGCTAGACTCCTCCTAGAAAAAGAAATATTCCGCTATTCAAGCTTCAACCTCTCAGATCGCTTGACACTAACCTGCCTGACGACCTTGTGCACTGGGAAGAGGCCTTGCTTTCGTACGTTGCACCTTAGTGTAGCCCTTATCCCGACGGCAACCTGGTAGTGGCCGGCGTAGTATCACGCCCGCTTAAACGACACCTGTTCCTTTTCTCCTACTCTTGTCTCCGAGGCATACATCGCACAAGGCTGTAAGCACGCCGCAACGAAGAAGCACCAACTGCGATGCGGGCCTACTCCAGGAAGGTTGCCCGATGTGGGCATCTGGATATCAGTTTGCTAGTCACTGGCCCACCTACTAGACTTTCCTAAATAGCCTGGTTTCTACCAGTATTCGAAGAGGACCATTAAGCAGTAATGTACGCCAATGAATAATAAAAGCTAAATGGTGTTAACGCTTCTTACGATGGAAGGAGATGAAGGTGTGTAAGAAATTGTTATGTGTTATCAGAGATATGTAATTAGAGGTCGGTCAGGCACTTAGGTTTACCCACCCTTTCAGGCTTTTTTCTGATGACTGTGGAAATTGGTAAGACGACGAAAAAAATTCTAAGGTCGTACGTAAGTCTGCTTAAGTGCTACAGTGCGGAATGATTGAGACTTTTCAAGGTCCCTGATAGATTCCCCCGACAATGCGAAAGTGCACCTCAGCCGCGCTCGCCATATGTGTAAGGCTTATGTACTGAGCTTACATGAAGCAGCTGCACAGATAGATCTTCATAAGGACGACAATGTGCAGTACTATACAGCGCGATAGATTATTGCGGTTTTACACAAAGCATGATCGGTTGTTGACACGGTGTTTTGCTTTTGCCGTCCTTTCAGCTCAATTGATTTTGTTTAAAGATAATAAAGCTCAGCAACGGCTGAGTGCGTTGCAAATAGTCGTATAGCCTGATTAATATAAGCTCTATCAATTCCATACAAGATTCGGCATTCTAATATATGAAAAAAATTAGGTACACCGCATTTTTCAATAAAGCTGTACTTTTTTTACCTAATCACGTAATAAATACCATGTGTGTAAAAAATGCGGAGATAGTACAGTTCTCTCGCGTCCTGACAATGGAGGCTTGTTTTCTTGGAGGGATGGTGGTTTGATTCCTGGCAGTGACATAGTCTTTTTGATATTTTTTCACCGCGCGCGGATATGCTTTGATGACAGACTCTGTCTCTGCCAATCTTGAGCCAAGAAATGCTTCCACAATAACATTAAAACCACGAAAAAACGTTTCTACGGTGAGGTTGCCTGGTACGATTAACGAGCTCATGCACTTACTTTTTGCGCTTTTTTCATTAGCATAGATATCTATTGCACGAAAATGGAGACATATTATAGACTAATTTTACTGTAATACAGAGTTAGTCAAGCCGAGGTTTGATCACGTGTTAGTTTCTGCATATAAAATATGAAGGGCCTACTTGCATCACTGCTTGGCCGAAACCAGGGGCACTAGGCTCGACCCGTGATCCAAAGAAATTTTAGGTATGGTAAGAAAATAGGGCAATGTCTAACAAGCGGCAGTATGACATAAATATTAAGCTGAGCATTCAGAATCATTGTGTGCTGCATGCCAGATCCACCAGCTTCCAAAGCCACCACCGCTTCAGACAATACTATACATATCGGGAGGCGATTGTCGAGTTTCAAGTCCGAACTCTGATTAACATTTGATGTAGAAAGCTACTTTCACGATTACTGCACTCAGACGGTACGCGCAGCATTGCCGCCTAACTCGAATAAACAGACACGCACCTAACACAGTATTAGGAGAGAGACAGTTAATACATATAAAAGACCTGACTCGAAAATATTTCACCCGCTGGATTGAAATTTATCCGGATTCCTACGCATGAGCAATCGAATGTCCCCGCTGACTTTAGGGCTGTTAGCTCTATCCACTGTTGAAGCCAACACTATGTTAGCCCGTTCTTTTGAGGTTCAGCCTAGCCTTAATGTCAAAAGTTCAATCCAAGCCACTGTGACGCAAGTGTTCTATTCTGGCGCAGCGTATTTCTTTAATTTCTGAGCGCAGCAGCGCTCGTGTGTCCACTCTGATTAGTCCTAAGCCGTCTGCGGTGAGTATTTCCAGAATGTTTTATATCCAATTCGACTTACTCTCCGCTCTATTCTTAGACTAACCTCACTACCTAGTCTTCTAGAGTTATGCGTTCCTAGCGTCAGATTCTAATTGTGGCCCGTACGAAGCCGTGCTTTTTTATCCAATCCTCTGGGTCAGAGTTCGGACCACCTCTGCGGGCATTTGTGTCACAGCCACTGGAAACGGATGGCCGGATCTTTATTGGAGAAGTCATAGAAATTTGGCCAGGGTGGCAAATCCTGTTCTGACGAAGGCAGCGTTTCCGGAGCTGTTCACTGGAATTAGGTCACATCCTAAACTTGCTTATTCAATCCCAAAGGCATACAGGCGCGTTTCCTTTTTTCTATTGAAGACAAACGGGAAACAAATCATTTGCGCACTTTAGGCACTATAATAGCAAGATCGTAACGGTATTATACACATACACAAATAACGCTCGAGCGGTGCTGTACGGAGGAATCAGAATGAAATTTCTATATAGGTACAGGCTATTACTATTAGTACTTCAGCTCTGGCGCAGCCGCGAAGTCTTGTGAGCTGCAGAAACACAATCCCAGTGCCACTAACAAAGCATCCACGTTAACATTTGACATATTTGACTCCTCTTTGCCCCACTCTAGTGCTCAAGAACAGTATACGTGACTGTGTACCTTGGCGTTGCACATAATATGGGCGATGTTACATCTCGCGTCCACTGAATGATGCCAGTGCGTCCAAGATTCGCTTGGCAAGCTTTTTTTGAGAACAGAGGGACTTGTCAGTTGTGCATCAGGGGTGAATAGTTGTCCGAAGAATTTGCTCTCACGTGCTGTGCCGTGTATAATAATACACTATTCACTAATTTTAAAAAGGTGACCTAATGAGATATCATATAGAAATGTAACTATCAGCAAAAAATATAGAAAACGCAATTCAAAGCATAGGAGAGCTTTTAGTGTGGGCAACGTGTCACGTGTGCCCAATTCTGTACAATCCGTTTCATTCATTACATAAGACTAATATGTGTGCCCTGCCAGCTATCTTGAACCATATAGATAAAGCAACTAACCTTGTCTCCGGGCGTAGGTCTTCACATGCCTTTCGTCCACGCATCTGTATCTGCTGCAGCCGCGCATTGCACCCGGTGCTGGGACGTTGTGAGAAAACGCAAACGCAATTCGACTTCGACTCGACGATGGGTAAGTCGTATGAATCCACAACTTCATACTCCGGTTATGTTTGAAAGTGACATCGCATTCGCTTGAGTCGTTGCATCCTTTCCAGACAGCGTGCTCTTCAATTCGACACTTAGAAAGCAGAACAGACGCACATGTGGTCACACTGATTTCATTTAAAAAACAGTGTATGTGCAACAGCATCTGCACAGAGGGCTTTTGTAAACTAACATGAGAACTATAACTACATTACACAGCTAAAGTTTACAAGACGTGGGTGTGCGTGAAACCCTTATTCCGGTACAGCATGTAAGGCATTCAACCGGCTCGAATAAGGTATTGTTCTAGCGACAATAGCACCACCGAGCTGCGTGTGACCGCTTGTCGCGGCGCGTGCCAACGTAATGGTTTGGAGCTTGAAGATGCGAGTAAAAAAGTACTTTTGTGTTCCATAACATGAGAATGCATGAATAGTTGTACGAAAAAAAAATGTTTCTGCCATCGAGAAAGGGCGCAATAAAGCAGCTGTAGCTTCGCTGTACCGGTTGTAACCTTGGCGTGAAATAGTAGAGATTAAAGTGAACGTAAACTTGCACCTTTTTAAACATGCTTTCGCCTCACCTCTAGTGTAAAATAAATTAAAGTTCTTCATTAAATCAATTCACCTCACCTTAAAGTAATCGATGCTACTACTGATGCAGCTCCAAGGCACCATATTGGTTCCATTGATATCAGGAAGTTCGGGCTCATACTCAACACGAAGATTCAGAACTGCGTTCAACGAGAGGAGGTGTTGTAATAGCAATCCATTTTATTTAATATCATATTTCTGCAGTTATGTTGTCAAAAGCGAGCGGAGTCCTAAATTTGGTCATTGGCGTCAAGACCTATCAGTCATGCGGAGAGGAGGCCTGCAAGTGGGAAGGCACAGTGACGGCCAAGTTAGAGAACCGTCTGCGCCATGCTCATATCATGGGTGCTTATTGTTGCGCGCAGAGTCACTGCCTGCTCTTTATAATACTTGTGTAGCCGTACGCCCTAGCTCGGCCGATAGCGCGGGCTTCTGTAATGCAAATAAATGAACCTTAAGAAACTGCGAATAGTTTAGCATGGAGAGTCCCCACAAAGCGAATTTGATGAGCTATCAATTTTAGCCATGAGTTTCCAATGTTTAGCAAATATTTAGCTCGCTTTTTCACTGGTCAAGGGAACAATTTGCTGAACCATTTTTTCTTCTTGTTCGATATATTTAAGCAGTTTATCATGTTATGAGGCGCTTCCTCTTAGAAACGTTGTCAGTGTCATTTGATGCACGCTTCAGTTACCTTCTTCCCTGCTGCGGTTTGTTTCTTAAAAACCGGAATTCATCACAGCAAACATAAATGTCCACATCTCTTCTATGGCAACATCTCACATAAATGTACGGCACAACACATCGAAGTAGCGCTCTTGTGGCAACTTATTCACATTGCTTAGACACCCACACGCACCTCTCCGCAGTGTTACCTAAACAGTGCCTCGCCATGTGCTAGCCTAGTGGGGACATCTTCAGCTTTGGCAGAAGAACGCCATCTGCACCATGTAGCTGCGAGAGCGCAAATTCCGTTTCTTGGTAGACACGACCGTGTCGTATGGGAACTTTTGCTATTTCAAACGATACACGAGTGCGCAGGCTTCTGACAAAGCGTGTCGAAATCTAAGGGGTGAAAGTATTGCTAGCACAATAAACCATTTCTACAAGTTTAGTGCTACATATTAGTAAGCGCACGTAAAGACAACCACTACCAAGTAGGCACCAATATTTAAGAGAAGTTGTTTCTTTGTTCTTGTTTTCGCCTTTGGTACCTCAGCTGCAGTGGGCCAACATTGAGTGGTATAGTTTAGCAAATTTACAGGTTAAGGAGGCGCGAACTGGCTCAGAACAGGGCTAACTTAAATATATCTAACTTTTGTTGCTCTCCAGCTGGCACTGTTACAATGACAATGGTAATAATGTGTGCACACGAATGCTTGTGATTGCGTGATGGTGCGACATATTCAGGTGACAGCAACCCTCCCCCCCCCCCCCCCCCCTGATCAGATGAATATGTTGAGACACCAGCTAATGAACATCCCCTGTCTTGCTTTCAGGAACAGACAGCTTCGTCTTTTTTGCCCAGAGGAGAACCTTTGATCAAGTTCCATCGCTACTTGACTTGCAATATGTCTATTAATGGATAATTGTTTTCGACTACAGGGGTCACAGGAAGGATAGGAGGCCGCACGTTTTGCAACAAAACGCGAGCAAGCAGAAGGCTTCATGACAAGCACTCTCGCTTCTGTGAAAGCCTCTTACGAGGATACTCCCGCTGCCGTACCGTGGAATGAAGAGCAAGAATGCGAAGTTACGTACCCTGTAGAATGTCGTAAAAACTTGGAGGCCCTCTCATAATTGCCCAGAAGAAGGACGATATGCGGGCACTATTTACTAGGGCGGGTAAATATCACCGACACATTAACGTCTTTACACAGCCTTGTCTAATTGAATGTAATCGCTGTGAGCGTGCTCTCAGCGTTTATAACGGCGTATAATGGACTACAGACTCTGGGTATGTTTGATAACATAATTTTATATGACGCTAATTGCAAAAAACTTGGCAGCGAACTATCCAGGTTTCAATCGTGTAGACTAGTGTAAACTCAGTTTTATATGGCTATTGCATCGTTCAGCAATTTATTTTAAATTCTACGCTTCGTGACTTCTTAAACGACATAAGAGTTGACATCGGGGCGTTTTTTTATTTTTACCCTTTATAGGTATTAGCGGCATTAAGAATTTGAAGTGTGTAGTACAATTACATTCCGTATTAGTTTTTATTGACATATGACGGTACTATAGCATAAAGCTCACTTTCAACTAACACGCAACTAATTAGATAATTAGGGCCTGAAATAATCCAGTACAATTATACTTGATAAAGCTATCGAATGACATATGAAATGACAGTTTAGCCTAAAGTAAAATTTCTTGGCTCACAAAAGCAAGTTATGTGCAAGTAATAATGCCGTGTTATATGTAAAAGCGTTATTAGTCATATGGTTATTACCAACCAAGCACAGTACGCAAGAAGCTGTGACTTGTTCCTTGGCAACCTAAGTCTTAGTGTGACTTCGAGGATAAAGATGAAGGTTTATGCCATGGAGAATCGGTTTTGGAGTTTTCCTTTCAGCAGTCATGACACTTTGAATCCTGTCTCAGTGTCTAATAGCTGGGTGCTCTGCTAATGATGCGGGGCAGCATGTTTCGAACAGTGTGCGATGGACTCCTGTCGATGGATGTTAAACACAATATTATTCCGTGAACTGCACAATTAAGTACTGTTTAAGGAATCTAATGCGGTCGCAGTAAACCGGAGCCATCCGAAGTGGTGTTCATTATAGATTGTTTTCGGTGCGTTAAATTTGCCATCCTAAATTATAAAAAATTCATATCTTCTAAAAGCATTCCTTCGCATGTTTACACGACAACAATCTATATTTTGCCTGTTTCCTCTTAAGTATAACGGCACACTGCACTCGTACAAATTCTGGTGCCGTATTTTGAGACTGATTTCATGCAATTATAAAGAATTACCGAACATTGTGATTTTGCGTTGAGATGTCGCGTAGAAATTCCGTCTAGACAATCGCTTGATCGCGTCAAGAATTTCTTCGATCACGTAGTCGCGCCGTTCAATACTTAGCAGCATTCTCTGCAACAATCTGAGATTATATAAGGACAGCCATGACAGTTTTATAATGGTATTCAAAGCCGGGAATGCGCCGCTGTCTCGAAATATTTGGCTCGTTTTAATATTCTCAAAGTATGTCATTCTCTTGATGCAATTTGCAGAGAAGTACAGTGTTCGAAACAAGACTGTTAACAGTTTATTTTCGCGTAAATAATGGACATCGGGAGTAGCTAAACTCCTTGTTGCCTAATAGAACACACGTGTGATGTCGACCTAAATCCAACGTTGATTTTATACTATGTTACTTATGATTATTCTGAATATTTTAATACGGTTCGTCACATAAGGCTTCTCGACGTGAGTTGCGTTCAGTGTTGATTTTCTTGTCAACAAACTGCACAGTGCGTACTCTTCACGGTGCACTTCCCCTGCTTAAACAGTTCCTTCCTCTTCGGTGGAAGCAACATTTGCCGAGTCAAAATGTTTGATACTGTGGCCAGCCTTCTTCATGATATATGTTTGTTAGGCAGTGCCTGTAATATCCATATAATCATATTGATACGTGGCAAGGTTAGTCCACGATGGTTAGTCCAGGATGGCACAGCACATAAAACAGCACAGCAACGCCGACCTTCCTCCAGCATCAACCGTTACTACCCCTTTTTCTTCGTCTGTGTGACTGTTGCTGATCGTTGTTATCTTCAACTCCCAGCGATGCAGGGCATATATGTCACATTACCACTCCCCCCCCCCCCCCCCCCCCCCCCACCCCCCGAAAAGCACAGTCCCGGTGCGCACTCGGAGGAGCTACTGCAGGGGTAGTACGGCTTCATTCGGGCGACATGAACAATTTCGGTGCGTGGCATAGAGGACTGTTGCGGCGGATGTACAGGGGCGATCTCATATGTCACAGGCGTAACTGGCCGTAAACCATGGTAGGGTCCTGCGTAGCGGGGCAAGAGCTTCTCACACAGCCTAACGTTACGAGCGGAAGCCAGAGCAAGATGAGAGAGCCCGGAGAGTAGTGGACATCCCGGTAGCGAGAATCATGGCGCCGTTTTTGAGAATTTTGGGAGGAAGCTAGTCGGCGGCGAGCAATAACACGGGCGGCGTCAGCTCGGGAGATGGCGTATAGAAGATAAAAAGGTGAGTAGCCCATTGTGTCGTGACGAGAGGAATTGTACGCAAACGTTGCAAACGACAAAGTAATATGCCAGTCACGGTGATCATCCGAGACATACCTACCGAAAATCCCAAAGCTCTACGGGGCAATAACCTCAAAAAATCTCATTTATTCGCATAGACTCTCAAACGGTGCACATCATTATCATAAAATATCGTACACAACTTATGATAATGTGCAAGAAACTATGAGACCTTATGCAATTATATGCGACTTGTATGTGATTTCGTATGTGAACTGAGTGAAATTGTGTGAGAAAACGTGTAGGTTATTGCCTCATACAATTTTTCCAATAAGGATACATTGACAGCATGTCCGTGAGCATGCGGTTGAGGCGTTCGGTGAGGCCGTTCGTTTGTAGATGGTAAGCGGTGGTACAATAGTGCTTAATAGAGCAGTACCGAAGAATTTCGTCGAATACTTGAGCAAGAAAGCAATAGCCACGGTCAGTGAGCAGCTGGCGTGGAGCACCATGGAGCAGGATGACTTGTGGAGAAGAAACCCAGCCACGTCAGTTGCACAGCTGGTCGGTATCGCTCAGGTGAGAGAGTAGCGCGTAGTATAATCCATGGCCACCGCAATCCAGTTATTCCCCGACAGAGAAAGTGGAAAAGGCCCGAGGAGATCAAGGCCAACTCGGGAAAACGGGTCTAATGGTATGTTGATCGGCTGCAGGGATCCAGCAGGCATACCCGAGGGTTCTTTACGTCGCTGACACCGGTCACAAGAAGCCACATAACAACGAACAGAGCGATAGAGGCCTGGCCAAAAGAAGCGGCGGCGGACGCTGTCGTACGTATACGAGATACGCCAGGATGACCCGCTGTGGGTGCGTCGTGTAGCTGTTGAAGGACGGTGGTACGCAGGTGTTCGGTGCCGTCGGCACCGTCGGTATCAGGTGCCGTTGTGGAGCACAAACAGAGCAAGGGTAGCGTCAAGGTGATCAGTGCTGAGGCGATTGATAATGCTGCAAAACTTGGGATCTAAGCGCTGCTCATGGCGAATGTTTGAAAGGTCAGAGGTGGCCAACACATATGTGTCATCGTTACACTCTGTCGCAGGTGGCGGATCTACTGGGTTGCGGGACAGGCAGTCGGCGTCAGCGTGCAGCCCGCCAGACTTATGAACAACAGAAAAAGTGTATTCTTGAAGGCGGAGGCCCCAACGGCCCACGCGACTAGTAGCATCCTTCAGCGTAGAAAGCCAGCATAAGGCATGGTGGTCAGTGATAACGGAGAATGGGCGGCCAAACAATAAAGGGCGAAACTTTGTAACGGCCCACACAAGGGCTTAGCACTCACGTTCTGTGATCGAGTAATTCCGTTCAGCCGCAGAAAGGAGGCGACTGGCATAAGCAATGACGCGAGTGCGACCCATCTGCTGTTGGGCGAGTATGGCACCAATACCGTGACCACTGGCGTCGGAGCGTACCTCCGTTGCTGCCAAGGGATTGAATTGTGCCAGGACGGGCGGGTTGGTGAGGGCTGCAATGAGCACAGAAAAGGCTTTGGATTGTTCTTGGTCCCAGCAAAATGGAGTGTCGTTCTTCAAAAGATTGGTGAGTGGACGAGCCGTCTCCGCGAAGTTGGGTAGAAACCGCCGAAAATATGATCAAAGCCTGAGAAAACTACGCACGTCACTGGTACAACGGGGCCTAGGAAATGCACTTACAGCAAGTATTTTGTCTGCATCGGGTTGAACGCCACGGGCGTCGACCACGTGACCGAGCACCTTGAGTTCACGTCGGCCGAAGTAACACTTCTTTGAGTTCAGCTGAAAGCCAGCTCTTCGGACGATGACAAGAATGGTATCAAGGCAATGGAGATGGCTCTCGAATGTAGAGAAAAATACAATGACGTCTTCGACATAGCACAAGCACGTCGTCCATTTCAAGCTGCGCAGGAAAGAGTTCATCATGCGCTCGAATGTTGTGGGCACATTACACAAGCCGAAAGGCATCACCTTGAATTGATACAGGCTATCGGGAGCGCAGAAGGCTGTCTTATCTCGGTTCCGTTCGTCGACTTCGATCTGCCAATAACCGGAACGAAGATGAATGGAACAGACATAGCTGGCACCGTGCAAGCAGTCGAGGGCATCATCTATCCTGGGGAGCGGGTACACGTCCTTCTTTGTAATTTTGTTCAGGCGTCGGTAATCAACTCGGTAATCAACGGTGCTAACGCAGAACCTCAAGGTATTGTTCTTCCCTTTAAAATCACGACAGGCGACGCCCAGGTACTGCTCGAAGGTTCTATAATGTTTTTTGCTAACATCTTATCCACTTCATCTTGTATGACGCGACGTTCAGAAATGGCTTCTGTGAATTGGGCTGGCGTCACCGGTATCCATGCGATGTGTAACGAGGGATGTTTATTCTAAGCGGCGGTCACCAAAATCGAAAATATCGCTGTACGAAGTCAGCAGGCTCGTGAGTGCTGTAGTACGGTCAGGGCACAAGTTAGGTGCGACCATTCCTGATATGTGGGCCTCCGGAGGTGGGGACGGTGCAGGTCGTGTCGACAATTTAGCAGTAGGGCCAGGTAAAAGAGCGGCCACTGTGACGTCAAACAGTGGGGTCAGTTCGGCGAGAGTAATGCCCTCAGGAAGAACGTGCACAAAAAGGCCGATGTTCAAGACTGGAATATAAGCATTGTTATTTTCTAGGTGCACGATGTTATGAGGGAGAGCGATTCTACGCTGCTGGGTCATGTTAGTTATGGAGCAAACAACGTAGTCGCCACCAGGAACGGAGAGGAAAGGCGACCTGAGCACATACACTGCAGCTTCTGGTGGCAGGCGAGTGAATGTAGAGGAGCAGACTGTAAAGGAGTAAATGTAGAGGAGTTGAACTGTTTGTCAAGACAGAGTGGGAGGTCCAAGTGATGCAGTACAGAAGAACAGTCAATGAGCGCGGAATGTGCAGTTAAAGTCGAGTCCTAATATAACGTCGTGGGGGCAACTGGTGAGGACTGTAAATAGCAGAGGGATATGGCGGTCGGCAATGGTAATTCTCGCAGTAGACATACCAATAACAGTAGCTGTGTTGCCATCAGCAACACGAACGGCAGATGAGGAAGCGGGTGTGAGAACTTTGTTGAGACGTTGACGGAGCGAGGAACTAAGGACGGATATGTGGGCGCCAGTGTCAATTAGGGCAGGAACTGAGACTCCGTCCTCAAGAATGTCAGTGAGGTTACGTGTGGGTGCGAGGGTCAGTTCCGAGTTGAGAGCCCAGGTCGCTATTGCAGCGTCACATCCGAGCGCTGGATTTGCCAGCGTCCCGAGTAGGTGCCGGCGTATGATGGGGAGAAGCCGCGACGAGGTACGGGTGAACGGGATCGACGAGCTAGGGGAGATGGAGATCGGTTGTAGCGACGAGCAGTTGGGACGGTTTCGGTGCAAGGTTCATCTGGTTGAGGAGGAAAAAGCGAAGTTCGATCATAGGCGGGGCGGAGCTCCTCTGGTGGGGCAATAAAGCGTCGAGGTCCATAGTAATACCGACGGTCAGCGTTGTATTAGGGACGAGGGGTGGGGAATGTACGGCTATGACAATACCGCAACGTGTGGCCGGCTCGACAGCAAATGAAGCAGATTGGCCTGTCGTCTGAGGTGCGCCACTCTGCAGGGTTGTGACCAAGGTAGCGACGAGGGGAGGCTGTGCTGGTGGTTGGAGAAGCCACTAAAGGAACAGGGTGCGATGGTGCCGGGGGCGGCACGGAGCTAGAGAAGAGGCCGACGTTTGCAAGTTCCTGGCGGACAACGGCCTGTATCATGGCAGCGGTGTCGGGCAGCGGAGATGGGAGTGGTGCAGGAGTTAGGGCCTCGAGTTCTCTGCGGACGATCTTAGTCAAGGTCGTGGGATGGGAGGGTTGGTGAAAAGGGGCCAGGTCACCGCTGGATGAGCTAGCCGCCGTGTTCGGTAGACTCTCAAAGCGATGTACAAGACTTCTTTGTTTAGCCCGCTCGAATTTTTGGCAGACTTGGAGCACCAAGTCGACGGTAGAACAATCCATGCAGAATAGTATGTGGAACGCATCATTCGCGATACCTTTGAGAATATACCCTACCTTGTCATTATGCGGCATAGAGGTGTTGATCTTGCAACACAACGCAAGCACATCTTGAATGTAGGCGAGGTAGGACTCCGTGGGGGACTGAACACGAAAAGAAAGTTCCGTTTCTGCAGCCAGAGCGCGTCCCATTGGTTTCCCGAACAAGTCCTTAAGCTTTTGCTTGCAGGTGTCCCAGGTAACGAGCTTTTCTTCGTGGTTTTGAAACCAGATGTTCCCGCCAAATAAAAGATGATGTTAGCGGGCATAATGGTGGCGTCCCAGTGGTTGTTCCGGCTTCAGCGCTCATACTCTTCTGGCCAATCGTCAACGTCTGGATTCGCGTCACCATTTAAGAAGGGAGGGTGGCGAATTTTCGTTAGAACAACTGGCTGAGGCGATGTTCCCGCGGTGGCAGGGGCTGTTTCGGAGGTCATCGTGGCTGTTTGAGACGCTGAGTTTGAGGTGGCCTGAGTTCACGCTGACCTCATGCCACCATCTCACCCCGCACTAAGGTTCCTCCTCATCCCGGTGCTTCATATTTCGCAGAACGCTACATTTTCCAATTTGTGAGCACCGACCACGCTTGCGAGACAAATTAAAGCCCTCTTGTTTAAGCATTAGCCACCGGAATGATACATCCCTACAAACATAGATGATACGGGCACGTTTTAGGCCTCGAGGCAACACAGTTGGCTCTTCAGCGTGGTTTACTGTCCACAGCTCAGTGTGGCCTCTAGTCACAGAAACGACGCAGCGAGGCATAAGAATACTCTTCTTAGAGCAGGTGAGTCTCGTAGGTTCTACTAGAGCTTCAAAAGATTCGCACTAGTTGCGAATAGAAAAAACCCGCACGAATGCTGCAGATAACGCTGTCACAACTGTGCCTTCTTCCACAGCATAGTGGGATTGACCAGCTTGCATAGCTTTACGATGGCTTCAATGTAAGCAATAAGAGTTTCTCTTGGCAGTTTGTTCAGCGCGACTTCTTTGCAGAATCATTCCCTAAATTGTTCTTGATTTCGCTTGTAATGTTAGCCTATGTACTTAATGAATCCTCGTGATGATTATCGAACCAGTCGAAGGCAGTGGCGACAAGAAAGAACACCACGTTAGCCAGCTTAGTAGCAGCGTTTCAGCGATATATTTACTCACTCGTTCATAGTGTTTCAGCCACTTATCAACTTGCTCCTCCGAGTTTTTAGAGAAAGTACGCTGCTCTCGATAATGCCCTTACGGGAATGCCATATCTGAACCTATAATAAAAAATCCAGATCAGGTATATCAGGAATTGGGCAGATATGGTATATTAAGACAGATCTAGGCCAGATAAGGCATATCTGCCCAATTTCTGATTTCGAGTACCAGATAAGGCATATATGGTTGTATATGCCTGATCTGCCCCATTCCTGATTGCGAGCACCAGATAAGGCATATCTGGTCAGATATGCCTTATCTACGCAATTCCTGATTTAAAGATCTAGCCCGCATGCAGGTAGGTTTCGGACTATAGATCTATATATCTGCATATTAACATAACACTTTATTACAACACACACAAAACAATTTCAGTATTCCAGCTAAACGCACGCTCAATCAAGTTTGCCAAGGGAAACCTGAATTTCCCCTTTTATTTCGAGCCTTACAGGAAAATAGCTTTGAAACCACAGGTTTTATTTATTCACTGCCTATATGGAATCGCTCAAAGACGGGCCTGAATTACGTGGGTATACTGAGGGTCAAAGACATGCTCATCCGTTAGTAAATATTGAGATTCTACTCATTTACGCGCGATACTATAACAAACTAATGAGGCATCTGAACAGAATAATGGACCTACCTGTCTACACGAGAAGCTAAAGTGAAAGACAATAACCTATTAAATTAGATGTTACATTTTTATTCTACTCTTTTACACACAGAGCTTTAACCAGTAAATGTTTTTAGTTTGAGCTGGTTTACTTGCGAAGCTAAAAACAATGAACGGCTATTAATCGAACTAGACTATTAAAATGCAATTTAAAGGTTTGTCGACACTTGGAAAAGGTACCGCTAAACCATAGGGCAACAAAACACACACCTGGGACTACAGATAATACCTAAACCTTAGCAAAGTACATATAGGCTGTCAGGAAGCACTGGTGTTACCTTAAGCAGAGACTGCAGTGCAAAATGAACGAACACGCCTAAATCGTGGTTGCTTTTCAAATTAGGAGAGAAAACAAAGAAAGCATGTCCGATGGCATTTGTCATGACAGCGACAGCTCTGCCCCTAAACCAAATCAAGCATGAAGCTACTTAGATAGTGCAAATAATAATCATAATAAACAACGAAGGACCCTATCCACCCACTGAAATTTGTCAAAATTGCTGGAGCGAAAGACAAATTAGCAACGAAATGTATGAAAAAATATCACATATTGGCAATTACCATACAATTTCATCATCATCATCATCATCAGCCTGATTATACCCACTGCAGGGCGAAGGCCTCTCCCATATTTCTCCACTTAATCCGGTTCTGTGCTAGCTGCATCCACTTGACCCCTGCGAACTTCTTAACCTCATCCACCCACCTAACTTCCTGCCGCCCCTTGCTACGCTTTCCTTCCCTTGCAATCCAGTTTGTTACCCTCAGCGACCATCGGTTATCCTCTCTTCGCACTACATGTCCTGCCCATGTCCATTTCTTCTTAATTTCTACTAGAATGTCTGTAACTTGAGTTATTTCTCTGACCCACTTTGCACGCTTTCTATCTCTTAATGTTACCCCTACCATTTTTCTTTCCATAGCCCTCTTCACCATCCAATTTACTGATTGGAAAATTAATTTTCCATCAAAATAATAAAGTGAACAATATCCTGAGGCTGGCAAGTGCTAGTTCCCGGCAAGAAGTCTCATGCTCATGGTTTTGGTGATCGGGCGTGAAGATGAGGCGGCACGATAAGGGTGCGATCCGACGCAATGGTGAAGATTTGGCCGGGCCACCCAGGGCAGAAGCCCCGAAAAGCTCAATCGACCATCAGGTTCGCTGCCAAGGCTGGGGAGGCAGCTTCCACCCGCAGTGGGACACAGTAATTTCTGCTGTGCCGACGGTCAGACTGAAGTTCTTGTAGGTTTGTTGTCGCATTTTTGTTACATGCACACAACTAATAGCGAACAGGCGCTGGCGTACACACACACACACCAGCATACACAACATGCAGCACGCCCGCCAGCCGCACCGAACTCCGATGTCTGCCAGCGAAAAGGAACGATATACCAAGTGCTTAGGCGCATGGAGTTGAAAGGGAAGGGGAAAGAAGCAAGCACACACAAAACGGAGAGCTTGCGGCATACGCGGTATAGAGCGTGGCAGCGAGGAGGAGAGATGAAATGCGAGCCAGCGACGCAGGGGCCGCCGCTGCCTGACAGGGAAGAGGGGAACGCGGGAGAGGAGGAGTCGCTGTGTAGCCACTGCGGCCCTCGACTTCATCGAGGGCCGCAGTGGATAGACAGCGGGTGAGTCACCGTCTGACAGCGCGGAGGGGGCCGTATACTGAACTGCCATCATTTTCTTGATATTTTTAATCGCTCAACTTAACCGACCATGCTTTTGTGCACCGGACTGCGGCCGCATATTAAATGAAAATGCGAGTTAGTAGGCGGAAAGAGGAGCATATAGCTATAACCCAGCGCCATCCTGGATTAAGGAACACATGGTGTAATAAATATAGTGCAGCGAAATCTGCAGAATATTTGAAATATTAGGAGTCGTAGCTATTTTCTAAATTGGATATATATTTAACACTAAGCATGCAGGCCATGCTGAGTGCACAAAAATTGAAGCTCAACCACATGATGCCTGTACTGGATATTTGCAGAAGGTAGACGAAGGCCATATATTGCTAATATAAAATAACTATGGCGCCTACATAATTATGGCCCCGATGAGGTTATATAAAGTCCTGTTGACGCCAGGCATATGGCCCTGGTCTGTCTATATAAGGTCATGACGATGCCATATATGCCCTTTATCAGGCCACATAAGATCGCGAGGATACCATATATGCCCCTGATCAAGCCATATAAGGTCCCGTTACCCGTTCAGATATGGATTATATGTGGCATTATATGGCCAGATCTGAGCCATATAAGGGCAACGTGTTGCACATTTATGACCTTATCTGGCCAAGATAAGGTCTTATTTGCTGCCTTATATATTTGTATCTGGCAGCATATGTTCCATATCTGGAGTAGATATGGGATTTCCGTAAGGGTGGGGCCAGTTGTTCGCCGTGGACGGTCCTGGCTGCTCGGTACTGTCTTCTTCAGGCATGTCCGATGGCATTGGTTTTAAGCCAGCGAATGTACGGCTTCTTCGGTAAATGGAATGCTCCATGGTCGATACCCAAGCGCCTCTCACCAAGATGTTATGTGCTTTGTACGCACGGGGGCGTTTATTTACATGGGTCGGTCCAAACAGGACGGAAGCGAAGAGTACAAATGCCCCTCTGCCCTCGTTCTTCTTTCTTCTTCATCTATCTACTCGACCGTTCTTCTTCATCTTCAGTCGACATTATGCGAAGGCGCGAGACTATATATCCACTCTTTTTTTTCTTATGCATTCATTAGACGTCTCAGTGTTACAAAGTTACAGATTTCAAATTACAGATAGCAATGCGCCTAATGGAAGCTGCACATCGATGAAGTAAGCGGCGGCGACGCGTACACGCTGCCACGTGATAGGGTCCTGTTTTGCGTCGTGGCAGTGATGAAATGCCGAAGCCACCGATATCAGCGGACACTTCTATTAATGTAAGACTATTAATCGATACACTTCCTCTCAGCATATGATGCGTCTCTGCCCAATTAGACTCGAGGAAGAATGGGAACATCGTTACAGTTACTTGATTGCGGAATCGAATTGACCAGATTGAATTTCTTGCACTGTTTAAGGACTGAGCGCTCCTTCTGTTCTTCCACCACAAAACGTAAAGCACGCAACAATGCTAACACAGGGGCCCTTTGGTTGATCAAATGTAGATTTATGCGCTACTTGCTAGACAGGGGACAGCGTCGTCTCTCTTCCTTCGCGCCCTGACCAGCAAGTAGCTGACAAATCCAAATTTTATAAAGCATCCCTCTTCGTTAGTCTAAGCCGCTATCTTTTTACAGCAAGGTTGCACGCTAAATAAGGTTAAACGTCGGTATCGAGCGGCAGATCCCTATTTTACACAGGAAGCTTTCTTGACAATGAAATTGACGCCAAAACGATTTCTTATATATGCCAATCGCAAGTGGAGTTCTTTTAAAGAAGAGAAAAATGTTATAAGGAATAGGAAAATCTGGAAGTTTTGTAGGATGTTTGATACATCACGTTTTAACGCATGAATCATTTTTTATTGCTATCATTCTGTTTGTCGAAATAGAGAGTTGTTGCTAACGGATAAGGTTCAAAATGAGAGGTATCCGCAGAAACGGGGGACCATCCTACCTAATACTTAACTGCATCTGCTTTTCAGGCTGCGTCTTTTTCATTATACATTTTTTTCAGCAGTAATATTAAGTTCCTAACTTCTCATTCCAAACTGCTCGTTCTGTCTGTATTAACTAGTAGTCGCACAGTATGAGATAAAGGAAATAACAAATTTTGTAATTCTAGCAAATGTTCGACAAGCGCTAGAAAAACGCAAGGTGAGGCTCGGGAGTTGGTCGCAATCACGCCCGCTGCTGCGGGGGAGGCGAGACGGAGACGGCGGCGGACTGGAGGTTCTTTTTCGATGTGGACAGCTGTTGTTGCCACTGTAGGAAGAAGGAAGCATCTTATTATACCTAGTTGCACGGGCACAGACAAATTATTTTCTAGTACTTCTGGGTAGCCTCACCCTAATATATGTAGAATGAAGGAAATAAAAGACACAGGCCTGCTACTGACTCTGTAGCTGAGCCACCACCTCTGCCTTGTGCGTACACAAGAGGAAATAGAAAATAAAGGGAAGAAAAGAAAGGGGAAAGAGAAAGACGTGCGTCGGATACGGCCGAAGTCCATCACTGAAGTGGTGGTGGGTGCAATGGTAGCTTACAACAGGTACAACTGCCGGTGGTAGCCTAGCCCTCGCGACAAACGACGGTTACCTACCAGTCCCATCCCCTTAAGGGTTCGGTGTTTGCAATCGCGTCTCGTGTAGTGATGACGGTAGTGAAGCGGCGGCAGCGGCGCATACTTTGGCGCACTGGCCGCGGCCAGATAGAGCATAGCTTTGCAAGAGTCCTTTTCCAGCCGAAAATAATTAGGTTGAATAACACGCGTACATAACAGCAAGTCAAGAGGTACCGCTTTGTTCAAATGTTCATCTGTTCCTTTAATGTCACAAGATCTGCTCTCACATCAACGTATGTTTGCGATTTTCTCTTAAGTTTTGACCGAAAGCGCAACGGGCAATTTGTTAGCAATGGGCAAAACAGCGCTAATCTGCCCGCGCTTTCTCCGCGAGCATGACGGATGGAAAGATTGGACATGTGCCCTTTTGCATTCGGGAGCACTTGTTGCTAAACAAGCTAACTCTCATAACGTAAGAATAACATCCTTCTTGAATGTACGCCCAAAAATACAGCATGAGCCCTCATTTCGACCTCCTCGACAATCTGTAGATGAAGCCCAAAGCAGGTCAAAGGATCACTAAGGTTGCACATTAGAGTGAAGGCCTGTAAAAAAAATACAGAACATGAGAATAAAATAATTTTTGTTGAAGAAAATAAAATCCCCCAGTGACACCGCCCAAAAAAACTGATTAATTTATAGGAAGGGAAAGGCGCGGTAACTGTCTCACTTGATTGCTGCGGACACCTCAACCACGCCATAAGGGAATGAAAAAAGGTGGGATTCAAAGTGGAAAGAGAGAAAGAGGCGCCGTAGTGGAGGGCTACGGAGTAATTTCGGCCACCTGGGGATCTTTAACGTGCGCTGACATCGCACAGCAAACTGACTCCTCTTCGTTTCGCCTCCATCGAAACGCAGCCGCGGAGGTCGGGTTCGGACCCGGGTACTTCTGCACAGTAGTCGGGCGTCTGACCACTGCACCAACCCGGCGGGGTGATCACCGTCCAAGGCGTGCATGCGAGAGTGCAGCCGGCACCACGAATAGCAGATGATAAGAGGATATGTCGTTGTGATATGACCGGCCAGTGGTTTCCCGAGCAGGAGCCTGCTTTTGATATACATAATAAAAATTCTATTAAAACTGTCTACTTCACCGAATGAGCTCAATTCTTTAAGATATATAATTTAATGTGTGTGGATTCTAATCCAATAATCCGTTTTTGCTGCCATCTTAGCTATCATGACACCTTTAAATTAGAAGCGAAATTGTATTCAATCCCCATGAAAGCTGCAAAATCATCGCTGCGTCATAATTTAAAAAAAACTTTCGTAATTTGCGTTACGTTTTCACAGTTCATTTCTCAATTCTGCGTTGTGATGATGGCGAACGGTTTTCGACCGAACCACCTGTATAGCTTACGTCCGAATAGGTACAAGCGGTGTAACAGGTGTGTTTGCTGAACGTGGTTAAAACTGCTACGTTTGTCAATACATTATGCACTGCATTACCTACGCTGTAATATTGATTTGGGTTACGGAAACGACACAGCGAGGCACAAGAATACTCTTCTTAGAGCAGGGGAGTCGCGTAGGTTCTACTATAGCTGCAAAAGACTCGAACTCGTTACGAATAGAGAAAATCCGCACGAATGCTGCAGATAACGCTGGCACAATTGTGTCTTCTTCCAAAGCATAGAGGGATATTGACCAGCTTGCATAGCTTTAAGATGGCTTCAGTGTAAGCAGTACGTTTCTCCTGGTACTTGCGCCCGGTGAAGCAAAGTTTGTTCAGCGCGCTTTTTTGCAGGTTCATTCCCAAAATTTTTCTTGTTCTCGCTTGTAAAGATAGCGCATGTACTTAATGAACCCTCGTGATTATCTAACCAGTCGAAGGCAGTGGCGGCAAGAACGAACACCACGTTAGCCAGCTTAGTAGCGGCGTTCCAGCGACTGTAAGAAGAAGGAAGCCTCTTATACCTAGTGGCACGGTATGAGGTAGCCTTCTGGGTGGCCTCGCCATAATATATCCAGAATGAAGGAAATAAAAGGCACAGGCCTTCTACTGACTGTAGCTGAGCCACCACCTCTGTCTTGTGCGCACACAAAAGGAAATAGAAAATAAAAAGAAGGAAAAGAACATAGACTTGTATTCTTAAGATTGTGATTGCATGCAATCTTCACTTAGTATACCGATTACGTATTTTTGTGGCAGAGTCAGGTAACCTTCTTAATTTAAGGGCAGTTTCTTTGAACCTTTCAAGTAAGATTCTCCCGAAGGTGCCCTTATTAAAGAAGCGAAAAGCTGAGTCTTGTAGAACGCAGTTCCAAGGACGCGATTTTCTGTTCTCTTTTCAGACTCATGGCGAGTTTAGGGAACCTATTTTGGCCCCTACTGTCCAAGGTATTCAATCATTTCACACGCGCTCCATTCATATGCACCGATGAACGTCACGAATAATATCAATAATATTTCATTCATTTTGCTTCCTTTGTCATTTTATTCATTAATGATGGTTGCTTAAATTGCTCTAACACGAAGGAAAACTTTCATTTAACCTGCTTTCTTTGCAGGAGAGGATATCCAATTTGCTCCATTTGAGTGTGAGGCGGGAGAAAACCAAGGAAGCATGCACTTTCGCATACAGATGACAAGAATTTGCACATCGCTGAACATTTATCCACACATAAAACAAGACATCGAATAACTTACCATCTTAGCCTCAGCTGATATCCTTCGGATATTCAGTAAACAGCATCAGTTCAGTTAAAATAAATATTAGACGTCAAATTTTGAAAACAGCTAAAAGGCCGTTAACGCATTTAAATTATTATGCCTTAGAATGTTCATGCGAGGAAAATATTTATTATTTTTTATCCCTGACAGCAAAGTATTTCTACGGCAGTTTTCAGGTTATATATGTTTATTTCGCCTTCAATGTAGTACGTAAATGAAGATGGCTTGATGCTTTGGTCGTGAGGTCTGCCTGGGTAGCTAGAACAAAACAATCACAGGTTTATGATTCCAGCTCCTGTTAAATTCCTGGACATTTTTTTCTTGCAAAACTGTTGAGATAAACAACTATAGCGTAGTCAGCTTTCGGGATTAGCAGACGTGGCGCTTATAATTGCAGCAACCCCGGCCAGCATGATGCTCCACGATTCATATAAACGCAGGTGCCATGCGTTTGAGTAAGGTAACACCTGTGAATAAATAAAATATTATTCAGAAATTAAAAATTCGTTCTTCCGCCAATGGCCTTATCATAGGAACTCATAGGCACAACCTCTCAGATCTACATCAATCTGATAAATAAACCATAGTCATAGCGGCAGGACAACAATAAAACGCAACCGTCGATATGTTCTCCATTGTGTCCGGCAGAAGACATGGAAAAGTAGAATGAAGATTCTGTAATCTGTTTTACAAGTATTCACAGATTATTTTTTTTTCAGTCATGAGGACTGAAGGCAAGAAATAATCGCGGCTCCCTGCTACTAAATGGCACTTTTATGCGTTCAAGGGAATCAACACACGTTGGTGTTTTTGCAGGTTTAAACTAGAAAAGCAAATGCTCTTCGAATTATGTCCGGGTCAGTTTTGATGTAGACTAGATAGTTTGCTTAGACTATCACATTCTATTAGCTTCAGGTTAGGGATTGTAGAGGCATCACTTGACGATACATCAGGTTTCCCCTCAGATGAAGGGGTAGATAAAGCTCTTGAGCCGATAAGATACAGAATTCATGATTTCATGATGAGGACTACCTCATGGAGGATATAAAAGACTGATTGGGGAATGAAGCCTTAGCTTGCAGGAAGTACATACGTCAGCTTGAAAAAATAAAGAACTCCTGCCGACAGCAAAGAGAGAAACATACCTAGATATTACAATTACTGCATTTTGTATTACGAGTGAAAATCAGTGGATATCAAATACGGTAGCTCCCAACGTTCTTGAAAAATAGGTTATGTAAGTGCTTATGAGCCACGAGGTTTTATAGGCAATACATTTCGCAAGTAAAAATAAACGATAATTATTGTATGTTTTAAGGGCTGTATTACCGATTGTCTTCATTAACCAAAATTTTGGTGCGCTTGTGCAGCCAAAGCGGAAGAACCTGAGGCTATTCGTCGCTGACTTAAGAGAACTACAGAGGTGACAAACCAGCCATTTTCAATTTATATCAGTTCATGGTGTCATTGAAACTATATTTAAACGATGGACTATACCTACCGCAGTACGAAGGCCTTTCCCATGCTCTTCTAACTAGAACGGTTCTGTGCTAGCTGCATCCAATTGAATTCTGCAGTCTTCTTAACCACATTCACCCACATAACTTTCTTCCGCCCTGCTAAGCTGCCCTTCCCTTGAAATGCGAATTGATAAACTTAGCGACCATCACGCATCCTCTCTTCTCACTAGCTGCCCTACCCATGCCAATTTTTCTTCTCGATTTCAACTAGACTATTGCTAACTCCGGTTATTTCGCTGACCCCCTATGAACGCTTCCTGTCTTTTAACGTTATACCGATAATATTTCGTTGCATACATCCTTTTGTTGTCATCAGGTTAACTACAACCATTTTCATCACCCTCCATGTTTCAGCCTTTTAGTTGAGCACCGGTACGATGCGCTGTGCTCCTAGTAATGATGTGTGGGTACATGCCAGTTGCGCTCTATCCCAATCTGAATATATAAGTTATTTCCCTGTCGTGGTAGGGATGTGCAGTTACTACCTGTCCTAAGTAAACCCATGTGCCAACCACTTCCAATGCTTCGCTACCTATTGTAAACAGCTGTATCTTTTCGAAACTGTTGATCATTACGTTAGTCTACTGAATATTGATTTTCAAGCCTACCTTTCAAGCCTACGTATTGAGTTTCGAGCCAACATCCATCCAATTATATACCCTGGGATTCTTGTTGGTGCCCCAGAAGTCTACTGTGAAAAAACATTTTCCACTGTGTTATATTTTGGGAATTTTTCCTCATACTGCTTTAATCCCAATTTACACATACTTTTAAATGTTGCATAACACAGTTCATATCTGTATTTCATGATTCCTACCTGCTAATTTTATTATGATTGCAAGCACCGCAAGTTGCAAATTTTAATCGCCCAACTCTAATTGCGAATCACGTGAACGTGCAAGCGTCATCATACTTGCAATTTAAGTCCCTGTGTGAAGTTTACAGAAAAATACACTAAATTCAAAAATAGTCGAGACGTGAAAAATTCATATTCAGAAAACTCCAGTTGCATTTCAGATTCACAACTCAACAAATTTGCAGATAAGAAGTTGCTGAAGGTCTTTACCTATCAGCAGATTTCAGAAATGGTGGCATATAAAGGGATCGCATTATAATATGGCACGATCTATGCATTCATTTCCAGTCGGTATATAAAAATGATCATAAAACTGCTACTGAGTTTAGGTGAAATACTTCTTTGCGCTTTTATTACCGTTGATAAGGGATAAATGTAGGCAACATCTGTTCTTACATAAGGTCAGATTAGAGGTTAGTGGGCGAGGTAGCAAGCTCAACTGTCTGCAGCAGAATACTAAATAAATAGCTGGCTACCCAACCTATATATTATAGAATATAAGTGTGCAGTCAGCCCGTTCGTCGGAAAAAAACTCGTTTATCCTGCACATACTGATGGTAGCAACATGCTGTGAAGTCAGTGCAGTCCGTGGTTTGTGTCGGGAAATTATATATTCTCCTAGAACTGATAGTTACATGCCTTCCGCAATATTTGTGCCAGCGCAATATGTTATCCAATGTACTGCATAACTTCGTAGCAGATGTTTCCGCCGAGTTCTAAGTCCAGAATAAAGAATGTAATAGCTTTATCATATTGTCTCGAACTGTTTAGATCTTCGTTCCTCTTCGACAGCCGCTGGCATGCAGCCTTATCATTGTGATTCTGGCGCGCATATAAATTCTGTATCTCGTGTTTGTTCATGCTCGTTGTAGAGAAATATGCGTCGAGATCTGTCTCGAAGATTCCGATCAATCGCGTATGTTTCTACAATGCTCCGGGTTGTGCAAGTAGCTATTTGCGACGTTATCAAAAATGTTCTAAGCAGCCTTTAAATTAAGCGTTGACGAGTGCGACGGGCATTCTTTAGATGTCACGTGGGGGTGACAAGGTCGATGACTCAAATAACGAGTCGGTGATTGCACTGAAGAACCTCTTTATTAGGCTGACTTGCTCCCAGAAAAGAACTAAGTAACTGGGCGGCGGCGATCGTCTAACAAAGAATGGCCGTAACTCTCGTCAACGCTCCATTTAAAAGGCTGCTCAAAACAATCTAGATAACGTCGCAAACTGCTACTAGCCCAATCAGGAAAATTGTAGAAACATACGCGACTAATCAGAATTTCGAGACAGATCTCGGCGCATGTTTCGCGGCAAAGAAAATGATAACGCGTGGTATCGCGACAACGAGCATGAACAAACACGGGATACAGAATCGATAAGCGATCGCGGCACGCGACAGCGTCAAGTGCGCCTCAGTTCGAGCACACACAACACGATGTACCCCATTCGTGATGAGCACTCCTGCGGCGCAGTGTCTCAGGCGAATGCGTTCAACAAAGAATTTGGCGACTTCAACAGTGAAAGCGTTAGGCAGTAAGTTCGCTCCGGCGTAGCAGGTAAGGTATACAGTGGTTACGATGATCCATCGATGATCCATTGTTTACCAACAGAGGAGGTTGAAATGGCTTCGAGGAGATCGATCAGAATTTGCTGAAAGGGCATGGTCGGGGCAATATCGGGCTCAATAGCCCAGCTGGTCTGATCGGTGGCGTCTTGCGTCGCGGACACAACACGTTTTCATGTGATGGAAAACGTCGACAGGCAGTCTCAGCCAGTAGTACGTCTGCTGGATTCATTGCAAAGTGCGCGCAAAGCCAATATGCCCTGCTGTCCTGCAATGCAAGAAAAACTTGTGCCATAAAGCCCGCGCTTTTTTGGCACGAGTGGCACAGTTTGGTTGCGCGCGAATTTCTTCACAAGGGTATGATTATTTAAAGCGAGCTACCATAAATGACGGCTGCATACAGGGGGGGGGGGGGGTGTGGTCTTTACTTCTAGGTGATAGGCTATGTCGTTCAAATCAGCTTATCATCACTGATATTCTGGGGAACTGGCGGCGGTTACTTTTCCCAAGAAGGCGTCGTCGTCATCTTTCTGGAGAACGTCGACGAGAGCCCGGGATAAGCAGTTTGCGTCAAAATATTTGGGCCAGGCTTGTAGACAACTGTCACGTCAAATTCTGGAAGACGTGGGCTGTATCGCGCAATGCTGCCGCAGGTGTCTTTCAAATTGGCCAGCCAGTTGAGCACGTGGTGATCACTTAGTACCTTGAATGGTCGACTGTATAAGTACAGGCGTAACTTGGAAGCGACTCTCATGATTGTGAGGCACTCTTTCTTGATCGTTAAATAATTGGATGCGGATTTTGAGGGGGACCTGGTAGCGTAGCCGAAAAGTTTTTCCGGTCCGGCGCTTTTCTGGATGTCGGACATATCAGTCGCGATCCGGTCTACGTTTGTAGTAGCGCCAGTTCCCAAGAACATGCATCCTGTCGTTCATCAGGTTAGGCGTAGAGCCAGGATGGAAACCTTAGCCAAGACCTATCAGAACAAGAACTCCGTCTATGTAGACGCGGCGATGTATTCTAACGAAAGAGATGCGGTTGTGACGGTTGTACATTTCCAGCTAAAGGAGAAAATGAGTGCCTTGCTACGGAACCGCACCGGGTCTGACGCCGAGGAGGCCTCTATTGCTCTAGCGGTCGCAGAGGGCAATAGGTCCGGGCGTTCGCTGGTAATAATGACCGATTCGAAAGATGCTTGCCGAGGATTCACCAACGGCAGGATTGGCAAAAAGGTGGCCGCCATCTTGAAGGCCGGCGGGATAAGCGAGACAAAACAATTCGTACTTTGGGCTCCGGGGCACGGCAACATTCCCGGGAACATCCAGGCCGATTACATAGCTCGAGGGTATGCAAACCGAGGGAGGTCAGAGGCCGAAGAGACGGGGGCATAACTCGTACCTAGGCAGACATTTTGGTGCACTACCGGGGGTCAGAAGACGGTATCCTCCGCTCCACAAGTTGTTAAACAGGGAGCAGTCATTGTCTTGGCGGCAGCTACAAACAAATTCTTTTCCATGCCTGTCTTTATACAGCAAGATACATCCGACCGTATACAGGGACACGAGTACCTAGTGTGGACAAAAGCCGACAATTTATCACATCACATAGGCCTTCCAGAAAATAGATGCCGTGCTGATAATTCGCAACGCCATGCCGGAGCAGTGGGAGGCTGCGCTGTCCAGTTCGGAGCCGAAAGACCAGCTTTGGCTGATTGAACGGGCCAGCAGGGCAGCAAAGGCCGCGGGAATCCTGGATTGAGGACCCAACTACGGGAGCTCTAGATTATTTTTCTTTTTTTGCATTATATAAAGTTTTGTCTCTCTCTCTCTGGATTTCAACAGTCCCCGGCCCACACTGCTTGCGTCCATGTTATTTTTAGTCTCTGAGTTATCATCAATGTGGCCTAGGGCAGGAAGAAACGGTAGGCAACTTATGTTCGTTGAAGGAGTTTGCTTGCGGCGATTCCTAAGTAAACGGTTCGTCAGCTATTGTAAGCAGCGTCAACGGTTCGGTGGTATGTGAAAAGTTTCTAACGAATCGTCAATAGGAAGCGCAAATTACAAGGAATGTGCACACAACTTGCCTTTCCGCAGGCAGTGAAAACGGTGCGACGGCAGCTGTTTTCTTGGCTCTGGGCGTACACTATCCTTGCGAAAGATGTCACATAGAAACTGCAGTTCCTGCTAGGCGAACTAGCAGTTGCGGCCTTTCAACTTTAGCATTGATGGCTTGATTGCGTCGAGCACTGTCCGAATCACTTTGAGGTGGTCGAAGACTGGTGAGAAAACAATGACGTTGTCTAAATATACTAGATATATCTGCCACTTCAATCCTGCCAGTTCCGCATCCATTACTCGCTGGAACGTGGCTGGTGCGAAGGGAGGCCAAAGAGCATCACCTTGAACTCGAAAAGGCCGTCTGATATCATGAGCGCATTCTTCTCATGATCTCTATCTTCGATCTCAGTCGTCAGTAAAAACTGTAAAAGTTCATGGCTGAGATGTACCTTGCATTTTACAGTCGATCCAGTGTGTCATCGATTCGTGGGAGAGCATCCTTGTTTGTTATGCTGTTCAATCGGCGGTAATCGACGCTGAAGTGAAGTGTGCCACCTTCTTCACTAGAGCGACTAATGCCGCCCAGGGGCTCTTCGATGGCTGGATGACGTAGTGGCGAAGCATTTTCTTCACTTGATCACGTATGGTCTGGCGCTCTCGCTGCGGTACGCGGGGGCGGCTTTGACGAAGCAGTTGGGTATAATTGTCAGGCATAGTGCAGTACTTTGCAACTGAGTCAATCGCACATTTAAGCTGAAGAAAAACACTTGCTGTAGCTTTCAAGAAGAGTTCGAATCCGTTCTTGTGTCTCTAGGGGCAGCAATGCGTTGATGTCGAACATGAGCTGCTTCGGTAGATTGGGCACATAGTCTACGGGTTGACCGGCAAGGGTGACGGCCTCTCGGCTGTCCGGTAGCTCTTCGACGAACGTGATCTTTGTGCCCTTATTATGGTGCTGATATTTTCTTGAAGTTCGTAACAAGCAAGTGAGCCTCTCCAACTAAAATGGGAAAATAAATATTGCGGTGCCACTCCCTCTTTCTATAAGCAACTGGGCGATTTCTTCGACGAAGACTTGGGCAGTTTTGCTGTCTGTTTTGACCATACAGGAGACGCGCTTGATCGACGCGGAGCGATCACGTCTCTGTCGGGAACGTTTAGAGCGAAGTGAGGCGTCAATGTGATAAAAGGTATGGCTTTGACAGTAGATAGCTTGATGAGCTTTGAGCGCAGGTTGATCTTCGCCCGATGTTTATTGATTAAATCCGCACCTAGAATAACGTTTGATAGCGATTCAGTAGGACTACGAAGCTCGTAGGATAAGTAAGCATTCACTGTGGCTCTTCCTGTGCATCTTCTGAACTGGTAATAATGTTACCATCAGCAGTGCGGATTAGCCGGTCATTCTAAGTGGTCGTCACTTGTTTGCGCTGAGCGGCGAAAGCTCCACTGATTACAGAATAGTTGGCCCCGTCGTCTGCTAAGACTTGGCAACGACAGCAGCGGTTGGACTAATCCTGACAGAGCACGCTACTTTTTTTTTTTTGCCCACAGATATTGCCAACCTCCGCAGTGCTGATATCCACGTGCCGTTATTATCACGTTGCGCAAAGAATTTTCTGTGGCGTCACTGGATCACGCGTGGGTAGCACCAAATTCCGTCGCTATTTGGTACCACCATCGCATCAGGGATTTTCATCACGGGGCGACCGCTACCACCAGGGGCCATCCTCTACATAAAGACATGTCGGTCTGCACCTGCTTCACTTGGAAGGGACAGCAGCGGTTGGACCGGTGCCGATTGAGCACTATGTTTTTCTTGTTGCCCACAGGTCTGTGCTTCTGTTACTTCTAAGTCTTTATTGCTCGAAGGTTAGCATTTCTTGCTGCTCTTGCTGCTCTTGCTGCTAGACTAAAGTTCCGTGTGGAATATGCTAGCGACGTTGTAACGCTCCGCGAAGAGATCAGAAGAGTTTCAAAAGGATTTTGCAACTTCGCCAGGGGTCGTATCCCTGCCTCTGTATTCAAAATTCCTAGCGCGTTGTCGAAAGATAGGAACATAATGCATTTCGTGTGGGTCCCGGGTCCCTCGAGCGTCCCGGGGAACGAGGCCGCTTACCAATATGCTCGAGGTTTTGCCAGCCGAGCTGTTGAGGGGATATCGGACGCTGGTGCCCGACGGGGTGAGTCACTGGATAGGTATCAGGCCATTACCATTTATTAAAAAGAGCTCATGGCGTGCCTGCCTCCTCCGCAGGCTTCGCTCAGCCGAGAACAGGCTACGACGTGGCAGCGGCTGCAAACGTAGTCGGAGCCAAACCTCTGGACGTATGCTAAAATTTTTCCCGACATAGCAAATCTGTACTGCCAATTGTGCGGCGAGCCTGCCACCTTAGACCATATAATCTGGGACTGCACGGAGGATCCGCCTCCGGCAGACCTGGTACCAGAATGCTAGGAAATGTTCTTGCTAACCGTGACCCAGATGTCTAGTCATGGGCCTTGGCAAGAGCGCAAGAGTTCGCTGACAGACTTATACTGCCAGCCACCTGAAGCAGCTGAATACACCTAAAGACAAAAACCCTTGCTGAAAAATTAAGCTTTTTTCTTTCGCTCTCACTGTGGCGGGCGTAGCTCAATTGAGTGGGAACTTCGCAAAGAGTGTCACAAAGTATCAGGCAGTGTTGATTTTTGCATCAACAAATTTCATGAGAGATCTGCAGAAATTTATACTCTACAAGAAGTAAAAAAGGCACTTAAACTTGAATGTTCTGCACTTTCGTGCGGTCGAGGTGGGCTCAACAAGCTTCTGGCAGACAATGTACAGCGGTGCACTGGTCTAGAGCAATATATCAGAAACAAGAACATAGATTCAAGGCATTCCGGAAACTAAAGATGAGACCCCACGTGACACTGCAAAAGTGTGGAGAGGTACTTGAGTCCATAACAGTCTATGACATTGATGTCTGCCACCGTGTGCCAAATAAGAATGGCACAGTCCCAAATAATATCGTGCAGTTTGCCAATCGCTTGAAGAGGGACACAGATCTAAGCAAAATAAAGTAAAAAGGAATACTACCGATGACCTGGTTATGCCTCTGACAAAAATGATCTCTTCATAAACAAGCAGATGTGTCCCGCCTTGAAAAAACTTTTAGGGCGATTACTCGTAAGAAGGAAAAAGTTGAAAATTTGTCTGGACGCGAAATAGTTATTTCTAGCTAGAAAGGAAGGGAGTTCGGATGCAGTTAGGATCACTCTCCTGAAATATCTCGAAAACATAGTCTAAGAAACCATGCCGTTTTGTACTCTACATCATTTCATACGGCCTGAAACGTTTTCGCGCCAGACGATGCTTCAACTCTGTATACAAAATACGAGAAAGCCACCACCTTTCTCATCAAAAACCACAATCACTAGGCAACAAAGATGAGTTTGTCGCTCTCTTTCAAACTTTCAGTTTTTCTTACAAAGTGTTATGATAACTGACACGTGGTATACTAACAAGAGCATCGTGTGATGAAATATTTAAAAAAAAGCTTGCAATACTGTCTACTCATAGAGTACGCCGACTTGCATGAAAATGAAGAGGCATTTTTTTTAATCTCGCCGCAACATTTTATTTTGTCGTGTACCATCCCCATGTGGAAACAGTCCTGTCTTTCTGTCTTTTGTCAATGAATTCCTGTCTTGGGTAACGGAAAATGGCTTAAAGGTGGCACCATTAATATCGACTTCCTGTCAATATCTCCTGAGAAGCACGAGAAAACAGTTTGTTTGATTATTATGCTTTAACCAATTTTATAATCGAACCAACGCGACCAGTGGCGCAGACATCACTTGAAGGTTTCCAAACAAATGTACAAGCGGAATTTATCAAAGCTGAAGCGATGCTTGTACAGCTTAGCAATAACTTGCCAATACGTCTTTTTGTTCAGTGGCCAATTGTGTCTTGACGGTGTACGCCGCGATATGTGAGCTATCAGATCATAACAAATCACGGTATAGAGAATTTCTCAAAATGAAATACTAAATGTAAATTGGAACTACGTCTACGAAATCTGTGACACTGATGCAGCATATGACACATTCATTAGCACGTTGAAACCATTAAAGAATAAGTGCTTGCCTTACAAAGTGGCTCAGAGGCCCATATAAGCACGGAAGGCTTGGATAATTCGATTGAGTGAAAATATGAGCCAAAAGAAAAATCTGTAAACGTTACCTTGAAACTAACTTCGCTGATGAGCTTGGCAAATTTGAACATGAGCAGACCCAAGTGACTTAATTTCTTTGACGGAAACAAATAAATTGTATCCTGAATAATACAACACACCAAGTGACGATCTAGAAATTTTAGTACAAGATCATAAACTCTCAGGCAAACAACTAGCTGACGCATTATTCGACTTCTTTCTGTTTTTAGCAAACAGTGTGCATAATCCTGATTTCCTAAGTATCTTAAATCCCTAAATCCTGCCTTTTTGTCTCCAGGCGATCGTAGTGAAATTGAAAGTGGTTTTCACGCTGTTCAAAACTGCACCACGCAGGATATAAATGATTTCAAATTTCAACCTATAAAAAAGTATCGGCCTCATTAGCCCCGTTTCAGAACATATTTTCAATCTTTGCTTTCAGCAGAGTGCTTTCCCCAATCCATTCAAGTTGCTAGCGGGACAGTTATTTTGAAATAAATGTGAGAAAATTGATTTGTCAAATTGTCGCCCCATATCAGTTCTATCAAATTTTTCACAATGCATCGAGGAACATGCATTGTGACCCCCTACAATAATGCTCCTGTGAGGGCGCTGTAGGTACTGTGTATAAATATAAATAAATAAATAAAACATCTGTACTCTACATGCGGATCGCGAGCTTCTGTAACGTGCATGATATATTGACACCCCATGAAAGCGGGCTTAGATCAGGAGTTTTGACATATATAGCACTGTTAGCTTAGAACGATCTAATCTTAAGCTCCTTTGAAATGCAGTAATTAGCGTAAGGTATATTCATAGATTATACAAAAGCTTTTTTTTTAGTAAACATCAGGCAACGCTTGCTAACGTGAGTTCTATGGTTTCCGTGGCTTTTCTCCTGGCAGCCAACCATAATAAACAAACAGTTATCCGACACAAAACAGTCACAGCAGGAGTTCGACAGGGAAGTGCACTGGGACCGTTACTTTTTATCACTTGCATAAATTACATCGTTTTCATAGACCCGCTATCAACTTTCGTAATATAAGCTCATGACACGAACCCTTTCTTCACCTCTGGCCGCACAAAAGAGTCGACCGAAAAAGCCAAAAGGTGCTTAGTTTTTTTAAATACCTAGTTCATGAAAAATTCGTTAATTATTACCATAAGCAAAACAAAAGCCATGGTTTTCAGATGAAGAAATAAATCAGTGCCCGATAATGGCCTTTTGGCTAAAGTTGGATCAGCGCATTTAGAAATGGTCCCTGTAGCGACACGTCTGAAAAGCATTTACCTTGGTCAACATATGTCAATAAGACTGCTCAGAAGTTATCTAAAATGGCTGGCATATTAAGCAGAGTGTGCTGTTTTCTTTCGCAAAACGTAAAACTAATTTAGTGTAAATAAATTTTTGTGTTTTTTCTAAATTACTGTTTTATTGTTTGGGGAAATACTTCACACTCAAATCTACACAGGCTATATTTAATACGCAAAATAGCAATAAGAAATATTGCCAATGTCCCTCGCGACGTCACTAAACCCTTTTTAAATCTTTCAGACTAACTCCAAAACAGTCTAGTAAAGATTAAAAAAAGCAATATCGAACGACAGTTTCTTGAGACGTTCGCTAAACGAAAGCATAGGGAACACACTCATGCCATACGAAATCTCAATGAATGGTTCATTTCACTGTTAGGGACTAGATAAGGACGTCAAATGCTCATTTATGGTTGGCCATTATTACCTCTTTCCGCTAACTTTATCAACCTCTCAAGCCTTAATATATTTGTCGACGTTTCAATGCATTTCCTTTCTTTTAGCTGTAAACAGTGTCTCATTCATCTCCTCAAGGAAAACGATGTTATTAAGCCGTTGCCAATGAATACCATATGTACTAATACTTGAACCCTGGTACCAGGAAGGGCGCAGGCACGTGATCGTAAGCTAAGATGTGGCTGGGAAACGGCGTTATGATGTCGCTTGGAGCCAGTGTGAATTTGAAGTGCGGACGCGTGATCGTCTTGGGCGTATTCATAAGCAGCGTCGACGTAAAAGCGACGTCGTCATTTGCCGTTGGCGGTGGAGGTTCTTCGTGTTTTTCCCGTGGAAAAACCTCACCTCCAATGGTTGCTCTTTTTAGAATCCCTTGCACGGGTTAGGCGACCTTTCTTGCATGTAACCTCGGCCCGGCGACGCAAAGCGGGACCGGAGCAGTGATGGGGAGCGTGACAGACGACTTAGCGACTGGTACTCTCCCCTCCGCATTAAGTCGTCTATTTCCTTTGTCAATCGCCAAGACGGGTGTAAGGCCGCGGTGGCCCTCTTTTTAATGTTTCGGCGCGCGCGCCGCAGAAAACGGCGATGGAAGCTTCCCCAAGCTACGAGAAATCGACGCGACCGATTGCGTCATCTCGGCCACCGTGCTGCGCCTCCTCGCCCTCGTCGCCATGCGCGGAGTCAAGCGTGCATCCCCCCGCACGGTCCCGGCCCTCCTCCTCGCTTCTCGCAGGAGGGCCGCCCGTGTTGACCACGTTCGAGAATGTTCGAGGCTTCTCCAGAAAGCCAGGAGGGGAAGGCATAGCTTTGGCAGTGCTAAGCTGTTTTCCGTTCCTCCTCCGCATCTAGAAGGTTCGGCGCTGGCTATTTAAGAGCGCGCCGCGCAGTTACTGACGGTTCTGGCTCTTGTGCTAAGGCTAGTCGTTGATGGAGATAGCGTAGCAGGCAGGCCCCGACTGAGAAGTCGTTAAAAAGAGCGATGCGCTCGTTTTGCTGTTAGTGTTTAGCTCAGTCTCTATTGTAAAGTGTGTCGCCTCTCTGTCTCGTGTGAATAAGTTTTGTGTACCCTGTGCTTCGTGTTCTTGTTATATAAAGTTAATGTTCGTTTTGTTACTACAAGTTCGTTGGTCTTCGTCTCAGTGTGTTTGCGTGTGAACTGCACGTCGCCCGCCGAATCGAGGAGCACCTGGCTTGGAGAGGTGCGGAAGATTTAAAGAGGAAGAAGAACCTGTGATTTTTACTACGGGGTCAAAACTACGCAGGTGGATACGCCTGTTCAGAGAGTAGCAGAAGATGTGCCCACGCTCACTAGAATGCAAGTAGAGTGGCCCGCTGTTTGAAGTTCTCCAGGCGTCGAGTTTCCTTGGGCTTGAGGATTTTTCGTAGACATGGCGGACGGGGGTGAAGTGGCGCTTTTCGGGAACAAGATAATAGAGGCAAGGGTTTCGTGTCTCAATTCGTGGCTAGTTCTGTAGCACTGTTCGGGGGCGAAGGCGGTGTCGATATTGCACCAAGAGCCTGCTCATCCTATTCGAGGACAATGCCAGTAAGCGACGCTACTTGGGGCTGTTGAGATGATGGTAACAGGCGGAAAGTTGTTCTCTGACATCTCGGATAACATCCAACAGGTTGTCGTTTCTCAGGGACGTTTTAGCGGCGCAAATAAGTAAGACTTGGGCTGCATGATTATACTGCCTTGCTCGGGTCTCAAGGTTCTTCTCTAATGCAGACATTTCCTGAATGAAGTCGTCAGTAGTTCTCGGAGAGTCTTAATGATGCCGGCAAACATTGACTCTGACGCCTCGCATCAGAACAGCACCTTCCTTCGAGCATCTCAGGGTCCATGCGACAAAAGAGGTGTTTAATATTTTCTACGGTGGGGAGCACTAACTCCCTAGTATGCGCGACTCTAGACTAAATACGCAGTAGCTCTCTCCTTCCCCACAAAGCGGAACATTACCTGAAAAAGCTTCTTGAATTTCTACCATGTCTTTTGACAGGACTCGTAGTTTTCGTACCGCTCTCGAACGGCATCGTCCAGTGCGAAAATACGTTTTCAAGTTTCGAGGCACCTCCTGCAGATTCATGCAGGAATCTGCAAGAATAATGAGAAGAAAGGCGAGATTTTGGAAGCGATAGTCTTCGGTAGAGTGTGAGCGCAATGTTAGCATTTGGACCTCAATAAATAATGGCTAGGATTTGCTGGTTTGCCTTCTTTTTACAGTTTTTCGGTGCCAAAAAACCGGCAGGGTAATGCGACGTCTGCCAACGATGCTTCCTGGAGGTTACAAGAAGACATTCAATGACCTGCAGGAAAATACCATACCAGAAGCACAGCCGATGAACCCCACCGTACTGAGAGAAGAGGTCATCATCGAGACACCATGGACCGCATAAAAAGGAAACGCGACATTCAACGAGCTTTTCTGACCAGGCTGTTCCACGAGGCAAGCGAAGTTTTGAATTCTGAAACAAGAGATATTTTTGCCTTAAAGCTTATTCATGCGAGGTTGGAAACATGCAGCGACGGCGTACGCGTACTAAACCAAAAACTGCATGCTTTTAAAATCGACGGGATTACAGACGACACAACGGCTGTACGAGAGAACAAGGAGTCTGCCACACAATTGATGACGCCCCTTCGCCACCACATCGAGGGCCTTCAGGCGCCTACTCCTGTTGCCGACAGCCGTCGTTTTATAAAGACAGTGGAACATCAAAAACTTACGGCAAAGTGTGCCAGAGCAAAAATTTATTGCTCTAATCCTGCCGAAGGAAACGATGCCAGTGAAGCACTATGCAGTGATTCAAAGGCGCAGGTGAAGTGCGACGGCGTGAAGGTGGTTCATATTCACAGCATCCCGACTGCAGTGCAGGTCACAGTGAACTTTGCAGATATTGTTAGGGACAAGGCGCCTGATGTTGTGTACGCAGTTGCAGCATAACAGGAAGACCAATAATTTGCTTCCAGTATGTATGCGAGCCCCGCTGGCGTAGAAGATAGCACTCACGACGTCAGGGCGATTGCCACTGACGCCGCGCATGGTGGCATGGAAGATGTTCGCGATGAATCAAGTGCGCAATTCGAAAATGGTTATTCGATAGTTGCGAACGCCTAGTACGGAAAATCAAAGAACACTAGCGCGGAAACAGTGTAACAGGTGCGCTTTAAGGAGTAAGTTGCTATAGGCTTTGTCTCTCGCCGTAACCAGAACTCTGAAACGCTGGCATAGTTGACAGTGCATTACGATTCCTTCTGTAATCCCGGCGCGTATGTGCATGAGGAGGGGCACGGCCAATGGGTAGCAGCAACTAAGATGTTCAAGCTGGTTGTGTCCCGCACAAGGTTTCTCACCGATGTGAGGTTCGTGCAACCTGCAGCTTTTTTGTGGTCTGATTGTCTAACACCAAGCAGGCACTTGCAATCAGGGAGCTCACGGTTTGATCGGGACGGCTATTCTTTGCAGATAGCTAGCACCGCAGGTGATGAATTTCTCACGCGAGAGGTGTGAGTATTCGATCCTGGTGGACGCGATGATTTCGTGGCCACGCTGACTTTGCACTTTCGTTGACGGCCTTATGCGTTTTTTGAAGATATTTGTATCTCTGAAGTAGTATGTTTAACATGTACCGAAACTTGCAAAAGACCCAGTATGCGTCGAAGGAATGCGCGAATCGATACAGCATGAAGTAATAGTGTTCATGTTCACTATTACACAGAACTAAGCGTGTTTTGCAGACATTTGTGTAATATCAGTGGTTACCCTTCAGTGGGTTTAGGAACGCTCGTAAGAAAATGCTCTTGAGGCATACGAACTTGTTTTGGACATCGAGAACGACTCCGTGTTGTCTTTTTGCTTTCAAACATGTGAGTGTCGTTAGGCTAATAACGTTGATATTGAGTGTGTGGCTGGATTGTGTAAGGGTACTTCTTTTTAGCCTAGTTTGCGTCTATTCATTCTTAATTAATTTTGTCAGGCTGTTTGAGTTGCGTCACAGGGGTGACTTCAAGGCTGTGTGTCTAGACTTTTGAGATGCAGCTGTGACCTTCCCGCATTGAGCTCATCAGTTTATGCAGATGAACAGCATCAACGCCGATTATGTGTACAGTGAAGTGGGAAGAAGCCGCAACAAGGCCTTCATACAGGAGAGTAGGGCTGCAATGAACGACGACATCGAAGAAGCTGAGTGAACCTTTTTCTCAGTGTACCACGTAACCTGAAATCAGAGTAAGTGGTGTCACAGCTGATACCTAGAAAAGTGGTGCTCTGGTCGTCGCCCAAAAGAACCGAACACTGTGTACATCATGCAATATTGATGAAGACCCATGCCTATGATCACTCTCAAGCAGATAAGCAATAATATATTGAACAGTTGAAACCACCATGTGGCCTACGAGAAACTGAAGGAGGTGCTCGAAGAATGCCAGCAAATTTCGGTGTACCAGTCTATGAGGGCGTCTTCGACTCCATTGATCAGTTGCGGGCTCTCATCATAATGAATGCCACAGGCTGTGGGAAACCTACCCAGGCGCTGGAACCGTACATACGCCTTCACCAACCAAGGAATAGATGTTGTGTGGGGTACTGTGAACACTCAGCCGACGAATCACTAGTCTGTTTCAAGGTGTATAGCAGTAGAATACTCAAACTCATTTGGACAGAGTGTGGGCTACGGTTTGTGATTCGAGTCTGTGCTCCCACGCTCCTACAGATATATCTTTTTCTGCACTGCTGGTGGTTCTCCAGCTGCCTCTAGCCCAGGTAGAGTGAAATGACTATGTCGGGATTTCTAACTCAGTAAATAACAGCTAGCATCAGCTGGCGTGCCTTCCTTGTTCTACAGCGTCGCCCCAACTGGCAATTGCACCAACCCGGTGATAATGATACAGCCAGTGCTCCGGAACCTCTCCTTGTGCTTCACTAAACGTTGGAGGCTCTCTGGGCTAATGAAAGATAAGGAAAGAGATGCCTTGTTCAGGGCCTTTGTCAATCTTGAGTCGTCTTTCTGGGGTCGAGTGGGATAAGCAGGAGCCCGTGGTCAGGCGGTAGCCCTTGGAGGCGGCAGCTAGGTCGGGAAGTTGTGGGCAGGTATCTCGAGTTGGAACGAACGAGTTTTCACCGCTGGTTGGAGAAGTCCGGAAGGCCAGCACGTCCAGCGAATGTCATGTAGTAGTGACAATGCCGCTGGGAACAAATGAGGGGGCTTGAATTTCACTGGAATAAACTCTTTACTGGGCTGACTTACGCCCGCAAACGATCTAAGCAACCAGCGGCACGACAGCAACAATCGTGTTTGGGAGTCATCAATCTAGGAATACCACTTTTATTCGACAGCGCTCAATTTAAATCTGGCGAAGAAACCGGAATTAAAATTATTATCGGCAATAAACAGTAAATAAATAAGGAGAAAAAATTCAGTACATTTCAGAAGACAAGAGTCAATGCTAGGGTTATTTAGTAGTAGTAATGGGCGCCTGAGATATACATTATCGAATGCTTTTCTAAAAACTTGGAATGTTGCCATGAACAACTGAAATCGGTGCTTTTCGATGCCAGCATGCATGCGGCTTTATCCCTCTGATTCTGGTGTGAGGATCAATTCTGCTTTTTTGTTCACGCTTGTCGCGATACATAGCTTTTATCAGTGTCTTTCTCTCTCGGTAAGAAGACAGCGCAAAACGACAGCCACATATGAGCACACGATCCAAAAGAACACTTTGCCACTTTGTCGCGTAAGATACGCAAATATGTGTCGTGAAGTTTCCGGCCACTGACGTGTTTCTGCAATGTTCTGGATAGGGCTAGTCATTGTTTGCGACTTTATCTAAATGTTTCTTCGCTGTATTTAAATTGAGCATTGACGGGTGCGACAGGCATTAGTAGATCGGCAATAGCCGATAATGTTTGTTGCTATCGCTGCCGCCGATTCGTCTAATTTTTTTGAGTGGCACAAATCAGCCCAATAATGCGCTGATTCTCGTGAAGAGCGTCTTCTCATTTGTTAGCAACAATATGGTCACGACCACGTGACATCGGTGGGGGTGCTGAATCCTGACACCGTGACGTACCCGAAGATGGCACCCGTCAAGCAGAAATCACCCTTGGTTTTCGCTCAACCCTTTGCGCCCCCATTTTCCAAGGACTGCCCCCTAAAACTGCTGAATCCTGGCTCGAAGTTTTCGAACGAGTGGCAACGTTGAACGCCAGGGCGTTGAACGAAGAAAAGAAGCTAAGACAAGTCTACCTTGCCCTTCAAGGATCGGCGTTAATATGATTGAGAAAATTGAAGCTTTGAAGGATTGGGAGATTTTCAAGCAAGAACTTTTGTCAGCCTTTGCAAATGTCGTCCGGAAGGAAAGAGCCCAGGTCCTCATTTAACCAAGACAACTTCCTAATGAGCCTGCCATGCATTACGTTGAGTACATAGAGCGCCTCTTTAGCCGCTCCGAAGGTAGTATGACCAGAGGGAATTTTTTTATGCAAGGCGCTAGAGTCGCTTATTTCCAGGACTTCTCAGAAATCCGCCAAAACCCGTGATTGAATTTGAAAGCGATGCATCCTCCATCGAAAGACGATAGATATTCATATGTACTACTATGATCGAGCACACCACCGGAATATCCACGCCAATAGAGCAGCGCATGGGCGAGCGGAAACAGTCTTCTGGAGCTCATCCGAAAGATCGTCTGAGAAGAACTGCGGCGATTGCAGCCATCATCTCAACACCCCCAGGTGGCGACGCTCACAAATGTCTTTCGTTAAGACGTACAGTAGGCACTGGGTTCCTCAAGCGACGGCTCCAGTGCACGACCAGCGCCCAATAAACTATTCTGCTGCATTACGTCAACCTGCAGCCCAACGTGAGCTTCCAAGCTCTCGTCGCTGCCTCCCTGTTCCCGAAAACCGCCCTTTTTTCCCGCCCGCCAAGCCTAACAACGACATCCAAGCCCCAGGAAAGGCGACGCCTGGAGGATGTCTAACAACCGACCACTCTGCTTCCATTGTGGCGAGCCTGGACACATTTTCCGTCACTGTACCTACAGGGGTACCAGCCTGCGTGGTGTCGCCATGGACATCCCACGACCCGGTGTCGCCATGGACACCCCACGACCCCGTCCTGGTGAGCTGCCAGAACAAATTGCCGACTTCCTCCGGAGGGGAGAGCACTCATCACCAAGACGTCTGTCACGGTTCCTGTCGCCGTTGTAAACCGGATTTGAATCGACGGGCCGCGGTTACGTGAAAGGAAGCTCCTGCCTCCATCATTTTCATCATCAGCCTGACTATGCCCACTACAGCGTGAAGGCCTCTCCAATATTTCTCCAATTAACCGGTTCTGTGTTAGCTGCATTCACTTAACCCCTGCGAACTTTTTAACCTCATCCGCCCACCTAACATTCTGCAGCCCCCCGCTACACTTTCCCTCCCTTCGAATCAAGTTTGTTACCCTAAGAGACTATCGGTTATCCTCTCTTCGCACTACATAGCCTGCCCATACCCATGTCTTCTTCTTGATTTTTACTATAATGCCAGTAACTTTAACTATTTGTCTGACCCCCTCCGCACGCTTTACGTCTTTTAATGTTACTCCTACTATTTTTCGCTCCATAGCCCTCTCCGATGTTCTCAACCTAAGTAGAACCCTCTTGGTTAGCCTCCAAGTTTCAGCCCCATAGGTGAGTAGAGCCTGCATACGGGAAACTAATGACCGAATGTTTTGGAGGTTAGGTAGTTCAACGAATAAAATTTGAAACTTCTCCCCCGATGACAACGAGAGACGATGACACCGGTATAATTTTCACGCACCCTATAAAATTTACCTCGAAGATTACCCATCTAGGCTCTAAAATGGCCCCGCCGCTACGTACAACATGACCAGATTACAAGCCGGCAACCTCCGCCCGGCGAAGTGAGAACGGCGTGCCTCGACCGCCTCAATAAACGGCAGAGCCGACATCGGACACCAAGACCTACGTTCTAAAGTGTGGACGCGAATAAGCGACCTCAAAATTGCTATTGACGGTTGCACAGTCACTGACTAGTAGACGCCGGAACTGATTATTCAGTGATCAGCCGACCGTTTGCCTGCCAGCTCAGAAACGTAAAGACTGCTTGTAATAGCCCGCTGATTAGCACATCATTGTGTAACCTCATTACTCCGTAGGGGCGATGCTCAGCATGAGAAACCTTAAGTTTGCGAACTTCCCCACCAACTTCAATTCCTCAGTTGCAGGCTGACTGTAATAATTTTATCTGAAAAAGCAGCACTGTAAAAAAAACCATTGCTTTGTTCATCACAAGTAAGGAAATTGTTCATAGTAGAATGCCGCGTGAAAAAAAAAGCTGTGAGAACTAAAAGGCTGGAACTTGAAATTGTATGTTTGTTGTAAACAATACAGGTGTGTCTCATACATCACTCATCTTGAGAATATAAAATGCATGCACAGGCTTGAGAATAACTGCAATGTACTGATATCCCTAGTTAGCTTTTGTGTGGTGGAAGCCTGCAGATTGAAGATAGTTTGATTGATGCTGGCAAGGCAGGGATGGCCGCAGTAATGCATGAGTGCCTGTAGGTGGTGTGCTGCAGAAAAATGATTAATAATGTGGTCTTTATTATCATCCGGTTTTTTATGCTTAGGAATAAATGTTGTTTACTGCAGGATGTTATAAAAAGTAACAAGTTCTGAGCCCGAACCGCAATATTTTCAGGAACTCTAATTCTATATCAACACTAAGCATCCACCTGGAGTTATTGGTTTGCCGAAATCAGATTTTTTCTCTCAAATATCCTACTTTAGTATGTGAGATGTGTAATATTTTGGACGTATTTTTATTATCCCTACGTTATAAGATGCTGCATGTCCTTGCAGGCCCAGCGACCTAGGCAAAATTCTCTAAAAGAAAGTGTAGCCATAGGCCTTCAATATATATTTTGTGCTGAATCATAAAGATCATCCAGACTTGAAATATGTATTCGGACAAGTGTTGAGAATCTACGTTTTGGTCTTATAGTCACATATGCCTGTTTTATGTGCAGATGTCCTTTTTAAGATTCACGGGCCATTCACCTCAACAAACTGTTCCTAAATGGTTCTGCTTCCTACGGGGTGTCCAGCTTACTAGCTTAGCCATGCACTTCTTCCACCGCCTCAATCTCCTCATCACTTGATCCATGTACACTTCACTGCCAACCACCATTCTCAACACAGTCCACTGCTTTTTCCAGTCATCATGGACCCTGCCATGGAATGCACCCATACCCAGTCGCCTGTTCCTGTAACACCTCTTGCACTACAAGGCTATAGTGCCTCAAACCGGCTAACCATGGCCAACCCCTTCCATCAGGACCAAATTCACACTGCACCCTATCACCTCTCTCTTTACTACCTGGCCATGTGCCACTTAGTGCCTAGTTCCCAACCCCACCTACCAGCTCCTTCCATCTCGACTCTAAACCTGATGCCTCCTCTTCCTGCTCTGAATTTTAGCCCTCTTATATCCTTGTGGCATGTACACCCTCCCACTTTTTTAACCTGAACGCGCGAGCGTCGACCACCGAGTCGATAAGCACCGTACGATGGAACAAAGTGGCGAAAGGAGCGAGAATACGGGAACGGGACCTCACCCCTGCTTCTTTTGAGCACCGTTATTGTCAGCATCCGTTTTCTTTTCTGAACGCTTTTATCTAGTTATAAATAAGACGTCAGGTGGTAGGGCTAGCGCTGGATGGAATGCAATATACGCCCGCTGAATATACTGCATGCATATTGGCATTTTGTTTCTTTTTGCTATGGGTCACGTAGCACATTCCTGAAGCAAATTGAAGTTTTTTCCCTTCTAAATTCACTTCGTCTACTGCGCTTATCAATTCACACCGTCGTCTCATACAGGAAAGCAGGCGGTACCACAAGGACTTTTCTAATCTTTTCCTAGCGGCATGCAGAAAAGAGAAGGAAATGATATAACGCACAAAAAAGCAGGTGGGGTTGGATTTAGTTCCCGTAACAGCCTGGCAGAGGACAGCTGCACCAGAGTGCTCATTGGGCGCACGCGCGTATTATTGCTCATTTCGCCGCTGTGTTCCGTCGCACGGCGCTTATCGACTCGGCGGTCGACGCTCGTGCGTTCAGGGTAAAAAGGTATGAGGGTGTACATTTATATGAGCTTTTAATAAAATGTATTGGAAGTTGTTTTCTTTGCCTCATTTATTTGCATGATTTTTTTGTCTTCATAGGCTGATGGCATGCCAGATGGTATTGGAAAATGACTGCTTAAGAAAACCACAATTGTCAGTCTCACAGATATTTAAAGTAAATGGCAGCAGTAAGTAAAAGGAAAGGGTGAAATTATTTGGCATGGCTAGAGGTGGCCTAACAGTGGCAGCGCCAATGCCACGTGTGCCATATAATTTGTTTTGCATGCCAATAAATACCAATATGTGATACTAGCAACGCGGCAGGTTTATCGGCTATATTGGCTGTACCACGACAGGTCCGGTGCCGCCATATACGCCGGACTATTATATAAAAACCTATAACTTCCAGAAACCAGTGTTACAACAATGTCGGTACCCTTTTGTGTCGATGTTGGGCCAGGTTTGGTGCGATTTTGGTGTGATGCCTGGGTATCGCGCACGCTCCGCCAAAATATTAAGGATCGCAGAGTAAACGAAGTCAGAAAGTGAGCGATGAAAAAGGGATGATTTTTATAACAGACCTGACCTAGCGCAATGAATGTTGATGATGATGATGTTTTCGACTGTAATGCACATACACACGGCAAGAAATTGACCAGAAATGGAGTATACCCGTATTACGCTAGACTTAAAAATAATTAGAAAAAGCAATCAATTGTCATTCTGGGCAAGGAATTTACATGACGTAATTACAGTCTTGAACAGAATGGCACATTGTTTTCAGATCATATCCCTTGGCGCTTTTCCCGGAGGAAAGGAGGATTCTACGGAGAGAAGTAAACCATCAAAAGGAGAAAGAAAATGTTCTACGGGCTCAAATTCGCCACACGACTAACAAAAGTCAATCATAGATTATCCAAGGTGCATAACCTTTGATGTGCCGCGCAACCTTTGATGTATGATGTGCCGCGCAAGATAGTTGCGGACACCTCACATGGCCTTGAACTGCACAACTGTATATTCCAAGGAGTTGTCACATGTTGATAATCAACAGCAGGAAGGAGATTCTCATGGCTCAGGTCTGGAGATAAAAGCGTTGAAAGCGTTGAAAGCGTGATATAGTTTGTAGACAATATCAGGACGTCCGTGCAATAGGGACAAAAGGCAGACTTTCGTGACAAATCTGTTATCTCAATGTGTAATGCAAAAGTGGCTATAAACAAAAGCATGCTTCTATAATATATGGAATAAAAATGATGGTAATGTATGGAGCAGATTATACCTAAAATTGCCGATACCTTCAGAACATGTAACATTGTAAACTAGTAATCTTCATCAATCCCAAGTAATGGCCAGAGACTCGGAAGCAAAAAAGAGGCATGCCGTACCTGGCTACACTGCTACCTACTTCTCATTTTTTCTCATTCGCAGCAGTAAAAATACATTTTTGTGTGCGTATGTGACCCATGCAGATGAAACACTAATTAAAGTTATAACTTAACTAAGATTCTGGCAGAAAACATTACAACACATCATTCCTAAACCAGGAATATAATTTATAAGCAGTAGAGCCTAGAAATTATATAGAGATGTAAAACAATTGCTCGAAATTGAAGCCATCACTTCAATAACTCTTACTGAGCACAATAGGGACGTTATAGGTACAGTAAGTGTTACGCAAAAAGTGCAGAAATCATAACCCGCATGGACCTGCTCGTTTTTGTTCAAATTCCTATATGCAAGGCGGCGGTTTAAGCACGCTAGTGATTCTACAGCGTTTAAATTTCATGTCGTAGAACAAATGACGGCTTGCACTAAAAATATATTGTATAGGTACTATGGATATATAAAGTTAAGGAAGAAATATACTAATTAAAGTATATATGAGATCTCTTTGTGCCATGACTTTGATGATCTTGTTCAGAATCATCGCCTCTAATTTTATTTGCCAGAAGTAAAACGTATAATCGAAAAGAACAAGTAAATATGTTAAACTTCAAATAATTTTTATTTGCACATCTGCAGATTTACCTTTGAGGTCAGCAATTGCCGAAAACAATATTCTGCCATTAAAATGAAGTGCAACTCTCAACCGAGGCAATTTATTAGTGCGTTGCTGTTTAAATATTCAAAGCGAGTTCCTAGCTGTTGTAATTGCTCAAAATACCAAATATGTGACTGGAAAAATATTGGGAGCAGCTTGTATCTAGATTGACGCAGTGAAGTTTTTATTCTAGGTTGTTTATTTAAATTCAGTTTGTCTTAAACTATCCTTTAAGCAGCCACTGCACAGTATAAAATATTAGTAAATAGTGTAGTAAATATATATATCTAAAAATGGTATTGGCATCGCTAGACATTACTAGATGCGTTGAAAACTCATCGCAACATTAATGTGCTTTAGTTGGGTAGGTGCATTTACCCTTGGATCCTCAGCTTTTGTCTTTCAGCATAACATGTCCACTTCTCGCAAGGATCCGTCTGTGGTTCACTTTCTAGATTATTAATCACAGTTCCACGATAATGGCATTTGCCTGCAAGAAAGCATGAGAAGCAGAGCGGTTACTGCAAAAATTAAATGCTCAAAGCAATTGGTTAGAAGCACCTGCAAAAGAGTTATGCAGCAGGGGTTTATCAAAGACCGTTAATTTTGTTAGTTAAGTGAATCATACACAACGGAAAGATTAGTTTCGTTTAAAGCTTGCAACGCCCAAAAATGACTCACGCTATGAGAGACGACGCAATGGAGGGCTCCGAAATCTTAAACTACGGTAGTTCTTTACGTGCACTGACATCGCACAACACTCGTGCCTCATGCTTTTCGCCTCCATTTAAAAGAGGTTGCCATGGCGGGGATTGGATCCTGTATTCTTGGGCGCAGTAGTCGAGCGCCCTAAACACTATCTATGTGGAGGCCTACATCAGAAAGACTAAAAGAAATGCTCACGACTGGCAGCTATTTATTAGAGTTTATGTATATGGTATACGCATAAATATTGGAATTCTTTCCTTTACGTTGGAGATGCTTGTAAGAATGTACCTCGATTTTGAAGCTCATGTGGTGGAGCAACAATTGTTTAGTAGTTGTGCAATAATGTTTGCCCTTATTTCCAAACCATCACAGAGAATATTACCTACTAGCAGTTTCCTTCTTCATGCATTTGAAAAGGTAAATGTTTCAATAATATTTATTGGTGACTAATAGTTTCCTAGCTTATCCCTTAAAAAGGTTTCTCATGTTGTACCACGCACAAAATCACCTTGTGCCAAGCTACGCCTCTGGTGACCAAATACAATAGACTTGACAACATTTATGGGGCCTTCAGAACGTTAGGCAGAGTTCAATGCATGCGTGAGAAAGGGTGCGAAATATCACTGAAATTCATAGCATAACGATTGCTATATCAGTGAACGTTTGCCGCTTATGCCTCATAATCCAGGATTCAGGGTTACATTTCACCAATTCTACCATGCTTTTTATTTTCGGTTGTAATTTTTAATTGTTCAATAAATGAGGATCTACTTGCATGCCACTATAGCAGCTGATATGCAGTATAACATACCGCTGAAATCTGCGCTCAACAATACTTTCACCTCGTGTAATTGACACTGAAGTGAATAATGTAGAACGTTAATTGGCATGGGTTTTATCAAACGTACCGCTAAAGAACTTTCGAGTTAGGATGCAATGATGCTCCGTCCATACGTGTCTCCCATGCCTAAGTTTAAATGTAACGCAGCGGCAGTGAAGAACTGCGTCGAGCTGCGATTGTGGCTTCTAGTTCAAGCTTCGACAGTGAAAGCACGCAGGCTCCAGGTTTGGTAAATCATGACAAGTGTATTGTGAGCTCTAGGAAGTGCACTGAGTTTTGAGACAGTTATGGCGGAGAAATAGAAGGGTCCTTGTCATTTCTATACTCTTCTGTATTGTTTGCTGTTACTCTACATAAAGTTCATTAAGCTTAGTTGCTGCGTATTCATAGCATTATATTGTCTGGTATCAAATATATGGCCGCATGGGCTTTACATATACGGTAACCTCATTTACATCTGGGTGCTGAAGGAAGTGGGAAGCGGACAGTTACCGACACAGCCAAGAAAATGATTTGGCAGTCAGATGACTCTGCATGTCCAACCCTCAATCACAGGCCACCATGGCGATTTGGACGCTAAACATGATATCCCTGTCGTTCAATGTGGGTGCAGATCGGCTTGTGGAAGTATTTAGTGTCTCGTAGAAGATTAAGGTTAGAGGCAGCAATTAACGGGTGTCCCAGAACATAGAAACTAGTGGCTTGGAAGGAGTAACTGTTGCTCTGGCTGTTACAATTAATTGTGTTATTTGGTGCCCACCGCTAAGGACATCGGAGTGGCAGGTTCGAGTGTCGACATGTAGTAGACAAGCAGATATAAGGTGTAAAAGAACTTGAACTGGTCAGACCAATCTATCCATAGAAGGCTCATTGTTGCACTGACGCTGAACGCGCGCAATAGAAAGACGAATACCGAAGGCAAGTTGAAGCTTCAAAATTCAGTGGTGAAAACAGAGGCCAGCAGGTACCAAACTTAATATAGAGAGGTAAAAAAATCTGAAATTCTTTAAGTGATCAATTCGAGAGAAAACAATAGATTCAACAAATAGATGATGAGATAGCTTACATAGAAGCTGGAAGAGAGAATGCATCATGATTAAATTAAATTTAGAGGAAGCCAGTCGTTCCCAGATGATCGAAGAAGGTTTTTAATGGAATAAAGCAGAACACGCTACTCAAGTAAAAAGACCGGGGGAGTAATATACGCCAGAAAAAGATACAAAGCCTAGGCCATCATTCCATAACCGGCCCGCCAAGTGTTTATTGCCAGATGATCGCGTGCGCTAAGCATTAGCGCTAGTACATATTGCTTGAATTTATTGAGCCATTTAAGCCACCAGACTACCTGCAGCAGTAAAAGTTTGGTTAACTTTGGCAGATCAACCTTTTCGTTCAGTGTAACGTGGCTGATGGTAGAGGTATCCAGCTAACATTTACGGTGATGTCAAAGAGGGTCATATAATTTATCCACATCATCTGTATGGAGAGATTAAGTCAACGTGAAGCTCTTGTTGCCAAGGCCTCTAAGGTTAACACGGTACAGCTACCAGCACGCCCATGTGTAAAAAAGGCAGATCACCACGGAGCTCAGCACAACCACCGAGAACGAAGAAAGTGAAAATACATTTAGGCATGCATGTAGCAAACAAGTTGTAAAACAGAAGTTCGTCTTCGACCCCGAATAATGATTTAAAGTACCTTGTTGTGTGATGCATAAGGCACAGTATCGCACACTACAGCAAGCATTATAAAGTTTAAGAAGCTCCTACAGCAGTTGAGTAAATCAGTACGCGTGCGGCACAAGCGGCGCTGTTCAAAACTGCAAGCGGCGCAAGAAGCACCGCGGAAGCTATATCAGTGTAGTTGCTCGCTTGCGAACACGTTTATACTGGTGGGACCAAAAGCATGCATTAGGCAGCGAGCAAGATAGATTTTGTAAAATAATGTGTGATTAGAGGGTTCTAAGCGAGAGCCTGTAATAAAATGATCCCCCCCCCCTCCCTCCACAACTGAACGAACAAGATTTGCAACAGTAATTTCAGTCTGGACTGGAAAGAACGCGAAACATTATTGTTATTGCGCTGTGCGTAGTTGTATAAGAAGTGGTGGGTAAAATGGGGAAAATAGAAAAAGCGATTTGTGGCGTCACGGCAGCGAAACTGAATGCGCTTCTCTCTGTTGTGACTCCGCGCCTCCGCCAATGTAGATATGAACCCAGGTTCTGTGGAAACGGACCGCTTTGGATGCTCAAAGAACATTCGGGAATGAAAGAGAAGGCATGGTCGCTCCGTCTATGTCCGGCTGCAAGCACAGGGCCCTCTTGTCTCTTCACGTCCCTGAATAGAAATTCGCTTGCAGAACCCGGTGCTGCGAAAGTTCGGATACTTTCTGGCAGACCGCTTATGATGAGCACATCGTTGCGCTTGCTTTAGGGCTTGTGCTCTCTATGTGCACTTATCGTCTTTACCAAATTTGCAACAGACTTATTTAAGAGCCCATCGCTCAGCGGTTGTGTGCTCTAGTTAAGATTTCGGAAAGGAAGCAGGCTGTATACATGCTTCGGAGATGTCACGAGAAGGCAAGCTTGAGCTCATGTGTTTATCCAGCCAGCTCGTGCAGCCATGCTATTTTGGGCCAATATTTCTTGTTGAAAAGTAGCCTCCTCTCCTTTTCGCAAATGTGCTGTGTTGTTCCTTGTTGCTGTTCAAAACGTTAAGTTTCATACTTTGCGCAGAGTCCACCATCCGTAATCTCCCTGTGCTAATTGCACCTCGCCCGATAAGTTGACGGGTTCATCATGAGTTGGGGTACTGAGGACAGCACATCCAGCCAAATCTTTCCATCGTCGGTCATGCTGCAGGTACTATTTGAAATGGTAATGTTTTTCTATGGATCAGTGAAGGTCAATATTATCACTATATTTCCACTGCAGAAAAAGAGAGCCTCCCATATCATACCGTTTCCTTCAACTGATCCCATAAAACGTCCGAATTTGGTTCGTACACCTAATATTTTGCCGCTGCGTGACACTCTTACCTGCCTCAGTAATCCAGTCAGTCTCTGTTAGGGACCATCGGTTATTTTGCCGTCGCGCTATTTCTCCTAACTACGCCCATTGGTTCCGATTGCTTGCTAATAAATATAATTATTCTTGATATGTTCTGTTATTCATTCGACACGCCTTCACTCTCTTAACATTGCAACTCCTATTTTTTGCGACATTGCGCTCTGAATTTGCGTGCAACTGTTTTCGAAGGTCTCGAAGGTTCCGCAGCCAACAGAGTGGATGATAGTCAGTTACGATAGTAAAGGACCGTCGGTATAAATATGAACGGAAACGCTGCACAGCGAAAACGACAGCCAGGCATTCCTTTGGTGACTGTGTATTTCTCTCCGGTTTGCTAACAGTATGACTTGCGTACGCGATAACATGCTCTCGTTCATCGTGCCGTTGGATAAGGACTGCACCCAGACCAATTCCACTAGCGCCTGTGTGCACTTCTGTCATTGCAGTAGGACCGAAGTGACGATGGATGGGTTTCGATATTAAAAGAAACTTCAATTGACGGAATGACGCGTCGCCGTCTGGTGTCCAGTCATAAGTAGAGTTTTTGTGGAGAAGGCACGTCAATTGGTATTCAGCGTCAGCAAAGCGATGTATAAAGCGTCTAAAATGCGAACACAACCCTAGAAAACTGCGCAACTCCTTCACTGTCTGCGGGGGTTTAAAAGACTCAACAGCGGCAGTTTGCTGGGGATCCGGCATTACACTAGCACCATTTGACAAGGCGTCCTAGCACCAGCCCTTGGCGCTCTCCAAAGCGGCACTTTTTCGAGTTTAGAATTAGGGCGGCGTTGTGCCGACAATTCAAGAGACGTACTAGACTGTCATTGTGTTCTTGGAAAGAATTCCCAATTATGGCGACATCATCCAGATAGCAAAGACAAATGTTCCCTTTTAAGTCACGCAAAACTGTGCCCATAAATCGTTCAAATGTGGCAGGCGCATTGCGAAGTCCGAATGGCATACCATTAAACTCATAAAGGCCGTCTGGCGTTACGAAGGCTGTTATTTTCTTATCCGCAGGGTCCATCAGAATTTGCTAGTAGCCCGGTCTGAGATCAAGACAAGAAAATTAAGATGCACCAGAGAGGTAGTCGAGGGCATCGTCTATGCAAGGAAGAGGAAAGACATCGTTTTTCGTAACAGAATTTAGACGCCGGTAATCGACGCAGAATCGCCACAAACCGTCTTTCTTGCGTACGAGAATAACAGGGGCTGCCCAACGGCTAGATGACTCCTGTATCACCTTCTTCCGTAGCATGTCCTCCACTTGCTCATGAATGACTTTGCGCTCAGAAGGGGACACGCGATATGAGTTTTGACGGATGGGGTGAGCCGAAGCAGTGTCGATGGTATGATGTGTCCGAGGTGCATGGGAAGAGGTTGGTCCATCTGTTTGAGAAAAGTCAAACTGGCGAAAAGGGTAGACGAATTTCCACAAGAGTACGGCGTTGAGGTGAGCTGAGATCGGCGCTGATCAAGTGGCAGATCGAAGTTTCATCAGCAGCCGGAGGTAAGGTGGAACTCGTAGCATCTGTGACCAAAGCAACAACACCGTGGGGCGCGTCGGATCCACAGGAGGCAAGCTTCAATCCGGTGGGTAAAACTGCGGGCTCGGACGATGGATTGTTTGTTCATAACGAGGTATTACCGTGATGCACGGAGATCATACAATGACGAATATTAACATTTTTCTTCGGGCATGCTGAGTGAACTGGGTGCACCATGGCTTGAATAAAACCTGCTCAAGAAGTGGAACGGACACGGGGACGAACATGGAAGACAAGGGTGGAACTACTGGGTCTTCGTTAATATTAAACACAGTTTCTTCATTACGGCCGCTTTAAAAAAGTGTCGGCAGATACGAGCCGTCAAAATGAACCTCTTGACTTCGACAGTCCACGGTAGCGCCACAAGATTTCAAAAAGTCAATTCCTAAAATGATGTCATGCGTAAAGTGGGGTAAGACAACGAGTTCGGCTCAAAAAATTGCACCACCCACCGACACTTCCGCACTACACACACCCAGAGGCCGCGACACCTCTCCACTGACCCCACAAAATGTTGAAGCACGGTCCTATTCAAACATCACTTTGCGTCCCAAAAAGCGCCTAAACTGACTACTCATCACAGACACAGGCGCACCCGTATCCACCAAAGCTAATGTACAGATACCATCAATGAACACTCAAATTTTGGTTTTGAGCATTGCAGTTGGAGGGATGTTGGCACACAGCACATTTCCAGCGGCCTTACCCCCATTAGTCCCTCTGGGTAATTTTCCTGATGGGGCGGCATGGAGCGCAGCCGTGGTGATGGAGAACGACGTGCACGGGAGGAGGGTGGCGGAGTAACACGTCGATCTGATGCTGGGAAATGGTCGCGGATATTCTCGTTCTGAATGTTGCGGTAGTACTCATGGGAGTATTGGATTGCTGGAAAACGGGGCTGTATTGTCGATTGTTTGGTTCTGCTGGAGGCGCCGGGCGGTTATAGCGTGGCGGGAACCTACTGCGGCAGTATCTGGCGATTTGCCCTTCGACGCCGCAGCTGTAGCATATCGGTGAGGAAAGTAGAAAATGCTCTTGTGGATAAGAGCCAGGCACAGCAGGGCACATCATAGGTCTGGCTGAATGCTCATACTGCACAGGAATCCTGGTAGATCGAATAGAAGATCTAGGTGCACTTGAGGTGACTTCATACCTTGGGGCTTCAAGCATCGATGCAGTCGGGTTGACAAAATGCATTGGCGGGTAATCAATAGAAGCCACAATTTCAGGAGCTTGGGAGAAAGGCTGCACTTGAATCGCTTGTGGTGGTGAAGCCGGCCGTCTAGAGACCCTCTGGACAACAACCTCAGCAGATTCATGAAGGGGAAGCGTGTTGATCCTTAGAAGTTCTTCGCGCACGATTTTCCGGATAATTGACGGAAGGTCTAGTTGGGCATGGTCATCAAGACTGGCCACGGTAGGCACGTTGGCCAGCCGGCCAAATTTCGGCGCAATACGACGTGTTTTAATAGCTTGAAACGCGCGGATGTGTCTAATGACATCGGAGACTGTGTCAAGGTTGTCTTTGGCGATGAAGTTGTACACGTCCGCCGCGATACCCTTCAATATGTAACCGACTCTGTCTTCTCGGCAAGTTGGAATTGACACATTCGCATAACTTGAGGATCTCTTCTGTGTAGGTTGTACAAGTGTCATCGGGCAATTGAGCTCTTTGAGCAAGGGTCTGCTCGGCCCGCTTTTTGCTGAGAACAGAGTCGCCAAAACGCAGTTTTAACTCGGTGGCGAACCGTTCCCAAGTCGTCAAGTTGTCCTCGGTATTCTCAAACCAGGTCATAGCTTGTGAGTGAGAAAGAAAACGACATTTCTTAGCATTGTAAGAGGGTCCCACTGGTTGTACCGACTAACTCGTTGATAATCAAGTAGCCACTTCTTAATGTCCTCACCTTCTACTGCTAATGCTGGGACGGAATAGAGCTGTAGTGGACAGGCATGCCGCCAGCCTGGCTTGCAGCGTCGCGGCTTGCACGGTTTGAGTCGGTGTGGTCCATGATTGTCTTGAGCGGTGGCAGTCCAGCGATGCGGCGACTACGCCGAAGCTCCAGTTGGTCTTGCAGCGCTGTAGGTAGGAATTGTAGGAGCACCTTCCACCTAGTTTTTACGGTGTAATAAGAAGGGGTGTTTATTTACAGTGCTGATATAGCGGGACACGATGAAGCCTAGTAGCGCCCAGAAACCAACGCTTCTTCCTCCTCTACTGCCACACGATCACAATCCTTCATCGTCGTCAGTAGCGTGACAATATAAATTATCCTCTCTTGCTACTGCACTAGTTCACCCATTTCGGTTAAAGCTGAGTATTTGTTTTGTAACAAGATCTTAATTTCCTCTATTTTCCTCCTAATTGTGAAAATATTCAGGGGCACTTTTTTACATGTTTCTTCCTTTTCGTTTCTCTTACTGCTTGACTGAAGCTCACCTTCATATTCCTGCTGAAGGTCACTCTCAATATTGATTGATATCCTGAATACATAAAAAGAAGCCAAACAAATGGACTCAAAATAAAGTATAGATTGAACCGATGACCCTCGTGATTTTCCTCTCTCTCTCACCATGAAAGCTGATTTTAGGTTCATTGATGTGGAAAAGGGTGGCACTGGCGAAGACCCAGAAGGGGAGATTTCGCAGTTCACAAATAACCACCCATATAGATGATAAAACATCTGCCACATATTTCAGGCAATATAGCTTACCGGCACCGAAATTTGGTTTGATTCGACCTATGCTACGATGTTTGTATTTTGTCTACATTTAACTCAAAAACATTCACGTTTGAGTTATCATTTTAAATCAATCAATACAACATAGAACCCTCATAGTTTCCTTCGTGTCAGTTTCGGAGGTTTCCACTCACAGCTCTCATTTATTGATTAAAGATCCCACAGCGACAAGTCATGAAAGTGAAAGTACAATAATAATTACATAATCTGAATACGTGTTAAGCTTCAGTTATGAAACACAGCAAAATCTATGAAGACCAAAACAGGCAAAAAGCCCTAAAAGCATGAACATGCACATTTATATAATGAAAAAGAAAAGCATTATTTCAGGCGTGGCCATGATTACACTTTGTAGAGTTTCCATTTGCTGATCATTTTTTGTAAAAACCGACATCCTAAACAATTCAGCTATCGCTGCAATATCACCGGCCTTAAATTAAATCTCACACAATTGGATCTGTAAAATATTGTTGGAAAAACCTTTTCAGCTTTCCCTGCTTGATTGTTGATTAGTCCATGTATGTCATATTCAACCAATTGAACTTCAAAAACCTTTATAAAGGGCATATTGACCTAAAAAGCTTGAATCAGTCCCATTACATATTAGGTTGACTGTTTCGCCGCATGGAAAAGCGCGCTTTCAAAAGATGAAAAACCAATGCACAGACATATTTAGGAATGTGAGTTAATCTGTGAGACAAAAAACTTTTCTCATGGAAGAATTCCTGAAAAAAGACACTATGATTGTAAAACCATAACTCAGCCTAGAATGCTCACTCATGTCTAAATAAACGGTATGCACTAGACATATCTCCGCACCAAGTCAACATTTATTGGCCATTACCTGCGGACGTTTTGAAGGTAAAAAAAAAAAGGTATTTACTTAATGTTTAGAACACAGAGCATTAAAGTGAATGGCATTATCGTGCTCGAAAATTTCGTTCAAAAGCATCAAAAAGCTAGCAAGAAGTAGCCTTATAGCAAAAAGTACAAGAATACAAGTGAATGTTAAAGCATGCTCTTGAAGAAAGTGAACAGCACTCCATGCAGTCATGTGATAAAGGAAACTGCCAGCACAATGTTCTGTAATGCTGCTTAACTTGCTTCTCGCTTTAAATATCGCAAAATCCTCGAAGTTGCATTAAAAGGCGAACTGACGGACGGAATAAAAATAAATGTTATTCTAACAATATTTCTAAACGTAGTTAAGGATCATTCCGGCCGGTGCTTCATGAGTGCGGATACCAATGAAATTTTGTGTATATTGTCACGTGGTGGTGACACTACCTTTGGTAACAAATGAGGAGACAATCTGTACTGGAATCAACTCTATTGGGCTGTCTTGCGCCCGCAAGAGAGCTGAATAATTCGGTGGCGGCGATAGTAACAATGTTGTCCAGGGGTCGACGAACTAAGAATGCCAGTTTCCCTTGCCAGCACTGAACTTAAAGGCGGCAAGGAAAGCTCTAGGTAAAGCCACAAACGGTACTAGCATAAACTGAAACTTTGTATAAACCCACTCGAGCGGCTGGAATCTTTGAGATACGTTCCTATGCATCTTGCGCGACAAAAACAATGGTAAAGCGTCATCTCGCGACAATTCTTGAACAAACACCGAATACAGAATCGATAAGCGCTCTAAAATCACAATGATACAGCCGCTTACCAGCGGCTATCTAATAGGAACAAATAAGGATATAAATAGTTCGCGGCATTACTCCCTTCTTTTTTTAAATTTCCTCGATGATTCAAAATAAACAGCCAACAATTAATCCAAACATCAGGAAGTAAACGTAAAATAGCTTCAGCGCGCATAGTATGACTTAAGGCGTACAACATACACAACTTCTGGGTGCGCTCGGCGCCGCTGAGATGCGGTCGTGCCGTTGGGAACGACCTTGAAGTTTAATTGTCCGAGTCTGCAAAGCACCTAGTACAAGCCGAAGTATCGGAGTAAAAGCTTTCCGCTCAGTTCGTGGCGACCAATCGGCGTCCAAACCTAGACGAACTCCTCGCTTGTACTCAGCCACGTCGGGCGTCGCTTCTTTGCTGATCTTTAATGCACATTTGGGCAAGTCTTCGGGCCTTCTCTGCGGCGAAGCCCGAAGGCATGCGGCGACGTCGATTGAAGGTATGCGGCGACGTCCAGGTGCTCTTCGTTCGGTTACGAGCGGCAGTACTGCATCGAGCGTCGTCCTGTGCTCCCTGCCGTACACAAGCTGTAATGCGGACGCCGTGCTCATCTCCTGGATAGCGGTGTAATAGGTTAAGATCACGTACGGCGAGATGGCGTCCCAGATCTTGTGTTCGGCGTCGACGCACTTGGAGACCATGTTCGCTACCGTTTTATTCAGACGTTCTGTGAGCTCTTTCTTCTGCGGGTAGTAGGCGGTCTTCCTCCGGTGGATTATCTGGCTGTACTTCAAGATAGCTTTCGTAACCTCCGCTGTAAATGCTATTGCCCTATCCGTGATGAACACTTAGGGAGCGCCGTGCCACAGGAGACTGCGCTCGACAAAAAAATCAGCTACTTTCCTTGCGGTACCATTAAGCAGTGCTTGGGCTTCAGCGTAGCTAGTAAGGGAATCGGTGGCCACGATTATTTACTTGTTACCCGCCGATGAATCTGGCAAGGCGCCGAGCAGACCTTTCCCAATTTGTTGGAAGGGTTTGGTAGGGGGCGTATTGCGGTTCAGTAGGCCAGCTGGTCTGATCGAGGGCGTCTTGTGTCGCTGGCATTCACGGCATATTTTTACGTAATGGGCAACATCGACAAGTAACCGCGACCAGTAATATTTATCTTGCACTTGATCCAACGTGCGCTGCATCCCGAGATATCCTGCTGTCGGCTCATCGTGAAAAGCCTGCAAAATCTCCTTTCAGAGTTCTGTAGGCACAAAAAGAAGGCATGCGGTCCTGCTGGGTGCGCAATTCTTCACAAGGACGATGTTGTACAATGCGAGGAACGACAGCTGACGCCTGAAGACCGTAGGAGCAGAAGTTGTCTCACCATTTAGGTAATCTACCAAGTCTCTCAACAGAGGGTCTGAGAGCTGCTGGTCTGAAACACTGGTGGTGGTTGCCGGTCCTAAGAAAGCATCCTAGTCATCTTCCTTCATAAGCGCGTAAAGAGGTGCCCGTGACAAGCAGTCTGCGTCAAAATGCTTGCGACCAAACTTGTACACCATAGTGCTGTCGAATTCTTGTAGGCGTCAGCTCAATCGTGCTAGGCGGCTGGAAGGATCTTTCAAACTAGCAAGCCAGCAGAACTCACGCTGATCGCTTAACTACCTTGAATGCTCGACCGTATGGGTATGCATAGAACTTCGAAGCGGCCAAGATTATCGTGAGGCATTCCTTCTCGGTAGTCGAATAATTGGATTCGGCTTTTGAGAGAGCCCTGCAAGTGTAAGCGATAACTTTTTCTACTCGAGTATTCCTTTGAACTAGGACAGTATCTATACCCGCGCTGCTTGCGTCGGTATAAATTTGAGTCTCAGCGTTGTCAGCCAAAAGCTCGGTGAGCTTGGATCCGAGGTCTTTGATGGGATTACTCTATGTTCATTTGGGGAGTCGATGCCCAAAATCATGTCGACTGAATACTTCTGCACAACCAAGACGCTCGTGGGGTAAGTACGCCAATTTACGCTTAATCTTGCAGTGCATCGCATTGATGGAGTAATGAGGTTACCACCAGTGGTACGACTGAGCAGGCCATGATTAGCGGTTGTAGCGTTCCTAAGCTGGGATGCTAATGGTTCGCTGATGACTGAATAGTCATCTCCGGTGTCTACTAAGGCAGTCGCAGTGCGACCGTTGACAGCAACTTCGAGGTCGCTTGTTTGCGTCCTCATATTGCACGTGGGCCTTGATGTCCGATGTCGGCTCCGTCGTTTGTTCAGGTCGCGGCCGGGGCATACCGTTCTTACTTCGCTGGGCGGTGGTGTCGGCTTCCAATGTGGTCGGGTTGTCGACGACATTGTCGTGTGGAGCGGTGGTGAGCAACGTGGAACTGCGGGAACAGGACGGTAGCGTCGAGGGCATGGAAGCGACACGTCGGGATGCAGAGCGACGTAATGCAGCTGCATATAGTTTATGGTTGCTGCTTCTTGCAGTAGAGCTGTCGGCGCCGTCGCTTCAGGGACACCCAGTGTCTGCTGGACGTCTTCACGGAAGACGCCTGCGAGGGTCGCTACCTGGGGATGGTCACATGGTGGCAGCAAGCGGCTGAGTTCCTATCAGACGATCTCTCGGATAAAGTACCGAAGGCTGTCTTCGCTCGCAGATTCGTTGCTGTAGACCCTTACGCAAGCCGGTTCGAGTTGTATTTTGTAAAAGCGAATCCGGGTGTCCCACGTTTTCTCGATGGTAGATGCTTAGATTGCATCTTCCTCCACTGTTTTTGGCGGATTCCTGACAAAAAGAGACTCTAACGCCTCGCAATAAAACAAAATCACTCACTTACCTGCGGTTATATTAAGGTGGGAGCGGAGAAAGGGGCGCTTCATCTACTCAACGTAAACTAGGGCAGGCTCGTTTGTGAGCTGAAGTCTTGATATAAGGGGACCTTGGCTGTTTATTTCCGTAAGACACTTGCAAAGGCAGTCAAAAATTCTTTCTTGAAAATCTCCCAATCCTTCAAAGCTACATCATGATTTTCGAAACATATACTGGAAGATCCCACAAGATAAAGTAGACATGCCTTAGCTTTGTTGCGTCATTCCAGGCATTGGACGTTGCCACACTTTCGAATAGGTCAAGCTAGTCTTCCCAAACCTCGCCTGTGCGTCCTTGGAGGCATGGGGGCTCACGGGGGGGACGAAAACCAAAGATACTTTCTGTTCGGCGGGTGCCATCTTCGTGTTACGTCACGGTGTCGGGATTAAGCACCTTCAACAGATGTCATGTTGTGGCGACAGTACTGTTGGTAAAAAATGAGGAGTTGGTCTTCACAGGAATCAACACTTTATTGGGCTCACTTGCACCAGCAAAAGAACTGAACACCTCGGTGGCGGCGGTAGCAACAATCGTGCACAGTGGTAGTCGAACTAAAAACTCAGTTTCAATTTTCACTGATAAAGCCCCCAACAGTACTAGCATGACATGGAATATTGTAGAAACACAGCGAGCAGGTCAACGAGATGCGTCCCGACTCATCTTGCATCTCAAATAAAATGATAAAGCGTCGTCACGCGACAATGAGCTTGAAAAAATACGGTATGCAGAATCGATAAATGCGCTAGACTCACAATGATAAGGCCGCATAATAGCGGTGATCGAATAAGAACAAATAAATATTGAATTAAAATTCCATGGTCACTGACCAAGGTCGAAACAGGAGAGACGTTTCGGGAACGCTACGGCCCCTTTGTTCATGAGGCAAACGGCGGATGGCCCCATGTTTTTGTAGCACTTAGATCTGTTTTCAGTGGTTTGGCATAGATAGGATGCAAAGTTCCATCGTTCCTGGTTAGTGTGTTAGACGTTGTCTGGATAATAAGGGACTCAAGGTGTTGGCGAGTTTATGCATTCTTTTTAGTTGTCAACATCTTGGCATCTTCCCAGTTCATCTCGTGGCCACTTTTCTTACATGTTCGGCGATTGCATTCGTTGACACTTTTTCTTGCCATTGCTTGAGCTAAATAGGTATTTAAAAAGCACAGTTAAAACTTTCGTTTGGCTTAATTGAAGCCATTTTCGGGCCAATGCATTCGGGCGGTTTGAACACGAAATGCCTCGCTTCCTAGTGGGAATAACGCCACGATTTGAGCAACAAGCCCCCTTCAGCATAGATCAGCATTGAGTGCTCATTGTGTAACAATCAGAGAACAATTTTCAACCCAACCAAGGGTAGCGCTGTGAGATTGGGGTAACCCATTCGAGTACTGTCCTTATGTCAACTGGTTTTTAAAAACCCCTAATTACCAAACTTCACCCGGGGTCCTTAGAGAACACTGTAGGTGTCTTCTTAGAGAACATCTAGCTTTCCTGAAGCAGGACGTTGATATAGGTCAAAGAATGCAATGATACCTGTCTATAATCCCCATATTTGTTACTCGAGCCAGTGATTACCGACTACCTCAACCCAATATTTTGATCAAATGTGTTTTATTTAATTCCCGCAAAGACGAATGCTTAATCATTTGTAACAGAAAGATGCAGACAAAGAGTATTCCACATATTCGTAATGCATAATCACTGCATGATTTATCCACAGGTAATAAGCAGCGTTATACAGCGCAGAAACCACAATATAGAAGCAAGTGAGTCGAATGTACATTCTGACTGCAGTTAACATCTCTTTTATGTGCACAGGTGAGCTGATAGATCTCTATTTTGAACCAAATGAAATCACCTGCCTGAAACACTGCCTTGTTTTACGAGGCGCAGAAAATCGCTAATAAATCAAAGATATCCCAGTCAACATATGGAGTTGGTTGTTCAATAACTTACCATTGATAAACTGAAGTGACGTCACTTTAACATCTTTGTCACTATGAACGAAAGAAGCTGCAAACATGACAGCTAGCAACAAGACTGTGGCCATAGCTCTCGGCGTAGTTTCCTTGTCGTTATCCTGAAACACGAGAACGATTTCTTGTCTTCTAAGCGAATGTTTGAGTTCCCGAAATACGGCAATAAATGCTATGTAGAAGTTGAGAAGTTATACCTTGCTGAAGGTAAACTGAGAATGGTAGCTGCTCTAGCACGAAACCTTGACTCTTACTAAATAGAAGTCTGTATATGTTGATATAATTTTTCTCTCCAGTGTTCACTCATTTATGCCTTGAAATATTTGTGTCCTCACATGTGTAATTGCGCAAATACGATAAACTAAACGTCATCTCATGGAGTTAATTATGCATATTTTTGACCTTATTAGGCGAGCGACAGAATCATCATGGCTTGTGCGAAAAATTGTTTACGACGGCTAGGGTTAACTATTTATAGATTTTGCTACCATCTATCGAACTGACCCCTTTATGCTCTTTTGTTTACAGTAGAATCCAGGTGTGCACATACTGCCAGTATAGCGCAATTCATTTTGCTATTCATATTGATAATGCTTAATCAGACTCGCATTGACTCCGGATCAACATTACTTGCGTAGATTTTGTGTTGTATGACCTTGAAGGTTTGAAATATGCTTGAATGGTTGAAAAATGAATATTTGGTTAGATGCGCACATTTTGTGCAATTCGGTTTCTAAATAGCTTCCACAAAGCTGCTACACATGTTAAGTGGAATCTACATGAGATTAGGACTGAAATTGTTCTTTGCAAACCAAAGTACGAAACCAATACCACGTCCTTGACTTATTTATGGCATGGCATGATTCTTATTGCTGTCCAGAAGGTAATAAGAGACGTGCTACAGCATAGAAAGACAAACAAATGGTTGAACATCCCACTGAACATAACGCGAAATATATATATATATATATATATATATATATATATATATATATATATTATATATGAAGCAAAGAAGCCAACAGTCGGCGAGGCCAAGGAAAGCGTTGGGGATGGTACTTTATGTTATTTTTTTTTTTTTAATGTTTACTTGGATAAGCACAGAAATTAGTGATGTAATCTGTTTAGGGGAAAGATAATTAAACACAAAGTAGAAGAAAAAACAACGTGCCGATGGTGGGATCCGAACCCACGACCTCCGAATATCGCGTCCGGTGCTCTTCCAACTGAGATACATCGGCCGCTGTCCCCCCTGCTACTTGCTTGGGTATTTATGTTGTCTGTATACGAACCTTGAGAGTGTTCACCAGCGCCACCCTCAGCCATAGCGGCAAACGTGGAACGTCCTTTGTTACCGCCCGCGTCACGTAGAACGTGATCAAGAGCGAGGGCGACCGCTGTGCTAGAACCCTCTTACGCTACCTATGGCTTCAAGACTGCCAGAACCGAGGCCCCCGTAAGCTACAACCAGATCAATTGAGGGGAAATGAGGGTACTCGTTATAATACATGAAGCAAAGAAGCCAACAGTCGGCGAGGCCAAGGAAAGCGTTGGGGATGGTACTTTATGTTATTTTTTTTAATGTTTACTTGGATAAGCACAGAAATTAGTAATGTAATCTGTTTAGGGGAAAGATAATTAAACACAAAGTAGAAGAAAAAACAACGTGCCAATGGTGGGATCCGAACCCACGACCTCCGAATATCGCGTCCGGTGCTCTTCCAACTGAGCTACATCGGCCGCTGTCCCCCCTGCTACTTGCTTGGGTATTTATGTTGTCTGTATACGAACCTTGAGAGTGTTCACTAGCGCCACCCTCAGCCATAGCGGCGAACGTGGAACGTCCTTTGTTACCGCCCGCGTCACGTAGAACGTGATCAAGAGCGAGGGCGACCGCTGTGCTAGAACCCTCTTACGCTACCTATGGCTTCAAGACTGCCAGAACCGAGGCCCCCGTAAGCTACAAGCAGATCAATTGAGGGGAAATGAGGGTACTCGTTATAATACATGAAGCAAAGAAGCCAACAGTCGGCGAGGCCAAGGAAAGCGTTGGGGATGGTGCTTTATGTTATTTTTTTTTTTAATCTTTACTTGGATAAGCACAGAAATTAGTAATGTAATCTGTTTAGGGGAAAGATAATTAAACACAAAGTAGAAGAAAAAACAACGTGCCGATGGTGGGATCCGAACCCACGACCTCCGAATATCGCGTCCGGTGCTCTTCCAACTGAGCTACATCGGCCGCTGTCCCACCTGCTACTTGCTTGGGTATTTATGTTGTCTGTATACGAATGTATACGAATGTATATATATATATATATATATATATATATATATATATATATATATATATATATATATATATATATATATATATATATATATATATATATATATATATATATATATATTTATATATATGTATTTATATATATATATATATATATATAAATATATATATATATATATATATATATATATATATATATATATATATATATATATATATGTATTAACCTAAGGCAAACCATTTTGGTACCATAACTAAAGGTAAGGGCAGTTGGCGAGCTGCAGGTGTGCAGCCATCTTTGTAGGCTCTATAATTCAAATTATCACCGGGTTGCCGAATGTAGCGTTCCGCTCAAGGTGTGGTAAATAGACTCGAAATAAAAAACGCTGTAATGCTGGTAGGTTAAATGCATGTAATAAGCCACATGTTGATGTTCCGTCTGTCTACACACCCTTATTTAGTTAAACATCATGCCGCTAATATATAAGAGGGCATTGGAAACACGTTAAAATAACTCCTCAAGTGATACAGTCTCCCTTCAGAGGTTTGTTATGAATATCGCTATTGTGGGTGCAGCAGAGACGCATTTCACGAAGTTAATTTCATTATTCATACAAACTAGCCCGTACCGCAATGCTGAGTTTTCAAATCTGTGTAACAATTGTTTCCCTTTCTGTCACAATCAGCTCGTAAGGAAAGAGGCGGCCAGAATGCTTTGTGGTGAGAACTGCGCTGCATGGCTTTGGGGAGAAATTTTAGGAAACGAGAATCAAACCACTTTAACTAACGTTCATAGTGCTATGCCAATGATTGCAAGCACATATTTTTTTATTCTTCTGAATGCGAACACGAATAAGCAATTGACTAGGCGCGTTAGGGATATCAGTGAAGGTTATATTAATGAGCAATTGTTTTTATTCATTCTGATCTACGGTCCGGAAGGCAAGGTTCCTTAAATGAAATTAGGACCCAACGAAAACAAGTAATGAGAGCAATGTTGAATGTATGTTTGCAAAGCCTATTTTTACATAAGTCTAGTGTCTCACTCATTGCTCGAATATAGGCCAGTCATTTTTTTTACAGTTGTAGTGATGTCTGACTCTGTTAGCAATAACCTCTACTGGCCGCAGCACATGTATGTGCTCTTCCAGCGAAGGCAGTAGTCCACTCTTTCCCGCATATTGACCCCGTCATGCCTTGCTACTCCCAAGGTCGAACCAGGATGTTTACGTTTCTCCGCTAGTCACAGTTCTATGTTTAACATAGTCCAGAGAAACGCAGGTTAACTATTGTGTCTCGAGAGCTGCCATTGCAATTCTAAAAGCTGCTGTATTTGACAATCGTTTGCCGCTGGTGGACCGACCTACCGTTCAGGCTGCAATGCAATGATAGTATAATGTGTGTAATGTATAGTCGTGAGCAAAAGTGGTATACAATACTCGGCCGGTGGCGGAGCTCAAAAAAACTGCATCCCAACTTTATCTAGCAATAGCTATCTAAGATCAAGACAATCGTGGTGGTGCCTCATTTTATCTACATGCATGCATCGATGTAGCTGCCCCCTACACTCTCGCTAGAGGGCATTCCGATGCAGTTTTACTGAGCTCTGTCACTGTCTGAGTGTTTACCACTTTTGCTCACGACTGTATACTGGAATGTTTGCAGTTGTCGGTAAATATAAATACACATAGGGTAAGTTTCTTCAAATTATGATGTCGAGCTAACATATGGTATACAGATAGAGGAAACAAGGTGTAAAACTAGCCTCCCAATTTCGTTTACAGCTACCTCAAATCAGTAGATGCGACCGTTAGGAAAGCAAATAGTAGGGCCCACAGATGCTGCTAATCGAGAAATCTATTTCCCCTAAGCGCTGCCAGCCATGCGACGGAAAGCTATCCTTGCATAATAACGGCTTGAGGGGCTAGTTGGTGCTGCATCGTGTGTTGTATTCTAGCTCACTGCATTCGCAATGACATGGTAATAACTCAAGGCAAGGAGAAATAAGATACTTTTCACGTGGTCTGGGGAGTGCGAAGCCTACTATTTTTTGCTTATGAGATGTTTGTCAACCAGCGTTGATTTATGACCTGTTTAAAATTGCTTTATAGCGGACAGGTTACAAACGTGGAAAACCAAGTAGCCTTGCCTTCTTGATATCTAAACCCATCTGCGATATATGCAGTGCTCTCAGCAAAGTAGTTACGGATCGATCGAGCATCAGAGGCACAAGAATAAAATACGGTATGCTCCATTCTTTCCCTACAAAAGGAAATGTATAATTTCATAGTGGGTGGAACATAATGTGTAATGTAGGATGTGACAGCTAGGTCGTTTTTAACGTTCGCTGTTAGATATACCGCTGAAATAAGGCCTTCCCGCACTTGAAAAATATATGTTCACTCTTTTTTAGGTTTCTGGCAGAAAATGTAGTCAACTGAGAAGGCTAAAAACTACCACTTTTCCTAAACCAAAGTCTTTAGGGGGAGAGTGTCGCTTTGAATCTAGAAGACAATTGCTTTCTCGGAACATCTAACCGGCACATGGTAAATCGTTTTCAAACATCTCTGGCAGAACGAAAGGCTAAAGAGAGCTATAAAGCGGTACTAGCAACATAAGCTTTTGAAGACCGCTTTCCAACTTCTTTTTATTGATAACAGCCAAGTAGTCAATAGAAAACCGAACCTGTAAAATGCCTAATGATTGCTCTTTATGCAAAGAACCTTGCAGATTTTCTTCTCTTTTGCCAGATATTGCCCAGCGTCATTTGCAAAACTGTACGCAAAAAAGGATCACCATGGTGCCGGAAAAGAGGAGCCTTGAAACAATTTGTCGCAGGAGCGGTTGAGCTATCCCCAGGCGTTTGCTTTTATTAGAAATAGGTTCGTGTGACTCGTCTCTTCCCAGACTCAGGCTCAAGTGAAAACCGGGAACACACCCCCCAATTTCTGCACATCAGCTCTGTCCATACGTGCTACCTGCAGGTTGTTACATATTTTGACAATGAGGAACATATTGCCTACAGTAGTTCGTGAAAACATGGAAATGTTTTTTCAGACCCACTGAACAGCTTTTTCACGAGGTTTCTTTTTTTATATCTTCCAAACTTCGCCCTTTTCACGGTAATAATCCAATGAACCTCAATATACTTTATCGTTTAGCAGTCCACAGTACGTTTTAGCAAACAACTGGCGTTCTTTTCCAAGTACCTTGTCAAAACTGAGCACACTTGCTCCAGATGACTACAATTTTCAGTGCCTTACAATATGCATTGCCCGTCTCGACAGCTTTCTTAGCACATTTTTGTCAGTAGAAAACACTGCAATGTGATCAGCGTATGAAATAATACTCAAGTCACATATTTGTTTAAAACCTCGTAACTTTATATCTTGCAAAATTTCAACAAAAGGGCTAAGGTGTCATCTGCACACCAGGGGAGACTTTTGACGTCCTTGACAGTTGACAGTTGTCGTCTGAGTCACTTTGAAGCGGCTGTGGGCGCCAGTTTGTACTTTGAGACAAAGAAGACAGATGGACAAAGCACATACCTGTGTTGTGTCTTTTGTGTCCCCTCGTCTCAAAGTTCAAGCTGGCACCCACAACAGCAATGACAAACTTGCCGGGATGAATGCCATTTTGCAGTTCCAGAAGCTATCTATCCGCTCCTTGTTTATCACTAGGTTTGCTGACAAATCTTTGCAAAAATGCTGCAATTTCATTTTAAAGGGCAATTTCAACTTTCGCATGATGTAGAATCGAAAAACATGTTGGGTGTACAACGCCGGCAAACGGCTTTTTACGCCCATTTGCAGCCAAGCCACTAGACCGCTTCATGCATCTTAAACATCCAACTACAATCTCAGCCACGTAAAAATAGTTGTTATTGTCGGCCTTCGGGTTCCAGAAGTCTGGTGAGGTACTACAAGTCGTTGTATCCCTCCCTGCAGTCTTTTCGCTAGACCTTTCTTAAATAATTTGCAGTCTACATTAGTCGGGTAATTACTCGGTATGAACTTAGAGCGGTTTTATTAGATAATTTTTGGGTATCAACATTATATGTAGGTTCCTGATTAATGATGGCCTTTCCCCAGCATCGCGCACTTTAATGATTAGTATATGTAGAGCTTCTTCAAGCTTCTCCTTGAATGTAATAAAAAGCTGCGCATTATCCATCAAATCCCATTGTGTTAGGTTTGGGGGGTTTAAGGTTTCAAAGAAACTCAGACTCTGAGAGACGCCGCAAAGAAGGACTCCGAAATTTCGACCAATTGGGGTTCTTTAACGTGCACTAACATCGCACAGCACACGGGCGCCTTGTTTTTCGCCTCCATCGAAAAGCGGCCGCGGATGCCAGGATTCGATCCTGCGCCCTTGTGAACATTAGTCGAGCTCCGTAACCACTGCGCCACCCCGGCAGGGCACTCCCGTAGTTTTACCTTCCGTTATGCCATCGATTGCATTTCTGAGTTCGTCAATGCTTATGGGAGCTTCAAGGAGGGCTTTGATCTCGTTTTTTAGATGGGTCATCACTTTTATATACTCATTGCGAAGCTGATTCTGCGCTGTTCCACAGCGCCAGGGCCATTCGTCGTAACATTCGAAAAGTGCAGGTTTTATCAAGTTGGCATCTATGAATGATGGTAATTGATCGTTTACTTCCTTTCTCGACGTGTACCTTTTTTCGTCACTCAAAGACCGGTTTGGTGGCCTTTGTCCCTGCCACACGTGCTCCCCGCTTGAGCTTATCTCTTATCGCTTAGCTTATCTCTGCGTCCTTTCTAGGTTGATATCTCCACTGCGCTTTTTATTTTCCTTATCTCGCTTGAAAACGGGCTCGGCTAAGCACTTCACAATGGCAGTAAGAAGTCTAACCTTGCACTGATGTTCTCTTTAATGTTTTTCTCATTGCATAAAATCGACGATCTTTCTAATAATCCCATAATTATTTCATTAAAGAGCTCTACGCAAGGCAAATTATTCCGACCTTGGCACGAGCAACCCTTGGCAACGAACATGACATTGACTTCCCGTAGCCCCCGCTAGAGTGCCGCAGTGGTTGCGGTGCTCAACTACCGTTCCCAAGGATAAACGATCTAATTCCGGCCTCGGCGGCAGCTTTTCAATGGGAGCGAAAAGCAAGGCGCCCTTGTGATGTGCGATGTCAGTGCACGTTAAAGGTCCCAAGGTGGTAGAAATTTCCGAAGTCTCCCACTACGGCGTTTCTCATAGCTTGAGTCGCTTTGGGACGTTAACCTCACAAACCAATCAACCAACCAACCAAATAACCAAATGGCACTAGTAAATTTTCATTTCTGTTTTTTGGTCTAATTGAGAACAATACTTATCTGTGGTGACTGAATGCAACATGTTGGACCTAGCCACTATACCACAGTGGCACGAACGAATAAACAGTGGCTGCCATGCTGATGGAACGAAAATGGTTGGTCAGCACTTTTTACGCAATATATGGCACACATCTTCTAAACCACTTTATTGGTCAGCTCTGGCTAGGAACTGCGCGCTTTGATCAGAAACGCGCATTTATTTTACTTCTGTCTTCAGGACAGCACACATAGTTAAACTTCACGAGTGAAACAATGCCCCTTTCGTACCTTGGAATGAGTTTAGTAGACGAAATATTTTGAGCCTGTAATATGCATTGGGCGGAGAAAAAACAGAAATAACTCGCGATCTGTAGCCACAGTATGCAAAATCCTCGACGGTTGATCGTCCTGTGTCGCCAACAGTAACGTGCTACGTACTACGTTAACCTGTCGATGCACACGCTCGTTGCGTACCCTTCATCGTGGGTGTGCACAGGATGAACAAGCAGAGGCATTCAATACAGTCACGTCATTTTCGCAAAGACCGATTTCCTCGGCGTATGCTTGGTCCATAATATTCTCGCTGGAGTTATCGGCTCCTTTCGGCGCCGCAATATTTGCATAGTTTACGCACACTGGTTTACATTGTGCCCAAAGCATCAGCAGTGCGCACAGTGCGACACAATATTCACGATGAATATGTCCTGTTCAGTGACAGTGCAGATTAAGTGGCGTTTGCCTGTAACCACCACATGCCTTATGATGCCCCCAATTCCACTGACGCTGTAGGCCTTCGACCGTTAGCCCTGGCTTTATCACCAGGCTCACCTAGCTCATCGATGCGCTTTTGTGTGTGATGCACAGTACATGCCGCCGTTTCTTAAAAACCTCGGGAAGTTTCTCATACATGGCAGCAGCACTTAGCAAATTATATCTACAACGTTGTGCAGAAGCCAATAATACTGCATACGATATTCTTGTTTACTTGGCTCCATAAGCAGATAAGCACTATTTTTCATAACTTAGTCGCCATCGGGCAGAATCTTAGTCGCTGCTGAGCTCGATATGTAAGAGCTCATGCATGCTTCATTTGCAGCGCCCCGAAAGTGACAACTATAGGGATCCATAACAACAGCGCGACAGACGGGCTGTGAGTCAGCGCTGTGTTGTCGTCCTTTCTTCCACTTCCCGTCTGTCGCGCTGTTGTTATGGATCTCCGTGCACACCAACTCGCCCAACAACTGGTATTGTCGAACTATAGGGAGCATTTCAATACAAAACAGCATGGCTTGAATCTTTCTACACAAAAGGGCCTCCATTTTATGTCACTATGCTGAAAACAGTGTTTAAGTGCACGAAGATGTAGGTATCTGTGGCAAAACAACTTGGTACCTGGTTTCAATTAGCAATCCTGCTAAACGGCTAGGCTGAGCCGTTGACACCGCTCCGATGGAGCATATTCTAACCCGTCCTTTCGCACCGGCGTTCCGAATTGGAAACTTCACTGTACTGCCGCCGGATTTTTTAGCTTTAGTCCTTTTACTTACACTTCTACATTTTCTATCTGTGCAAGATTGAAGATGGCGGCCGAGTATGTGATCGATTATCGTAGCCTTCCATTCCAACGCCACGTAAGCACCCTTCTAAAAGCTTAGGTGGTGTCCAAGGCATGTCTATCACAGTGGCTAGGTTGGCTCGTCACCATATGCATGATAGCATTACCAACTGCCCTCCAGACCAAGTGAGAGTAGTGACAACATCGCCACGCCTTCTAAGAGAAGATCGCTGGCAGCCATGTGTATGAAGTCGTTAACAAATAGCAACTCATAGCTACTATGTTGGGACACCACCCTAACCATGATATTATCACACCATGGGACCACCAAACAAACCTACGAGGTGGTGCGCCACCATAATGATACAGTAGTGACCTCACCACAGGTTCACCACCCCGCCCGCGCGCATGGCCGCCGGGCCAGCAACTATCCCCTGTGCTGTCGCTCATATATATATATATATATATATATATTGGGTGGAACAGTGCGAAAAGACGGAACACACAAGAAGAGACCCTTGGTTTCAAAAACAAAGATTTTGTTTCGCCATAGGGACAAAACGAGGAGAGATATTACTGAGGCATATTACATCAGTAAGAAGCAGTCGCAGTGTGCCAGCCAGCCTTCATTGGTGCTTATCGAAAAAGAGGTTTCTTTTCTGGATAATGTTTGGTGATAATTTATATTATAAAACGGGCCATTGGGAAGAACGGAAGGAGGGGCTTGTATGTTTGGTCTTGCATGATAGGGTTTTTCATGTGGCTGATGAAGGAAGAAGATATCTCTTGAATTTTGCCTGGTCAAGGGTTTCGTCTTTTGTAACATCATGTGACATATTTTTTGTATAATTTTCCGCTTTCTTCCTAATAAAAAAATTAGTTGCGAGTACGCGCTCGTCTGTTGGGCGTCTCTTGTAAGTTTCGTCTTTTCACGCTGTTCCGCCCACTATGCAATTGTACCAACTCGCCCAACTGTCCATATTACTTCAATATATATATATATATATATATATATATATATATATATATATATTGTAACGGATGAAATGGTTTAAATACAGGTGAACTTTGCATGAAGGACGGACGCACACGGCTCAGAAAACCCGGATAAGTCTGCGCGCGCCTCGCTTCCTCCGCTTCTTCTTCATCTGCTTCTGATGCTCCTCAGTGCAATTCCCCCGGGACACACAATTCTCGTCCACGAGAAAATTAGGCAGATCGAAGATAGCACGGGAACAACTTGATAGCCACGTGAACAAATTGTGTCTTGCGGGATCGGCGGTTATCTATCGTGACTTTGGAGATGACGTAATTCACGCCATTCAGTTGGTCTAACACGACGAAGAGGCCATCGTACTTACAGAGAAACTTCTCATATAATCCTCGCTAGCCAATAGGCGTCCAAAGCCAGACGCAGCCTCCAAGGGAGTAAGCAACTGCACAATGATGCAGATCGCAGTGTTCTTTCGAGCGGCTTTGAAAAGCCAGTGTGCGTAAGCTGGCTCTACGACGGGCTTCTTCGGCACGGCATAGTGTATGGGAAACATGGGAAAATGGGATGATAGTGTCTAAGAAAAAGTGGGAAGTTCTTGCATAGAGTAAATAGAAATAATAGCCGGTAACTTCATTGATTGCAGTGTTATAAGCGTACGTCACAAACGGTAGCGCTGCATCCCAGTTGCGATGGTCAGACGAACGTACATGGACAACATGGTTGTCAAGGTGCGGTTGGTGCGCTCGGTGAGACCGTTGGTATGCGGATGATACGGTGTCGAGTGTCGGTGGTGTGAACCACAAAATCGGATAATTTCTTCCGCGACATCAGCAGTGAATTGCCGACCACGATCACTTATAATAACACGGGGTGCGCCATAGCGAAGAATAACGGAATGCAAAAGAAACGAAGGAACATCGGCAGCCTTTGCGGTAGCGAGAGCAGCGGTCTCCGCGTATCTGGTAAGATAGTAATCGCAGACGGTGACCCAGCGGCAGCCCTCTACAGTCTTGAAAAGACCGAGCAGGTCAATTTCAATCTTTTCAAAAGGTGAGGTAGGTGGCTTGACGGGTTGTAAAGGTCCGGCCAGCGTGGTGGTGCGTGCCTTAAGTCGTTGGCATTCATGACATGTCGCAACGTATTGCTTGGTGGTCTTATAAATTTGTGGCCAATAAAAATACTGGCCAATTTGGTGCAGGGTACGACGGACGTCTAGATGTCCAGAGGTGCATCATTGTGCATTGCATGCAAAACTTGTGCACGGAGACTTTTTGGGACGACCAAAAGGAGGGCAGCACCGTCAACTGAGTAGTTCTTCTTTAACAAAACACCATCTTCGATATAAACTGCGTTGTCTCTGCTCTTCCTTCTGCCTCTTGTATAAGAGGCTGTAGTGACCGGTCGTTGCTTTTCTCTCGCTTAAAGGTCGCCATACTAGGAAACTTCGACGCGATTGACGCTAAACACCCGTCGAAGCCGTCTTCATTGTTAATGGAAGTCGGCAATGGGTGCCGTGACAACTTGGGCTCTTCTCACACACTTGATAGAATTAGACAGACAGTCTACTGGCCCAACATATCCGCTGTTGTTAAGCGCTATATCAAAAGATGTCTCCAATGTCAGCGTCGAAAGGTTCCAAAATCAAAGCCTGCAGGCCTCCTCATGCCCATAATACAACTACGCTCACCGCTTGATCAAGTCGGCATGGACCTTGTCGGTCCTCTCCCTCGGCCCTCCGGCGGCAACTGTTCTATAATCATCGCCACAGATTATCTGACTCGCTATGCCGACACCAAAGCGCTACCGAGTGCTACAGCATGTGAACCTCCCATCTGAAGTTGCCCTATTGTTTCTACACCAGATCATGCAGCGGCACGGTGCTCCTACCTGTGGACGGACTGCCTTTACTTCAAAAATGATGCCCGAAGTCTTTCATCACAGCGGTACGGTGCATCGAAAAGCTACTGCTTACCATGCACAGACCAATGGGATGACGGAAAGGCTTAATAAGACCATCGCGGACACGCTGGCGATGTATGTCGACGCCCATCACAAGAATTGAGATGCCATCCTACCTTATGTGACATCATCATCATAATCATCATCAGCCTGACTATACCCAATGCAGGGCGAAGGCCTCTCCCATATTTCTCCACTTAACCAGGTTCTGTGCTAGCTGCATCCACTTGACCCCTGCGAACTCCTTAACCTCATCCGCCCACCTAGTTTTCTGCCGCCTCCTGCTACGCTTTCCTTCCCTTGGAATCCAGTTTGTTACCCTAAGCGACCATCGTTTATCCCCTCTTCCCACTACGTGTCCTGCACATGTCGATTTCTTCTAGGATGGACAGTTGGGCCAGTTTCCATCTCTTCCATTTCTAATTCTTCTTCTTGATTTCCACTAGAATGTCAATAACTACAGTTATTCCTCTCACCCACTCTGCACGCTTCCTATCTCTTAATGTTACCTACCATTTTTTGTTCCATAGCTCTTTGCGTTGTCCTCAACTTAAGTAGAACCCTTTTGATTAGTCTCCACGTTTAAGCTCCATAGGTGAGTACAGGTTAGATGCAACTGTTGTATACTTTAATGTTGAGCGATACCGATAGGCTGCTAGTCATAATCAGCGAGTGCTTCCCAAATGCGCTCCATCCCAATCTTATTCTTCTTGTTATTTCCTTTTCGTGGTCCGGATCTGCGGTTTATACCGGTCCTAATTAGACATATTTGCCTATTACTTCCAGTGCTTCGCTACATAAAGTAAACTGCTGTTCCTTCCCGAGGCTGTTGAACATTACCTTAGTCTTCTGCATATTGATTTTCAAGCCTACCTTTCTACTTTTCCTCTATAGGTCATCAATCACTATTTGCAGTTCATCCCCTCAGTCATCAGCAAATCGCAGATTACTGAGGTATTCTCCATCTGCCCTTATCCCTAACTGCTTCCATTTCAAGTCTCTGAATAGTTTCTCTAAGTCAGTTGTTAATAGTTCTGGGTAGATCGTGTCTCCTTGCCTAAAACCTTTCTTTATGGGAATTTTTCTACTTTCATTATGCAGAACTATAGTTGCTGTGCAGTCACTATATCTTCCAGCACTTTATCGTACGGCATGTCTACTACCTGATTTCGCAACGCCTGAATCACTGCCGAGATTTCTACTGAGTCAAATGCTTTTTCGTAATCAATGAATGCAAAGTATAAGGGTTGGTTATATTCCGAGAATATTTCTATAACTTGGCTGATGGTATGGATGCGATCGACAGTAGAGTACTGTTTCCGAAAAGCTGCTTGACCTTTTGCAAGATTGCAGTTTAAGATTGTCCTGATTCTGTTAGAGATTACGTTAGTGTATACCTTATAAGTAATAGACAGTAAGCTGACTGGTCTGTAATTTTTAGGGTCCTTAGAGTCCCCTTTCTATGGATGAAGATAACGTTTGCATTCTTCTATGGTTCCAGTACCATCGATAAAACCAGGCACTGCGTATACAGGGTGGCCAGTTTTTATTGATAAAGCAATACTACTTTCACTTTTCAGCCTTTCGTGTAGCGAGGCAGTAGCTACCATTGACCTTTAGCGTTACCTTTGACGCGCCGCCAAGCACAGCTGCACAAAACAGGGGCCCCAACTCGCACCCCGAGAGGCGGTAGCTACCAACCGAGGCCTAACTCCCGCTCCTTCCACGAGAGGCGCTACAGCCGGTGTGATGTCATCCATGAGACTGCTGTGAGACCGCTTAGAATGAAGTTTGGGGCGGCGGTTCGTGTACGCCCTTAAATACCGAGACTTAAGCCCAACGTTGATCTACGGCCGGGCGGAGATGCAGTTGTGCCACATGCTCCTAAATCTAAGAATTATGGGGCTGCAGCCGCAGCTACCGCCGGGGGTGCAACGTTGGATACTATAGGAGGTGGCCTAGCCGCAGGTGGAACCAACGCAGTCTCCAGGGATGCTTTCATTTCTGCTGGCGTAAAGAATGCCGTTGCAGCCGGTGCTGGAGCGGCAGTTGTAGATTCTGCCTTAGCCTGACCCGCAACCAAGTGTATCGTTGCAGTCACGGCACCAACAAAGTGTATCATTGCAGTCACGGCACTCCTTGCCTCGATACATAGAATAACCAGGTAGCACCCCGCAATAAACAATAGTTGAACCATATGCCGTGGCTAGAGTGAATCACTGCATAACCATAAGCATAACCACAGGCACCCTCAACCAGCTACACCACCAGCTGAACCTAGACGCAGCCATATCAATTGCTTTTGCAATTGCCAGGCTTAACCAAGCTAACCCACTGCCAATTTTCTAGTACATCTCCCTCCCCCGTCCTTCAACAAATCTCTAGTTATCTGATCCTCTCTAGCTGCTTTGCCCCTTTCCATAGTTTCTATTTCGTTCTTGACCTCGTCCTTCGTCACTGATGGAACGTCTGACTGTTTTTCTCTACCGCCAATTTCATTACGGTTCTGACTACTTAGGCGCCTGACTGAGCATTTTCACAGTACAACCTTGGTGGTTTTCAGACGTATGGTGCGATCATCTACGTCTAGGCTCAGTAGCATCACCACGAAGACTAAAGAAGAGAGCAGATACTACAAGCACGAGCCTAAAGTGCTACCTTTGGTGCTCTGTCCTTCTGCTTGGTGTCAAAATATTTCCCACGAAGCAGCTGCAATCGACGTGTTCTGATAGCAGCGCGGGATGTCCACTCTGTTTTCTGTGGTGGGGAGAAGCCCTAGATTGAGGTCTCGGAGGAGTTGCCTGCCGGTACTGGTCACCGACAGCCTAGCAATTTGGCTTGTTCTGTGGGCCTCAATGAGCTCCCCTATTGTATTATGGATCCCAAGTTGGAGCAGGCGCTATGTAGACGCTCTGGCCGGGAGTCCTAGAGCCTTTTTACCGCCCGAGGCATCGAATCGAGCGTGCCACGGTCGCTCTTCCTCAGCTTGAGGTAGGGCGCCACGTACACCACACGACTAATGACAAACGCTTGAACCAAGCGAACGGTTTCTTTTTCAATAAGTTCATCGTGCTTCCCGGTATCCTGCCCATCATCCTAGTCATTTGTTCGCAGATGGACTTTAATTTTTTCACGGCTGTGGCATTGTTACTCCGGTTATCAATTTGCAATCCCAATATCCGAAGTGCGCTCATCTCTGGTATCGGAATTCCGTTTACGTAAATTTGTATGTATTGTTCTGGGTCTTTATGCTTTGCAATGTGCAAAAGCTCTTAATTATTCGAAGCGCACTCTAGACCACATTTTTGGGCGTAGTTTTCTTTACCGAGGCGACCTCTTAGAGGGCCTCTTCCATCTGCCCTAGGTTGGCCCGGGACGACCAGATAAAGCTATGAATAATCTCAGAGGTCAGAGGAACCTTTCTTGTGTACGAATAACCGAGAACTCAAACAATGAGACTGGAATGTTGCTAAAAAAAAGCGGTGGGGCTGCTTGTAAAGATTTGGACCTTTTTGTTCATTTACCGCTCTGGAACCGAATTTAGAGTTTGTAACTCGCGTTTCATACTTTTTGCAAGTCGCTGCTCAGCGACAATGTTTGGGCGGAAAAATGACGGCTGCTTAAGTAGCCATATAATTAATGTTATAACTGGCAAACTAAGTAAAATATCGGATGACTTTTCGGCTCGCTTTTTCTGTCATGACGTGGTTTCATAGAAGCAAAGCACATGTTGTGACATCTGAAAGATGTTAGAAATCAGAAATAAAGCGTTTGATGAAGTAATGCGAAATGGAATAAATTGAGGACGGTTTTAATAGGCATCAGGAAAGTAACCATGGAGGCGCACAACCCATGTACTACTCAAGCCGCAATGAAAAATAAAAATCGATATATACAAAAAAAAATATTGTTTGGATTTGTTTGTTGCATTCAACATCCCAAAGCGACTCAGGCTATGAGACGCACAGTGGAGGACTCCTGAAATATCGACCACCTGGAGCTCTAACTTGCACTAGCATCGTACAGCACACCCGTGCCTTGCTTTTCGCCTCCATCGAAAAGCAGCCAAGGAGGCCAATATACGATCCCACATGCTTAGGAGTAATCCCTGCGCCGGCCAGTAGAGAAAAAGATTTATTTTGGTAGCCGCATTGCTAAATCTTTATTTTCGACTTCAGTGTATTAATAAAGGGTTGCATTAACAGTAAAAAATAACATATTCAGAGACGGAGCGATATGCACACGGCAGTGTGTATTTTCAACAGCTTCCGTAAAATCCCACTGATGCGATTTCATCTCAAGTGCATCGGTGCCATAGTGAGCCTGACAGTGGCCATGTATCGGCATATGCATGCCATTTTGTATCATATAGATATATACGATTGAAAAATGTCATTTTTCCTAATTCTCGTTTCGTTTTGCACGAAAGGTAACTATTACTTTCGTGGGCACCGACTTGACGTAGGAACTGAGTTGCTTACGCACAATCCATGTGAAAACTAGGTCTTCACGCTTGGTGACGGATACCCAGAGGTGGCTGTGAATGGATAAGTTACTATTTTAGCACACAAATGCGATTTTAAAATCAACCAATACTTACCCTATCAAACTTTTTAACTATCAGACAGAATGTCTACTGTCGTTATGAAAACTTTAATATTTCGAAGAAATGTTCTTTATGCATCAGCGCTAAAAAGGCAGCGTCCGTAGCTGCTTTCAGCTCGCAACAAGCTGCCTCCTAATGCTGTAAATATAAAAGTAGAAACTCTGGTGTCAAAATTTAAGATAATATACGTTTGTAGGTAGATGAAGGTAATTTCGCTTACAAATATATCCAGCACTGGTCACCACAGCTGCCTACGGAAACAGTAGACCATTATAAATCATTGCTATTTAACCACTCCTCTGACAAATGACTAATCCTAATGTAGAGGAGTATAAATAATTGCTTTTAACATTCCTTCCTGAACAAAAATATCGACCTATCAGCACTACAGCTTTTCTGTTCAGTATCGGTTTACGCATTTATGTAATAAGGATGATAATAATTCGAGTGAGGAAGGCAGCGGTGGCGTAGCAGTAGAACATCCGCCTCTCATACAAGAGGACCGGGGCTCAAATCCCAGTGCCGCGCAATTCTCCACCGGATTTAAAAATAAAAAGATAAAATGAAATCCGCGTGTCGATGGAATTGCATAAACAGGTTTGGGGTGCGACCTGATGCCGGAGAACACCTGCGGCAACGCACTCCCTCACCAGAACAGGAGTTGGCCACCCTGGCGCAGTAATCGGCCATGCCCTCTCATGATAAGCTCCATAAAACCCCGGCCCTCAGTCACCAGCGGCTGCGGAACAACTGACCACGGCGGCAGTCAGACCTGTGACGCAGCAGGGGGTGCTAAGATCTTCTGGCTCCGCTGGACAGGCCGCCATTCGAATCTGACCCTGGCAACGTTTAACGTTAGAATCCTAGCTAGTGAAGCTAGCTTAGCAGTACTGTTAGAGAAACTACAAGGTAAGTAATGTGATGTCATAGGGCTTAGTGAGGCTAGGGGGCCGAATGAGGCATATACTGCACTGAAGGATGGGCATGCACTGTGTTATCGAGGCTTACCAGAAAGGCGACAACTAGGATCAGGTTTCCTTGTCACTAAATATATAGACGAATTCTATAGTATTAATGAGAGGGCGGCAGTCATCGCCGTTAGGCTCAATAAGCGGTATAAACTGAAGGTTGTACAGGCGTATACAGCTACATGTAGTTATGATGACGAGGCAGTTGAAAGCTTCTACGAAGATGTAGAATCGGCAATGCGAAAAGAAAAAACGCAGTATACTGTACTAATGAGCGACTTCAATGCCAAGGTAGGGAAAAAGCAGGCAGGAGACCAGGCAGTAGGTGACTATGGCATTGGTTCTAGGAATAGGAGGGGGGAGTTACTAGTTGAGTTTGCAGAGCGCAATAACTTACGAATCATGAATACCTTCTTCAGCACACGCAATAACTTGAAATGGACATGGAAAAGTCCTTACGGGGAGACTAAAAATGAAATTACCTTCATAATGTGTTCAACGCCCGCCATTGCGCAAGATGTAGAGGTAATTGGGAAAGTGCGATGCAGTGACCACAGGATGGTGAGGTCCCGAGTTAGCCTAGATCTGAAGAAGGAACGCAACAGATTAGTAAGAAAGAAACCCAACAACGAATTAGCGGTGAGGGGGAGGGCAGAAGAATGCAGGATCTCGCTACAGAATAGATGTTCGGCTCTAGCTGAGGATGGCGGTATTACCCTGGAAGCAATGAACAATAATTCCAGAGATATCATTACGGAGTGTGCGGTAGAAGTAGGCGGTATGATAGTTTGAGAGGATACCGGTAAGCTGTCCAAGGAGACGAAAGATTTGATTAAGAAACGCCAGAATATGAAAGCTTCCAATCCAACAGACCAGATCGAATTGGCCAAGATATCAAAGCTAATCAATAAGCGCAAGGTGGCTGATATAAGGAAGTATAACATGGAGAAAATCGAGCATGCTGCAAAGAACGGGGGAAGCCTTAAAGCGGTAAAGAAGAAATTGGGCATAGGCAAAAACCAGATGTATGCGATAAGGGACAAGGCGGGCAACGTCATTAACAATATGGACAAGATAGTCAAAGTAGCCGAGGAGTTCTATACTGATCTCTACAGCAGCCAAAGTAGTCAGGACCGTAACGAGATTGGCGGCAGGGAAAAACAGTCAGACGTTCTACTAGTGACGAAGGACGAGGTAAAGAAAGCATTAGAATCTATGAAAAGGGGAAAATCAGCTGGAGAGGATCAGGTAACTACAGATTTGCTAAAGGACGGGGGAGGGAATATCGTGCTAGAAAAACTCTTCACCCTGTATACGCAGTGCCTGGTGTCATCGGCGGTACCGGAACCATGGAAGAATGCGAACATTATCCTCATTCATAAGAAAGGGGACTCTAAGGACCTTAAAATTACAGACCCATCTGCTTACTGTCTGTTACGTATAATGTATTTACTGAGGTAATCGCTAATAGAATCAGGACAACCTTAGACTGCAATCAAGCAAAGGATCAAGCAGGGTTTCGGAAACGGTACTCTACTATCGATAATATCCATACTATCAATCAGGTAATAGAAAAATCCTCGGAATATAATCAGCCTTTATGCATAGCATTTATTGATTACGAAAAAAGCATTTGACTCAGTTGAAACCTCGGCGTTGATGCAGGCATTGCGAAATCAGGGGGCAGACGAGCCGTACGTAAATGTGCTGGAAGGTATATATAGTGGCTGCACAGCAACCATAGTCCTGCATAAAGAAAGTAACAAAATTCCCATAAAGAAAGGTGTTAGGCAAGGAGACACAATCTCCCTAGTACTATTCACAGCTTGCTTAGAGGAAGTATTCAGAGACTTGGAATGGGAGCAGTTAGGGATAAGGGTAGATGTAAAATACCTCAGTAATCTGCGATTTGCTGATGACATTACCTTGCTAAGCAACTTGGGGGATGAGCTGCAAATAATGATTGATGACCTAGACAGAAAAAGTAGAAAGATAGGCTTGGAAATTAATATGCAGATGTCTAAGGTAATGTTCAACAGCCTCGGGAAGGGACAGCGGTTTACTTTAGGTAGCGAAGTACTGGAAGTAGTAGGCGATTATGTCTACTCAGGACAGGTAGTAACCGTAGATCCGGACCATGAAAAGGAAATAACAAGAACAATAAGATTGGGATGGAGCTCATTTAGCAAGCACTCGCAGATTATGACTAGCAGCTTACCGGTATCGCTTAGCAGGAAAGTATACAACAGTTGCATCTTACCCGTACTCACCTATGGGGCTGAAACGTGGAGGCTAACCCAAAAAGTTCTACTTAAGTTGAGGACAATCCAGAGGGCTATGGAACGCAAAATGGTAGGGGTAACATTAGGAGATAGGAAGCGTGCAGAGTGGGTCAGAGAAATAACTCAAGTTACCGACATTCTAGTGGAAATTAAGAAGAAGAAATCGGCATGGGCGGCACATGTAGTGCGAAGAGAGGATAATCGATGATCGCTTAGGGTAACAAACTGGATTCCAAGAGAAGGAAAGCGTAGCAGGGGTCGGCAGAAAGTTAGGTGGGCGGAGGAGTTTAAGAAGTTCGCGGGGGTCAATTGGATGCAGCTATCACAGAACCGTGTTAAGTGGAGAAATATGGAAGAGGCCTTCGCCCTGCAGTTGGTATAGTCAGGCTGATGATGATGATGATGAATTCAAGTGACCTTAAACTTAATTATGTTGCCGAAATGCTAACGTTGAGCACTGTAAGGGATCGTAGTTTTTTCACCTACAGTGGCGCCAGCGAAGCGTCTGTAAGTTTTGTTGGCAGGAGCAACATAATGTTTCACCATTATTAATTTTGCAGCATGGACATGTGAGTTTTAATAGGGTACCCAAGCGACATAATAAACTTGAATCAATTTTTCATAAAAAGCTTAGAAACAGCTGTTTTGACCTATCTGCTGTGGTCAAGAAAATGGGAAAAATAAGAGCTTAGTGACGCGCGTTGTTACACGTTTACTGCTTCGCAGCTAAATTACCCGATTTTAACTATTCCTAGAATTTCTACCGTAAGTTTTTTTTTCAGTATTATTCCTTAGAAATGTTTTGCTCATATACTACACTTAGGCGTAATTGTACTTGTAGATGTACTTGGATGCCAGTTGCATTAAAAGATTTTGGAGACCGGTGAGTTTTGAGTTTCAACCGGCATTTTAGCGCTAACAAAACACTGACACAAGAGACAAGGACACCAGATTGGCACTACTGCACCTAATTTTTTGCAAGCGAAATATCAACAAGATATAATGTAGAACGTACATGCAAACATAAAAGAACGACGCCTCATTCACGGGAACCACTCCAGATTACTCATATATCTTACGCAAAAAGAGCCAAAGACCTATAAGTAGCACAGCCTGTCCTCCTTTCTTTCATGAAACACATTAAGTAGGTCGCGTGCCTTCTTATTACCGCTCCTCCCTAGAAAAAGTGATTCTGTGTTTCGTTTAACTGCGCATTATATCTGCTACACCGAGAAAAAAGCTTTATTGGTGCTCAACGATCGCAAATATTGCGGCGCCCATTCATTAACTCATTTGCCTATCTGGCTTGCACAGGCCTTGCCATACGTCAACGGAATTCGATAAACGACCTCATTGTAGCACTTTACATATTGCTTTTCATTCTTAAGACCCCAGACAGACTAATGTGTTTACGCATCACCGTCTTGAATGCTTCTGGGAAGCATTCCCCCCAGCATGCACCCTCATCATCTATTTACAACGTGGGGGCAGTGCATAAGACGCTAGCGCTGAACCAGCTTATTGCTGGAAAACAAGGAGAATATAGCTCCCTAAGTTGGCTTCTCGATACTGTAAATGTGATATTTCTAGCGTCAATGTAACCAAAACGCGCACGGAATACACAGCCAGCGTCATCTCCTACATTGAGTAGAACAGGCAGTGAAACCTGCAGTCCGGCTAGGAACGAGGAATTGCTCTTGTCACAGTAGAAGAGTACCGGAAATGGGGGGTAGAGGCGCTCTACAAGAACCTTTTCAAGGACCTTGACTACTCTCTAATGTCGCAGGAAATTTATAGCGAGGTCACAAGAATGGAAATAGATGAAGAAGAGGAGCGTAGTCTGGGAAGTGATCATAAACGTATTAGTCTGCAGATGGGGCCCTTGACGAAAAGAGAAATTATTAGACAAAACCCAAACGCAAAATTAAACGACGATAAAATAGCGTAGATAGCAGCAGACATAGAGGAAGCAATAGAGAAAAGCCCCATGGAAGATTGGGATTATGAACAGGTAGAACTACTCATGAGGAAAATTAAGGAGGTTAAAGTAGCAAACCGTTGAAATGGAAAGAGGAAGCCACCGAGCTGGTGGAATAAGGAAATCAAGGAAGTATTTACCAATGACGGGCTGCTTCAGGGGAGCAGATATATGCCAACCAATTTGATCGGCTCTCCTATCAAAACCAGTATTGGCATACTACCTTGTTTACTGGCATTCAACGGCACTCAATGGCTACTCAATATCTTCCACCCAAGCTCACTCACTGGTTGTTATATCACGGCCATCCCGCCAAGCTCACTGGCCATCCAATATCTTGTATCCATGCTTATTCACTGGATATTCACAACTGGCATCCAGCCAGATTTATCGGCTACCCAATATTTTCAATCCAATCTTGCCCACTGGTCTTGCATTATTGGCATCCAGCCAGAGCAATTGGCAATCCGGCTAGTTGCTTTTTCGTGCAATGACTAATAGACACCTGCAAAGCCATCCCCTACTTATGCAGTGCAGATAGTTTTCATGCAGCTTTTTATTTAAATAAAGCATGCTGAGGATATCCATGCACAGAAAATAATACAGCTGAAAGGTTCACTGCATGGTGATTTATTAGGTGTGCACGTGTTACAGGGCATGGAAACATTTAGGCAGAACTCTTAGACTTCAGTGCTCCTCCTGTCTTTGCGTCCCTTGGCAAGGTGTTCTCAGGTCCCAGGTTGGAGGAAGGCGCTGCGTTCATCGCAGCTTCTTTTGTGGTCGGTTGTAGGGGCAGCAGCTCCATGCAGCCTTTAAAGATATGGACTTGAGCAGCGTGCATAACAATGTATTTCTTTTCGCAGATTGCGCCTGGAAATAAAAGCAACATTCATAAATCCTATTAAGACAGAACACTTTTGGAAAGTGGAAGTGCAGCTAGACCGTGGAGTAAAAATGCAAAATAAAGCACTACCTGTTGGCCTTCAGGCAACTTTCTTGTCTGATTTACTCAGGTTGAAATAAGCTGCATGCTCAGTGAGGCCGGCCATATTAACTTGGTTACATTGGTTGCGACATCTGGCAGTGCACGGCTTCCCATGTGGATGTGTTGTTGACGCTGGAAACATAAAACAAAATGATATTTGCCTTTATCTATTCGTTAAACGGTAGTCAGTGCTTGCCCCCTTATACTTGTAGTGCCTTTGTGATCGAACACCTGTAGAAGAAAGACGCCGTGATAACTGGAAGCTTCAAATCAATAGCTTTTCTTTGAATAGATTGCCGCAAGAACTAAAAAGAAACTACAAAGGAAAAAAACAGACAGAAAAAATGGTAGTCGCACTCCGACCGCGGCTGCTAAATTTAGTGTGCACCGCATCATTACTGCAAACAGAACGTTTTAAAAGTTGTCAAAGCTGCAGCCAAAACAACGTACGACACAGATGCTTTGGGGTTTGTATGATACACTCGACCTGAAAAAATAAAGAATTCCGTAACTTAGCATCACGTTTGTTGTGGGAAGAAGTTTGTACGTGTGGTAAAGTATAAGAACTATGGTAGCAACTGTAAATAACCTACTTTAAGCGGCTATTTTATGACACTTCTACTACTCGGAATTAGCGCAAGAGAAAGATCAAACACGTGAATAAGCTACGCGTCGTTTAGACCATTCCAATAGCGCATTCAATACGGCAAATTACAATATTAAATATTCGCTCGCAACTAAAAATCATGCACCAGAAAGCTAGACTTAACTCTGACTTTTGTATACATTTTGTAAAAGAAACTGACCACTTCAGACACACAACACACGCGCGATGAAGTTGTAACCTGAAAGTCACACAAAACACGCGTCATGTTTTACAGGACCACGTTTTTCTTTTGCGATACAAATTGGCCACCTCTGCGCCGTAAATTTTGTCATTATGACCAGAGTTTATGCATACAAAATAGTGCGCTGAAAATACAGTTCAGAACTGACTGGCTTGGTGCGGTCGAAATAAATGACTTTCCGTTCTCGTAAGCATATCGGTTATTGACATGATGATCAAGGCTGACAACATACTGCGCCAAATAATGCAAGAAAAAAAGTATCTTACCGTATGGCTAGCGCAGATTTGCAGACCTCAGTTGCAACAATCCAAAATGAATGCTGCCACGCAAAGTACATCCCAGGGATCTGATGCTTTATACACCTGGTAAGAAAATGTAGCGATCTTACAAGGAGACAAAGCAAGAAATAATCTCAGCGAGCTCAGTTATGAACAAACAACTTAAAATGCTGGTGGTACTCACAAATATCCTCTTTCAGGCATGGCCATTAAAACGAATCGGAACTTTCAGAAGGCTTGGTTTTTCGGTTCTGCTGTCCAAAGCTGCGGGAGCACGAGCAGCTCGAGCCGGTGGGGATTGTGTGGCCGACCAGAGGCCTCTGAATCAGCGGCTTGTGTCGAGTTGTGAGGCACGGTTGGAAGGGGGCAGAAGGATGGTTGTATTTTCTCTCCCTCTTTTTTTTTTGCTTGAGATCTGTCCAAAGAGTAGGCATAAAGCTCGAAAGGGGGTGAGAGAAATGAAAGAGGTCCCGCAGGACCACGTGAGCCCAGAAGGCTGCCGGCCAGGAAAGTTGGCGGGAAGGAAGGGAAGAGTGAGGGGGAGTAGAGTGGGGGGCATTGTGAGCAACGCCTGCCTAGCCGGAGGAAAGAGAGGGCAGTGAAGGTCGCTGCCCTTCCGCGATGACTGCTTTACGGGGAGAAAAGGTTACAAGACGGGAAGTTGAAAGCGGTTTGGAGAATTGCTTTAGTGAAGGCCCTCGGGCGGAGAGGCGACAAAAGGACGAGAGAATGGAAACCATATGTTGTTTGCGCCAAGCGTGTGAGGAGGAATGCGCAGAGTTTTGCCCTTGGCTTCGCTAAAACAACGAGGAGTGCGTTTGGAGCTCTTTGGTCGCCTCGACTGTTGGCTCGGTAACATTTTCAGTGGAATGAAAATTTCGCTATATTTTTTTTGTTAATGCAAAATACTTTTCACCTCATAGTTTCAAATAATAATCACATGTGTAAAACAATTTTCAGTTTTCACGGAATCGTCCTCGGTTCGAACAAATGGACATATTTTATTTTATTAAAGATGGTACACAGGTCGCTGTTCATGACGGAGTGCTATTGAAACGTCATCACGCGCAACTGAGCGATGCAACAGCCCGTATACTTGCTGTATTCCTATTAAGGAAAAGAAAAGCGAAAACGATCATAACTACGAGTACTTCAAGGTTAAAAATTCCCATGTTATTCTTTTTATTTTTTTTTTTTTCAAATCAGGTGGACATTTAGAGCAAGAAAAAATCCGCGTAGAACTAAGCGTGGGCATATCAAGAAATACAAAATACTCGACGAGCTATGATCTGAAGAACTAAATTTGCAGTAAAGAAGAAATAGAAAGAAAGCAAGGGTCAGCATTGAAACTATATCTACTAACTTGGGACAAGGTTGTCCTCAGAAAGAAGCGCGGTAGAATCATCTTTCAGCCCGCGGAAGCAGCGCTTGTGAAAGCGGCAGAATATTTCACAAAGGAACCCTAATTCTCAATCATGTGTTAAATTCTTCGAGAGTGGTGTTCTCTAATAATGCCTCAAAACTGCTGAAGTAACGCACTCGCATTACTTTTAATATATATGAATTGCAATTAGCTGCCTGGTTGACATGATGGGATATAATTATTTAGTTCTCTGAAGGGAAACGCCTTGGGTGCGGTGATTATATGGTTGGATAATAAGGCAATGAATGTTTGAAGAATAGTTTCTGAACAAAGTTTAGGAGAGCGCTGTCAAAGGCTGTGGTCAAATGCATCATTATGAGCCATATATTACAGCTTTCGAACAAAAATAACTGCCGTAAAGAACATGGTTATTATGCAATTTCAATTTTGTTACCATATATGCTGGCGACACATGTGCGCGCATTCATTACACTGTAGGTAATTGTTTTAAATTTTTATTTTTTTTTTCGTTTGCCTTTCCCAATGCAGTGCTGTTGATTTTTTTATTATCTTTTACATGTACACTACTTTTTGGCAGTGTGCGATTTACGTCGCATTAGAATACGAACCATTCCAGGACAGTTCAGATTTGTTTTCTTGTCAAGTGAATTAGCTATACATAACGTAGAATATATGTTGCTTGTATTTTTTCTTTCAGCTGAAATATTTTATGCGCTGCTGCACCGGTGGCCAAACTCGTTCAGTCTTTGTCTGTTGCTGAAGCCAGCAACAGCCAGCCCACAGCAGAGCGCAAAAGAGTACAGTACAAATTTGTGTTTAGTAGATATTAGAACTCGAAGGCCCTGAAAGCAGCCCAACATATCTGTCTATAAGAACAGCTAGTACTGAGGCGTGGTACAGTCGGTGCATATGCTGAATGCCGGAAACAGCTAGGGTAATGGCGAATCATGCAGTGCGTGTTTGATTGGATAGCGCGATCGATCTCTCCCACCTCTGCTTAGCTTGAACATGTTGGGTTTCTTTCCATCACTTAAAAAAAAGGCGGAAATAATGATGCTACGTGTGCGTGTTTCCAATCATGGACAAACGTTTACAGGATGTGGATTCACCGTCGATCGTTTCTGCGTTTACAATCAAAACGTGTTTGTTCAAGCGACTCACAGGTTCTGTTGCGTTCATTGCATTTGAGTACCTTGCGTTTCTTGACTGCGCAGGATTTTTTTCGCGGACACGCATCAATTAAATATTTGCTTGTCAGATCAGATGTGTGCTCGGGCGTGCGCGTATGCTTGTACTCGTATGCGTATAATTAGGCCCATGGAACGAAATCACGTGCGCGAGAGTTGTACGCGAGATGCGTTCGAGATCTGTGCATGGATATATCTGTGCATCGGATCTGTGCATTGATGTGTCAATCACTTTCAATCATCCTGATTTGACGAGATCAGAAAAACAAATCGTCTCCACCGGGAATCGAATTCCTAGCCTAGTTAACGCTTTAACCAACTGCGCTAAACCCTGGATCGCGAAACTAGCACCATACGTAATTCTCCTTGTCTACCGTGATGATAGCGACGAGAATGACGCTGCAATTAGTGATAATGACAATGATGACAGAATCAATGGTAATGACGCTGCGTTTAGTTGATAACGGTAATGATACGTAATGCACCATATGCAGTAGCATTAATCTCGCCTTCGCTAATTTCTGCAGTGTAGATTCCACGTACTGTAAGAATTTTTTCAACACTTGGCTAAAGTTCGGAACACTATCTGTGTTAGCTACGTCCAAGCGTGATCGACATCCGGGCCTCTAGTCTGCACGAATTGTCTCGAAGATATTATATGCAGAATTTTACATAACAATTAATCGTGCCTAAAGTCGTAAATAAAAGAGTTCTCTACCAAAATTGTCAAGTATAATCGCAGGTCATCCACAACAATTAGCGAATCACAAATATGTATTCAGAAAAATATATTCTACATTTTCCGTGATGGGCACTTCTGATCATTTTGTCTGGTCAGCTCAGTCAAACAATTTTAGGACAATCTATACATTAATCCCAATAAACATTATATATATGGCGGCCCAAATTACGTATGGCATATGAATATCTTCTACAGTTGAACGCAAACTGACGTTCGGGCCAGCGAAAAATTTAGTTCCGACAAAATTAGCCCCAACACAATGTCATATTGAGATGCAAGCATTAGAAATGTCTGTGTCGGTCAGAGGTGCTTCTACTTTTTTTTTAGCGCCGCCGCAGCCTGAAATGTGCAAAGGTGGCCAGCCATCAAAGCTCGTTAGACAATATCGACCACTAGAAACCACGATATATACAATATTGGGATGCCATCAAAGCTGAAGGGACCCCGCCGGGGTGGCGCAGTTGTTACGGCGCTCGACTACTGTTCCCGAGGACGCGGGATCGAATCCCGGCTTCGGCGGCAGCTTTTCGATGGAGGCGAAAAGCAAAGCGCCCGTGTGCTGTGCGTTGTCAGTGCACGTTAAAGAACCCCAGGTGGTCGAAATTTCCGGAATGCTTCACTACAGCGTCTCTCATAGCCTGAGTTGCTTTGGGACGTTAAACCCCACAAACCAAACCAAACCAAAGCTGATGGGACAATATTGACCAATCTAGGTCAAGATATATGCAATGTTGACAAGCCAATCATATTGGCAGAACATTATTGCCCAACCTATGCCATTAGGGTGCAATGCTGGCTAGCCATCAGAGTCCATCGAACAATATTGAACAATATAATGCATATGTATACATTGTTGGCAGGCCGCCATGACATGCGGGTCACTATTGACCAATATATCCCATGATTTATTTATTGCTGACAAGACAACCATAATGGCCGGACAATATTAACCTATTTATGCCAATATATGTGCAATGCTGTCCAGCCATCAGACCTCATTATGCAATATTGACCGCTATAATCCAAGATATATACAATGTTAGGATGCCACCAAAGCTGGTGGGGCAATATTGACCAATGTATGCCAAGATATATTCAATGTTGACGAGGCAACCATAATGGCCGGACAATATTAGCCAAGCTATGCCATGATATGTGCAATGCTGGTCAGCCATCAAGGCTCATTAGACAATATCAACCACTAGAATCCAAGATATTACAATGTTAGGAAGCCGCCAAGATTGGTTGGACAATATTGACCACTGTATGCCTAGATATTTTCAATATTGAGAAGCCGTTGTTATTGACCGGACAATATTTACCAGGTTATACCATGGTGTGGAAGATATTGGCAAACAATTGCAGCTGGTTGGCCAATAATGACCAGGCTGCCTCATAGTGTATACAATAATGGCAAACTGTTCAATATGAAGGGGCATTATTGACCGCTATTAGCCGGTTGAATGCCAATAACGGATATGGGTGAAGTTCACTGGGCCAATAATGATTATGGTATAGCGTGGCTGCACATTATTGGTAGCTCAATGGCACCATTGGGCCACTTGTGGGCCAGTAATCCCCAATCAATCCCCATTATTGGGCCGATGAAATGTGCTGCCTGGGTAGGCGCTTAGATGATAGTCTGTTCGTGCCTACAGAAGAGTGAAAAATAGATCTTTGTATTTGGCCTTCCTGGACATAAACGGAGCGTACGACAACGTAAACAGCGAACTCCTGTGGAACATATTAAAAGAGAAGGTATCGGTTATGAGATAATAGATTTCCTACAGGAAATATACCAAGATAACAAAGTAGAAACTACGTGGAAAGGGATAAGAAATATGGAAGATGTCAAAGCATGCAAAGGATTAAGACAAGGCTGTCCTCTATCACAGCTGCTGTTCATGTTCTATATGATAAACCTGGAACGGAGGATACAAGACAGTAACCTAGATTTTAACATGTCATATAGATTAGGTGGAAAGGCGGTAGAGCTGCGCCTCCCCAGTTTGATGTATACAGACGATATTGCGCTGCTAGCTGAGAGTCTGGAAGAATTGCAAACTCTAGTTAAGTATTGCGAAGATGAAGGGGACGCTCTAGGCTTCAGTTGCAGCGCAGGTCAGTAGAGTCTGATGATTTTCAATGGCTCAAATGATCAGGGTCTTAAAATACAAGTTCATGAAATACCTAGAGTAGCAAAATATAAATATCTGGGAGTATGGGTAAACGAAGGATTGGCATACCTTGGAAACCTTGAGCAATCATTTAAGGCCAAAGGGCGAAGGAATGCCGGAATAATGAAACATGAGGCATCGTGGGGATGCAACGGGTATCAGGTGTTGAGGGGTATTTGGAAAGGAATTATGGTGTCGGGGCTTACTGTCGCAAATGAGGTTTCGTGCCTAAAAGGAGAGATAAAGTAGACATTAGAAATAAATCAGAGAGCCGTCAGACGATTAGCACTGGGTGCCGAAATCAAAACCACAAATGAGGCGCTACAGTGAGATATGGACTGGTCATCTTTCGAAGTACGGGAAGCTCAGATTAAAACATACAAGGAGCGTCTGAGGAAATTGGACAGTAAAAGGTGAGCAGCTAGAGTATTTAAATACCTATATCTAATTGGCATTGACTGAAAAGGGAGAAAGAGAACTAGGAAACTAACTAGTAAATATACTGTTCATAAGAACGAAGAAATAAAGAGCGTTCAGCAAGAGTTGAAAAACACAGAAGGTAAAAATTGGATAACTTTTATAGAAAAGAAACAGAGTGTGGAGCTATACCGAAAGTGGAAAAGGCAGAGCAGCAAGGAAGCTTTTTTAGCAACTCAAGAGGCAGTGCCCTCCTTTTTGAAGCTATATCAGGGTACCTTAGAACATGCAGCTACACAAAGAAATTTAACCATGAAGATGACATATGTGCAGTATGTGGTATATCCACACAAAAAAGTATTCATCTTATACTCGAATATTATGGCATCCAACAGCGAAGTCGATGCAGGTGCAGTCACTATTCCTGGGGCCCTTGTGTTCGAGATACCATGCAGTGGCCGAGTGAAGGAACCTGCGATAAAAGCTAGCAAAAAACGATTGGAAGATTGGTGTCTGAAAAGCAGAAAAATAACATAATTCTAGCAGTGTGGAAACAAAAATTGAATAAATAGAATCATGCTTTATAGTTAACTGATCAAAACATAATTGAGAGGATAGGAACTGAGATGATAATTAAGATGACTGCATGATAGCAACTGCAACCACCCTGTTTTAAGGCTGATGCTCCTACATTCCATCCATTACAATATTTCATTCCGTACTGTTGGAATACACAGATCAGATTAACAAAAACATAGCATTAAGACAGAACTAGAGAGACAGGACAGAGCTACAACTGCAATAAGGCTTGCACAAAGCGAACATTGCTCATGAAGGCGACGAGGACAAATAAAAGTGCCCAATGTAGAAGATATAAATTTAAGATAGTATACTCTGTTAAGATCAGAGTAAAAAGCAAGACAGTAAATTTTTTTTCAACAAATTGGGTCTCACTAAGTTGGTTGATGCATTTGGTGGTACGGGGAGTTGGGCCTTCCGCACACACTAGGCACGCCATTTTGGTCAGTGGTCAGAGAGAACGGTACAAGGCAGCTCGTACTTAGCCAGTATCTGAAAATGCACCTAGTGTTCAGCACAACCTCCTTGAAAAACAGTTCAACTAACATCGTTGTTTTTTTTTAATTTTGAGGCTCACATAGACTACCTGTTTAAGTTTATTTCAAAGGTTCATTTCATTCTGTGCCAAAGGAAGAAATTTTCAGGTGCGTGAAAGTTGGCATTGAGGGAAGCAGTGCGGTGCAATTTCATAGTTATTCCGGTCTGTCAGTGGATATTTTTTTTTGAGCATGCTGATGTTTTATTTCAAGTTCACTTTTATTTCCTTAACAAGAAATTTTATCATCAGTGACAGGGTGCCTACATTTGTCTTTTCATGGCTCCAGGTTTATAACTTATTTTAGCCTTCATGGACGAGTTCTAAAAACGTTTTAATAGACTGGGCGTTTGAAAGCTGCTATATGCGCTGATGTGATTTTATTAGCTTAAATGACAGAGCTTCTCGTGGAATATGGAAGTGCTGTGCGTAGTGTTTATCTTGTATTGGTAAGAAAGGGAACCCAGGCAGCACCAGCCATCGGCCCAATATTGGGGATTGATAGGGGATTACTGGCCCACAAGTGGCCCAATGGTGCCAATGAGCTACCAATAATGCGCAGCCATGCTATAACATAAGCATTATTGGCCCAGTGAACTTCCCCATATCCGTTATTGGCATTCAACCGGCTAACAGCGGTCAATAGTGCCCAGGCATATTGAACTGCTTGTCATTATTGTATACACAATGAGACAACCTGGTCATTATTGGCCAACCAGCTACAATGGCTTGGCAATATCTTCCACACTATGGTATAACCTGGTAAATATATTCCGGTCAATAACAATGGCTTCTCAAAATTGAATATATTTAGGCACACAGTGGTCAATAATGTACAACCAACTTTGGCGGCTTCCTAACGATGTAACATCTTGGTTTATACTGGTCGATATTGTGTAATGAGCCTTGATGGCTGGCCAGCATTGCACATATCATGGCATAGTTTGGGCAGTAATGTTTTGCCAATATGGCTGTCTTATCAACTTTGAATATATATTGGCATGCATTGGTCAATATTGTTCTGGCAGTCATTGTGGCCTGCCAACAATGTGTAGAGATCGGCTTACAGTGGTCAATATTGTTTGATGGACTGTGATGGCTAACCAGCATTGGACATATCATGGCATAGCTTGGTTAATATTATCCGGCCATTATGGCTGTCTTGATAACATTGAATATGTCTTGGTATGCATTGGTCAATATGACCCCATCAGCTTTGGTGGCATACCAAAATTGCATATATTGGGTTACAATGGTCGATACTGTCTAATGAACTTTGATGGCTGGCCAGCATTGCACATATAATGGCATAAATTGGTTAATATTGTCCGGCCATTATGGTTGTCTTGTCAGCTATAAATAAATCTTGGCATATATTGGTCAATAGTGACCCGTCTGTCATGGCGGCCTGCCAACAATGTATACATATTGCTTTTTATTGTTCAATATTCTTCGATGGACTAGGATGGTTAGCCAGCATTGCACCCTAATTGCAGAGGTTTGGCAATAATGTTCTGCAAATATGGATGGCTTGTCAACATGGAAAATACTTTGACATAGATTGGTCAATACTGTCCCATCAGATTTGGTGGCAACCCATATTGCATACATCGTGGTTCCTAGTAGTCAATATTGTCTAACGAGCTTTGATGGCTGGTCACCACTGCGCATTTCAAGCTGCGGCGGCGCTAAAAAAGCAGTAGAAGCAGCTAGGACTGACACAGACATTTTTCAATATGCATGTATCTCAATATCACAAAGTTTTTAGGCTAATTTCGTCCCAAATAAATTGTTCGCTGGCCTGGACATCAGTGTACGTTCAACTATAGAAGATATTCATACACCATACGTAATTTGGGCTACCATATACATGTTTTTGGGATTAATGTACAGATTGTCTTAAAATTGTTGACTGAGCTGACCACACAAAATGCACAGAAACACTCATCACGGAAAATGTAGAATGTATTTTTCTGAATGTATTTCCCGTGATTTACTGATCGTTGCGAATGACGTGCGATTATATTGGACGATTTTGGTAGAGCACTCTTTTATTTATGATTTTAGGCACGATTAAATGTTATATAAAATTCTGCATATAATATCTTCGACACAATTCCGGCAGACTAGAGGGCCGCATATCGAACACGCGTGGACGTAGCTAACACAGATAGTGTTCCAAACTTTAGCCAAGTGTTGAAAAAATTCTGACCGCACGTGGAATCTACACTGCAGAAATTTGCGAAGGCGAGAATAATGATGCTGCACACGGTGCATCACGTATCATTATCGCTATCAACTAAACTCAGCGTCATTATCATTGATACTGTCATCATTCTCATTACCACTAATTTCGGCGTCATTCTCGCCGCTATCATCACGGTTGACAAGAATTATATCTGCTGCTTGTTTCGTGATCCATGGTTTAGCGCAGTTGGTTAAAGCGCTAGCTAGACTAGGAGACGATTCTGGGTGGAGACGATTTGTGTTTCTGATCTGGTCAAACCAGGATAATCGAAAGTGATAGACACATTAGTGCACAGATCCTGAGCACATCTCGGCAACAACTCTCGCGCATGGAATTTCTTTCCATGGGCCTATATATATGCAAACGAGTGCACAAGCATACGCACACGCTAGAGCGCACATCTGACAAGCAAACGTTATTAGATGCGTGTCCGCGAAAAAACTCCTGTGCAGTGAAGAAACGCAAGGTACTCAATTGCAAAGAACGCAACAGCACGTGTGAGTCGCTTGAACAAACACCAGTTGTAACGTTTGGATAGTAAACGCAGAAACGATCGAATATATCCGGTGAATCTACATCCTGTATACGTTTGTCTATGATTGGAAACACGCACGCGTAGAATCATTATTTCCGCCTTTTTTACGCGTTACAAAGAAACCCTACATATGTTCAAGCGATAGCAGAGGTGGGAGAGATCGATCGTGCTAGCCAATCAAACACTCACTACATGATTCGCCATTACGCTAGCTGTTTTCAGCATTCAGCATCAGCAGCGACTATACCACGCCTCAGTACCAAAGAGGATATATAAATATCCTCCTTTCTCAGTACTAGCTGTTCTTATAGACACATATGTTGGGCTGCTTTCAAGGCCTTCGAGTTTTAATATCTAGTAAACAAAAATTTGCATCTTATTCCTGTACTCTGCTCTGCTGTGGGCTTCAGCAACAGACAGATAAAGACTGAACGACTTTGACCATCGGTGTAGCAGCGCATAAAATATTTAAGCTCAAAGAAAAAATACAAGCAACGTATATTCTACGCTATGTCTAGCTAATTCACTTGACAAGAAAAGAAATCTGAACTGTACTGTAATGGTTCGTATTCTAATGCGACGTAAATCGCACACTGCCAAAACGTTGTGTGCATGTGGAAGATAATAAAAAAAAATCAACAGCACTACATGTGGCAAGGCAAACAAAAAAAATAGAAATTTAAAACAATTACCAACAGTGCATTGAATTCGGGCTCATGTGTCGGCAGCAAACATGGTATTAAAATTGAAATTGCATAATAACGATGCTCTCTATGGAAGTTATTTTGTTCAAAAGCTGCAATACATGGCTCATAATGATGCATTTGACTACAGCATTTAACAGTGTTCTCCTAAGCACTGATCAGAAACTATTCTTCAGGCATTCCATGCCTTATTATCCAACCATATAATCAACGCACCGAAGGCGTTTCCCTCCAGAGAACTAGACAATTCTATCCCATCGTGTCAACCAGGTAGCTAATGGCAATTCCTATATATTAAAAGTAATGCGATTTCGTTATTTAGACAGTTTTGGGGCATTTTTAGAGAACACCACTCTCGAAGAATTTAACACATCATTGAGAATTAGGTTTCCTCTCTGTAATATTCTGCCGCTTTGACAAGCGCAGCTTCCGCAGGCTGAAAGACGATTTTACCGCGCAAGTTTCTGAGGACTACACCTTGTCTCAAGTTCGTAGATATAGTTTCAATGTTGACCCTTGCTTTCTTTCTATTCTTTCTTTACTGCCAATTTAGTTCTTCAGATCTTAGCTCGTCGAGTATTTTGTATTTCTTGCTGCTCTATATGCCCACGCTTAGTTCAATGCGGATTTTTTCTTTCTCGAAATGTTGACCTGATTTGAACAAAAATAAATGACATGGAAATTTTAACCTTGAAGTACCCGTTGTTATGGTCGTTTTCGCTTTTCTTTTTCCTAATAGGAATACAGCAAGTATAGGGGCTTCTGCATCGCTCAGCTGCGCGTCATGACGTTTCAAAAGCACTCCGTCATGAACCTGTGTGCGATCTTTAGTAAAAAATATGTCCATTTGTTCGAACCGAGAACGATTCCGTGAAAACTGAAGATTGTTTTACGTATGTGATTATTACTGAAACACATAGGTAACGCATTTTGCATTAACAAAAAAAGATCTAGCGAAATAATTGTGCCACTGAAAACGTTACCGAGCCAACAGTCGAGGCGGCCAAAGAGCTACGAATGCACTTCTCGTTGTTTTAGCGAAGCTGAGGGCAAACCTCTGCGCATTCCTTCTCACAAGCTTGGCGCAAAGAACATATGGTTTCCATTCTCTCGTCCTTTCGTCGCCTCTCCGCCCGAGGGCCTTGACTAAAGGAATTTTCCAAACCGCTTTCAACTTCACATCTTGTAGCCTTTTCTCCCCGTGAAGCAGCCATCGCGACTTTCACTGCCATTTCTTTCTTCCGGGCTAGGCATGCCTTGCTCACAATGCCCCCCACTCTACTCCCCCCCCACTCTTCCTTTCCTTCCCACCAACTTCTTCTTCTAGGATCTGCGGGATATTCTTGAGGGGGGGGGGGGATAGACGCGGGTTATACCGGCCTAATGTCGCGGCGGCACTCTTGGCGTCCGGGGGAAGGGGAGATGGAAAATGGGGAGGGGTGGGGGGGAGCCAACTTTCTTGGCCGGCAGCCTTCTGGGCTCGCGCGGTCCTACGGGACCTCTTTCATTTCTCTCACCGCCTTTCAAGCTTTATGCATCCTCTTTCGAGAGATCTCAAGCAAAGAGAGAGAGAGAGAAAAAACAACGACTCTTCTGCCCCCTTCCAACCTTGCCTCGAAACTCGACTCAAGCGGTTGATTCAGAGGCGTCTGCCCGGCAAACAATCCCCACCCGCTCGAGCCGCTCGAGCTCCCGCAGCTTTGGACAGCAGAACCGAAAACCCAAGCCTTGTGAAAGTTCCAACTCGTTTTAATGACCATGCCTGAAAGAGGATATCTGTGAGTACCACCAGATTTTTAATTGTTTGTTCATAACAGCTTTCTGAGATTATTTCTTGCTTTGTGTCGTCGTAAGATGGCTACTTTTTCTTACCAGGTTAATAAAGCATTAGATCACTGGGATGTACTTCGCGTGGCAATATTCATTTTGGATTGTTGCAACTGAGATCTGGGAATCTGCGCTAGGCGTACGGTAAGATACCTTTTTTTTGCATGATTTGGTGCTGTATGTTGTCAGCCTTGATATTAATGTCAATAACCGATATGCTTGCAAAAACAGAAAGCCATTTATTTTGACCGCACCACGCCAGTCAATTCTGAACTGTATTTTCAGCGCACCAGAGTTTATGCATACAAAATATTGTATGCATAAACTCTGGTCACAAAGACAAAATTTACGGCGCAGAGGTGGCCAATTTGTATTGCAAAAGGAAAATGTGGCCCTATAAAACATCATGCGTGTTTTGTGTGATTTTCAGGTTACAACTTCATCGCGCGTGTTGTGTGTCTGAAGTGATAAATTTCTTTTACATGCTTTATTCAAAACTCATGGTTAAGTTGAGCTTTCTGGACCATGATTGTTAGCTGCGAGCGAATATTTAATATTGTAATTTGCCGTCATGAATGCGCGTTTGGAACGGTCTAAACAACGTGTAGCTTATTCACGTGTTTGTTCTCTCTCCCGCGCTTATCCCGAGTAGTAGAAGTTTTATAAAATATCCAGCAGGTGTAGTTTTACTATCATTTATAGAAAAACAAAAGTGCGCGGAAAGAAGATCTGCAGACGCACTTATTCTTACTGCTAAATTTGATTATTTGCGGAAATAATGGAAAAAAGTTTTCGTTCAAAAATGCACTTATCCACAGTTATAGATTGTTATATCGCACAGAAAAAAGGGGCTTGCCTGAAACATAACACTTTTTCTTGTACGTGCAAGAGCTTCTACTGTCCGCGCGAAGAACTCTATGAAAAAAAAAATTCTGAAAAGGGGATTCTTATTTACATTTGCTACCATAGCTCTTATACTTTACCACACGTACAAACTTGTTCCCACAACAAACGTGATGCTAAGCTATGGATTTCTTTATTTTTGAATTTTAGTATATCATATAAACCCCAAAGCATCTGTGTCGTACATTGGTTTGGCTGCAGCTTTGACAAATTTTAAAATGTTCTGTTTGCAGTAATGATGCGATGTACACTAATTTTAGCAGCCGCGGTCGGAGTGCGACTGCCAGTTTTTGCGTCTCTTTTTTCTTTTGTACTTTCTTTTAGTTCTTGCTGCAATCTATCCTACAAAAACTATTCAAAGGAAAGCTATCGATTTGAATCATGCAGTTATGACGACGTCTTTCTTCTACAGGTGTTCATCACAAAGGCACTACAAGTATAAGGGGGCAAGCACTGACTGCCGTTTACCGAATACATAACGGCAAATACATTTTGTTTTATGTTTCCAGCGTCAACAACACATCCACTTGGGAAGCCGTGCACTGCCAGATGTCGCAACCAATGTAAACAAGTTAATATGGCCGGCCGCACCGAGTATGCAGCTTATTTCAACCGGAGTAAACCAGACAAGAAAGTTGTCTGATGGCCAACAGGTGATGCTTTGTTTTGCATTTTTACTCCACGGTCTAGCTGTACTTCCACTTTCCAAAAGTTTTCTCTCTTACTGGGATTTATGAATGTTGTTTTTATTTCCAGGTGCCATCTGCGAAAGCAAATACATTGTTATGCACGCTGCTCAAGTCCGTATCTGGCTGCTGGGGGCTGCTGCCCCTACAACCGACCACAAAAGAAGCTGCGATGAACTCACCGCCTTCCTCGAACCTGGGACCTGAGGACACCTTGCCAAGGGATGCAAAAACAGGAGGAGCACCGAAGTCTAAGAGTTCTACCTAAATTTTTCCACGCCCTGTAACACATGCACACCTAATAAATCACCATGCAATGTACCTTTCAGTTGTATTATTTTCTGTGGATGGATATTCTCAGCATACTTTATTTAAATAAAAAGCTACATTAAAAATATCAGCACTGCATACGTATGGGATGCCTTTGTAGTTGCCTATTAGCCATAGCAAGAACTAGCAACTAGCCGTAGTACTAATTATTGAAAAATTGAGCACTATAATGTGCCGGATGGCCAATTGCTCTGGCTGGATGCTAATAATGCAAAACCCCTGGGCAAGGTTGGATTGGAAATATTGGGTAGCCGATAAATCTGGCTTGATGCCAGTGTGAATATCCCGTGAATAAGCATGGACACAAGATATTGGATGCCCAGCGAGCTTGGCGGGATAGCCGTGATATAACAAACAGTGAGTGAGCTTGGGTGGAAGATATTTAGTAGTCATTGAGTGTTATTGAATGCCAGTAAACAAGGTAGTATGCCAATACTGGTTTTGATAGGAGAGCCAGTCAAACTGGTTGGCATATATCTTGGCTCTTTGTGCGCCCCAATCAGACGCCAACATTGACCAGTATTGGGACCAATATATCCCAATATTGGACCAGTGGCGTTCCATTGATGGTGTGCTGCTTGGGAAAGGTTTGTTTTTTTACGAATGAACTTCATTTCACGTTTAATTTTAATTTAGGTGTAACTATGTTTGCTGGAAGGACGCACTGCGGGAACAAAAACGTCTGTGGGCATTCGCTAGCGTTTTTCTGCCATTCGCACTTGGGGTGTCATGCCCGCGTTCCAAGCATTGGAGTTTCAAAAAACTCATTGTGACGTTGCTTGCCGCAGGATTTCTAGTCGCATATCTTTAGGGAAGGTCACAAAAAAAAAACAAAACAAAAGGAACCTTGTCCAGGAGCGCAGGAGAGCGTAGAAAAGGGCGGTAAAGCATGTAGTAGTGCTGTTTGACCACAAGTCGTCCCACAGCATCAAGAAGTGTCCGAGCCAACAATGTGTTCTTGCCGTGCTCCGCACTCCCCATACGCTTCCATAACTATTCTCGCGCATCATTCGTGAAGATAGAAAGTAAGCTTATGGTCTCAAGCAGAAAAAGTGCTATGTGATATGCTGCACTGCGATCATTATGAAATCACACGTGTAGCAAGATCTGTACAGGCCAGACCGGCAAATGAGTTTAAGACCGCGCACCACAGCACTTGTGCTCTTGGAGCGCCGATACCCAGTCAAAAAAGACGACAAAAATTTCTGTAGTGCTACAGAAATGTTTGATGTTACTACAGATATTTCTGTCGCGACAACAGAACTTTTGTTGTTACGTCAGAACATTGTGTCGTTACGACAAAACATTGTGATGTAACAACAGAACGTTGTGTTGTTACGTCAGAGCCTTTTGTTGTTGCGACAGAACGTTGCGTTGTTACGTCAAAACTTTGTGTTGTCGCAACAGACAACGCAAACTTTTGACGTAACGACACAACGTTCTGTCTGTTGCGACAACAAAACTTTGTGATGTCGCCGCAGACAGCTAGTGTGCGAAATAATGCAGAAGGTCCAGAAGGCTCGACTTCTCTGATGGCGACAATTCAGCGTTAATATTGAGCTTGGTAGTGAGGGGAGACGGCTGATGTTTAGCATCAGCTGAAATTTCACAGATGCAGGGGCGCTCGCTGAGCGTGTGGATGGCTTTGAAATAAACAATGCAATGTGTCTAGGCAGTGTATGATGCTCCGAAATAAAGTTTGTAACAAGGAGGTGGGTAGTCCCAGCACGAAGTGTTACAACAGCACGAGCTACAAAGATTTGCCTCCCAAGGAGCATGGACGCGTTTCCTTCCGCAATTTCTGAGCGGTATGTTTGTCGTCAATACCAACTGTTACTAACTTGCTGGCTCCAGGGTGTAGGCGAACATCATCATCGTGGATGCGCAGTGCTATAACGGATCGTTCGTCTGCTTCTGTCGGGAGCGCAGGAGCAGTAAAAAAAGAAACTAGAACCTCACGGAGATTTAGAAGTGCTCCATAGTCACGAAGTAAATCCCTAGAATAAGTTGCCTGGAGCGCTCACCCAAAACAACTCAGCATGCTGAAAATGTAGCCGCGCGAATTCTATCCCAGCAGTGCATCTTTAAACCGGCATGTCTTAATGACCACCTGTCAATCGAATCTGGCGCGTGCCTCGGCCTCTTCACTTTTTGAGTTGAATTGCCAGTGACCGACTCATAGATGAATACTCAGCGCTTGAGTCCAAGAGGGCACTCACTACATGGCAGTCAACACACACTAGCAGGGCTGCAGAAAATATTTCGATATTGTCGATGAACGTGGGCAAGGTGGCAGTGACGTCGGTGAAATATGTTCGAAAGTGTGTTAAACAGCAGCCGCACCTCTGGAGGTCGCTGTTTATGTATTTCCGGCGCGGACTTGGAGACCTGCGTCTGGCTGTCTCGTAGGACGCTGGACGGATCGGTGAAAAACTTCGAGGAGAACGCGGCCGGAACTGACAGCTACGTGAGGCATTCTAAATTTCTTGCGGTCGTTCGCCATAACGAGGACGAGGTGCATTGGTCGTGAAGCCCTGCAGGATCATCTGACGGTAACAGCAGTTTTATATAGATGGCCTGGCTCTCCGCAATCATAACAAACGGGGCGGGGTCTGTCAGATTTTCGCAAAACGAACATCTTCCATGTAGGCTGTCAGGCCTGGTCACGTGGTGCAGAAGACCAGAACCGTTGCTAGGGTGATTCAGGCTTAGTAGGAAGGCGGGTCGCGGTAGGCGGAAGTGAGCGTAGAATATCACCATACCAGAGAGCCCAAGGATTCGCGGACGGTTGTACGAGGAGCTCCATTGCTTCATTTTCTTACCTTATGGCGTATAATGTTGCAAATAGAGGTGCGAGGCGACGGCTGGAGAAGCTCAGTGCGGGAATTTTTCAATTCATCAAGAACAATTTGCTCCCGCATTGAATGATCGTTGTTATCTCGTGCAAGCTAGGGGAAATGACGGCTGAGAGTTGAAGCGTGCGGTCATATTGGACGTGCGTTGCTGCTGTGCCCGTTCCATGGTGCTAGTTTAGCGGACCAATTCATCTACGGTTGGGGGGGGGGAGGCTACGAACTACACCAGCAACAATCTGCTGCTCAGCACCGTGCAATAAAAAAACGCACCTTTTTGGATTCGGCCATGTTCGGTTCGGCGTGCCGAAAACGTCAGGTCGTGTCTTCAACGAACATCATGACGCTTTCATCTGGCCTCTGAATTCGACAGGGGAGATCTTGGTCAGGCTTTTGCTTCTGTTCGGAGCTTCCAAATTCACGCAGAGGCTGACTGCAAAACTCCTGCCAAGTCGTGACGGTCGACACATTATTCCCGAACCACATCTTGCTGGCGTCCTCCAGAGCAAAGTAGACGTGCCGCAACATACGATGGCCCTTCTAGTCGTTGTAGGGCGGCGTCGCAATCGTAGTGGTCGAGCCAGTCTTGAACGTCTTCAAATGAGTCACCATGGAAGGATCTTGGAACTCGTGACGAATGGATGACGACAGAGGAGCTTGTAGCATCCAGAAGGCCAGCAGTTTGAGTGGCCGTTGTGACGGACATTCTGTCAGCGATGCAACTAATTTTCGCAGCCGATTCAGGTGAACGTCCTTGCAGGCGGTTGTTTGTTCAAAAGGCCGGTGGGCGCGGTAATATTGATTCTACTCTAGTCGCTTCCATCGGGGACTAAGGGCATAGGTCTACCCAGCACATGCACCAAATGTCACGCGTGAAAATAGAAGAACAGGAATAATTCATTCAGCATCCTAAGGACACCAGCGCACTTCTCTCTCTTCGTCTTCCCACTAGGGGCCATACCAGTTCCACAAAACGCGTGGCAATTTTCTTTTTATTTTACACAAGCTTGCCATAAACCATATTATAGAAACTCATGTAAATTATTTTCACTAAGGAACCGGAGAAGGCTCCCACTCTTGTCGTTATTGATGAGCCATTTAGGGAAGTCCTCTTCCCTTGTTGTGGTTATAGTTCCACTTCGCGCAGAATCTGTGTCCTTGATGCCCTTTTCCCTGCACAAGTCCACAGCAAGTGGCGAACATCCACTTCTGCAGCTGGTGTGGAACACTTCGGGCATATGGTTGGTCAGATGTCTGCTTGAGATTCCCATCGGCACGCTACCAACGGGATAAGGGCCGCCCCAGCTCTTATCCTTCTAAGGGAAACCTCCTCCAATCTCGTTAAGTTTTTAGGGACGAGGAATGTACACGGGGGAATGAGGGCACGTGTAATTTTCCTTAAAGAGGATGCTAAGATGGGAATAGCGGAACGTGCATCAAAAGGGGCAATATTCATGATGGACTACATATCTCAATTCCTAGGTGATTTAAAAGTTGCGAAAAAGAGCATGCGCAGAAAAGGTGCTTGTGCCACGACTTCAGCCATTATTTCTTCTACCGAAATACTAGCAAAGAGCAAAACTAATTTAACATTTGGCGTATTGAGCAAGTGGTGTGCACTATATGAGGCAACCAAGCAATCTGGACAAATCAATGCATTTAAGGTCAAAATACCTGGAAGTGTACAGCAGACATGACATCAAGAAAGGTGAAAGGAAGCTTTCACAGGCGGTTTCAACATTTATTATTGCATCATTTACAATCTTCTTTCAAAAACGACAACACAGCAAATGCGAATTCCCATTGAAAGCTTACTTCTGCCTGTTCTTAGAACCACACTTCGATGAGGATAATATATTATAAAATACCTAAGGCAATTTAATAATCAAAGCAATCACTCTTGTGACGCACATTTGAATACATCTGTCACTGAAATATTTCTTTCGAGCCGTCATTCTGCTACTAAACACGTACGGCTTATTTCTACATCAAATTGTGCCTTGTCATCAGCAAACCATATTTTATAGAGATAGGAATATTTTTTGTACATGCACACAAGCATCAAAACTGTGAAAAATGCGTCATCGCAACAATCGCAACTACCTGCTTTTTGATGCGCTAGTTCTACTGATATTAATAATGCTCTCACCTATTGGAAAAAGTCGAGTTTTTAACAAACGCTCTGAGAAAACATTTTATCTGAAATACATGTACAAATAAATGAATAAAAAATGGAAAGTCACAATGGTAGTAATAAAAGATAAATAATACAAAATAAACACTTTTTGTTTTCCACACGTAGTTTGAAAAACGTTACACGCGCAGTCACAACTCGTTCGCTCACTTCGGGTTACTCATCAGATCCGGAACACACCCTCCTTTATTATATAATTAATTACGCACCACAACATTATATTATGTCGTACAACTTCTTCGCTATAGGGACGAACTTACTTGAAACGGCTTCCGAAGAAAGATTGGCTCGCCCTCACGATAAAACCAGAAGGTTACTGAAGCCGTCGTGGCGAGTTCTCAGCTTGTATTACAAAGAAATTTTTAGACCACACGCAGCGATATTAACAGACCGTACCTCGTAAAATAGCAACAATTAAAGACAATATACTTCCAAGCAGCGTACACACATTCGCAAGCGATCAAGCCAGTCCAGTTTCTTCTTCCGTACTGCTGCCAGCGTTGCCACGGCGCGGTGCAAGCGCTGTACGACACTCAATTTATTTACCACTACTTCACGCCCTTCACAGCTTCTTTCGAAGTGCACATGTCACATATCAATTGTGTGGTTCATTCAAAGAATCAAAGTAAATAAAAGCTGTGCAGCGGAAAAAAACGGCGTTCAAAATCACACCGCACGACAACAAAGGCAGCATATTGCCGCCCATCTATCCGCTACTGACGACTTCGGATCGGATTGGATTGACCTGTCCGGGGTTTTTTTCTGGCATTTTTCATTTACTGCCACTACATCTATCTATCTATCTATCTATCTATCTATCTATCTATCTATCTATCTATCTATCTATCTATCTATCTATCTATCTATCTATCTATCTATCTATCTATCTATCTATCTATCTATCTATCTATCTATCTATCTATCTATCTATCTATCTATCTATCTATCTATCTGTCTGTCTGTCTGTCTGTCTGTCTGTCTGTCTGTCTGTCTGTCTGTCTGTCTGTCTGTCTGTCTGTCTGTCTGTCTGTCTGTCTGTCTGTCTGTCTGTCTGTCTGTCTGTCTGTCTGTCTGTCTGTCTGTCTGTCTGTCTGTCTGTCTGTCTGTCTGTCTGTCTGTCTGTCTGTCTGTCTGTCTATCTATCTATCTATCTATCTATCTATCTATCTATCTATCTATCTATCTATCTATCTATCTATCTACTATCTATCTATCTATCTATCTATCTATCTATCTATCTATCTATCTATCTATCTATCTATCTATCTATCTATCTATCTATCTATCTATCTATCTATCTATCTATCTATCTATCTATCTATCTATCTATCTATCTATCTATCTATCTATCTATCTATCTATCTATCTATCTATCTATCTATCTATCTATCTATCTATCTATCTATCTATCTATCTATCTATCTATCTATCTATCTATCTATCTATCTATCTATCTCGGTTCTGACAGCCTTGAGAGGTTCTAGCACAGCTTTCGCCCTCGCTTTTGATCACGTTCTACGTGACGCTGGCGGTAACAAAGGACGTTCTACGTCCGCCGCTATGGCTGAGGCTGGCGCTGGTGAACACTCTGAAGGTTCGAATAAAGACAACGTAAATTCCCAAGAAAGTAGCAGGTGGGACAGCGGCCGATGTAGCTCAGTTGGAAGAGCACCGGACGCGATATTCGGAGGTTGTGGGTTGGGTTCCTAGCATCGGCACGTTGGTTTTCCTTCTACTTTGTGTTTATCTTTCCCCTAAACAGATTGCATTACTAATTTATGTGATTACCGAAGTAAAAATTAAAAAACAGACAAAGTACAATCCCCAATGCTTTCCTTGGCCTCGCCCACTGTTGGCTTTTTTCCTTCATGCATTATAACGAGCACCCTCATTTTCCCCTTCATTATCTTCTTGTAGTTTACGGGGGTCTCGGTTCTGGCAGTCTTGAAGCCATAGGTAGCGTAATAGGGTTTAAGCAAAGCTATCGCCCCCGCTCTTGATCACGTTGTACGTGACGCTGGCGGTAACACAGGACGTTCACGTCTACCGCTATGGTTGAGGGTGGCGCAGGTGAACACTCTCAAGGTTCGTACACAGGCAAAATTAATACTCAAAAAAGTAGCAGGTGGGACAGCGGCCGATGTAGCTCAGTTGGAAGAGCACCGGACGCGATATTCGGAGGTCGTGGGCTCGGTTCCCACCATCGGCCCGTTGTTTTTCCTTTTGCTTTGTTTAATTATCTTTCCCCTAAACAGATTACATTACTAATTTATGTGATTACCAATTAAAAATAAAAAAAGTCAAAGTACAATCGCCAATGCTTTTCTTGGCCTTGCCGACTGTTGGCTCCTTTCCTTCATTTATTATAACGAGCACCCTCGTTTCCCCTTCATTATCTGCATTTCTATACATATATATATATATATATATATATATATATATATATATATATATATATATATATATATATGTACATTAGTTATTTAGTCGTCTTGTATTAGAGGATAACTGTGACCTTGGCGTAATGTGTAGTTGTCAGAGATTTTACAAATGGATACAAGTTAACAGTGAAACGGCAGATTATCTTCAGTCAGATCACAGGCCCGCGAATCGTCGAGTCCACCTGTTAACAATAAAGATGCTATAACAGATTTCAAGCCGCCTACAATGTCACCTCGACATCATTAAACACATTGTACCCAACCAGCACAATAACCCCGAAGTCATGCCACATATCGAGTACAGAGATCTACAACGAGCTCACAAAGCACTTTTATCTACGCAGACGAGCATTTCCCCTCCCGGATAAGAAATTAACCCGCAGCCAATCAGTCACATTACGCTTGCTCCAAACGAACTCATACCCCAACACCTGGCCCATAAAGTAGCATGGACCCAGACTACGACAGACAACATGTGTGTGAATGGTGCAGTGACTGTGTAGACTTAAACCATATGCTGTGTGGTTGTACATCGAGCGACGCCTACGCCAAGAACAAGGAACATTGGGACAAAGTGTTAAAAAGTGCTTCACTACATGATCAGCTTCGGGCTGTCCAGGAGGCCCACGCGGCGGCAGAGAGCTTCGGGCTCTGTGCCGGCGTGGGAGCTGCCCTCTACACCTGGCGCCTAGCCGAGTGTCCTCCAGGACCCCTACTGTGGGAAATAAAGTTTTACCAAACCGAACCATGCCAATAGCTCGTCGCGGTATGTCATGAAAGGAGTTTGTCACATTTCAAAATAAATATTTAACAGCTATATCATGTTTGCAGCGTGGGACTGATATATATATATATATATATATATATATATATATATATATATATATGCTCCACCTGTTTTGCCCGTGTATACCTATAATCAAATGAATTTCTACATGGTTAAGTACCCCTTTAGCTTTTTTTTTTCTTTTTCTGATGCCATAGTGAAAACGCCGCTTCTGATTTCGAGGATTTAATCTTCGAATTGTTGTTGGGTTTGATAGATCGAGAAGGCGTTGGATTCAGCCTTTTATATGTACCCAAGGGCAGCCAGTAGGCGTTGGTTACATTGAAACGCCATCAGCTGCATAATGGTACAAGGTAGGTATACATTTTTATTTAGTATACACTGAATATTGAAAGACTGTTTACCTTCTAATGGAATAGCCAGTAGTTGTACTTTCCCCTCACCTTCATGTTGTGCCAGCAGGCACTTAAGGCATGTATCTAATAAAGATTCTTTCTGAATCCTTTTGCGGCCTATTTTTTTCAATGCGTTCTAGTTACTAACCAGTAAAAATTGGCTGCCGCTGCTTACACTGTGAATTATAAAACTTCACCCATATCCATGTCCATAATCATGTCCGATAAACTGCAGCAAGGTTTGGTAAAGCCTTTCATCCGCATAAGTTTATCATATGATATGAATGCAAAAGCCATTGATATGACAATGTTAGGAAAGCCACTGTTTTCCCCACCTTGGAAATAATTGTCCGCATAAAAGGTCCTCATAAAAGGAAATAAAGGTCTTCATAATTGGACTATGAACGAACGCGCCATTAGTAAACGCGCGTTGCTAGTTTCATACTAACTGAACGCTGGATCAGGCATGATATGAACGATAGTACAATGTAAGAAAGAGAGGAATTTTCCCTATCGTAAAGTCTGGCCTGATATGTTGTTGTCGTGGCTGTAGGAAGAAAGAAAAGAAAATGCACGGGTCTGCTACTGGCTTTGTAGCTGAGCCATCTTCGCTGTCTCGTGCGGACAGAGGAAAAAAGAGGCTAGAAAGGAAAAAGAAGAGGGAGAGAAAGAAGCGCGCCGCAACAAGAGCCGTCGTCCACCACTACAGAAGCGGTGAAGCCATTCCCAAGCTTTCATTTTTCATTCTGAACAGTTTAATGCCTCTGAATTACTTTTTCGCTTTATTAGTATTTCAATTACTTCTGCCGAAGGTAAATGAATCGAGTCCTTCAGGAAAATTGACAAATGTTTAGGATAAAATTCTAGGGCAGAGAAAATTTCTTTTTCGAGTGTGCCACTTCGCAAATTTTCAAATAAGAGAACTCTTTGATAAGCTACAGCGCTATTCTCAATTCCGGTTTTAAGCATAGGTAGGGTAACGAACTGGCAGGCATATTCACTGTATAAAGTGATATTAAATACTTTCCAAGCTTCAACGCATTAGGTCTGCTAACATTTGTTCCGAAATATTTATTTGCCTTTCTCTCCTCGTTACGATAGGTCAGTGTCTAATAACCAGACTCTCAAACCGAGATTAGAGAAGCAATCCTGGCCGCTCAGTCTGGGATTTGATACAGGCCAAAACGCAAGGCGTTCCTGGTTTGTAGGTTGTAAGTGCATGGTAATGCACCCATGTAGCCTAACTTCTTTTGCATTCCGAGTTTGCGATAGTGTTCTCCAGACACAACGTCGGTTTTTGCATTACCCATCTAAACAAAATGAATGCGAATGAAATGAATTGCAGCTCTCTCTTGTCCTAAGCTTTTCTTGGCATTTTATTGCGGGGATTTAGGTTTCCGCTTTTAAGCAGTCGTACACAGAAGGGCAGACTATAGATCGTTTTCATATTTTTTTTATTTTTTGCTACATCTTCGGTCTACTGCCTTCCTGCACCATGGACTGTGTCAGGTGGATGCTGTGGTCTGTTATTCACTCCGACTCCCAGGCTTCCTCCCGTGTTATCCTTCCAACAGCATCCAGGGTACGTTTCTTGGGGCCTTCGTGTATACGGATGTCGCCTATAATCTTCTTCCGTGCAGCTAGGCAGAAATTATAAATTGCTACAGTCCGCCAATTAGCATGATTGTTACAGCTTTTTCACATCATTTTCCCTTTCAAAGTAGCGAGTTCGTGCTTGAAATTGTTGTCAAGATATTGATACAATTATTTGAAGCCAACAGACCACTTTATTAATCCGAGCGTGATAATTTTGTGAAAATATACTTAAAAACAAACATGCGAATGCAATTATATCCCAAGAAAAACTCCCCGGCTCACTATATCATAAAGGCTTGGCATTGAAATAGATTTTTGTTTGCTCTAACGAATAATAGGCATAAATGGTAATTCATAATGAATCGCACTTACAGAGGTCAGTGTTGCCCCCAGGAAAACTAATAGGAGATTTTCTAATTCTCTTGGCTGAGTAAACCTTCATATATTGTTTCTAGTACGTGCAAATATTGACCTTTAGGTTTCAGAATACTTTTCAATCAGTTGAACCTTTCCTACCGAATAGCTGCAATACTAGAGAGAGAGAGAAAGAGAGACAGAGAAACAACTTTATGTTCTCCAGATGTCATGAATTAGGGCAGGTGGGTCCTGTGTGGGTCCTGAACTCACCTATGGGGCTGAAACGTGGTAGCTAACCAAGATGGTTCTACTAAAGTTGAGGACAACTCAGAGGGTTATCGAACTAAAAATGGTAGGGGTACATTAAGAGATAGGAAGCGTGCAGAATGGGTCAGAGAAATAACTCAGGTTGCCGACATTCTAGCGGAAATTAAGAATAGAAATGGACATAGGCAGGACATGCAGTGCGAAGAGAGGATAACCGATGGTCGCTGAGGGTAACAAACTGGATTCCAAGCGAAAGAAAGCGTAGCAGGGGGCGGCAGAAAGTGAGGTGGGCGGATGAGGTTAAGAAATTCGCAGGGGTCAAGTGAATGCAGCTAGCACAGAACCGGATTAATTGGAGAAATATGGGAGAGTCCTTCGCCCTGCAGTGGGGATAGTCAGGTTGATGATGATGAGGATAATGGGTCCTGTGTGGCCCCCAGGTGGGAGTGACATCCTGGCCCACGAAATAAGCGCAAGTTGTATGCACTTGTCTGGCTTAGTAAGGAGTTGGTGCTAGCTTTCCGCAGAGGGAGCTGGCAGGAGGGCCCTGGGGGGCGGGTTATTTTCGAATCCCCAGAGGATCTGCGCCTGAGTGGCGGGTTCTCCGTTGTTTCAATTTGGACATGCGGGGTCGTATTCCCCGTTAGTAATTAGTGATAGTTTGGAGTCTCTAAGAATTGAGTGCGTCTGTAATCTGCGGAGCAGGGTGGCTTGTTCTCGGTCGAGGTCATGGTGGGGAGGCGGGAAAGGCGTCGCGTCTCTTTGAGAAAATTGGTAACTTCGGCGAAAGTCTAGGGGGCTTCAGCGAGTGCGTCTGGACGCATGAGACCGACCGCTCGGATTGCTACTCCTCGGGCAAGTTGGGCGGCTCCATCGTTTCCACAGTTGCCAGCGTGGGCGGGAGCCAGACTAGGTTAATTTTGTGGTCGGGAGTGCAGCCGCGCACGATGTGTGCAGCAGGAAGACAAATGTAGCCTGACGAGAAATTTAGAATTACTCTTTTTGAATCACTGAGGACTGTACGCTTACGCGGGTCAGCGATGGCCAGCGCTGTCGCTGCTTCTTCCGCTGCGGTGGGGGAGGAGGCGCGCACCGTGTCGGAGGAGATAAGGATAGATTGCGATGTGGTAGGGTTTTTTTTTTAGCGCAAACAAATGCAAGGACAAGAAAGGCGAGACATACAGCTATCAACTGAGTTTTTTCGTGGACGGCAACACATGTATAGGCCGAAGGGTGGAAGAAAGCTAATAACAATGAAAAACATCACAAGGTAAAAGCCAGGAAATCAAGGCGCATGCGCGGGTGCGAGTGTGTTACACATGAACAGACACTTTTGCCAAACTCAACAGGTAGTAGCGTTGAAAAGTCAATCTCAGCCGCAAACAGAGATAAAGAGGGTTCGCTGATGCATTCGTTACCAATGCATCAATTCGTTACCAGTTTGTTACGGCACGGATTAGCCTAGAAGCATATCACATTACGAAACTTGGCAACGAATGCACAAACCAATGATTGCGATCAATAGAGGATAATGTTTGGACTGTGCAGAAACATTATCATAAGAATGGATGGCCAGTTATTTGATTAGGGCGAAAAAATGTAATAGTAAAATAAAGCATATGTCGGCATTAGCCATACGACTAATGTCGACGTCGAATGGAATCTGACGACTCGCCTTGCGGAAGTAGATGTGTTTTGACCTAATTGATTGTCTGCAAAGGTAGTGCCGCACTTTCTTTGGACACCTGAACCGCCACGTAAGGGAAGGGGGAAAGGTGGAGTGGGAGCTAACATAGAGAAAGGGGTGCCGTACTTATTTTCTGTAATAGTACTGCATGTGTTGCTTGAAGTCCTTGCTTCAATTAAAGCACGGGTCACTAACATAGAGGAAGGAGTGCCGTACTTATTTTCTGTAATAGTCCTGCATGTGTTGCTCGAAGTCCTTGCTTCAATTAAAGCACGGGTCAAGTCAGCGCCATCTAGAAAAGAAGGCGCGCTTTCCTTCTCCCCTGCTGTGACGACATCCTACTTTGCCCCTCGACCCGTCAAGCGCACCGCAGCCTCCGCCTTCCGCAGGCACTGAAGCGCCTCCTTGCAGGTGTCCACAGTGTGTCACCTCGGGTTGCCTGATGCATCAGCATGAAGGACTGCTTCAAAAAAAATCTGATTCATTTATCTGTCTTTTATGTGTACTCATGAACTGTCTCACGTGTTTCCTGTGGACACCCCACCCGCGCCGTAAGCGAAGGGAGGAAGGTGGAAGTTAGAGTGTAAAGAGAGAAAGAGGAGCCGTAGTGGAGGGCTGCGGAGCAATTTCGACCACCTGGAGCTGTTTAACGTGCGCTGACATCGCACAGCACACGGACGCCTCTTCGTTTCGCCTCCATCGAAACGCAGCCACCTAGGTCGGGTTCGAACCCGGGTACTCCGGCACAGTAGTCGGACATCTTACCTAGTCGAGCTCCATCAGATTTGTGTTCCGCGGACAGAGGAGAGAAGCTGCCGCTTCGTGGATATACGCGCGCTTCGCCTGTGTGGAGCTTCGCCTGTGTAGAATCTATTCGTAGTAGTAGTAGTTTGTAGTTTGTGTGGTTTAACGTCTCAAAGCGACTTTCTTTAACGTGCACTGACATCGCACAGTACACGGGCGTCTTGCTTTTCGTTATGGGGAGCGCTGAAGAGAGGCAACAACGACAGAACGAAGCTAGAAAGATGCGACGTGCTCAAGAGACAGTAGACGAACGTGCTGCACTACTTGAGAAGTGTTGTTAATAAAATGCAGCTAGCGAAATCTACTTCCCGCAGTGACTCTACGATGACTACGGAAGATTCTGGGTTGAGTTGCCAAGGGCATCGGAATGAGACGGAGCGCAAACGACGTGGCGAAGAAACGAGGAAGAATGTACATACAACAAGGCTCGAAAAAGGGCTGGCCGACATCGCGACATCGCAGATAAACGAGCCGATGGTGCAACAGAAGCCAGACGAAGGCGCAACGAAAACCTCAGGAGACACCGTGCCGGAGAAACGGATGAAGAATGGGCTGCGAGTCTTGAGAAAAGAAAGAAGTGGTATTTAGCCGCTGCCGGCTTAATCAAGTCTGGAGTCGTCGAAGATCGTAGACGTGCTTACTGTGCTTCGTCTTCTTGATATAGCCATAGCTGCCACAATGAAACACCAACTAACCACAAGCGTAGCCATGCAGCTGTTGCTTTCGCAACTCGACCAGTCTTAGTCTGGGCTAAACCGAGGATTTCAATAAAAAAAAACAAGTTCAATAGTCCTGTATGCATAAACTCAATAGAGTGGGGTCGAGCAAAGGAAAACTAGTCTGTCGAGCAAAGGAAAACTAGTTGTCGGGTTCATGTATAAGCAGTCGGGTCGAGTAAAATAGGCGGTGGTGAGGGTCGCGTTAACTCGGTTGCAGGGGGTAGATTAACTCGCTTGACCCGCTTGTCTGAAAGCATGTAGATGCTGTCAAGTCAGGGAGTCGAGTTGAGGGAAACTACAATCGAAAATTCTCCGGAGCGGCGAGGAGCGCCAGCGAAGCTGAATGCTTTTTATATGTCCATCAACGATGCAAATTAATAATAAACGAAGCTCTCGACAGTAAAAAGCAAAGGAATCAAATGTGAGCACACAACTTGCGCAATAACATCGAATATCGACGCTACAGCCCACTGCGATACTTACTCGCTGGAAAGCGAGTTCATGTAGACACCGACTTGGGCCGAGTAATGGTGACCTCACTTACTCGATGCTTACTCGACGCCGTGCTATCGAGTCCATGTATACAGGGCTAATGCTGTGAATGATATCGCGGCTACTCATGGCCTGGCAGACGTCTTCTGTTAAGGAATAGCTATATCTAGTCCTAATCTAATTTGTTTCTTCTAGTAGTACGGCTTCGACTCCTCAAAATCCTCTCAGTCTGTATGCCTAACCAGTCCTGCTGTCCGGTCTTCTGGCAGGTAGTAGGTAGCAGGTTGCATGGCAGGAACTGAGTGCTCGGCCGCTTAAGTGAGCCACCTTGGACGAATTGGCAGCATCGGCTAACCTGGACAGCTCTGTAGAAATGGGAATCCGCCTTTCACGCGAATTTTCTGCGTATGCGCGAAGTCGTAGCGACGACCGATGGAAACACATTGGACGGCGTCGACGGCGTTTCTCGGCGCCGCCAGTGCACGGGGGCTGGCGGCACCGGGCGGCACGGTGGCCGTCACAGGCTTGGAAAAGCAATGCCAACCATATCTGCCGCGTACGGTTGCCACTCTCTAAGCGTGCCAAGATGCAAGACGCGGTTTTTCAGGTTTCCTTCGCCGAGCCGCGGCCAACAACGACGTGAAGCTTCAATTAGGGCCACCAAGCGTCAAGATGTGAATGACCGACCTTAGCAACCGACTGCGTACTCTCGACCGTGCGAAAAACACTTCGTTACAAGTATGTATGCATCTAAAGGAAATGTGCATGAATGAAAAGTATCTACCGGAGTTTGCACCAAGCCTCTAACCTACCAGTGATAGCCGCAATGAGCATTTGTTCGGCGCGTCTGATGGCGATGCATTTTGTCGTTTGTTTTCTTTATGTGCGAAGGGGCCGGGTAGCGCAGATATCACAGGTGGCTGTGCGCGCTAGACCGTAATATTTAGCATGTTTTATCACGACTGCCGCCTGAATAACAAGAAAAAAAAGGGCGTTTGTTGGGATGCACCGCCGTTCGCGAGCCGAGTGGTTGAGCTGGTCACAAGGCTTGCGAACGGCAGTGCATAAAACGCCGTATTTTTTTTCTTGTTAGTGAGGTGGTAGTCACAATAAAACATGCTAAATATTATGGCCTAGCGCACACAGCCGCCTGTGATATCTAAGCTACCTAGCCCTTTCGCACATAATGAAAAGAAAGGAGAAAATACATCGCCTTCAGGCCCCGGCGCAGCTGAAGCAATCACGCACCGAAGAAATCCTCCTTGCAGCGATCACTGGTGCGCTACAGCCTGGGTGAAAACTCCAGTAGGTACTTTTCATCATGCAAATTTTGTTTAGATGCATACATACCTGTAGTATCTGTGTTTTTGCCGATCGGAGCATATGACGCACTTGACACACTTGCACGACGCACAGTATCTTTTTTTTTAATTAAAGGCTCGCCTTCGTGCACGCCAAAGCATCTGGATTTTGTTCCTTTGGTGTACGCAATCAGATGCGCTTTGTTAGGGAGCTTGATAATCGTCGTCTTCGTCCGACCGTTTGCAACGACAAGGAAACCACCCGGCACAATAAATGAGTCTCCTGGAGGGTTCTTGCTCGTTCACTTGCAGAGTGGATCGCTCTGGACGTAGAACAGGGTTGGTTCCTGATCGAGATGCGCATCCGATATGTAGGAGATGCACATATGTCACCAAGTTGTTGATTCCGCATAAATCGCGGCGGAGGCAGAAAGGAACGTTGTGTATCATTTCACAACAGAATGACCATTCTCTGCGCACCGAGAACCTTTTCACCACTGCGACCACATCCTTTCTGACTCCTGAGGGTAGAAACCGGCTACAGCGCTGAATCATCCGTTGCCAGAAAAATGCAGCGCGTTTCCTGCAGGTGTGCATTCCGGCCGGGACAATGCCCTTTTCAGGGGGTGTGTATATGTGCCTCTCTGCCGAGCTTCGTAGATGAAATCCTATAGCTGCACGCTCGTAGATGACGCTAGGAGGAAGCGACGCCCATTGCACCATGCCGGCACCGCGGTGACCGCATTGTGCTCGGTAACTCAAGACATATGCGCCGCTCAAAGTCACAGGAGACGATTCCACCTAGCTCTGCAGCATCAACAAACCCCTGGCTGCTTTGCCCTTTGAGATCCCTCTCTCTCTCTCTCTCTCTCTGCCCCCGCGCTCTCCTGTCTGCCGAAAACCTGCACGCTGAGAGCGTCTCATTCTGTCACGTCGAACACGGCCCGCGCTACACGCTCTTACAATACGAAGATAGTATATGCGTGCGTTATGAGTGGATTGTGAAAACGCTGTACTACATTCCCCCATACTGCGTGAACATGACATACTTCAATCACTGTCACTAATTTCTGCCCTGAGGCCAAAAAAGAGGGGAAGCTTTCGCTTTCTACCTACGTCGACGTGGCCGTTTCGTATGGTGCGCTTTCGCGTCGTCTGCTACACTGCCGTCCAATGTGTTTCTCGCCCGCTCCCGCATAATGGCTCGATATCCTCGTGTAAAAGGCGGATTTACCTTACTGTACCTCTGAATCCCCGAGTCATACACGGCACTGTGTCACTTCTGCCAAAGCTTCGGGCATAAAACATATATGTCAACCTAGGTAAGCCAGCTCCAGTCACGAGAATATACATATAGAAAGGTATCCTAAACCATGCAACATCAGAAATAGCTAAACTTTCCGGTCATTTTATCCTAGTAAACGTTATATCTCGTTTTCTCACTGACTCGAGCTTCCGGGGAAACACTACCTCGCGAATGCCCTAATTAATGTATAACATCATTAGCAAAGCCTCTATTTAAGTTTACTGATAAATATGTTGTGGAATTCTGCACTAAGCTCTTCTAGATATTAGTAAAGAATATACTAGAGACCCGGTTTTTATCTTTTCTCACGAACAATCTGATATATTGGAAACTCACTACAGGCGGTGAAAATATTTTAATGAAATGTTTACGGGGTTGTAGAGGCGTTTGGAGTTTTCAGTCCGAAACCCCATTGGCTTAGGCTTTTTCGATGAGTAGGTTTTGAATATTTGCGTCGGATTTGGTCAGAGCTGCCTACCACTCCTCCTGCCTTGGCTGGTTATTAATAGTGAGAGCCTGATTTCGTTCGCAGACCCACACCATATGGCACAGGTTCGTCTTCAGCCCGCAGAATTTTTATTGTTAGTCAAATGACACTGTATCTATTGCTCACTGCAGTCAGCTGCAGTTTCTTCGCATTTACAACATTCAAAGCAAACTAAGTGTAATATGTTGCAAAATTAGCGAAAGCTTCGTGCTTGTCATATTTTATCTTTTCAGAAAGTTACTCACTTCGTGAATGTCGTTTCACCGTTGAGGCAAGCGACTCGAACGCAGGGGTGTGCTAAGTTCTTGGCAGTGTTGTTAGAGATGTCATTGTTTTCAACTTTGCAGCCTCCAGAAATAAACAGATACAGTTCGGTTGCCCGTATTGTAAGAAATGCATTTATGTCTTTAATAATTTATTGGTTCTCAAAAACGCAAAGGTGCAGTGTCTGTCACAATTGTTCCGTGGACACCTAGATCGTGCCGTAAGGTAAAGGTAGAATGTGGAAGTGAATGTAGAGAGAAAGAAAAAGGTCCCGCTGTGGAAGGCTTAGGAGTAATTTCGACCACCTGCTTATCTTAAACGTGCACCTACATTGCTCAGTGCATGGGCGCCTCTCCGTTTCGCCTCTATCAAGACGCAGCATTACTCCTTCACGATGCCAGCATTGTGAAGGAGTCAGCGTTGTGGTGGAATGAGAGGAGTCAAGAGAAAAACGGCGCGCAGGCATATGTTTTAAGGTGCCGTCAACATTATTTTTTGAATGTGTTTCAACTTTAGCAAACAGCTATGAAGGAAGCATTCCTGTGCATTTTAGAAAATTTTCGCGACGTTCCTGTGGCAAATGCGTGTGTGCCATAGTTGTCAAAATGAGCCGAGCAGTCTTGTCGTCTGGCGGAGCAGGCGCGGGACCGAGCGGCGGCGCTACAATCGCGGCCATTGGCCGCTGTTCTCCGGTAGCGAGTGTAAGCTGACGGACGTAAGTGTGCACCCTGGCTGTCCTTCGTGACATGATAAAATGTTAGCTAGGTATCCGCTTCGGCCCCTGAGTTGGCACTGTGGGTGCCGTAGGAACGTTGTGCTACTCAGCAAGCGCGCTCCGGACAACACAACTCGCTCAATGCTCCTCTTTGGCTCGCTGGCGCTGTCAAGCTGCGTTCTTCATTTCGATATCTTGCGTTTTTAATCATTGCATCTCATGTAGCTTCAATTTTTAGTCGTATACTTGCCCAGGTAGCACAAAGTGGGCCCCGGTGGGCCCGATGTAGGCAATGCAGGACAGCCCCGCTGGGCTCAATGTGGGGGCTGCAAGAGGGGCCGACGTAGGCCCGAAGCGGGCTGTCGACAAAGCCCCAATGGGCAACACTAGGGGCCGATACAGGCAGCCCTTGCGGGGCTGCCCACATTTTTCCGGCATTGTTAAAAGGGCACATCCCGCCAACTCCCCGCGATGGTCCTACTTTGTACCGATTTGGGCAGCCGCTTTGGAGGAACATTTTTTTTATTTCAGTGAGCCCCTCAGATAATGACATAGGACCAATGCCGGTTCTATAGCGCTAGCCGCACTTGGGCTTGCCCACTTTATTCTCGTAGGGGTCCGACGCAGGAAATTGATGGAAAGCCCTAGTCCAAGTTTTCCCAATCAATATTTATGCACATAATTAAGTAATTATTTATACATATCTGCACTTTCTAAACAGCCACAATATTAAATTTTACTATAATTCATGACATTCATCTAGCCGAAATGACTTCATGTACATCTTGTTCAGGCTTCGGAGATGTGTGTTCTGAACAGCAATATTGTGCTGGGAGTTGCAGGCTGTCCAAAGCAGCAACCACATAAGAGGCAACAGTTAGCAATCAGTTTGTTTTAGTATTTGTAGCGCAATTTGCATGAGCGCAATAACTAAACCCATGTAAATTTCTAATCGACTAAACATGGCAACAACTGTTATACAAATAATCTATAATAGTAATTTAGGGCAACATCTAATGCAAATAAAGGTTAGAAACAATGATTACGCAATTGCACGCACGCCTTCTAGCCCCATTACGGCCGATGTGGGACCTACAGCGGTTTTGTGTGGGCAGCCCCATTGGGCTGGGTGTTGGTTTTAAACCTAAAGCCCACTTGCTGTTGCACGTGCCTTCAAATTCCCCACAAGGGACCAATTTTGGTATCATGCGGGCCCTCCCGCCTTCCAGCCCCATTACGGCCCATGTGGGATATAAAGCAGTTTTATGTGGGCAGCCCCAATTGGGCTGGACGTTGTTTTTTTGAACCTAGAGCCCACCTGCTGTTGCACGGGCCTTCAAAGTTCCCACAAAGGACCGATTTTTGTACCATGCGGGCACGCCCGCCTTCCAGCCCCATTACCGCCTATGTGGGACCTAAAGCGGTTTAGCTAAGGCTGCCTCATTTGGGCTTCACGAGGGCTTGCCCAAATTGAGCCCTTATTCATATTTCACCTGCCCTTAAGTAACCTACAAGGGGCCGATTGTGGCAGCATGTGGGTATGTCCGTTTTCTTTTCCCACTACGGCCGATGTTGGTCCCACAAAGATTTAATGGGGGCGGCCTCATTTCGGATCTATGTGGGCTTTCCTATAAAAAGCCCACATTTAGATTGGATTGCCCTCAAGTATCCAGCAGGGGACCCTTGTAGTCTGGATGCAGGAATGTGCTCTGCATTTGCCCAAGAAACGCCGCTATGGGACCCATGCAGGAGGAGCAGGGGCAAGCCCAAATGGGGCTTGCCCACTTTTGCCCCCTCGGGGACCAATGCAGGTTTTATGATGGTTGTCCCAGCCCCACTTGCCTACATCGGACCTACTGGGGCCCCACATTCTGTGCTACCTTGGTGCTAACCTGCTCTTTTGGGATATCGAGGAACTAACACGTCGAACCGATCTGCAAAATTCAACGATTTGGTTTGAGTCTTTCTTTTTTACCACGACCCGGTTTTGTGCCGCTTCATTAAGGTGGGGATGGGAAAAACTGAACCAAGATCTATAGCCGTTTCAAGTGCCCCTGTTGCTGTTTGTTGCACTTCGCATCATTTGGTAATGTACAAAAGAGCGTAACGCATTTCGCGTTGGTAGTCTTCTTGCATTGACCTGCATCACTCAGTTGCGTAACGCATTTCTTGTTGGTAATCTTCTTGACCGACCTGCATCATTCATTTTCACAACGCGTGAAAAAATTTCACTCACAAGTCGAACATATCCTACTCAACTTCACAATATGTGCAGCCGTTACCTTGCGAAAGCATGTTTCAAAACTAATATTTTGTGTTCTCAAAACGAGCAGAAGACCACATACGCGGCATTAGGATGCTCGCTGTCACAGAGCTGGTTGATTGATGGTGTGGCGCCCGCTAGCAGAATGTTAGATTCAGTGACTCGTTAGATAGAAGGTTGGCTGCAACCTTCAACTGCACACGCAAGATCACGTTCGGAAGCTGATAATTCTCGCCTTTGCTAAAGTACCTAGCAGCAGCATGGTGAGAGCTCAGCGGGAGGTTCAAGGCATCAAGGAAAACGAGCAACCTTCAATTTAGGGAGGCATTCTAGGGAAAGGATATTGTTACGTGGTGGCATGAGAAGCGATGGAACACGGCGACACAACAGAAACAGAACGACGTGATGACATGACAATGAAATATGCTTTTAATTGCCAGCGGGCCTGGCGCGAGCGCTCCGCCCCGCGCCACTGTCCGCTTCTACATCTTCGCAGCATTACCCAGGGCCACCGAGCGATCGTCCCGATCGATTGCAAGAAATCCAATGCATGACGTGACGATGAACACAGACACAGGTATGGGACATGAAACGCTGGACACCACGATGAATGCGGAGATGGAAGGAATGCTTGCACCGGAGCACCGTTTGCCGAAGGCGAAGGCTCATTGACACGCCGAACGGCTTGGGCGGGAGGGCTGCCTTCGCTCGAGTGGTCGTGAGGTCGCTTCATCGTGGGGTCGGTAGGGTCGGTTGAGTCTGCTTTGGGCTCTTCCTGGTCGTCGTGTTTTGTGGTCAGCGCTGGGGACGAGGCTGGGGACAGCGGCTGGTCGGGTCTGAGCAAAAAGGGCTGGGGCAGAGCTGGGCGGCGACCTCCACGGGCTTTCGGCAGATGAACCCGGTGTACGGCTGGCTTCGACGGTGTAAGGCGAGGATGGGGATGAACTGCACCTCCAACCAAATGTTACGTGGTGACATGACAAGCGATGGAACACGGCGACACAACAGAAACAGAACGACGTGATGACATGACGATGAAATATGCTTTTAATGGCCAGCGGGCCTGGCGCGAGCGCTCCGCCCCGCGCCACTGTCCGCTTCTTCATCTTTGCAGCAATATGTTAGCGAGCATTTACATCGCGCATTCGTATACTGCCAAATATTTATGACGCAGTTCAAATCCTTGCTCCAAGTCGTCACATTTCCTTCGGCGTTAACATCGTGAAAACATTAGGGACTTCTGTCATAACTATGTGGCCGCAAACTCAGGCACTGGCGAATTCGCCATATTAAATAAACAGCCACAGCTACACCTAAAACAGATGGAAATATTTCATTGCTACTTTTTTTCTATTGCAGCTCAATATAGTGCCAAATCCACAGGCAAAACATTTTGAGAAAAACCAAAGTGACTTCTCGAGAACTATACCCAAGCTTTGTTTATTAACATTCCAGACGAGAGAACAGCGCCCGATCTTCAACTTGTAACTACATAAGCGGCGGACTGATTTTAAACGCGCAAGGTATTCTAACAAAGAGCACATTCTTCACAGTGCCACTCAAAACTGAGCGCTGAATGAGGTTTGCTGTGCGCAGCATCCTACCTCAGAGCAAAGCGGTTTAAAGGCATTAAATCGTAAAGGCACATGATACCAGCGTACAGATTATCATCCCTAGAAACATATGAAATGATCAGCCTTACGTCATCCACTTAACCCTTGCCGCCGGAAGCAGCCACCAAGAGCGACCACCACGCTACTGTTAGACCCCGCGCCTGCTTTGTCGGCCGGCGGGGCTGCTCGTTTAATTTTTTAAAGGAAGGTGAATGCTGGTACAATACTGCAGAACACTACTCCGTTGTCTTCCCATTTTATATTCCTAATCGAAGTTCTCCACCACCCTAAGACCATTGTCACAAATCAGCTTCTAGAGTGAAGGCTGTACTACTTCAAGTACCATCCTGAATATTGGCTGGTTTTGTAGGGTTACTTCAAACCTCACCAACGCCGAAACGGGCACACATCTCTAAGCGTATCGATGTACGAATACATATAATATAACTGTGCATGACAATGATACCTAGAAATGGGGCCCTTCGGCTTTGTCGCTGGACGTTTCACATTTATTTATGGCGCTTTGACATTCACATTTCACCTTCACTCATGAAACATAGACATTTCCAAATAATATCGTGGGTATGTCAGAGAATGATGTCGAGAACAACGAGAGCGGTAGGCTAGAGTCTACCGCTCGCGTCAGTGCCAGTCTTAGCAGAATGGGTTTACGTGCCACGGAGCGGAGCAGACGAGCGGGGACACTGTTGTCCATGAGCGAAATACTCATGCAGCCAGGAAGTTTAGGCGCTCCGCGCTCTGTCGCTCGTCTACTCATCCAAGCGGAATGCGCCCAGCGAGGGCCTTCGTCAAAGATTCACAGGGTAGCTTGCATTGCGAACCAAAATGTCAGGCATTTTTGTAACACGGCGTCCCTACATTTCGATTAAAAGGACCAGAAATTTTAAACAATATCGTAAATGGACGACGACAACAAAGTAGTTTGCTCGCGTGTCAAGGTGGAGAACGATGAAGTGTGTGCGAATCGTGTTAGGCGCCGCTGGTATAAAGTTGTTCATCTTCTGAGCTTTTCTTTTGTATATATCTAAATACATGCGTGTATCTACATTACATTATTGGTTGGAGGTATTGGGTAGTCTACAGCAAGCACGGAACTCCGCAGCGGTCTTTGACTTCCGAGTTGTTTAGCCATGCCCAGCGACGAAGCCGAGCCAACAGCGTCCCCCACCCCGGCTTTCATCATTGCCCACCCGCTTGATCAAGAAACCTTCAATGGAGTAGACGGTGCTAATGTGGAGGACTGGCTCGCTCGCTATGTACGAGCCGATGAGCATACACAAAAGATGGGTCCCTACTATGAAGTTGGCTAACATCATTTTGTACATGACGGGCACTGCAGAGGTCTGGCTCGAGACCCACGAGGAGAAACTAACCAGTTGGGACCTCTGCCAGCGGAATCTTTCTTACTTAATTGGTAAGCCAATTGGACTTCACCTAACCGCTCAGAAGGAGCTCGCATGCCGAAACCAATCGTCCACAGAATCGTATGTGTCATACAATTTGGATATTTTGGCTCTCCCCATAAAAGCTGATCTAGAGTCCTAAAGTGGTCAAGTAGTAATGGGAATAGCAGATGATGCCTTCAACTTACTCGTGTACAAGGACTGCGATACGGCTGACGCGATCCTAAAAGAATGCCGCCGGTTTGAACAAGCAGAATGCTGCCGTATTTCTTTACAGCTCACGTGGCTACCGAACACGGCTGCGACATCGTCCTGCGTAGACTCGACCCCACCTTGCCCTCTGCCAACATCCGACAATCTGACAAGACTTGTGCACCGAAAACTAGAAGCAGTATCTCCCGCAGTTCCCCAACTATCAGTACCGGACAGTGCCCCTAGGGTATCCCTTATACAGGCTGTTGTCCGGCAAGAATTCGCCAATCTCGGGATGCAACCTGTATGCTCTATTAGCTCCCCAGATGCTCATCGTGTGTCCCCGGTACTTGGTTCTGGATGTCCGTACTACCCTCGCCACAGCCGCAACCCAGATGAGAGGCAAACACCTGACAACAGGCCTACCTGTTTTAACTGCTCCCGAGTCGGTCACATCTCCCGACACGGCCGAAGTCTTGCACCATTGACCTACCGCTGCTGTCCGGATTATGCCTATTCCCGCCGCTCTTCATCGCCCTCTGAACAGCAATTCTCAGGCTCTGACACCGACTCTGCCTACCAACCGTACGTCGCCGCCCTACCGCTGTCGTTCTCCATCGCGCTGATTTCGCCGCCCGTTATCTCCTTATCCATATGTTCAATGTCGTTCGGAAAACTGATGGCCGCAGCATCTGGAGGTGATGCTGCTCTAATTACCCGACTCGAAAATCCTCCAATTCTCCAGGCCCGAAGGAACATGCTTAGCGTCGACGTAGACGAGATCACTGTTTCAGCTCTGATCCACATGGGAGCGAACGTCTCCGTTTTCAACTCCCGTCTCCGAAATTTCCTAAGGAGATGATGTTGGGAGAAGATGCACGTCCTTTTTCGTGATACCACTGAGGTGCCGTTAATAAACGCAGGAATCGCCCATCCACATTGCCAGCCGGTCTTCTGCAGCCTAGTGAAGTACCCCTCGAACCCTTCCATCATGTCGGACTGGACCTCCTCGGACCTTTTGCGACGTCCAGTTCCGGCAACCGCTGGATCGCTGTTGCGACTTACTACGCCACCGATATGCAATCACGCGTGCATTACGAACCAGTTGCTCCACTGATGCCTTTGATTTCCTGCTTCAGAATGTCATGCTTCACCGCGGTGCTCCACGTCAATTGCTGACGGACTTTTTGCACTAGGGTAGTTGACGAAATACTCCGGTTCTGTCCCACGCAACATAGGCTCACTACAGCGTGCCATCCTCAAATGAACGGGCTTACCGAGTGGCTGAACAGGACCCTCACTGACATGCTGTCTATCTACATCGCACCCGACCATCGTGATTTGGACATTGCCTTGCCTTATGTAACGTTTGCTTACAATTCGTCGCGGCATGACACCTCAGGCTATTCGTCTTTCTATCTTCTATTTGGCCGACATCCTGCATTGCCACTGGATACATTGTTGCCGCCATCTTTGGAGTCGACCACGGAGTACGCACGTGACGCCATCACACAAGCAACTATGGCCCGCGAATTCGCCCGCAACCATTTCACCACCTCACAGCCCTACCAAAAGTCTGTTTACGACCGCTGCTCTGTCAGGTGACCGAGGTGACTTATGAGGTTGCCCCTGTTGATTCTCCGACATCATTCAACCGCCCTGCCACCGACATGATTAATTATATATTTTAACCTCATCAGACATATGGGATTAAAGGGCGATCCATTTTTCCATCATCATCAAAAGCGCACAGAGTAAGAGAATGCTGTGATGAAAGTAATGGTCGGGAGGCCTTTCTCCAGATTTAGTTAGAAAAGGCATTCGACTGCGTCACGCACGAATTATTGTTTGCCATTATAAGCCTCGCGAATGTCGGCTCTGTAAGCAATGAGGGCGTGGCCTTGGCTAACTGGAGCTGTACAACGAGTTCGACGAGATTGATTGTTAACAAATGTTTAGGGGCCCCCATCAGCGTACAGCGTTCTGTACGCCAGGCTTCCCTCTCATACCTCTTTGACTTTGTATCTATATATGGCCCTTTTGTTTGAAAATATTCAAAAATAATGGGATTCAGGGATTCCAGTAAGCAACCGAAGTAAAGCCGTTAGCGTATCCAGACAATATCGCTGTTTTAGGGATTACTAGGGGCTTATACCAAGCTGTGAGATGTGTGCGCGAATTGAGTCACGTCCCTGGTAGTAGTGTTAACTTGCAGACGTTGGCAGAGAACGTGGCCTTCTACGCCTGAAAGGCTTGCCAGTGTCCACTGGACGTCGACACCAGATAGGCACTTGGGAGTTCCGCTTATGGCTTACCAGTAGAGTGAACTGTATTGGAGAAGGAAGATCAAAGGGATAAAGGACAAAGCTGAAAACTGGAAAATACCAGGCTATGTATTGCTGCCAGGGCCACCATTTCCAACTTGTTCTTCATCAGCAAGCTTTGGTACGTTATGCAGGTGTTGCACTGTTAACGTTTAAATATTCAGAAGCTGCACAGGACTTCTGCCTCAGAAGTAATGACCCGACGGCGAGCTGAGCCGGTCCTTCGGCCTGTCATAGGGTTGCGCTGCTGACATTCCTCGCCAATGCGCTCGGAACCTGTCTGCTTTCTGTCTCCGGAATACCTCCTCATAGTGCCGGCCGACCTCCGCGTCGATAGCCTTTTTGCTTGCTATTATGAGGCCGTACCTCTGGCCACTGGGGCTTTACACGCAAACTCGCCCGAATTCGCAAGCCTATTATTGACCTAAGCGAGCTGACGCCGTTCATCGCTACGTCAGAGGCTGCCGTGAGTGCCAAGGTCAGAAGTGCCGCCTCTCAAGCCTGCGGGTTTGCTCCAATTCATTCCGCCTCCCCGGAAGCCGTTTTGCCAAAAACGTATCGACGTTCTAAGCCTCTTTCCATTCACATCGGCTAGTAACAAATGGATTATAGTCGCGACCGACTATCTCACAGGATATACGGAAAACAAGGCGTTACAGCGTGAAAAGTCATCTGAGATTAACTAGTATTTTATCAGTATCGTGTTGCGCCAGGGCGCGCCATCCCAAGTCATAACCTATCGTAGCACGGCGTTTACGGCACAAATTATGCATGACGTATTTGAGCTCAATCACAGAAGCCATCGCAAAATTACTGCCTATCACCCACAGACGAATGGCCACATGGAGAGACTCAATAAAATGTTCACAGGCATGTACATAGACTTGCACCATAAAACCTGGGACGAGATTCTCCCGTACGTTTCATATGCCTACAACATTGCCATCCAAGAGACGACGCGTCTTACACCATTTCGCCTGCTCTACGCATGCGAGGTTCTGACGATTTTGGATGCCATGCTTCTGTGCTGCACTGATGACCATCCGCTCTCGTCAGATGCCGAGAAGTTCGCTCAGCGCGCCGAAGAAGCACATAAACTTGTCCGCATTCGCATTCAACAGCAGGGCACGAATTCGCGTCGCTACAACCTCCGTCATGGACGCGCGTCACATACCTATCTTGAGAGAAAGTTAGGGTGTGGACATCGGTGATCCGGGCCGACTTGTCTGAAAAACGGATGTCGCGGTACTTTGGACCCCATAAAGTTCTGCGCCGTGTCACGGAAGTGACATACGAAGTCCTTCCAGCGGGCACTGTGCAGCCCTGGCGTTGGTAATCACGCTCTGAGGTCTTGCACGTTGTCCGCATGAAGCCGTTATTTAACGCGGTAAAGTGCAGCGTGCTATGTTCTTCTTTCATTGTCACGTAGGGAACCTTACCTCGCCTCTGTTATCTGCCCTGTTTCTGTGCTCATCCTTTTGTTTTTGCTTTCATGGCTCATCAATCGCGCTCAGTCTCTGCTTTCGTTTTTTTAGGAAAGGGAGTAATGCCACTTGGTGTTCCTGATGTACTCAAGGGGCGCCTGGAAGAAAAGGCCGCTAAAGTCAGCTCGCGTGCGGTGGGCGGTAATCTGCCTGCTCCTACAGCTTTGCACTGCCGTTTGGTTATATCGAGTCCTGTTGTCCGTTGCTATATATATATATATATATATATATATATATATATATATATATATATATATATATATATATATATATATATATATATATATAATGCTGCTACACATTCAAAGCTGCATTTGTTTTTAGCAGCCGCCGGCATGCGGCCTTATCACTGTGATTCTTGCACGTATCTCAATTCTGTGTTCTTTGTTAATGACCGATGTTGCGAGGCGCACCTTTATCAGTTTCTTTGTCACCCAAGATGCGCCTAGGCTTGTCTCGAAGATTACGGTGTATGTTTATACAATGTTCCAGATTATGGTAGTAACAGTTTGCGACGTTATCTAGATGGTTGAGAGCCGCCTCTAAATTGAGCGTTGACATGTGCGACAGGCAATCTGCTCGACGATCGACGAGCACGTTCTTTGCTAGCGCCGCCGCCGTGTTGCTTATTTCGTTTGCGGGCAAAGGCAGCCGAGTAAAGAGGTAATTTCAGTATTATCAAGCCTGTGTCTTCTTTTGGTGCCTACTGGCTCGTCATCATTACGTGGCAATATATATATATATATATATATATATATATATATATATATAAGGAAAGAAGCCAACAGTCGGCGAGGCCAAGGAAAGCGTTGGGGATGGTACTTTTATGTCTTTTTTTTTAAAATGTTTACTTGGATAAGCACAGAAATTAGTAATGTAATCTGTTTAGGGGAAAGATAGTTAGACACAAAGTAGAAGAAAAAACAACGTGCCGATGGTGGGATCCGAACCCACGACCTCCGAATAACGCGTCCGGTGCTCTACCAACTGAGCTACATCGGCCGCTGTCCCCCCTGCTCCTTTCTTGGGTATTTATGTTGTCTGTATACGAACCTTGAGAGTGTTCACCAGCGCCACCCTCAGCCATAGCGGCAGACGTGGGACGTCCTTTGTTACCGCCAGCGTCACGTAGAACGTGATCAAGAGCGAGGGCGAAAGCTGTGCTAGAACCCTCTTACGCTACCTATGGCTTCAAGACTGCCATAGGTAGCGCAATTTCCCCTTGATTGATCTGCTTATATATATATATATATATATATATAGATGTTTGCAATCGGAATTTATATAAGGGAGGCCTCAAACTGCCGGCAGCTTTTGTAGTTTTGTAGCTCGGACACGCTGATGAAAGCTATAATCTCGTCCTAGTAGCGAAGTATATTCCACTTCGTTCAGGAAGTTGCAAAGCAGCAGAGTGACCGAACGTTCTTTACAAGTAGAGGTGATGCTAGTGTGTGGGCTTTATGTATGTGTCCTCGTGCTCAAGGGGTCACATGATGGAACACACCTGCGCACTGTGCGTATTCTTTACTCATCGTGACTAGTGGCATTTTCTGACCTTGACAATATATCAAATACCCAAAGCTTATGGGAAAAATTAAAGCACTTGAATAGAGATCAATGAAACACGTGATATTCAGCAAACCAGTAACGAAAGTAGTCTTCCCAAAACAAAATACACGTTTAACAACTAAATCGTGCTATAATACGGAAATAGCGCCGTGTTTGTTTTTTAAGTGCAGGGTGAGGCAGTTAGGGAGAAGCAAGAAAGCAGGCATTTCACATCAGCGCAGACCTTCAAGAAAAGCACTAAACTTGAGATGGTCTGGGTACTGTGTTTTATATGGTTTAACATCCAAAAGCGGCATAGAATACCTGGGACGCATTATCGGGCAAGGTCGGAGTTTTGACCGGCCGAGGGTCTTTGATGTGCACTTACATCGCGTAGTCCACAGGCGCCTTGCCTTTCGCCTCCATCGAAAAGTGGTGACGAAAGCCTGGATTTGATTCCGCGTTCTTGGGTTCAGCAGTCGATTTCTCTAATGCGGTAATGTAGTTTGAAGAGGAACGACTGCGAATTAGACAATCTGGTTTAACATGATAGCTTTCAAGGCCCCGTTTTACAGAACATCCTGTGTCGGCGGTGCGAGCAAAAAAAAAATGAAGGATGTCATTTTACATGCGTAGTTGGTGGCTTCCATGGCTCTGAAATGATTCTCGCTAGTATTCTTGTCACGTGGCCACACAACAATGTAAATTTGGCACCAGCTGCAAACTTTGGTCTCTCAAAGCAGAATCAACCTTGATACACTTTTTCCAAGACGGTGCAGGACCATTCGTAGGACTTCGTTAGACAAGGCTTCATATCAATGTCGGGCTGTCTCTCAAAGAAGACTGCATACTAAAACATATACGTGAGACATTAGATGAAACAAGTAATGACTGATGAGGCGAGCAGCAAAGCTCATATATGTGAACAAACATGAGCAAGAATGTTTATAAAAGAGCCTAGGCACAATTTTCCTACTTCGTCCGGACCTTGTTGGACCTAAAACATTGGATATGTAGGAATGCTCGAAATTAAAGACTTCGCTAAAAGATATTCCGAAACCAAGTAGATATATAGTGCAGTTGTCCCCGGTAGGTAGGACACATAAGCCCTGATGCATTCTGATGTTCTAGGAATCTGTTGGAGAGGCAAGTTGAACTTATTGCTTTGTCGTCTGTATTGCGATAATGGGGAAAAGACGAGTTTCATCCTTAACAATGAATTATTAGTACGGTGTAAATTACATTAGGCTTCAGTGCAGTAGTTAGCGATAAAAACAATGCAACTGCGCGTGCACGTCTAACGCAACCATCTGTGCCAATTCTCTGATCAGCCGCTGTTTGCATTAAATTAATATAAACCATACCTGATGATTTTCCTTCTTCCTTTTTTTACGGCTAATATTATTATCGCTCCCTTCCACGTCACAGTAAAGAACAGGCAAAGCCAAGAAAATGGCAAAAGAGGTCACAAAAAAAACGCATTCTCGCCGACTTATATGTGTGGTCGAGCCGGTTACCGAGAACAATGTGAGTTCAAATCACAGGCTTTTTATACTCCGTTTCAAAAAAATGAAAAAAAAATCAATGAAGCAACAAAAAATTACAGATGAGTAACCTGTGTTTTTCCTATGCCAGTGCTATCTGCTTGTGACGTCAATCTAAACTGACACCGATTGCACGTTTGTGAGCGTCGTGTTCGCTTATTTCTTTTTTAACAGCGATCATCGTTTTCCTACGCTAGTTTTTCGCCAAGGAATAGGCTTCATTTTCAGGGGGGTTTTATCTACTCATTTTGCTTAGCCATATATGTGTTTTTTTTTTATTTTGATGTGCAGCTGCTGCAAATCACTGTTACAATAAAGGTTGCAAATCAGGCTGAACTCGTGGTGAAGGCTGGCGCCCCCGGCTTCGCGTGTGGCTGCTCTTAGTGGATGGACTATTAAGCCGGCTAAGCTAAAAATCTTCTCTTCGTTGGATCTCGTTATGTTTGTCGCAAAGCCTCCCCACTTCTAACTTAGCTGCAAGCTTGAAGCGAAATAATTCTACTATATTCTTTCTTTCTAAAACAGCGCAAAAGAACAGGAACGAGAGAACAAAACGTACAACACGAGCGCTGCTCGTGTTGTACGTTTTGTCGTACAACAGCGCTCGTGTTGTACGTTTTGTTCTCTCGTCCCTGTTCTTTTGCGCTGTTTTAGAATGTATACATACGAACTCGCCCAGGCTTCTATTTTGGCAAATTCTACTATACTTGTCTCAAATATTCACGGATCATACTGATTATTCAAAGATATTGAGGAGGTCATGTACATGGTTAATGAAGCTTAGCCGATAGCAGCACCCAAGGTGCACTCTGGATGCGCTTGCGTCATTTTTGCAATTCATGGTATGCATAAATTTAATATCAGCGAAAAGATAGATTACCAGAAAATTGTAATCTATTGCAACAGAGAGGGAAGTTGGTTTGGTTTTGGGGCTTAACGTCCCAAAGCAACTCAGGCTATGAGGGACGCCGTAGTGGAGGACTCCAGAAATTTCGACCACATGGCGTTAGTAAACGTACACTGACATCGCACAGCAAACGGGAATTTTGCTTTGAGAAGGATGTCCCATTTTAATAGGAATAATTAGGTATAACCGATAATCGGAAGCTCGAACTCGGCCATCACCGCTTTTTCTTTAAAAATTTCACGAAGTTAGTTAACTAACGTTTTTCAGTTTGAACCGACCAGTTTGAACAACCGAGTTTTTCGTTTTGCAGCAGCATGATTGCTCTTGAATGGGAATAATTAGACAATTTGTTTTATATTTCAGTGATAGGGAGTGCTTACTTCCTAAATATTTTTGTAATGTTTGAGTTCTGTAGATATATTTATCCCGATGCTTTCTCACTCAGTGCAGCCGTGCTCCCGTGGGAGAATACTTTGAGTGGCATCGTGGTGAGGCAGATGTGATTCCCGCTGTCGGCGGGATAAGGAAAGTTCCTTTTTTTTGTACGAACAGTAGACATCGCCCGGCCTTTAACTTTAGTCACACTGTTTATGGGGTAAAATTCTAATTAGGAAAGTTGGTCGGCGACACATTTTTGTGGTACAAATACCAAGACGAAGCAGGATAATTTAACATACAACACAATGTTTTGCAGTTTTACGTAGGGCACATGAAGCAAAAAGAACCTCTTTTTTTACTAGATTACTTATTAAATGGCGACTTGCTACGAAACTCCTGCCAAGGTCCCATTTGAAGCGCGAAAAGACCAGTGAGGAATTCGCAGCTTGGCAGGTACCACAGGAGGAGGATTGATCCTTCGGGAGATATTATACCATTTAACTCGACGAATAGACAAACTTTCGTAGTGGGTTTGTCTATTCGGGTTGTAGGGATATTTTTGCCGGCAAGGTCAGAAGAGCCACAGCTGCTAGAATAGATATTTGTGTCCGAATTGCGCGACCTCCAAACCAACTCATATTCTTGGGAGCAATATGAAATGTGTATAATTTTCATTTCTGTCGTTGACATTATAACGTTTTTCTAATAAGGAAACATATATTCAGAATTTGAAACTAGCACCGTGAGGGATGACGTAAAATTTATGCGAGGTTTATCCATACCAATAATTTATCCGTACCATTGCAGTATTACGCATTCGTTGAGTCGTTTTATTACCATTCGAATCGTAGCCCAACAATTATCGGCATAAAGTATCAATACCATTATAATTCATGGTTTTCTATTCAGTCAACATTATCCCTTCAATTTTACCAGCAGTCTTGTCACACTTGAGCAAACGTTTTGTCATCAGGCCAATACGTTTCGTATGGCGAGACAGTGCTCATATTCTCCAACTCCTATAGTCGGCGAACCTATCCAATTCTTCCAACAAAGTTTTTATTGCGTTCTTATATGCGCACTTTGCGGTGTGACATGCAGTGTTTATTTTATGACAATCAAATGGAGACACACCTAAATTGCGCTTTACCCACGCTAAATCGAGAGGTGAAATACCAGCATCATGTCTAAAGTTGCATGCCTTAATCCATGAGACAGAAAAAGATATCAGACTTGTGTTTACGTGTAGACTTACATAAAAATCTTGGAGCTTAGCACTGAGGCTATAGTAGTTTCTCGTGAATACCTGTAAAGGTGATTCGTGTAGTGCAGTATGGTTAAAACTCTGCATTATTGATATTCTCTGGGGACTGATCCGAAAGTGTCTAAAGTTTGAGGTTTATTACGCAGACACGTAGCCACCATAAGGAGTCATCCACCAAGAAAATAAACTTTTCTTTTTCTAGGTAGATGAATGACCACCTGTGCCGTTCCATCTGGCGCTCCGCTTTTGCCCAGGGAAGAGTGTGACGAATTCGCATTTATATATTGAGTTATAATAAACATATTAAACTGCAATTGTAAGCGCCAAATGAGTTTCCGCTTAATGCTTCGTGATGCTGAGGTGAGGAGGACCCCAACCAGAAGCTCAAAAAACACTTTGAGGGTCAGGATACAGAGGAGTAAGATCCTGAATGGGGATGAGAGAAATGCTAATGAAGTGCGCCAGGCTACCATGAATGAAGGCAAAGTTAAATAAGAACAGATCGAGATTGTAGTGGAGTAGGAATGGAAGCAATGCATTGTGGACGATGTAAGTAAGCCGTAGAAGTATACAAAACAATTTCTTAAGCCCTCACTTCAATTACCCGCGAAATCAACATCGGCTTAGTCTGAGCTAATAAAAAAAAAAGTGGCTTTTCACATCACTAGAAATTGTTTGGGTAATCAACGCTCTTACCCTTTCCTCTCACACTGCACCATTCTCAAAGGCAAGTTGTTCTTTAAGCAGTAACCGTCCTTTATATAAATAATTTTGCTTGTGAGCCGTATTGTTTAGCATTTACCCACCATCTACTTGTTCGTCATTCATGGCTCTATACAGTACTTTACATGCACCATTTGTTAATGCACTTCACCGAGGCTCTCATCATTGCGTGTGTCTGGAAACAAGAAAGTTTTGACAAGCGCTAATGTTCTTATACAGCTTCAGTATTGTCACACAATGTTGGTGGTTCGATATAGATCATAAACGTGGATCCTATTCTCGTCAATTTAGTGCAGGCGTTACCGAGCTCAATTGATGGGGCTTCCTTCTCCTTATAAATTATGATATGTTTGGCTTCTCATGTTCAAACATTGATCTTTAGGGGCGACTGTTTACTATACGATAAATGGCAATCATCAGTGCAGTACGTCGCTATATTTTTGTTTTAAATAATGCAGCGTGGCTAAGCTTTTGTACGTTACTAACAAATTAATGCCTCACAATCAAATACTGCATTCTTTGTCTCCCTCCCGCCTATGACAATCCTTCAGTAGTGTTTTGTTGAGATTTATTCTTGTTCGTGAGTTGTAAACCAGATATGGAAGGCCATTATGTTTCCCTGATTTACTATGACCTGCATCTCCCGCCCAACAAGCATAGCTTTGCAATGCGAGCAGCGAGCCGCACAACCTACTCATGAAAATCTTCCAGATATTTTAAAGAGGAGTGAGTATTGAAAAGTTTAACACCTAGCACCGCAAGATTGATTTCGGTCCACTACACGTTCTTCAGGTCTACAAAATTAGGGCAAATACGATTAACGTTTTCTCAAAAGCTACATTTTACGGCTCTCAGTGTTGGGCTTAGAAGAAGCGGGCTCCATTCCCAAGTCACGAGCCCTGGCAAGCCGAGAACCAGGCAGGGCTTGTATCCATTTCAGAAACCGGGGGGCGACCTGCCGGCAGTGGGAGTCCAACCCAACACCTCCCGAAGCCGAGGCATGTAGTCTAACCTGGGGCCACGTCTGCAGTAGCCTACTGGAGCATCTTTTAGTTAACCTCTCTTCCTTTCTATTCTTCTATGTTTCTCTCTTTCTCTATATGTCAAATGACTTGCCAGTTATAAATGAAAAGTTTTATTTTTGCCTACAACACAGTCGACAAAACAAAGTACCACGTCGCTACCCTCTTCATCGCACAAGAAGAAGATTTATGCACGTATTCAAATTTTAGCACTTAGTTTTTCACCAAACTGTAGGCCTCGCGCGTAATCTACCAATACGGTACAATTAAGTATATTTTACATAAACCTATATATTTAGATTTTTGTACAGTTGCGCTTTTGATAAAAAAACATCTGTCGCACTGATTCATGTAATTCTATGTCCCATAAATATTTTTTGTTCTCGCTTTTGGATGCTTCGGACTGACAACTACCAGTTTCTTTTTGAACATTTGATCGACATTATGCAAATTATTTTTTCGCGTTATACTCGACATTGTTTGCAAGACTGGCAATGTCTTTCATTTTACAAAACCTCTGTAGTTCCAGACACAATGGCTAAAGTTTTTTTAGGTGGCCGAGCGTCTCTCGCATCTGTTCATGCAACTAACATTTATGTCGGTTTTCACATAGAGAAGGGGGTTGAAAGTTTTTTATAAATACCGAAGTAAAGAACATGTTTTTTATAAATCTAATCTGTGTCGCCCGCGCGGAACATGGTTTTCTCGAAAGTTACACTGATGAATGCAATGATACTCTCTCGTGTAAACGGTTTCGAGTGCTTTGAGTTTGGTATGAAAAGCACACCTTGTGTCTTTTTTTTTTCACAGTTTACAGGTACATTTCTTAAAATGAATTAAACCAGGGGAGTTGGATAGCCAGTTGGTGGCTAGTGTTTTTATTTTTTAAATATCAATAAATGAACAAAGCGTTTGCCACAACCACATATATTAAAACGCGATAACTTTCAGGACTAACAGCTATATCGGTACTAGTATTGATTAGTAGAAATAGGTCGGAAACCTAAAACTAATCCCTGTTTAATTTATTTTCAATATTGCCCTTTTTCCATTGATGATGGTTGGTTGGTTGGTTGGTTTATGGGGTTTAACGTACCAAAGCAACTAAGCCTATGAGAGACGCCGTAGTGAAGGACTCCGGAAATTTCGACCACCTGGGGTTCTTTAACGTGCACTGACATCGTACAGCACACGGACGCCACTCCGTTTCGCCTCCATCGAAACGCAGCCGCCGAGGCCGGGTTCGAACCCGGGTACTCCGGAACAGTAGTCCGCCGTCTTATCTCTGCACCACCCCGGCGGGGTTTTCCATTGAGGATATCGATAACATTGCAGTATGGCAATTAGGCAGACGGATGTATTTATTATTATTCTAAGCTAGTCGTTGTAGAGTTTTTCTGGGTGAGTGCAGTTTTTTCAGCTGTTCTTTTTAAGACTATTACGATGCTATTCCCCTCACCACTTCGACATCAGGTTTCTAAATAATATATATGCAACCCAGTCTAAATATGGCGCAAGCCCAAAGATATGAAAAAGAACTAAGCCGATCTGAAATTATTGATACTTATTGATGTATTACTGGAAATGAAGATTTTTTTTTGTTTTGGTAAAACCAAAATGTAGAAGTGTGACCTTGTTATTCGACTTACGTAATCATTTATTCGTTTGCTTATGTGCTTCTGTCCAACAGCAAACTGTTATGTGTTAGAAATTTGTAATTATTAACGCAACATACGAGAATTGGCCAATTTATCTGTAACATTTAACCAAGACGCGTTTGTTTCTTCAGTGCAAGTCACAATTTTATCATTAGCAATTGGTTTATGTTTTCAATGCCAAATGTTTGTTTGGGTATTGATGTTGCGCAAGCACCTAAATTGCTCGTACGGCAAACTCATTTAATATATTTAGGGACAAATAACCCATAAAATATCCTACGTCTGACGACACATAAATTAGGAAGGTAGATAATGTAAACGTGTAGGTCACAAATTTAGAAAATTAAAACCCGCCGCAGCCACAGGGCACAGGGAAGCGACGACGCAGGAATGTACCAAAGCTTTGAAAGCGTAAAATTTGACGCAAGGCATTAAAAAGTCCAACTTGGCACCAGCAATCATATATAAGGATTTTGAAGACCCTTCTACAATGACGGACAGATGGTCGAAGTGCCCCATACATGGAAGAAACATCGTGGGGACAGATGTTGTATCACAGGCAAATTGCGTAAACCCTAGTTCTGTACGTCGAAGAAGCGATGGTTAAATAGTCCACTGTCCACTTCTATTCGGCATCACCTAGGCGACCATTCATTTGCAGCTCGTTTCATTCGAGCTTTGCCCTTCCCCTCGCATCAACTATATGAAAATCTTGTTTTTTGGGTACATATTTTTGTCGGTACATTTCGAGCTATTTCTGAGATCAAAAAAGCATCAATATTTCCAGTATGAGCACATTTTGAAAAGATACTTTTTTTTAAAGTTCGATTGAATCGGCTTTAGTAGCTGCGATTTTTCATGTTAAAATTTTTGAACACGTTAAAAAGGCTGTCAAAGATCTCCAGCACTACAGGCTAGAATACAGGACATCATCTCAGTAGACTCTCTGGGACGAAGTATTTTCACATTTAGTTGAGAGGCTATCAAGTGGAAATGAGCAAGGCATATATACTCAACAATTATTAAACTGCAAGTCCATTTTTGGCTTTGTTCGATTAGTTGTAGCGACGAAAAATACACCATACTCGATACGGTGGCCTGTGCTGATAAAATATTTCTCCGCAGAGGCGCCGGTATTAAATGCGCTTAAAAATCGCGCTCACAAAACTTGCGAAGTGGATACCAGCCTAGGTAAGGTTTTCACACGTATATGCCGAGCCGTAGAGCAGTTTCTCCAAAATATCGTTTATACAGGTTACAAATACTTGTATCCCCTGATACATCGGCTCTGCTAAATATTGTATTGAAATATGAGCTTTTGTACATACATTTTGAAAATCAGCTGTGCGGGGACAGCGGTGCGTCAGCTGTTAGAAACTTCGCAGCGCAGAAATCACAAGCATGCCTTTGGCAGAATCTAGTTTGCTGTGAACAGACGGGCAATCTTTGACAGGTCAGTTCTTTCGTCATAGAAACAAACATGGCATGACGGATTCGGTAGGAGCTGCCTAATCGTATATATCATTCAGGATTGAGCAATATCGGAGTCAAACCCACTAGGAAACGTTTAACAAGAGTAAAATTGGATGTTGTTAGGCCATACAAGTATGATTGGCCAAGCTTTGATAATAGGGAGCGATGTACATGTACTTTTTGCATAACCTTTTGACACAATGTCGAAGCTAAAGACTGCAGTGTAAGGAGTTTCAGATATTAAACAAAATTAGGCGATTAGGGTCCAAACGAGCAGCATCTTTTTTACTTAATCGCTCACAATTTGTCTCTGCTAATGGTTATAATTCTAGCTTTACAGAGGTGTGTTCTGGAGTTCCATAAGGTTCCGTTCTTGGTCCTCTTTTGTTTCTGATTTACATTAACGATCTTGCCTCTCTTGTAAATTCTCATATTCACCTTTTTGACGATGATTGTGTCATTTATAGAGAAATAACCAATGCTAACGACATTACCTTACTTCAGTGAGACCTTTCTGCTATTGGTAAATGGTGCAAGGATTGGCTAATGCAGCTAAATATTAACAAATGCAATGTCATGCGCGTATCTAAAAACTTCCTCCCCACCCCACTACTACCTCGACAACATTTCCTTGGAATCAGTTCCGTCATACAAATACCTCGGCGTCCACATTACTAGTAACCTCGACTGGTCCCTCCATACCGAGAACATAATTAAAAACGCTAATCGCATGCTAGGCTACTTACGTCGCAACTTTTATAATGTTCCTTCTCACTTGAAACTGTTACTATACAAAACATTATTAAGATCGAAACTCGAGTATGCTTCACCGGTATGGGACCCTACTCATGTGAACTTAATTACTGATCTCGAGATGGTCCAAAATAACTCTGTACGTTTTAGTCTTGCTAACTACAACCGAACAGCCAGTATAACAGCCATGAAGACTAATTTATGCTCCCTCTACTGACATCGCGCCGAAAAGTTTTCCGCATAACCCTGTTGCACAAGTTGTACCATCATCCCGCTCTTCGTGATCGCCTCATTCCCCGTCCAATTTATGTATCCCATCGCATTGACCATCAACACAAAGTTGGAATTTTATCATGTAACACGAAATGCTTCTCACAAACTTTCCTGCCGCGAACCTCACGAGACTGGAACCACCTTCCCGCAGAAATTGTTGGCATTACTAACTATGAGCAGTTCCGCGTAGCTCTAGCTAACATTGTATACTCAGGTGCTATTTGACATTGTACTCTCTTCATTTTTTGTGTATTTACCACTCCCCCTCTGTAATGTCTCTGGCCCTGAAGGGTAATGTAAATAAATAAATAAATAAATAAATAAATAAATAAATAAATAAATAAATAAATAAATAAATAAATAAATAAATAAATCTACGTAAATGACGTTCCACCATAGAAGCCTTCAACTGAAACGACTAAAATAGTCGGTGCCGCCTTAACTGGGGAGCTTAAGCTGGAAAAACGTCTGTTAAATCCCATACCATATGTACGAACGTGACGAAACAAGTGTCTGTAAATGTTGTCTTTCAGTAGCAAGCAGCAATTAACAATGTTAGATCAACGGATGTCCATGTTTCAGACGACCCTGGCAGAGAAACTACGTCTGTATTTTTCTGATTTCTTTGTGTGTTTGTAATGCTATAATCTTGTTGCATGCTGTAAAATTGTTACTGCTTGGCGTATACATGACACGAGTCTCGGCTTATCATCGATGAATTTTCATTTACTTCATTCGACTCCTACCAGTCCTGTCTAAAGGTGTCACTGCGTGCACATGATAGTTTTATCAGTGTTTGGATCATTGGAGAAAGATTTTGTGAATTTTAGCAATCTCAGGAACATGCTGTCAAATAATGATTAGCTGTGGCATTAAGAAATAATTCTGCTAATCCCTCCCAGAACGGCTCCACTAACTCGACGTTTGCAGTACGAATAATTAGAACTGGCCAGTGCTGCGTGGCGAAATTTCGACAATAGAAAGAGGGAAGTTGAGGGGCCAAGAAACATGTACTATAGAGCAGGTTTAAAAACAGTTATTAATAACATACTATATCGAAATTTTATCACGAGAGATAGAATTTAAATATAATAATAGTTATACGCATTCTTCTGCTACTTAGCATGAATGTGTATTCAGATATTGTGAAACTTACGTGATTACCATAACAGCTCTCCTTTGAAAGATCTTATACCGCTGCTACTTTAGTAAAAAAAGCTCTGTTAAATACTTTTCAACCATATATTATGAGGTTTTATTAATATGCGTTCTTTCGCCCCTGTATTTAAATACTATTATGAATACATTCAAAACAAACCTGGGGTACAGATTTTGATTGGCGACTTGTACTCCTTGTTCTGTAGTATTTTACGAGAGTAAAATGTATTGAAATATTCTTAGTAATCACACGAAGAGTAGGCCGCTCTTCATTAGGATTCGATACCGCGTTTGCCTCATAAAAAATGGGTAGGATCAAGCGTATCTCAAACCTATTATTATTTATCTGAAAAAATGTGTGCAATGTTCTCCATGTGTTTAAACAAAAATGAATAAATTTTGAATATTCTGCCTGGAAGTTATAATCTATTTGAAGAGCCGATTATTCTCGCCGCACTGTGTTAACTCCAAAAAACAAAACATATTAAAATATCAAATTCATGCGAGTGGTAACTATCTCCGCATGAAAACTCCAATGCAGATGTCCCCTAACTAAAAAAAAGGGTGCGCCAAAGGCATCTAAAATACATAGTATTGTAGTCAAAGCAGAAAGCGGGGCTAGTTGATGTGTCATCATAAATAAAAAGACTAGCGCAAATAACACAGGCACAGACATAGGAAAAGACAGGACGAGCGCTAAACATCAACTGAGGATTTACTTGCAATAAAGGGGAACATAAAAGCACTTGGTGGTGCACATGCGCACTCTAGTAAAAACCAACGATCAAAAACTAGTCAAAAGGGGGGCAAACTGTTCCTTAGGTACACTTTTTCTTTTTCTGACAGGGTGATTGAAGGCGCCCTGACACACTTATCGCCTTCCCTGCAAATGATAAGTTTCACATATCTCACGCCCTAACCTTGTGCCTTCTCTACCAAGCACACACGTGGCATCAAACGCCGGCACGCACCCGCAACGCTTACAATGATTGGCCAAAAGGCCGCCGCCCGCCAATTAATCCACCAGCGAACAGTGCTCTCGTAATCGATCATTAGGGCAATGACCAGACTGCCCCACGTAGCATCTACCGCAGGAAAGAGGTATGCGGTAAACGCGTCGGCAATACAGGATACAAACTTGCGCTCGTGTTTTTTGGTGCAGATCGCCTTTCTGTCCTCATTAACGGTTTTGCACATGCGCACCAGCTTTTCGGGAGCGGTGAACAAATCGTCCACACCGCACTTCTCTCCAACATTTTTTAGCCGGTGCGATAACTGATGCACGTAAGGAATGGCTGCACGCCTCAGCATTTTGAGTCTTTTGTCACCTGGCATGACAGGGCGACCACCCGCCCTGACTTCTTTCAGGAAGCATTCCGCTACAGCCGTCACTGTGTCCTCAGGAAACCGGCCTTCTGCAACCGGTGCACTAGCATCTGTAAACAGCCCTAAATTTTATGCTCACATGACCTTTCAAGAGCACCACGCAGGCAACTTTTTGCAATGCCCCATTTAACCAATTTAGAATGTGCAGAATTATACACCAAAATTTCCTTTTTTTGTGCGTGGCTGGTACGACCAGCAGATGTGCCCCATGCCAAAGTACAAACAAAGCTCGAGGAACTGGAGACATCCAATCATAGGAGTTTCATTTGTGGACCTAAGATTGTCTGAACATCCACCAAAAATATCTAAAACTCGTTTTATAACTTGTGGCTTTTCGCACTCACTACCAATGTTCACAAACACAATACAATCGTCAACATACCTAAAACACCTGACAACACCTTTTTCTTTTTCCAAGAACGCTGCGACACGCTTGTCAAATTGACCTAAAAAACATTCACTAAGTATGGGAGCTATGCACGAGCCTATAAAAATACCAACCTTCTGTACCAACAAGTTATCGTTAAAACAAATGCAGGTGGATGAAAGGTAACATGTAACTGAGGCTAGAAAGTCATTTACTGAAACACCGCTACTATTCTGAAATTTGACAGCATCCCCACCTTCAATCCGCTCTTTATTGCGTCTAACAGCTCTGCTTGAGGAATAGAATAAAATAGCTCCTCAACGTCAACTGAGAAAGCAAAGTTAGCTATTAAGGCACCATCCTGCTTCTTCAAAAACTCGATCACGTCCTTCGAATTGCTCACGCGACACGGGTCCTCCACATCTAGTTGGCTTAAATGCCTTTGTAAATATTTCGATACCAGGCCCTTCCAAGCTTCTTTTTCCTATACGATAGCTCGTCCTGTCTCCTCCTATGTCTGTTTCTATGTTATTTGCGCTAGTCTTTTTATTTATGTTTGCATAGTATTGATTTTAGAATATTTCAGGTTACTTTGTCACTGTGCTTAAATACCTGAATGAATACGTGCAAACATATTGCTGAAGTAAAAATATGAAACATATTTAAAATATGTTAAGAATACAATATTCTTTTCTGCCTCCTATGAATTTGCAGATTGTAAACTTGCGAATTTAGTTTGGCTTATTCTAAACAGGTCGAAAATGTATAGCGAATCTAGTGGGAGTATGCCTTTGAAGAAAATAGTAATGTGCTCATATCGTATTTTTAAGCTCTCAGGAATTACTCTGATAATACGTCGAAAGTATGAATTTATAACAGTCTCTTCTATTAAGTGATGAAGGCATAAAAAATAGGATACTCATATATTACGGAAGCGTGATATAAATGATGCAGATTGTGGTGTTCTAATTGGGAGAACAATAGAGCATTGTAGAATCTCCATTGGAGTATCGCGAAAGCACGGATGCTACTGTTGGTTGCTTCTGGTTGCTTCTAGTTGCTTAATTCAATTCTTGTTTACCCATTTTAGTCTTTGGTACTTTAAAATTCCGCACCAATCCCTTCCTATGCCTTTTTCAGGTTCTACTTCCGGTTGCGTGTCGTCGCCTCCTTGACTTCACCGTAATTCAATACCTTAATTAACAGCTTTAGTCTTTGGTACTTTCAAATTGCGCGCCAATCCCATGCTATTCCCTTTTTTGGCTCGACTTCAGGTTGCGTGACGTCACATGACTGATTTAATTAACTATTGTAGTATTTGATACTTTCAAATGTGGCGCCAAGCTATTCGCTAATAAGACCATTTTCGCCTTTACTTTATCATTTTCTGTCTCCAAATATATACCTAATTAATCTATCGGCCTAATTCTTCTTTCGCACACAAAACTACATCACCCTCTGCACTTGGAAATATCAAGAAAACCAACTTAAGAATTCTACAGAGCGTTCAAGCTCAAGCTCTGCGAACATGCCTGGGATTGCCGAAATGTGCCTCTACGGCTGCTACCATTTTAATTGCACAGGAGCATCCCATATCTACCTACCTAACAGTTGACTCCCTGAGGGCACATTTCTGACACATCTCTCGGGTTCCTGGTCATCATTTGGTCAGTCTTCCTATTACCAGGCCGCGTACATCGTTTACAGAGACCGTTGATGCGCGTCGCGCTAGTCTGCCGTCCCAGTTTACACCCGAATCTAGACCGCCCTCTCCACTATGGAGCTTGCATAAACCACACGTGCTTCTTTCAATACCCGGCATCAGGAAGAAGGTCGAGCTATCGACGACAGAACTGAAACAAATCACTCTTGAATACTTACTTAAGTACCATGCAAATCGTTTGCACGTCTACACCGATGGTTCAGTGAATGCCGTGAGTTCTTCAGGCTCTATGGCCATACCCTCAATTAATACAGAAAAAGAAGTTCGACAATTCACCAGACTTCTTTAACAGCTGCAGAGCCAACCGCTCTTCGTGTCGCAGTTAGGCATATCAGTCAGCAGAGCCCCCAGCGGTGGTCTATTTTCACAGATTGATAAGCAGCCCTGCAAGCATTAAAAGCGGCTCTTCGCCGCGGAGCTCATGAACAACTCATAGCGGAAATACGACAAATTCATCACTGTGCAATTAATGGAGGACATTACATCATCTTCCAGTGGCTTTCAGGACACAGCGGCATAGCGGGCAATCTTCGGGCGGACGAAATCGCACGAACAGCCCACCAAGACGGCGATTGCGTGTTGATTCCCTTTTCCAGGGCAGTCGCAGCGGGCAGGCTTCGCGCACTTGCGCGGGAACAGTCTCCTTGTGGAATTTTGGCCAGTTTGCGAACTGCTGCTTAAAATCCCTGGACCCTGACCTGAAGCTCCGCCATCCACCTGGCCTACCCTGACGCGGAGAAACTTTGCTGTGCCGCCTGTGGGTTGGTGTAGCATTCACAAACTCATATTATTTCATGATAGGCATGGCAAACAGCCGTGCATGTATAAAACTGTGGGTGCGACGAGTCTATAGGCCGCATGCGTTGTGAGTGCCCGATATACAGTGAGGAAAGGCAGTGTCTGTGCCATACGCTGTAGCATCTAGATGGACGCCCATTGAGTGAAACTAAGATTATAGGTCCCTGGCCACGGCGATCGTCTGCGGTGGAGGCCTCCCAGGCAATGCTCCGCTTTATGAGAAGCTCAGGCCTAATCGAAAGACTATGAGTTTGCTATGACATGACTGTGACGTGCTGTGATGTGGCGTGTCTGTTATGTGACTGTAGTAACTTCAACTATCCATCTCTCTCAACTTTTATATCCACACATCCCCTTCCCCAGTGCAGGGTAGCGAACCGGTTGCTTTTACTGGTTAACCTCCCTACCTTTCCTCCTCATCTTCCTCTTCCCCCTCCTCTATCGATTGACAGCACTCAATAACCACTACGACTTCTCAATTACTCACAACTGCTGCGGACACAATTTTGCAAATTGCTTGCCAATACCTTGTTATGCCTTTTCCGGCTCCACTTCCGATTGCGTGGCGTCACATCATCTACGTCATGTTCACTTCTTGTTTATTCAATTTAGTTTTTCGTACCGTCTAATTGCGCGCCAATCCATTTTTATGCCTTTTTCGGCTCTACGTACTTCCGGTTGCGTGACGTCACATCCTTGACGTCAACTTTAATGACTGATTTATTTAAATATTTTAGTATTTGATACATTTAAATGTGGCACCAAGCCATTCGCTATTGAGACAATTTTCGCCTTTAGTTTTTCATTTTTTGGCTCTAATAATATGCCTAATTAACTTATTTGCCAAATTATTTTTCGCCGACATTGCGTCACCCTCTATCGATTGATACCACTCATTAACCTCTATGACTTTTCAATTACTCGTAATTGCCGCGGAAAACATTTTGCGTGTTCTGCCTCTAATTAAATACCTAATTAACTTATTCGCCTAACTATTCGTTCTGAAGAAACACTACATCAGCCTCTATCGACTGGCGCCACTCGTTAACTTTCACCACGTCGACCACGGCGGCCCATACTCGTGAGAACCAATAAACAACACTTGCTGACAACAAACGCAATAACGACCACACCACCTAGCAATAAGAACGCTAAAAAAATAGGCCATCTTTATAACCAGTAAGGTTACGGGCGAATGTTCGCCCGCGTTTGAATACGATGCCAGACAGGACGAACAGGCGGGATGCAAGCCATGTATCGGAGCGCACGCGCGCACGTGGATGCGTCCGAGTTGTCATTCCTTGGCGTTTGACGAGTGGCCAGGGAGGAGCTTCGCCACAACAATAATTATTTCTAAGGCCGTTAAGCCAGTGCATTGGCCAGCGATAGCAACGCGGGCTTTAAGGATAATGGTAGTGCATGGATAACAACCACACAATTGGTAAAGAGTCTCTCTCACACATGCACAAACAAGTGGTCAAAATTACCATGATTGAGAGAACCTACAGGCTAAGTAAAAGCAGTAGACAGCCCCAAACATGGAAAGAATGAAACAAGAAGCTCAAACAATCATCAGATGCAGTAATGTACGATGCTTCAAACAAGACAAGAAAAGAGCAGGGGCAATCCCACTTGTGGGGATAATGGCAAATGCTGCAGTTATGCCGCTTGATCGATGTCAGAGAGCTATTTTGAACGCGGCTGGTTTGAAGGAATGCCGCGGGTCTTTCGGCGCCGCTATTTTGGTCCCACATCCATCACAAACAAAGCATACTCTCTTTGTCGCAACATGTTAGTATCCGGCTGTGCGAGCGCTTTTCCTTACGCTCCTTACGGGGTGCACTCGGCTCGCGGTTCGTCGGTGAAGGACCGACTACAGAGAAACGCTGATCGCACGAAGCGCCTCCATGGGTTTTACGTTCCAGCCTGAGTGAAGAACATTCATTCCAATCGCACATTGTCAGTATCCCTGTCGAAACTAAGGTGGTGCGTTGTTCTGTGATAATCCCATTTCCACAGCGGCTGGACGTCCATAAAAGAAGCAAGAAATTGCTTATGCGCAACCCACAAGTGTTCTAGGTATGCATTGTTTGGAGCGACGCCTTGTAAGGAAAAGGACAAGGATGGGGAATTACCATGTCCAAGGAACACGCTTTTTACGTAGCACAGGGCTCAGGACTTGCTCTTACGTACAAACTTGAAACACAAACAGTACCCACAATTGGCGGAGCATTACTTCGTACAATTATTTCGATATTTGACACCAAAAACTTCAAGGGTGATTTCACTTATATGCTCATTGCTGGCGGTAGTAACTAATTATTTTGATGTATACCTTTCCGTTTTTCTTCGTGTACTTGCGGTGATTCCGCATCAACCCAAACAAGCGACCGTAATCCACGGGGCTTCAGCGATTAGCATAAAAAATATTTCATGCAATTGTGAAGCCTAAATCTTGTGGGCACCCAAGCACTCGTGATCTAAAATCACTAGCATGACTCAAGATTTAGGATAGTTGCGTATAGAAGTGTTTATCAGAGAAACGTCATCCTAAGACACCACTTGTCTCCAGGCGCTATTAAAATGCATTTAGATAACAAGTATGGCAGAAGACTGCGGCATTGTTAAGTTCGTATGCAGAACGGGTCTGATTCGTATTAGAGAATCCGCGACTTCTATTTAATTGTCACTTCGGTATCGAGGGATACCACACAGAACATCAAACCTAATTTGGATTTTAAACTTTTTTATAATATTGATTATGTGTTTCTGTCAAAGCAACGATACCCTCCTAATATCCATAACATAAATGTTCAGTAAGTCAGGCTATTTACGCGTAAGATGAAATCACGATATAAATGTAATGTTGCCTTAAATGAGAGGGATATTTTCATTTGCAGCCCAGTGTAGTGAATCAGTGATCAGGCCCTCAAGTAGTGAGCCTGATAACGTGAATTCTATGGTTGCCGTATTCAGACGGAGCTAAAGACGGTAACATTCGTGTATTGCATTATTTCACGGCGCGTCAAAGCGTCACAAATGGTAGATATGACCAGATCCCTCTAATAAAGAGGAACGAATAGCCGCTGTGACTTTGTGACTCATGTAGAAAACATAGTGGTTGGTGATAGCTCGCTTGCATCGTACGTCCAATAGCCAGTGACCGAGTGAGGAGGCGCTTCCCAAAAATGATTCAGTCTACACCACATTTTGTTGCGTTTCTGGAAAATAATGAATAAATTTTCAAGCCATCATATCACCGAGAATAGATATAAGTACGAAAAGCGTTACTCAAAAAAATACGCATCAAAATTTAGGACGGCGCATATTTTTTAGTAGCAGCACTAAGACACCACAATCACCTGAAAGTTTCGTTACCATTCTTTTTAATTTGAAACCACGCAGGGCTTGGCCACATTCATCTCTTGTTGTAGGCAACTCACGCGAGAGCGTCGCCTTCCAATGAACCGCAAGCGTAGTGATAGCCATATGCATTGTGGTCAACAGCACTTGAATGACCTCATATATTGTCAAGCATTATGGTGTCGCAGCGCTGGCAGACAAGGAGAAAAGGACGAGGGACACACACAACACCATAATGCATGGCAACCACCACCAACTAGCTCAGTAGCATACCCTACTCAAATATTGCAGCTTTTCGAGGTGGTGCTTCACAGAGCACCTAAGCAGGCGCGGAACCTATATTTATCTGAAGGATGACGCGTTTGTCATCACCAGAAGCAGCAGCAGGATTATATCCACTGCTGTGCAAATGCTTCTTCCATACTCTCTGTATTGTACTTGCTGCATCCCCTTTACCCCAGTGAACCACTAATCTCTACTGCTCACCTAACTTCTGCTGCCTCCATTTTGTTACCCTACGCGAGCATCAGTTATACTCTCTACACACTATACGCCCTGACCATACCCGTTTCTTCGTCTTGATCTCCGCTAGAATGCTATTAACCCGAGGTATTTTACTGAGCCACTCTGCGCGTTTCCCATCTTTAACGATGCTCCTGCCGTGTTTTGTTCCATAGCCCTCTGCGTTGTCCTCAATTTAAGTTGAACGCTTTTCGCTAGCATCCACGTTTCAGCCCCGTAGGTGAGTACAGGTAAGATGCAACGGTTGTATACTTTCCTCTTAGGTGATGCCGGTGAGCTGCCAATAATAATCTGACAATATTTGCCCAATACGCTCTATCCCAATCGCGTTCTCCTAGTTATTTCCCTTTCTTGGTCTGGATCTGCGTTTGCTACCTGCGCTAAGTCGAAAAATTCGCCTACCACTTAAAGTGATTCGCTGACTATTGTGAACCGCTGTACCTTCCTCAAACTGTTGAACATTAGCTTAGCCGTTTACGTATTGATTGTAAGCCTACTTTTCTCGTTTACCTGTCTAGGTCAATGTTTCCTGTTCGTCTCCTTAGTTACGTAGCAAGGCAATGTTCTCAGCGAACCACAGATTACTGAGGTATTCTCCATCGACCTTTACCCCTAACTGCTTCAATTCCAAGTCGCTCAAACTTCCTATAATCAAGCTGTGAATAGTAGTAGAAACATCGTGTTTCTTTGCCTAACAGCTTTATTTATGGAAATTTTGATGCTTTCTCTATGCAGAACTCTGGTTGCTGCGCAGCGACTATAGATATCTTCCAGAACTTTCACATACAGCTCTTCTACAGCCTGTTTTCGCAATGTCTGTATGACAGGACTGCCAACATTTCTGCTGGGCCACAGCCTTTTTCGTTATCAATGAACGCTCTATATAAAGGTTGGTTATATTCCGATAATTTTTCTACTGCCTGGTTGATCATATGGGCATGATAAATAGTAGAGGGCCCTTTCGGAAAACATGCTAGATCTCTTGCTTGGTGGAAGTCTAAGATTGTCCTATTTCTGTTAGCGATTACCTTAGTAAACAATCTATATATAACTGAAAGGAAGCTGAGAGGCCTTAGCGACCCCGTTCTTACGAATTGAGCTTATGTTAGCGTTCGTCTATCGGCATGGCCGATGACTTCAATATATAGCTTACAACTTAATCAAAATTCACTGTGCATACACGTACGAAAGGCACAGGAACGTCTACCTAAGATTAAAATTACAGTGGAAGCTAGCAACGGCAATTTGCCGGTATTCTAGCTAATGAACCATAGAAAACCAGGGATGAGATGAAGATTGGTCCTATGGTTCGTTTAGAAACTTTCATGTCAGCGGTTTATAAATCTGCCTTGGTGAATAGCAATAATTAGTTGTGTAGCCAAACAGGGCCACAGCTGTTGACCTACTGAGAGGGCGATACATGAGAGCTTTTACCAGGCCACGATGTTTTAGAGGGCCCGCAGCACACTTATGACGTTCAAGTGAAACAAACTCTAGGCCTAAAACTGTGCGAAAGTCGTATTCTTGCAGCATTTCTACATGTTGCCCGTGCCGCCTATGGCAAACTAAAATCCCACTTCATACAAATGTGATAATATACCACGCATGTAAATTATCGGCAAAGGTATACACATATCTCCCTCTCCTCCAGTTTTAAGGAGTATAAAGTATCCATTCCGAAGGTGCTTCTTGTGGCAAATGAGCGTAAGCCGGAGTGGTTTCGTTTAGAAAGCTATGGGGTCATTGCGTGATTAGCGAAATAGCGGGTTGATACTGGGCATACGCTGAATGCTAACATAGTTATAGCGCTAGCGCATGCACGCAAGTTCGAGAGGTTAGCGCACGTTTTGTGCTCATTTATTGTGAAAAGATGGCTGCGTCGTTCGATCGTGCAGCCGTCCCATAAAGACGAAGAAATAATAGTCTAGGTTGGCAAGTTCGCGGACAACTACTGGTACTTTCGTCTTTCGCTTTAACTAATCTTGTTTCGACGACAATGTGCAGGTTGTAAATAAGCTCTGTTGGTGAAATTGGTTTGGAAACTGATGTTCCTAAGCCAAATGGGGTCGCCCGCGACGATGCAACCACACTGAGCACACAGGTTTGATTTCCAGCCTCGTTTCGGCGTTTACTGTATCTTGCTACTAATTTTGGCTACTATTTTTTTTCTAATTACCAAGAAGGCATTCAGGTTGTTTAGAAGTTTACCTTGTATGTTTAAATATGCAAACCTCACTTCAAAGGGGAATGCAAGCGTGGCTCCTGTACCATACGTCTGTCAATCCTCGGAGCGGAAGGGAGCTGGCGAGAAGCGGAATAATCAAAATGTCCAGCGCCAGAGTCAGAGAGTCGGAGCATGGTGTAACGGAGATATGCATATGAGGCTCAGACCTGATGACGACGTCGGAAAGCTCGGAGAAGCGCGGAACTTAAATCTGTTCAGAGCATCGTAACAGGCTTGAACCCGCCAACTATCTAGGTCTACAGATGGCTTGGTTTCATGTGGTATTATGCTTGACTCGAAGCATGCGACGGTAACCAAAAATATTCTTCATAAATTGTGTGAATACTCACTGCTTCGAATTCCTCCAGCTTCGCTGCCGTGACCCAGTTGTGATTGTTACCAACAGCATCCCCAAAGCGACCAACTATATAGCGAATAGTTTGAGCCGTGACGTTAGACGCCAATGATGAGACACCAACAGGTTCCTAATTGCGACAGCGGTTGTGATACTAAACCGTCTTAGTGCAATACAAAGCACATTTTGTCGGTGGACCTTGACGCTTTGGGCGCTAGTGAAAGTGCCTTCTACAGCAAGGCAGTTGTAAACTTGCTCAAAATCCTCTTTTTCGAACAGGAATTGCAATATGAACAGCGCAGAGTCCAGAGCAGATATATTCAGCTGACCATTCAGCGAGCGGTAGCTGTACATTGTCGACACACATCTGCTTTGCAGGGCGATGTTCAAATTGTCGGCCTCAAACCGGTCAGCGCGAGCGCGTGTTTCTGGATGAAGTTTCTTGATAAAGTTTCTTGATGAAGTTACGCACCTGCTGCGTCCACCTCTGGCCTAGCTGCGAGCAGTGACCTTTTGGCTCACATCTAAGATTTCATTAAGATGATGTATCCCGACAGCTTTGGCTTTTGTCTGGCGCACGCCCGTCGTCTACAGGCCAGATGCTTGGTGACATGCTCGCAATGTACGTTTCTTCTGACGCGTCTAATTGGGATTAAGGGCTTCCGTACGTCACATATGCCTATAATACAGCATCTCAGGCACCGACTGGATTTTCCCTATTCTTTCTCCTGTACGGTCGTGAGCCTTCTTATCTACTGGACACCATACTTCCTTACCACCCCGACAGTTCAGAGTACACTTCTCTTTCTGCTGTTGCCGGTAATGCTGAGCAGTGCCGTCAGCTGGCTCGCTCATTCACTTCGGACATTCAAGATCTTCGCCGACATGAGAGCGATCCGGGCAAGCCCGCTTCTGACTTTTCTACCGCCACCCTCGTTTGGCTCTGTGTTCCGGCTGATTTCAAATTCTCTGCAAAGTATCATGGCCATTATCGTGTATTAGAGCGTACATCTCAAGTTAACTACGTTGTGGAGCCGGAAACGCCTTTTTCAGACCGCCGCCGCCGCGGACAAGAAGTCGTTCATGTCAGATATTTGTGTTCGCTGACTCGGGTTTGTAAAGTATTGCTCATACTGGGGGGGGGGGGGGGAGGGGGGTACGGAAAATGCAGGCACTGTTTTTTTTCTTGTTCTCGGCAGGAAAACACATTTATTGACATTTAGCGCCATCTGCCACTCTTTATACCACTGTGACACTGTTTCCAGTGTGTTGTTTAAAGCGATATGATTTTCAGAGGAATTAATTTTATGATAAAGGATGCAGTCGTCTGTAAAAAGCCTGATATTTACGAAAATATTTTAGGAAGGTAATTTAAAAGAATAAAAATTTTAAATAAAGTAATATTCGGGGATAAATGGAACGGTAACCTTGTATGCTTAGTAGTGCGTATACTAGGTGCAGGTTTGGGTGTATCTCTTTAAAGTCTTGTTTTTAATGGGTTTGGCGGACGCTCCTGGCTTCTGAACTTCGACCAGGCTCACAAGGAACTGATAGGGTTCAAGATAAAGACGAAGGTGTGCTCGCTTCTTCCGGTCCTTGAAACGTCTGCAACGCCATTCCGGTAGTATGAAAGGGTGTGTTTGTGTGGATGCTCGGCATCAAGGAATAGGGGCCATGATACCAGCTTGATAAGGTGAACGATGCTACTGTGTTAAAAAAAGGTTCGTTTCGTTGGCGCCCGAGTACTCGCACAGGTCGCATTATTCATTATAAGAATTGTTAATGCGATCAGAGACTTTTTCAAGGCATGCGGGAAGTTTATTGGGTCCTTCGGGATTAAAAAAATGTTTTCGCGAATCAATTTCTGGGTTAATCTTGTCACTGAACACGTGATACCGGCAGTTATGCTTTCCATCTGGGCTGAAATGGCAGCGTTTATGATTGGAGGGAGTTGTGCTGTAATATATTTGATAGCAGCCACTCGGGCCTCAATGGCTTGTGCGTGCTCTTCAGTCTGGGGCGAGGGGTCCCGTTCAGCTGCATTATCACCGTCTTTCTTAAGGGAGGGCCTAGAGGAAGCGTTTTGGTTGACCAGGGCTTTAAGACTCGCTTCTAGCGTGACATTCTGTGGCTGGAGAAGAGGAAGCTCACGTATGAGTTCAGTTTCGAGGCGATGAGGTGAGTAGAGGTTGTAGAGAGAAGAGATGAAAGGCAGGAGTAGGAGACGACTCTACTTGTCCAACTGGACATCTGCAATTGTTTTTGTTCCCGCTGGGGTGTGCAATGGACGACGCCTTTTTCTGACCTAGCCACAGTGTCGGACACCGATGTCGCCGATGTAGGGCGCTGCCTTCTTTGGTTGTAATCACGTCAGCTGCTGGTGCTCTTTGTCGTTGTTTTGCATGGAGGACTTAGCGCGATCCCCCGGTAGAGCATCATAATTGACATCTCCGGGTGGCGTGTTCAGTGCCCGGTCCCTGCTTCTTGTTGGCGGGTGAACCTTACCGGGCCCTCCGGGCGATTGAAGTTCTCATAATTTGTCTTTACATGGGAGTTAGTGAGATGACTATCCCCGTTGACGAGGCATGTTGGCTTGCAATCATGGGATGCCGTGCCTTCTTCAGTGGCGGCGACATTTTATCCGCATAGGCTACAGTGTTCGTTAACTGGAGCCGGACAGAGGTCGGCTCGAGGGCCAAGTTCACCTCGCCGGTAGCAGGCTAGGGTCGTACGTTTGTACTGACGAACTGAAGGAAGCTCGCAATTATAGTGCACAATACAGGGGACAGGGGGAGCGTATGGTTCGAAATTGTGTTCTAATCGCTAGCCACCCTAGTTTCATGCCGGTGTTAGACGCTTCGTTCTATTAATGCGCATGAAACTGCTAGTGGAGTACAGCTTTGAAATAGATAAGAGAGTCGTACCGACGACTTCTGTTCCCTGTAATAGTACCGCGGCTATAACTTCTTGCGCTATGGCGTTAGAGAGAGCAGAACGTTTTATTTACACCAGCGGATGAAGGAGCTCCGGACCTCAGTCGCTTGTGATTGATGGCCGTGCCCCGCCTCAGATGCAGGCTGGCAGACGATGTTGGCCGGCGGCGTCCCAGGCCAACAGGATGGTGGCTAGCGAGATCCCGGGGTCTGAGCAGCGCGGCATGGTCCTCAATTGTTGCCGCGTCAAAGTTTGCCCCCCCCCCCCCCCCCGCCCGGGAGAAATGGGACAGTCCCAAATGATGTATTCGAGGGTTCCCCTTGAGTCACATTTTGCACAGTATCTTGCTCGTTTTTCTGGGAGCATATGGCTCACCAGAAGTGAGTGTGGAAATGTCCCTCTCTGAAGGCGATGCCAGGCGACGGCCTGCCTGCAATTTAGGGTAGGGGCTGGCGGGGCAGCTACCTGCCTACTCAGCCGATAGTGCTGCAGAATATCGGTATAAAATTTGGCACACTACGCTGCCCACTCCATCTCATCCCAAGTGATATGGATACCCAGTACCAGGAGGCTAGCAGTGGAACTACAGCGTGGGAGACCAAGGGTTTTAATGTTAATGTTAAGAGAAAATGTTAAGAGAATGTTAAGAAAAAAAGAAAGGTGCATGGATGTCACACGTCTTAGTGAACACCTAAATCATGCCGTAATGTAGTAGTAGTATTGGTAGTAGAAGACTTTATTGAGGCGCAACACTTAGGCGCAAACACATCGATGGCCTGCTGTAGGTGCTGTTCTTCTTCACCCTCAGCACCATTCCAGTCCACTTAGGTCCGGATAGTATCGGAGGCAGTGGGAGAGAAACCCGATTGCAATGCAGTCGGGCATGAAAAAGGCAGTGGGAAAGGTTGGCAATAAGGAAGGGTAGTTGGGGTATCAAGGCGGAATTTGCAGATATTTTGTACAGCATCACTGTAATATTCGCTGATAGTGGCATGAAGAAATAGTCTCGACCAGCCCTCCAAGGGCCTTGGCCAAGAGATGAACGGCACCAGGTTACAAGTTTCAAGGGCAAGCTGGTTCGCCAGCTCATTGCCGTCAATCCCCGAGTGTCCAGGGATCCATTGAAGGAAGACGGGGCAGGGCTGCAGCGCCGTAATTGCGGCCTCGAGCTCCGTGGACAGATGATGTGTGAGACTTTTAGATTGAATGGCACGGATAGCAGCCGGGAGACAGTGTATATAATATACTAAGGCACAGGTGCTAGAGAAAGGAAACTTTGCATGGCATGGGTGATGGAGAGGACCTCAAATGAGATAATATCCAGAGGATGGAGAAAGGAGCCGCTAGTGTGAGCGACAGGGGTAGATAGACGATGGTGAAAGAGGACCTTGCTTCCAGACCCAAGAAGAGCCACATAGGAGGCATCCGTGTAAGCGACTTCATGGGTATTGAAGGGCGAACTATGATGGGAGGCAGCAGCATGTTGAAGGCCAGCATGCAGTACCAGCGAAATATTGGCTAGACGAGAAAGTATACGGAGGTTAGTAGCCTCCGGCGGGGAAGGAGTTGGCAGAGGACTGACTGGATGGTTTAAATGTTAGCCTGGTTAAGAAGCCAGCATCTATGAACTGTGCTGGAGAGGCAGACTATCTGTCGATCGCGGAGAAGGGAAAGGAGACTGCGAAGAGGATGAAAAAGCCGGTGGTATAAAACGTTTTGGTGGATGTGGTTAAGGGAACACAAAGAGCAGCTTTAAAAAGGCCATTAAGAGCTGTTGCAAATGTGTCTAGCTGGCTCTGGATGAATGTAAGATGAGTCATAAATTAAAGGAATTTGTTAAGAGCCAGCGTGTGAGCCAGTTGACAGGTGTGAGCTTTTCTCAGGCCAGAGGACCATCTCACAACTCGACGAAGTAAATGAGAGACAGAATGACATGTAGAAACAGCCGTTAGAGAGCCCGGATAGTTTTTGCGGCATGAAGAGGCATGCCAAGAACGCGATATTGAGATACTTTGCGGATTGGGGAGCCGCTCAAGGTAAGGGAGATCCGTGAATTGTGAGCTCGTTGATAAGCAGAGTGAGTTAAAAGTAGGAGTTGTTGCGTCTTGGGCGCGGGAGATAGGCCTGCATGGTAAAAAAAGCAAGAAATTATATCCAATTCCTGCTGAATGGTGTCTTGAACGGGACCAGGAGATCCACGCCAACACGAAAGTGTGATGTCGGCGTAACAAAGTGCTGAAGATCGAGAATGGACAATAACTGAACCGCAAGAGGAGCCACGGTGATATTAAAAAGGGTGGGTGAAAGAACGGCACCCTGCGGGTTACCGCGGGTGAGACGATGGGTGTATAGGTGAAGTTCAATGCTCGAAAACAGGCCTCGCGATTAGAAAGAAAAACTTGAATGTGGTTATACATGCGGGAAACGCAGTTTGTACTGGACAGGCAGGTAAGAACATGGTCATAAGAGACGTTATCGAATTCTTTGCGATCATCGATTGAGACCAGGGCGTGAAGCTGAGAGCTACCATAGGTGAAGAAAGTATGCTGAAGTATGAGGAAAAGTCCTGTGCAGATACGTGGGGGCGAAACCTAAATAGGGTATGAGGGAGCGAGTTCGAAGCCCAGTGAGCGCCATGCTTTCCATCGTCTTGCCGACACTGGAGATCAGAGAAATCGGCTGGAGATTGGAAATGGCTGCAGGCTTACCAGGTTTAAAAATGAGGGAAATAAATGAGAAACTCCAGGACAATGGCAGAGAGGCTTCTTCCCAAGCGGTGCCATAGAGGATGAGAAGGTGCCCTTTTGCGTTTTCAGGAAGATTGCGAAGAGCGGAGCAAGTGATTCCAGCTTCACCGGAAGCCGACCAAGTGGCCTTAGCAAGAAGTGCAGCTTCAAGCTCGCGCAGTGTAAAAGGAGCATTGAGGTCATTGCTTGCACAGCCTGCGTATTCTGGGTGACATGGTGACACAGAGGGTGGGAGATCAAAATCTGCAAGGATTGCGAAAAACTTATCGGGAGACTTTCTGGCTACGACTTAGCAAGAGTCGGGGCAGGGGTAGGGGTGGTACAAAGAAGGGTTCGAAAAAGACTCCAGAATAATTTTTTATGGAGCGCCTAGTCAATATTATTGCACAGGGTATTCCATCGAGAATCCTCAAGCGTAGCACAATATGTCACGATATTTTCCCGAAACTTTGAAATTGTTGTCTGCAATTGGATGTTGCGGGGTTGCAGTCTGGCTGTTCGGAGAAGCCTTTTGCGAAACTTCCATAGCCTGATGAGGTGGGGGTCGGGGTCAGAAGTGGGATATGAAGCGGTCCCCTTGCGAGTAGGGGACGAAGCCAGTTTTAGAAGGGCATTAGCCCCCTCATCGTAGGACGTGAAGAAGGCAGAGGAGAGGACACAGTGAAATTCATGCCAGTCAATATGTCGAACGCGCTGCCAGCGGGTGGGTATCCGAAGAGGGATGGATATGAAAATATTGTTAGGTTTTTGGTTTTGTGGTGTTTAACGTCCCAAAGTGACTCAGGTTATGAGAGACGCCGTAGTGGAGGACTCCGGAAATTTTGACCACTTGGGGTTCTTTAACGTGCACTGACATCGTGGTCACTAATAAGGGCTTACCGCAGAGGTAAGCCGAGGTGGCTTACCTCTGGGGGTTGTAGTGGGGGGTTGTAGAATGAGTGGGGGGGTTGTAGAATGACAACAGTGCGGTGAGCCTGAGGAAGATAGCAGAGGGTGCCACCAGATAGGATTGGAGCGATGAGGGAATGTCAAGGGCGCCTATCGAGAGGACACGGAGAACGTAGATAGACGATAGGGGGTTCATAGCTATGGAATGAAATTTCCGGTAGCCAGGTACGTCAGAAAAGCTGCGAGTTTCCTGGATTAGAAGAAAGTGAAGCAGAGAAGGTAGAGTGAGAAGATACTGGTGTAATGGATTGCGGTTAGTATTAAGATTGCAGCAATTCTATTGAATCATATTAAGGTCCTCCATGTTAACATCTAATTTTTTTTGCGATGCGGCATTCCATTGAGTTTCATCGGGGGAGGGGGAAGAGAATCCGTAATGGTTTGCAGTTTAGTCTGAAAGGTTGAGATAAAATTAAGGATGCGTTCGATCTGGATGTTGACGTGAGTATTGATGCTATTGAATTTGGCATCAATTTGGGTGATAGCCTCCTCATGCTGTAGGAGGTGGCGCTCAATGTCAGACTGGTGTTTGAGACAGTCAGCGACGACATTCTTTATGTTTGAGAATTCGGAATTGATTGTAATGCGTAGCTAATCCATGCGAGCCTCAAGAGCATCTCGGCGGCGGTCGAAGCTATTCTGACGTTGTTCGAAGGGGCGAATGGCCACTTCCAAACTAGGTACAGGAGCTCGAAGGTATGAAGGCGTTCTTCAATAAAGGACGGAGGAGGGGCCGAGTGGGAGTCGAGTGACTGTGGAGATGACTGGAGAAAGTAACGAGGCTTAAGAATCGGACGCGTTGAAGATTGACAAGCTGGAGAGCACCCAACTCTGGGCTAAAGCTGGGAAGGTGCCTGTGCTACTGCGGTGTAGGAGCCGAGAGGGGAATAGAAAGTGTTCTCCGAATTAGGAGGATAGCCACACTGTTTGGGGCTGCGGAGGAGCCGGCTGAGTGGCCTGCACGGTTGGTGGGTGTTCTTAGCACACTCATTGTTTTTCTGCTTATCTTAGGGGCAAATAGGGGTTAAAGTAGCATGCTCATTTGTCTGGCAGTGCCGGCACCAGGACTGTGTACACTCGTGGACAGGGGGAGGCGGGGAGATGGGCGAAGTGTACTTGGGGCAGTTAACAGTGGAACAAGAGTACTCATATGTGCGGTGGCCCATCTAGAGACAGCGTGCGCATACATGCAGGAACGCGGGTTTTGTAAGGGCGGCATCGAAATGCTGCTCGACGAAAGTAAACAAGACCGGGGATGACAGTGCCATCAATTGCAATTAATACTGTATCGCTGGACCCCATCATGCGCTCGGTTATGATATCGGCTCTATAAGTCTCTCGATCTCTCATGAGATCAGCGGCCGAAAGGACACATAAGACATCATGAATGACACCGAGGCAGAAAGAGGAGGTTTAACAGGGCAGGGACGAACGTTAACGAGCTTGCCGGAGAGGTTGATGTGGATGATATACAATAGAAGGTTGGCGGTGAGGTCAGAGTGCGTTTTCAGAAAGACCAGCTTCAGCACTGGCTTGGTCTCTAGGGTGAGGTCGTTACTGGTGGGTTCAGAGAGGATGGCAGCATCGGTTATAGTATTAAGCAGTTCGTAGAGCCGGGTTCTGGGTGAAAGGGTATCAGGCAGAAGCTGGAGCCCGACCGACATTACGTGCAGGCGAGATTTGGCACGTTTCACTGCCTTGATATTGGCACCGACCGCTTCCCAGCCCTCGTCCGGGGATGGAATGAAGTCCATGGTCGGCTGGAGTGCAGCAGCCATGAGGCCCAGTGGGTCAGAAGAGGCGCCTGCCGTCACTTCATGGAGAGGAGGCGAGTCTGAAGAAGACGCAGCTAGCGGGACGTGAGGTGACGGCGGAAGCACTTGAGACGCAGGCTCGGGGGTGCGAGTCTAAGATCTGTGGACGAGGATCGGTGGCGATGCGGGGGGTGCAGCAGCCCCCTGCGGCTGATGCAGGGTGCGGTGAGGCATACCGGCCGAAGCTGCAACTACGTCGCCGTTCCCGTGGTGCCCGCGCGAAGGGCAAAGGTGCGCGCGCGAGATGGGAAGTGCAAGAAAAAAGCTTTCAAAAAGTGTTTGTCTACAAAACATCCTAATTTTTTTTCCTGATTACTAAAATTTAAGCGTATTTCAATTATTTTTGCATTAGTGGTAGTTAATGGATGCGGGACACCGCAAAGAAGCAGACTAATGGTCTTTCGAAAACGCTAATACGTGATAGCGTTGCGCAGAGGAGGAGGAGGATGGCAAAAGTTTAAGGAAAAAGAGCGGCGACTTTCGAATAGGATTGTGGAGCCTGTAGTGCGCTTAGATGTCTGTTATTACGTTCAAGTGTGTATCGCAGCATAATCTAGCGACTGAGATAGTTTGTGAGCAATTTTTGGGAAGTGTTTGTGGGCCTCTTTTTAAGTGAGGAGGGTGGGAGTGAAAGTGAAAAGAGAGACATAGGAACCATTTTGAAGGTCTACAAAGTAATTTAGAACACTTTAATGTGCACCTATATTGCACATCACACGGACGACTCTCCATTTCTGGCACAGTAGTGGGGTATCTTAACCGCTGCACCACTTCGGTGGGGCTAAGTATACGACCACAATTTCTATAGTTTATAGCATTATACGACGCGTGAAGCAGCGCAGTTACGCTAGACAAGCATGACTGTGAGTTCATCTTCCAGTTGCCGGCTCTGTGTAATAAGACGGTGGCTTCAATGGATGCTTATCTTTGTTTTTAAAATCAGTATTAAGAATATTTTTGCTTTCTTTACTTGCAGCCGTGTATATTCCAGCTAATAAGTTGTTTTCTACCCACAGTTTACCTTTTTTTCAGAAATTTGGGAAGCCGCCTCACACCAAGCGCTTGTGTACGACAACCTAATTGGGTTTCATACAGGTCCTTTTTGTAAATTTGGTCAATCATTGTATAGAAATCTTTATGCGGTAAATACCTGTTTTTTTTTTTTGCAACTTCTCAGTAAAGGGCTCTGAAGTTATTTTGAAGGAACTTCCACAATACTTAATGCAAATATTCCAAAACATATTGTTACGGGAAATATTCAAAGTACGGCAGTACGGCACTGCGGGTCAAAGTAGTGTCATTAGTTGGCGGTTTAGGAGGCGGAAGATCGACACAGGAAGAGCTGGCAGCCGTGTTCGGTAGACGGTCGAAACGATGAGATATGCGCCTTTGTTTCGCTTGTTCGAAACGTCGGCACACTTGTAGTACAGAGTCCACGGTGGAACAATCCCTGCATAAAAGGAGGTTGAAAGCATCGTCGACAACGCCTTTTACTATGTGGCCGACTTTACCCTCCTCAGGCATGGCGTGGTCGACTTTGCGGCACAGGGATAGGACGTCCTTTATGTAAGTGATGTAAGACTCTGTAGACGTTTGCGCGCGAGAAGCGAGCGCCTTTTTGGCGGCAAGGTGGCGGCCAAAGGGCTTTCCGAAGAGGTCATGGAGCTTTTGCTTACAGATGTCCCAAGATGTGAGGTCCTCTTCATGGGTCTCAAACCACACCCGCGCTGTTCCAGTGAAGAAAAAGATGATATTAGCAAGCATAACTGTGGGATCCCACCTGTTGTGCTTGCTGACTCGTTCGTATAGGACCAGCTAGTCGTCGACATCAACGTCGTCGGTCCCACAGAAGGTTCCGGGGTCACGGGGATGGGCCATGACGACAGCAGGTGCGGCTGCAGTAGATGTAGCGGCGTCAGTAGTCATAGTGGTGGTAATGATGCGTCGGCCACTGCGAAGATCCAGCTTGGAACGGGGATCGAAAGATTCACCTCCACAAAGAGATGTTACGGGAAATTTTCACAGTACGGCAGTTGTCCACACCACAGAGGATGATCACAGAACAGCACTCTTCTTCTTCTTCTTCTTCCTTGATATTTTGCACATACCCACGAAGGGGGATTGGCCAGGGTTCAGTGTGGACTGCCAAATGTCCTACACAAACTGAATTATTGTAATAAAGTAATTGACAACTAAACAAAAACAAAAGATTTAAGATCACAAAAGTTATTGAATGAAAAAATATGAAGCAAACATTTGGAGTTTTGTAAATTTGGAATGCAATTAGCAAGGGAATCTGTCCGTAGCTGTGATGTAGTTATGTAAGTACTGGCAAATTTGAGGCAACGCAAATCCTTTCGCACTCGCACCGAAAGAGAGTAGAAGCGGGACCGATAACGTAAATCCCAAGCGTGCAATTGGAATTTCTAAATGCACCCTCCTCTGATGTGAAAACCTTCGGCAAGCGAGAAGGAAGTGATCAATATTTTCAATTTCACCGCAAGCCTCACAATGGTTTTTGTGGGGCTGATCCCGCATCTACATAAATAAAGATTTAAGCGAGGAATCCTGCATCTCAGGAGAGTCATCGTAACCTCGCACAGCAAAGCACTCGTCTGCGTCTTCTTCTTCTGGGAGTCTGTCGCACTTCTTTTTCGTCAGCACGGCCAGCGAATACCGCTCAGTAACAATATCTACCACAGCACTGCTATTCATCTTATCAGTTCAGGTGAGCAGCCTGTGACCAGATTCAAGTCGTCACATATATACAAGCCCTAAGGTGTCTTGTGAAAGTTTGTGACACCGTGCTTCACTCCAAATGTAGATGTTCAAGTGAGTGATTACACCCCGAGTCCAATGCTCGCGATAGTGTTTACACTGCATAAAATGGCCTTTACGTGAAAAACTGCAGTCAGGCCTGGCACTATCCTTAGCAGCAGAACCCATCGGCCCAATATTGACAGTGTGTCACAGTACCCGGTTGTTACGTAGAGCAAATATATTGCCGGCCCACTCCAAATTTAGTAGTATGATTTGTGCCGCATGAGATAACATCACCACATGCCGAACACCAGTCGACAATTTATTGAGCTCTAATATGCATTGAATGCACCAATTTTTCACTGATGGTAAGGTTTGAGATACCATTGGCTTACATTTGCGACTTTAGAGTACTTGTAATTGAAGCTTAACGAATAGTAATAACAAGAGATTCAGTTTTATTCGATTTATTTTGCATTTGAGAGATTTCTATGCTTTCTTCCTGTCATGAATACCAAGGGTCTGTCTAAAATGTCTCCTCAAATCCGCAACTTGATTTCGCAGGCTCTCTTCAAGAAGAATCTTCCTCACAGCACTGAGGGAATATACCTTCCTTCCGTTTTCCACTGCGTTTTCCTCCACGACGCTCTTCAAGCTTCACGCTTGCTCCTGGGCACCTTGGAAGAAAGAATAAGTTATTTATAAGCACAGAGACTATCCTGAATAGCAGTATTACATCATATGAGACGCCTCATACACTTAGAACAAGATTTAAATATCTTGCTTTGCAGTAGCAATGCAGCCATTGTCTTTTTGAAGCGCCTAATCAGCCTTTGTTGCGGATGGTTTGTTTCCGTCACATCCATCTATTTATTGAAATTGCAAAGAGAAAGCTGTAAGTGTCTACCCTATTTATCATTGCAATTCAAGGTCAAACATGTTAAAATTTCATTAGTATTTCAGTTGGCTAATGGTGTGAAGAAAATGAGACAACTCTTGTCTGGGATGTTCTTTTACGATAACGGAAGCTTGCTGTCTGGTGGCGCCCAAGTTAAAGTGCTCCATGCTGCTAAGCTGATCGGAGCCAGTCAAATAAACAATGGCATGAATATTGTTGCTGCTCAGGTTGATGGAGGCACGAATCTCAATCCTTGCGCTTCAACGAGCTCCTCGTCTACGACACGTGGAACTTGATCAGCGGCATAAAATTATTAATGCGTAGGAATGCTATAGCTATGTCGACAGTTTCGTGTGACGAGAATTTGCCATCACGATTACGTTGTAACGAAACGAGTTATCAAGGTTTAAGAAAAAAAGATGGTTGCATTAGATAGACGATGAAAGAATCTCGCAGGAGAAAACATTTGCTGCATGTGAGATAATTAGGCCATTTTAGAGCCCATTAATCAATAAGACATCGAAAGTTCCCGGACGGGTAATGGGGGCGTCCAAATGGGGTCACATGGTACTAAATTACCGGTGACAGGGGCCTAACTCCCAGTGGAGGAAAATTAGAAATTTTCGAACTTAAACAAGCGGGAAAGGGCGTGATTGGCTTGCACAAATGGGTGGAAATGGTTACAAAATGTGTAAACTGAGGCAATAAACTAAATTTGTTCTGCAAAATTGCGAGAGCACTGCAGAATCTGCAGGAAAGAAATGCAAAAGCATGAGCGTTGCTGTCGCACACGGTACATCGTGAGCCCCTCGCCGAACAGAACAGGCGTTTCGTTGAACGTATCAAAGTTCACCGGCGTCCTATAATTCCTTTAGACAAAGAAAAGGCGGACTACCTCTCCCTCGCGGAATCCCGCTGACATATCTCGCGAACAGTACAGCAACGCTAAGGCTTATGCAATCCTCCCGTGCAGATTCTGAAAAACTTTCGAATTTTTTTACCTCTTCATTTGCATAAAATTGCCTACTCACCAAAATTTCGTTTCAGTGCATACTTTCATATCGGTCTTGGAAGTTTTAGTCTGATAGGAGGCTTTAGAAATACTGTTAGCAACTATCATACAGGAGGAAAACGCTACGCTCTGTGCTCATTGGGCGGGAGTAGGCGATCAAGCTTCTCGTTAAGGTTACGTTTTCAACTGCTTTGAACAGCGACATAGTAAGAGTTGTGACATAAGACTGAAATTTGAAACAAAATTTCGACTTTGCTTTATGTGAGAGGATTTCTCGGCTTCGCTTCTAATCACCCTACAGTGATGATTTTTTTATTGTTGTAGTAGAACTTTCTTATCTGGTGGTCATTTATCTAGAATAGGTGTATGCAAGTTTTATATCGTGTAATCGGAAGAGCACGAAAAACAATATACAGGAGATGAAGGAAAAAGCAGTTCATTTAATGTGATTGCAGAAATTATCTTCAAGTATTTAACATTATTCTTCAGATTCTCTGACTCACTTATGATGATACTGGGGTAGAATAATGCGAGGTTCTGTACCTAAGTAGTAAACTTCTCTTCTCCTTGCTAATTAAGCCGCGTGTCAAGTACTTTTTGTTTCCTTCATGCTCCCCTTGAAAAAGACCTGGCTTCGCTCTACAACTAGGCGTTTGTTCCTTCCGTATCGGAAATCAATACCATTTCTATTTCCAGAGCGCTCACTTCAAAACAGACCTTGTTCATTCCTGATGTGACCGTAGTGTATTCTATGATCGTTGTGCACTTCCGCAATATTTCTGCGGCATATCTCACTACCACTTCCTCGAAGCTATGAATTCAAAACGGAGTGTAGTTTCTGCTTCTACATATATCTGCTTCAAATCCTATATTATTATAAAAGCTCCTTCCTTCCTTTCTGTTCTGCTTCTTTCAGTCTAACCCTGGGAACTCCTTAAAGGCTGCACTCTCTCCGAATTCATTCCCGTCACATGCGTACCTTTCAAATCGAGGGCGTTTATAAGCTGCACCATGCATTCTGTGCGGATGACAAAGCTTGTTGGAGCCTCTTAAACTCACCTGAAGAGACGGACGTTACACTTCAGCAAGGTTTCGACATTGTTTGCACCTTCCCTTTGAATGCCAGGCTCAGTAAGCATAAAAAAGACCACTCCCCACTCACACTATAAAAGCGAACACACGCAATGCAGCCGCTCCCTTCTTGCTCTCAATTCAGAAACCGTCGAGCCAGTTCCATGGTCTCATGTTTGCGCCATGCCACTTTATTCAGTACAAACGTGCAGTCTAAACCAAGCTCTTTATATCTCTTGCACATAACCAATCTGCTCTGCCTTATATATATATGACACTGCTCATCATCGAGGCAGATGAATGTAATCTTCTTCATGGACCGGGTTCAACTAAATAATTTTCAGCAGTTCTTATATTCTTTTGCTCAAACCCAAATTAGAAAAGTGTGGTTTTCCCTCCACATTCTTTACAATGCAACTCTTCAAACATTTTAAACAAAACTTAACATGGCATCTTTACGTCACTGGCGCATTTCTCACTATGCGCTACTTCCTTGAGCTTCACCTCATTGGTAACCTTGCTCGCCTATCCTCCGCACAGCATGGCATATTCATCTTATTTATACTCACATTCATCATCTGCATATTGCTTTTCAGATTCCTTCATGTATTCGTGCTCCTTACTGGGCCCATTCCTCGCAATCATTCAATCCGAACGTAGGCAAGCAATAAATACTTGTAGCAACCGAGCTCTAGCCAGTCAGACACCAGCCTACACCTAAACCACCACACATCCATCTCTTGGCACTGCAGCTCAAAGCTGCAAACATTTCACCCTGACGGTCTTTCTTTTACCACGCGGCCTCTGCCAAAAGCCGCGAAAAGTTGTGTCTTGTTGCAACTCTTCACTGCGCGTACAACCAGCAATTCGCTCAATTTCCTCTGATCCAAAAATCTGCTTTGTGCACTTCCCACAAAGCCTCGTCTTTCCAAAACCAAAACAACCCCCAGATAATCATCCAAACCTAGCTATAGCGCTGCGGCCATAGATGCTTATACAGTTAAGTTAAGGTGGATTCCTATGGTTTCCGGGAACGCTGAAAACGATCTCTATAACCATAGTGTTTTGAAGGCTATTAACACAGCTCCAGCAATTAACAGACTGTGCTCATTTTGCGTTTCAGACAGCCTTCTAAGCTTAGTAACCAATATCGCAGTCCTATCAAGAATGCAATATATCTGTCGCTATTCTCTGTGCCTCAAACCAATGTCTCTCTCCTTCCCCCAATCACAGCCTTCGTAAAATCTGCACCAAAACTTTTATGCAAGAATACCTTAGTATTTGTACTTGTGTTTGCTCTGACCTATCGACCCAACTGCGACGCAAAGTATGCGCAAGTATGCGCACTGTCTCTTCGACTGATATTTGTCAGTTTTTTTTCTGCTTTCTACCCCACACTCTGCCCTCATCATCATGATCATCATCATCAGCCTGACTGTACCCACTGCAGGGCGAAGGCTTCTCCCATATTTCTCCACTTAACCCGGTTCTGTGCCAGCTGCATCCACTTGACCCCTGCGAAATTCTTAACCTCATCCGCCCACCTAACTTTCTGCCGCCCCCTGCTACGCTTTCCTTCCCTTGGAATCCAGTTTGTTACCTTAAGCGGCCATCGGTTATCCTCTCTTCGCACTACATGTACCCTCCATGCCCATTTCTTCTTCTTAATTTCCACTAGAATGTCGATAACTTGAGTTATTTATCTGACCCAGTCTGCACGCTTCCTATCTCTTAATGTTACCCCTACCATATTTCGTTCCATAGCCCTCTGGGTTGTCCTCAACTTAAGTAGAAGTCTCTTGGTTAGCCTCCACGTTTCAGCCCCATAGGTGAGTACAGGTAAGATGCAACTGTTGTATACTTTCCTGCTAAGCGATACCGGTAAGCTGCTAGTCATAATCTGCGAGTGCTTGCCAAATGCGCTACATCCAAATCTTATTCTTCTTGTTATTTCCTTTTCATGGTCCGGATCTGCGGATACTGCCTGTCCTAAGTAGACATATTCGTCTACTACTTCCAGTATTTCGCTACCTAATGTAAACTGCTGTTCCTTCCCGAGGCTGTTGAACATTACCTTAGTCTCCTGCATATTGATCTTCAGGCCTAACTTTCTACTTTTCCTGTCTAGGTCATCAATCATTATTTGTTGTTCATCTCCCGTGTTGCTTAGCAAGGCAATATCATCAGCAAATCGCAGAATACTGAGGTATTCTTCATCTACCCTTATTCCTAACTGCTCCCATTCCAAGTCTCTGAATACTTCCTCTAAGCAAGCTGTGAATAGTACTGGGGAGATTGCGTCTCCTTGCCTAACACATTTATGGGCATTTTGTTACTTTCTTTATGCAGAACTATGGTTGCTGTGCAGCCACTATATATATCTTCCATCACTTTCACGTACGGCTCGTCTACTCCCTGATTTCGCAATGCCTGGATCACCGCCGAGGTTTCAACTGATCAAATGCTTTTTCGTAATCAATGAATGCTATGTATAGAGGCTGGTTATATTCGGAGCATTTTTCTATCACCTGATTGATGGTATGGATATGATCGATAGTAGAGTACCGTTTCCGAAAACCTGCTTGATCCTTTGCTTGATTGCAGTCTAAGGTTGTCCTGATTCTATTAGTGATTACCTTAGTAAATTCCCTTAAACCACTCCTCTTTTTACATACTTGAAATCTACCTTGTGAAGAAAAACTTGTTTCGTTATGGCAAGTGAAAGTAATGTTAGACGCTGTGTTTCTAATATCAAATAAAACGTTTCACTACTACCACTTTTATTATTATGACTAAAACCACTGCTCTGGCCAATCATCAAGTATTAAAGTCTTAGGGCTGAATTGGTGCGTCTAGTGGCTTGTTCTGAAACTAACATTAGCGAAACAAGTCGATCTAGACCTGGCGCGCGTTGCTTCACCTACACACCACTTATTTTGACCTCAGTCACTTACTCGGTAACAGTTGGAGTCCCATCGTTACATTTCACCTTGAGGCAGGGGTTTTGTAGATTTCTTGACTGGCCATTTGGTATCGTTCTGTCCCCGTATTCACAATTGCCTGAAATATTTTATCTCTGATCAAAACGTGACAGTTTCTCAGCAAAACTGAATTCTGTAGACATCAGGCAATAGCAAGAACTGTAGCGAAGCCATATGTCATTGCCCTTCACTGGATAGTCATCTTTTCCTTTTAGGGTCATCGTTTTGCAGCGTCGGCCGCCATAATACATCTGCAGATAAGTTTAAAAACATAGCTAAACGATAGGATCTTCCTACATATAATTGCTTTGCTAGCTTTCCGTCACCAGTTCGCAATTTTACTGCAAATTAGAAAGAAACAGCTTCAGTCGCAGTTGCTTACGCCAGCGCACTTTGCCAGCTGGCTATTAGGTGTGCCGCCCCCCCATGCGGGTGCTCTATCAAAAACTTATCAAAGCGCAATGATTTAAACTTCAAGGAACGTCTTACTTATGCCCCTAAACTCTGCTCAGTGAGTTAGGGACAAGGGTATTGCTTTCATTCTGGAACGTTTCGAACTTAATGAGCCTGTTGTCTTCATTGGTTCTACTTCGGGTCAAGCTAACTTTTGCTTTATTGGCCTTGCTATTTCAGTCCGGTATGAAACGTCGGGAAGAGTAAATTTTTTCTCTGCGTTAGGAATATAATGCACGCTTTAAGGGGGAAAAATGGGTGAAAATATTTAACTTCGTGTGTATGCATGTGCCGCAATGTCACCGGTGGATTGGGGTTAAGAGGACGAACGAGAGTAATTAAATGATCACAAAATATTTATATTGGATAGGACAACTTTCCATAAACTCAAGCAATACAACATCAAAAACCTTCAAATATCTTCGCAAAGCTCCACAACGCCTATATTACCCTGTCAGTCTCTCCTCATTGTACATACTTGAGGTGTAGTAGGAGCATTATCTTAAACGACGATGTCCCCTACATCTTTCTTCTCATTAAACTGTACTCTTCATTTTTCAGACCAACATTTTAGAAAATTCTGTCTCACAGATTGAAGCTATGCAGGGTTAAACGCACTCATTACCTAGCTATATATACCCAATATGTGTACCTTTCCTTGTAAACATATGGCATGGTGTAGGAAAAAATTTAAAAGCAATTCTCGTCTACTATGGAAGGTTTTTTTATTTTTCACGTAGGAGTGAGGAAATATAGTATGCAATTCTTTTAAAGTCATCTTCTTAGAATGCTACTTACGCTTACGATTTTCCTGATGATTTTTATTACTTTCTATATCCGCGCAACTGCTTTCACAGAAAATCTTAGGAGGTATCCATCCCTCCTGTCTGCTCCTGCTGAGACGCTAAAAGTAATTTGGGAAAAATATTGCGAAAAGGTCCAAAGAATCTAATGCATTAGCGATGAAGGATTTTATTCGCGCCCCGTGATAATGATTTATTATACCACTTTTAAGAAAGAAAGCGTTGAAATGACGATACTTCACAATACTTTCGGTCAACCAAAAAACTATGTGCTAAATCAATTGTTTGGTATGCCTTGATTTTAAACTTGCTGATATTTTATAAAAAAGCAAAGTTCATAAACATACCCTTGGATTTCCCTCCATTCTTTTTGCCGTCGCAGTAGATGACAGCCAGTGTCAGAAAAATGGCGAGACAGAGCAACAGGGTGCGCATTCTGACCGGGCTCAAACGATTCGTCTGTTATGAATACGATGAAGCTGAGGTTACATGGCGTTTTTATACCCTAACCATTACTAAACGAAGACGTCGGAAACTCCAAACTCAAAACCAGATAAATGTAAATTAGATTGCTTTCCATTTTTCTTGTTTCAATGTTGTATCAAATATACTGATTTGGTTGCAATTATAAGTTCGACGTATTTGCAATAATCCACACAGAGAATATTTTGTCGCAGCATTTATTATTTTTGTTCTGATTTTGCCGAATTTACTCAGTTTGGTGCTGACAATATAACGCATCGTATTTGAATATCCCCGCTTACGTCTGACTGTTATTGTTTGGAAATTGAACAAAGAAATCATAAATGTTACAGACTAAAAATCTAATTAGAGCTAAGTATTAACAATTTAAAAATTTTGGTGATTTAGTAAGGTTCCTAATTTAACGACGGATGTGGATTTAAATACGTAACATTCAAAAGAATTACGAACGTTTGGTTCTTAAACGGTCTAGCGATTTCATAAAAAGAAGGCGCAAGTTTATAGGCTGAACCCAGTAAGAAAAAACTACAGAAAATTTTCTGATGTTACGACAGAATTTTTGTGCGGTTTTTGACGGAAAAACTGTTGTGACAATACAACGTTCTGTAGTAACGTCAGAAATTTCTGTAGTTAAAACATAAAAGTGCTACAGAACTACAGACAACAGAAATATACTACAGAAAAACTACAGAACTACAAAAAGTACTACAGAAAAATTTTATGATTAGAACTACGGATATTTTGTCTTACTTTTGACACAGTTCTGTTTGTTTTTTCGACTGGGAAGGGCCTTGTGCTCTAACACATCACTTGTATAAAATAGCGCACTGAGTTTCTAACAGTTTTAGCAGATTCAATGTCTTCCACAAGTGTTGAGAACATCACCAGCCAAGTTAAAATTTATTATGTATTTATGACGAATTTTAGATAACCTAGAAAGAACATGACATTTTAATCACTGGAAGCGTATGAGTAGAAGGGTTCCTCATTTTTTACAAACATTCAATGCGCTCGACCTAGGCCCAATAATTCAGCAGCAATCTCCTTTGTGAACAAGTATTCATGAATGCAATTTTCACTTTACTGCCTTGTTTTTATCAGGCAGTTCAGTTCAGTTTAGTTCAGTCGTTCGGTCGTGTCCGCCTCTTCGTGACCCTATGGACCATGTCACGCCACGCTTTCCGGTCTCTCACTATCTTCCTAACATCACATAGCTTCATCTGCCGTGCCTCGAGGATGCCATCTAACCATTGCGTTCACTGCCTACCCCTTCTCCGGCGACCCTCAACCTTTCCCAACATCAAATCCTTTTCCAGCGACTCCTCTCTTCTCATCAGATGACCAAAGTAGCTGAGATTTTAACTTTATAATTTGACCCTCCAATGAGCAGTCAGGGTTTATGGTCGACAATATCGACTGATTTGATCTTCTGGCAGTCCAAGGAACTCTCAAGAGTCTCCGCCAGCACCACAGTTCAAACGCGTCAATTCTTCGGCGGTCAGCCTTTTTCACTGTCCAACCCTCGCATCCATACATCACAACTGGAAAGACCATAGCACGAGTTATACGGATCTTGGTTGGCAGACAAATGTCTCTGCTCTTTACTAGGCGGTCAAGGCTAACCATTGCTCTCTTTCCCAGAAGCAGGCGTCTCCTAATTTTATGGCTGCAGTCTCTTTCCGAGGTAATCTTGGAGCCCAAGAACAGACAATCTGTCCAGCTTCCACTTCTTGTCCACCTTACCTCATTTAAGATTTTTCGGTATTGGTGACTTTGAATGTGAACGTGTGCATCGTTAGGATGAAAGAAGCTGTAGAATCTGATATCCAAACATTACTTGTCACTCAACAGTCAATCTTGAGTTTTTGGCAATGCTACAAATTTGTCAGCAAAGGGAAACAATAAGTAAACATGACATATAAATTGCTCTTATTGTACGTCTTCTTTTTTCGTGCGGTCTTCAACGGAAATGCGTAAGTTTAAAATGAACACACATACAAAACCAAAGCATTATGGTGTTGGTAAAAGTTTAGAGCGAGAATATTTAACCTGATTTTGATGTAAATGGCGGATTGGCCTCCTTTTGTATTGTGAGGACGCTACTGTGCCCATTTTTCACGGCCAAACAAGTTGTGGGCGTCCGTCGCAAACGCGACTCGAGAAATAAGTAAATAGTGGTCTATTTACTCTTCCATGCTGAAATATGATAATTAGAACCGCTTGCACCGCATTACTCTATTTCACATATTTTCAGCAGCGTATTACAAAAATTTGGCTCTAATTGCGCTAGAGCCCCTCTGTACACAGGTGAACCATGCCTGCTGATAAAGTACTATGTGTGCTCTACATCAATGTATTTTCTCACCAACTAGCCTATCATTACAAACTTACACCCGAACGCCTTTTTTGTGGTTTCTCTTACATCCCTTCTTCCTTGCTCCTTTTGCAGTGACAGTGCTAATTCTGTTTCCACCTACGAACAGGAACACGTGATGCACAACGCTTAGCTTTATTACTCAGGACATGTACACCTGTCTATTTGGACAACAAAAAATTGCTCGCAGAAAAGTAACTACTCCTTTCTGTACGGCACCTTGGACAGCACATAATGTAATGTCCTATATCTCCTCAGAGAGCAAATGTGGGCGATAAGCAAGCCGTAATTGCATCCTATGATGTGCTCAGTTTGAACAGAAATAAATTCAATATATGCCTGTTATCTCTTTGTGTAGCAGAACAAAAATACGATAGTATACTACCCATAGATTTAACATACAACGGACAAGCTTGCGGGCTGTTGTATACCAAAATTCTCGAAGAGCGCGAGTATATGTCAGAAGGACCGAGTATATGGTCAATTGATTTTCGCATGGTTGAAAGCCACAATGCGTATGTCTTAGACACAAGATTAAGGTCTAGAATACTCGGAAGAGTGTAGAGGTGGGCTTGTTGGTTTACAATCATGGTGAAAACATGCGCTAGCACTTCGTTCATGTTCCATCCTTTGTTAGGAATGTTTCCACCGTGATCTAGAAAACTTTTAGTGTACTAGTCAAGAGGCGACGCAGATGTTTTGGCAATTTCCTAGACGAGAACGACACTCTGTCAAAAGGGTCTAGCGAGCGTTCAAATTAAGATTGCAAAAAACATTTCTCTTCCCATAGCCATCAAAAACAGCAATCTCACTCCCATGCATACCCGAAAAAGTCCGAAAGGCATACACGGACGACGAGTAGAACGAGACATAGAGGCGCTAACTCGCCCTTGAAGTGTAATGAAGACTGGCACGTGATTAAGTAGGAACGCAAATCAAGCATCTGCTAAGTATATCACGCAACGTACCCATCTTTTTGCTCATCGAAGTGTGATCCCGCTGAAATATTTATCTCACTCCTTCCGGCACGCTTGGTGTGTCCAGGTAGAACTAGAACAGTTACTCCTTTGTTTTTATGCAAAAATTAATTTTCAATGTTTTCCCGTCTTTAAGCTGCGAAAAGTACACATATACCCGTGGACCTGAGGCTGGCCGTTTCTCTTGCGTAATAAATAATTGCTCCTCTTCTGGCGCTGAACGTTTTAAGTGCAGCGCTTTATTATGTCGTGTGCACGTTTGTTGCTTGATATGTGATATAAAACTTAAGTGATGCAGCTTACCCTGTAAAAGCCGTGATTCATTTGGGACGGACACCAGAGAAATATCAAGAGAGCACTTGTCCGCCTCTAAAAACGAATGGGTGGTTTCAGAATATCTGATTTGGGACTCATATGTCGTATGCTGGCTTTGACAACCATGTGAGGTCTCTTCTCAGATATAGCTTACCGTGGCAGAGATCTCAGTGCATTCATAATAAGGCCTTCCCGCCAGATCCTTAATCTCCCTCCTCCCAGAAACAAAGTGACCCCGGAGTCGAAATTATGCGAGCGTTGGAATATTGCCTTATGCCATCGTAAATGTTGTCGCCATCACACAAAATAATGAACTGAACAGAGAGCACAATAAAGATCGTCAGCCTCTACAGTCGAAATTGATCTTCAATTCCAATTTCTGGATGGCAATTGTTATAGAATTCCCCGTCATGAACTTGTCTGGCCAGTAGCATGATATACAGGTTGAGAGATTGTGCTCGTAAAGATTGCACATCGCATTAAGAGAAAATTGAGCTTTACGCGGCTAAGAGATATGCCGGAAGCCGCCCTTACCAAGGTACAATAACTCAAATTGGGAGCACAGTTGCGCTCCACTTAAAGTGTGTGAGGCGACTGCGTTAATGGCTGCGTCTACTGGCGTACCATGCGCATCTCCGCTCACGCACATATATTTTCGTAATCGTATAATCAGTAATGCTTTACGTATTGCCCCAATAATATTTCAAAAAGTTTCACCATACTTTCATACTATCATGTTATATGAAGCAATACCAGATACAGAAATTAGCCGCTGTTGAAACAAAATGTTCGAACGTGCCTTCGAAGCTTTTTGGCAGCCATTGTGAGTCACGAGGGAGGGATTCCTTTATGGATACCCATATCAACCTACCATCTCATCAAATTTTGCCAGTTGGCAACTCCTGGTACCTCGAACAAGGCATGTGGTCTTTTCACATCACCCAACCTGTCGATCCGTCAGTGAACGGTCACATGAGTTTCCAACTACTGATGGAAGAGGAATTATCGTTATTTCACGCTCGCAGTGTCGGCAAACAACACGGCGACCACAATGCAACGCCAGATAAAACTCACGCTAAAACCTTGCCGATAGAATGCATGTCACCAGCACTTCACATTTTACGAAAGCTGCCAGCAGGGTCTGCCAAGAAACCTATTCAGTGTTGAGTATTAATGAGACACACGTATCATTCTTTCGACAGGGTGTTAGTTTTGAAACGCGTTGCAAAAACTAGCAGCTCTGCGTTCCTGAGGTCAGTAGTGACATAATCTTGGGGCTCATAATGCGACAAACCGGGCATTCATGGCCGAATAAAACATTAGTAATCAAGCTTCGCCCCCACTGAAAACTGTGTCGTCAGAAACGTGATTCACAAAGTTAGTGAAAAGCTATTATTGGCAGAGGGATTAGAAAGTGACGAACACAGGAATGATATTAAGCTAAACGATTACAATATGTTATTGTATTTACTGCGTACCAGCAATTACAAGTAAATAAACATCGAGCTGCGTATAGGACATTCCTGTCATGTACCAAGACCCTATATGACTACCGCATTTAGGCGCATATTCAGGAAATATACATGAAGTTGTAATGAATTTAATGCAGATTATAGCTAAATGCTCACGTTTTGCTTTCAGTGGTTAAGTCGTCTACATGCTCTTATTATTACTGTGCCTAAGTTGTGTATTCGTGCAACCAGCCAGTCCCAGAATTCAATTCATAATAAATTAAACTTTTATTTAAAACAGGTTAGTATGGATGCACTTAATTCGCCCAAATGCAGATGTCCTCAACCTGATTGTTATTTCTCCACAGATGATTGTTGTGTGGCCATTTTGACCAATCGACCGGACAAAATGTAAAAGTGCTTCATAGCATCAAAGCAACAATATTGATTAGAACGAATTTTAATCAGATGTTTACAGTATACACGCGTTTCTATATAACCAGATACCACAAACTTGTGGTAATGTGTCAGCACTGGGGCTCTGCTGAGTGACGAAAATTAAGCAAAACAAGGTGGGATATTTGGAAGAAACGCACATGCTCGAACTGTTTTTTCCTAGTGGCTCGCCTTATTTTGCGCAAGGCTTTCTGTATTATGTAAAATAACAAACTCGCCCACCAATATACGCTACTTAACTCTCCTAGAGTGCGTTCTTTTCCATTTCTTTACATCCCGACCAACGACGGCTGCGTTTCGATGGAGGCGAAACGAAGTGGCATGCGCGCGCTGTGCGATGTCAGTGCAAGATAAAGATCCCCAGGTGGACGAACATACTCCGGAGCCCTCCACTACGACACCCATTTCTCTCTTTCCGCTTTCACTCCCACCTCCCTCCCTTCCCTCACTGAATGGTTCAGGTGCCCACAGAACAAGTGTGACAGATACTGTGCCTTTCCTGTGAACCAATTATTATTATTTTTTATATCTCTCATGTGCTGATAGTACTGCTGTATGTTTCTAGTAGCACTAAATCGACTTCGGTTTGCAGTTTCTTTTTTACATTTTGTTTTTGCCTTTTTTTAAACTTTATTGGTTGGACCCATAAACTTCCGGCTAGTGATGAGTTGAAATGCTAAATAAGCACAACAATACTGGCAAACCGTATCATGGCAGGCCAGAATCACTCTCAGCACACTTCACTAATGCACAAACGAAGTTAGAAAGCTCTACAACAAGTCTGGATAGTATGTTTCGTTTGCTCAAAAGCCAGTCAGTTCTAAAAAAAAAACATTCTAAATTATTCCGCTCAAACTTCATTTCTTACTTCCATGGAAATTAGTCGAACATATTTTAAGATGCCGAAAGGATACTTTTTCTTTTACTTCATTCAGCACTTCATTCCACATATGGTAAATTTACCAAGATGGTAAATTATGTAGATTGTTAGTTACATGTCTATTACGTTTCGTCGGTATAATCTAAATAAACTAAGGGGCATTGGGTCGCTAAACCTTATTATTGTAGCACTATTAGTGTTATCTTCATTTTTATATGTCATTGATAATCTTAGGTTGCGAAGCTGTTGAAATAGTTGCCTAATATGCTGAGTAGGTGTTATATACGGATAGCACGTTTCTGAAGGCGAGAAACAGGATATAGATATGCTTTAAACGTGCTGCCCCATATTTCCAGGCAATATGAGAATTGGTTGAGCACAGGGCGAAGTACAGATTGCGGAAAATTGGAAGAACAAAAGAGACCGTTGTCCTAAGTAAAATCTGACAACCATAAGCTAATTTGAGCAGGCAATATAATTTGTTCTTTCCAGTGCACATCAGAAGCGGATAGGACACTAACATACTATGTAAAGAGCTATACCTTGAGCGCATGAATTGAATGGCGACATCTTCAGCCTAATTTGCGGTACATTCATCCACATTGCGGTGAAGCTCCCAGGTTTTGCACATCCGTTTTCAGAAAGAGGTAAAACATTTTAAATTGGTTACAAATTTCTCAAGACAATGCATCCTGTAACTACACCAACGAAACAGAGATAAAAAAAATTTAATTTGAAGGAGGTACGAATCGAACACAACCCCCAGACTGCGATATAAGCACACTAGCTGTTACGATTCGCAGGCCCGCTGGCTGAAGGTAAATAAAGATGGAGCATATGACACATTCACGTTGATTTCCTGGAGCAGACGTTTGAGGGACACATTTTGTGAATTACTTTTATCCCTTTAATGTGGAGAATACCCTGGCAAAATAGGAAAAGAATCACTCCTTGACTATTTGAAAACGTTGTCTTACATAATTTTGGAATGCCAAGGGCTTAACGTCGCGTTCTTATATGCGCTCAAGCACGACTTGGCAGCCTCTCTCGGATATATGCTTGTCAGCGCTCTCCCTCCTACTAGCACAATAGCAACCTTGCTGTTTGCTACTGCCAGGGCGAGCTAACCGGGTAGAAATTATAGGAGTTTAAAAGTAAATAAAAAAATGCATCGTCGCACCTGGACGCATATACCAACAACTTTTTATTATACGAGTTGGCAAACACCGCTTCAAAGGGTGACTAGGTTCAGTATGCACTTTTTTGTTCCTTAATGCTGGCCAGATCTCTAATAGAATGGGATTTAAAAGTTTTCTTCTGCTACCATCATTTCCTTCTAAATATCAGCCACTTTCGTTTATTTTTCCTCGTAATTATCTACACGGCTTTTACTTAATTGCAATAATTTTTTTCAATGCTTCTCTTGAACTGATGTTTCTTTTTCTTTTGGCCAGACGAATGTGCATTTATCAGTGCCTACAAATTAGGTATAATGCACGTAATGACCGCTTGGGCTGCCGCTATCCCAGAGCCGTACTTCTATCCAATGAAAATTCGTAATTTTCAAAAATGGGACAAATGGGGCAAGCATTCTCTTTCCTATGCCCCGCTGCCACCTCGGTGATTACAAGCGGTGCCATCAAGACGGTCGACAAAGCTCTATTTAGTAGAAATATTTTTTAGACGTTTGCTGCGTGTATATTTGATGGGAACTTTTGACAACCCGCCTACATTTACCCTCCGCGGTGGTGCAGAGGCAAAGGCGAACGACCGTTGTGCCCAACAATGCGGGTTCGCGTCTGGGCCGCGGCAGCCGCTTTTCGATGGGAGCGAAAGAAAAGGTGTCCGTGCGCTGTGCAATGTCAGTGCACGTTCAAGGCGCCCAGGTGGTCAGATCTTCCGAAAACATACACTACGGCGTCTCTCATAAGCCTGAGAGTCGCTTTGAAAATTTAAAGCCCACAAACCTAGCCAAAATGCATTCATTCCTGCAGTGAGTTGCTGTAACTTTCAATTATACCGCCAATCATATTATAGATTACCAAGTATGTGCTAACTTGCTCACTCGGTGAGAATTGTACATTGTTAATACTAGAAAGTGTTAAATTTTTAGCCCAGCCGATAAACCCGAAATCCGTAGCATGCATATAACGTTTAACGACTAAACCTCAAAAAAAACGTTTCATTTCGATAAAACAGACAAGTTAGCAATCATCATGAAATATTAGAAAATAATATAAAACGCCATTTATTTTATTCCATTACACTAAAAACCCTAGGGGGCATTACGTAGGGGGTTAATTTATCTTTAACGTACAGAGCATACAGAAACAGGCCAACATTCAGGTAGTTCCTTATTATAATTAAACTTACCTTTGTAGGTAGAGGCCGTCTTAATGAATAACTTCAACTAGATCATATTATCAATACATCTCAGGTACAGCGAGTCAAAGATAATGAGGCGTAACAATGGAAAAAATATTCGCTTGAAGTGCACATGAAAACTTGCAATGTATTTTAATTCTGATTGAGAACGGTCGGTAAGCTGGTGAGAACGTGTCAGTTAATTTTAATGATGGATCTGCGTTTGGACTACGACACTTCCTGCATGCATATTTCATGTTGTGTCCTAATATTTCTGCTGCAAATGAGCGACCGGAAGCCGAAGTCAGTTAAATGTTTTTCGGCATTAATACCTCGAGAGCATAGCAATTTCATTAGATATTCTCCTTCATCCTTCCATTTGTATGGGAGGTTTTACTTTCGCCTTCGCTACAAATAAAATAATGGCATATGTTTGTCTGCCTACGAACGCAGGTGCCAGTTTCATCATTGCAATTCTAGGAAGGTACCATGAAAGTACGTCATATTTCTCCTTTGAAGAAATCCTGCATACAGATCTGAAATATGAGAATTTGACAATATATTCAACTAGCTAGCACTATCAAAGCCTAAATGTTATCTTGGTTACAAATGTAAGGCAACTCAAGAGCCCAATTTTTTTGCTGGAAGCACTTAGTATTGCGGCGCTATCAACCGCCTCTTACATTATGCTGCTTTATATATTATCAAGAATAAACAGAAGAAATGTCCAAGTGTACTACCACACTAGCCAGTGAAGATGATCCTTTTGTCTAGGTTTTGATTTAAAACGCAGTGGCGGCTAGTATTTTTTTAAATTGTAGCTCAAACGAAATTCGCAGCGTTGTCAACAAAATTCAAGAATGCAGTTAGCCATGCTTTTAGATTAAATATTATCTCAACTCTTTTCGCATTTGATGAAGTGATAGCGAAACCGCATACTTAATCGTCCTTTAACATGCCAGTATCCATCCGTGGTCAATCAGAAAAGTGGAAATTAATCGGTTTTATATAAATAAGACTTGAATGAGCAATAGGCGATAAATGTGGAGAAGATTCGCTTCAAGAGGTGGGATCAGATACCTATTTTGTAACATTTCTGTCGCAGCATTGGCAGAGCTTTGTTTTGGTTGCAAGCCATGTTGCTACCTCTCTACGGTTGAACAGCGTTCGGCAGACGTTAGCTATTAGAAGATTTATATGATCAACTCATTACTTGTATAGAGCCATACATTAAAATTTGATAATATTTATTTGAATATTAGAGCACCATACAACTCTCAAATAGTACTTAGCTTTATTCATGGTGCTTCTAGGTCGCCGTAGTATTTAAGTCTGGACGGCTGCACCCAATTAGCAAGAGAGAATGACTCAATTCTGTTTTATGAGTGTTAAACAGTATTAAATGCGATGTTCTTTAACCACGCATATTTTCTGTACCAAATAAACAGAAAATATATATTGACGAAGGGCAGACTGGAATGCAGTATTGTTATAAAGTGAGACATGAAACTGTACAATAGCAAAAGCTGGTTGGGAAGTCGATGTAAGCGAAAGGCACATCAGGCATTGGGCTTGATGTGCTCGTAGCTAACGTAGTGCTGTAAATTTGTAGATTGTCCGCAGATTCTATCCAAAGATAGCTGATATCTTTGCATGTATAGCACACTGACTTTCTGCTAGCAGCGAGGTAAGAAAATTCAAATATATATAATAAAACCTGTACATATAATTTGCCCTCAGTTTTGCAGCACCGGTGACAAGGTTATGTGAATTTTATTATAAGTACTACTGTTCATACGTTCAGAATACATACGTAACAAAATATGAGCAAAAAGTGTAAAAGTGCTTCTAGTTGTGATGACAGAAATAAATTAACGGTTCACTGAAAACTCAAATACGAGCATCAAGTTTCAATTTTAGCACTAGATAGCCTCAAAGGCACTGTTGACGTCATATAGCATCATCATCATCATCAGCCTGATTATACCCGCTGCAGGGCGAAGACCTCTCCCATATTTCTCCACTTAAACCGGTTCTGTGCTAGCTGCATCCACTTGACCCCTGCGAACTTCTTAACCTCATCCGCCCACCTAACTTTCTGCCGCCCCCTGCTACGCTTTCCTTCCCTTGGAGTCCAGTTTGTTACCCTCAGCGACCCAATGGTTATCCTCTCCTCGCACTACATGTCCTGCCCATGTCCTGCCCATGTCCATTTCTTCTTAATTTCCACTAGACTGTCGATAACTTGAGTTATTTTCCTGACCCACTCTGCACGCTTTCTATCTCTTAATGTTACCCCTACCATGTTTCGTTCCATAGCCCTCTGGGTTGTCCTCAACTTAAGTAGAACTCTCTTAGTTGGCCTCCACGTTTGAGCCCCATAAGTGAGTATAGGCAAGATGCAACTGTTGTATACTTTCCTCTTGAGCGATACCGGTAAGCTGCTAGTCATAATCTGCGAGTGCTTGCCAAATGCGCTCCATCCCAATCTTATTCTTCTTGTTATTTCCTTTTCACGGTCCGGATCTGCGGTTACTACCTGTCCTAAGTAGACATATTCGCCTACTATTTCCAGTATTTTGCTACCTAATGGAAACTGCTGTTCCTTCCCGAGGCTGTTGAACATTACCTTAGTCTTCTGCATATTGATTTTCAAGCCTACCTTTCTACTTTTTCTGTCTAGGTCATCAATCATTATTTGCAGTTCATCCCCCCGTTGCTTAGCAAGGCAATGTCATCAGCAAATCGCAGATTACTGAGGTATTCTTCATCTACCCTTATCCCTAACTGCTACCATTCCAAGTCTCTGAATACTTCCTCTAAACAAGCTGTGAATAGTACTGGGCAGATTGTGTCTCCTTGCCTAACACCTTTCTTTATGGGAATTTTGTTACTTTCTTTATGCAGAACTATGATTGCTGTGCAGCCACTCTATATATCTTATAGCACTTTCACGTACGGCTCGCCTACCCCCTGATTTCGCAATGCCTGCATAACCGCTGAGGTTTCAACGGAGTCAAATGCTTTTTCGTAATCAATGAATGCTATGTATAAGGGCTGGTTATATTCCGAGCATTTTTCTATCACCTGATTGATGGTATGGATATGATCGATAGTAGAGTATTGTTTCCGAAACCGTGCTTGATCCTTTGCTTGATTGCAGTCTAAGGATGTCCTCATTCTATTAGCGATTACCTTAGTAAATACCTTATACGTAACATACAGTAAGTTGATTGGTCTGTAATTTTTAAGGTCCTTAGAGTCCCCTTTCTTGTGAATGAGGAAAATGTTTGCATTCTTCATGGTTCCGGTACCGTCGATGACACCAGGCACTGCGTATACAGGGTGACCAGTTTTTATAGCATGATATCCCCCCCGTCCTTCAGCAAATCTGTAGTTATCTGCTCTTCTCCAGCTGATTTTCCCCTTTTCATAGTTTCTAATGCTTTCGTGACCTCGTCCTTCGTCACTGGTGGAACGTCTGACTGTTTTTCCCTACCGCCAGTCTCATTACGGTCCTGACTACTTTGGCTACTGTAGAGATCTGTATAGAACTCCTCGGCTACTTTGACTATCTTGTCCATATTAGTGATGACGTTGCCCGCCTTGTCCTTTATCGTATACATCTTGTTTTTGCCTATGCCCAATTTCTTCTTTACCGCTTGAAGGCTTCCCCCGTTCTTTACAGCATGCTCAACTTCCTCCATGTTGTCAAGAAATCGGCGCCCATTTTCATCAAGTCGGCACGGCGCGAGGCCCGCACGGCGTCGCGTGGAAGGCATGTAGAGAAAAGCCCCCTTCCCCGCGCGGGAGAGCGCGTAGCTTTGTACGCGTTTCCGTCACCCTCTTTCCCATTGCCCGGGGAGGACGGTGGTTCATCGGCCTGGAATGTGCCAGGCCTTTCGAGAACGTTCTTTGGGGCCTGGCCAATGACGACGCGCGGTTCAACGGGAGGAGAAGAGCGCGCTATAACCAGCGAAGCTAAGTGTGTGTGCGCGCTAGCTTTGGCGCGTGCTAACAAACAGACGCGGCGCACCCTATTTGAAGAGACCGCGCCGCTCGATGAGTCAGTCAGCCAGTCAGTCAGTTCGTCCGTGTTTTGCGACGTATTCGCCTTTGCTTCGGCTGGACTCCCGGGGATCACCCGCTGCTGGCAAGCCCACGGACTTTCAAGGGAGCGGCGCTCGTCTCGTATGGCGGCCACATCGTGACTCTTGAGGCGTCGGACTGCAACAGTGCCCGGTGAACAATTTGGTGTTTGTTTATGTAACTCTCTCGTGTTTCATCTGTTGTAAAGCCTCTACGTTATTGGATACCTGTGTAATTGCATGCTTAGCGTTTGTATTCTGTGAACCTCTCGTCTATGTATTTCAAGTGATCTTGTGTATTCCTTTCTATCGTCTCTTGCTGTGCATAAATTATGTTTTGTTTGTTACTTCTGATTCCGATCCTTTCTCTGGTTTGAACCGGCGACCGCTGGCACCAAACGACCACCCCCTTCTGTAACCACAAGGTAGTTGAATTCCGGCTGAGCTTGCCACGCAGGTCGAGGGCATCTCCTTTGCGACCGGAACAGCTACCCCCACTCACTCAAAGTGTGTCTGGGAGTGTGCGCACCGTTAAGGGCGCATCGTTAATAATACCCCCTAATTATTAACGGGTGACACACGTTATACTTCCTTATATCGGCCACCTTGCGCTTATTGATTAGCTTTGATATCTCGGCCAATTCGGTCTGGTCTGTTGGATTGGAAGCTTTCATACTCTGGCGTTTCTTAATCAAATCTTTCGTCTCCTTAGACAGCTTACCGGTATCCTCTCTAACTATCCTACCGCCTAGTTCTGCCGCGCAGTCAGTAATGATATCTCTGAAATTATTGTTCCTTGCCTCTAGGGTAATGTCGTCATCCTCAGTTAGAGCTGAATACCTATTCTGTAGCGAGATCCTGAACTCTTCTGCCCTGCCCTCCTCCTCACCGATAATTCGTTGATGGACTTCTTTCTTACTAATGTGTTGCGTTCCTTCTTCAGATTAAGGCTAATTCGGGACCTCACCATCCTGTGGTCACTGCATCGCACTTTCCCGATTACCTCTACATCCTGCACAATGGCGGGGGTTGAACACATAATGAAGTCGATTTCATTTTTAGTATCTCCGTTAGGACATTTCCATGTCCATTTCCGGTTCTTCCGTTTGCTGAAGAAGGTATTCATGATTCGTAAGTTATTGCGCTCTGCAAACTCAACTAGTAACTCTCTCTGCTATTCCTAGACCCAATGCCTTGTCTCCTGCCTGTTTTTTCCCTACCTTGGCATTGAAGTCCCCCATTAGTACAGTATACTGCGTCTTTACTTTTCGCATTGCCGATTCTACATCTTCATGGAAGCTTTCAGCTGTCTGGTCATCATAACTACATGTAGGTGCATAGGCCTGTACAGCCTTCAGTTTATACCGCTGAATAAGCCTAATTACGATGCCTGCAACCCTTTTATTAATACCATGGAATTCATCCATATTACCCGCTATATACTTATTGACAAGGAAACCTACTCCTAGTTGTCGCCTCTCTGGTAAACCTCGATAACACAGTACATGCCCATCCTTCAGTACAGCATATGCCTCATTCGGCCTCCTAACTTCACTAAGCCCTATGACATCCCATTTCATGCCCTCTAGTTCCTCTAACAGCACTGTTAAACTAGCTTCACTAGCTAGGGTTCTAGCATTAAACGTTCCCAGGGTCAGTTTCCAATGGCGGCCGTTCCAGCGGAGCTAGGCTTTCTTAGCACCCCCTGCTGCGTCACAGGTCTGACCGCCGCCGCGGTCAGTTGTTCCGCAGCCGCTGGTGACTGAAGGCCGGGGTTTTATGGAGCTTATCATAGGAGGTTGTGGCCAATTACTGCACCAGGGTAGCCAACTCCTGTTTTGGTGAGGGAGTGCGTTGCCGGAGGTGTTCACCGGCATGAGGTCGCACCCCAAACGTGTTTATGCAATTCCATCGACACGCGGATTTTTTTTTTTTCATCCAGTGGAGAATTGCGCGGCACCGGGATTTGAGCCCCGGTCCTCTTGCATGCGAGGCGGATGTTCTACCGCTACGCCACCGCTGCACCATCAGCATACGTTTTGTCAGTTGATATTAGCGAGAACGGTAAGCTGCGGAAGAAGAAAGTTGAAAAATGGCAACACAGGCTTTGTTGACAATACGGGTATAAAATTGCTACGTTGAGACCCCATTTCTGTAGTGAGCAGTATTTATGATCTACGAAATGCAAACCCTTTGGGTGAGTCTGCTTGGGTCTTTAACCAATAGTGCATAAATTTTTCCTTGCTGTTCTCTCTGAGAAATCGCAATTTATAAAATAATACGTTATTGCAGACTCTAAGGAATGCACAGATAATACTGTCTTAGCCTTGAAATCAGTTACGTGGAGTGAGACACAATAATGTATGTTACTTCGTAAACTGCCATTGTTGCCTAGATGAATAGAGCCAAGAATAAATACCTCGTGGTTTGAAAAGCTTACATCGGCTTTAGCGAATAATCTGGGTACTTTTCGCCAAAGCAGTCAGGCTGGAATTCTTCACCTCATGAGAGTGGAGAAGCTTTTTTTTTCCTCGGGCTGTGATGCAATATCTAGCAGTTAGTTGTGCCGGGAGCTGATAGCACACAGTTTTTAAATGTTTTTGCCGTGTACGCTTTATTTAGCCCTGACAGACTATGCAGACGTCCGCTACCATATGACGATTTCATCGCCTTATAATAGATACACGGTCCTGCGTAACTGCAATGACAGCATCTGCACCTTTCACTACTTTAGTCGCTAAAGTTCCTCGTAGTTATTAGGTCTCACTCTCAACCCGAGCATATTACATGTTTTCAATCATTTTATAACGATTTTTCACAGGCATATTTCTCTTACACAAAATAGAGCAATCAATGAATTGTTAAAAAAATGAACTTCCAGATTTTCAATCGCAAAGGTTTGGACGTACGCCCACATTATTAAGGCTACGAACCACAGCACGAGCTCGACGCTTGCTTAACTTTACGCGAGTTAAGCTGCACGCGGAAAGAGCAGTTTCTGAGAGAAACAATGCTTTCCCACTCTGCTCTTTAGTGATCCATAGTGCCTATACTGGTTTGGTATAATCGCCAAATATAGAAACCTTGAACGTAATTTATAACTTGTAATGGAAAATTTTCACTTACAAAATTTTGAGTATGTTTGTAATGAAACAATTCTTTGAAAAAATTATTGTTTCTGATAATTAAAATATTTTTTCGCCAATGTTTTTCTTGTTTTCAATTATTTCCTTTAATATAAGACTACATGGTAGAAGCAGCAGTGACGATTCAACTGAGTCAGATTTTTCACCAACAGCCAAATTTTTTGCGCCCTTAATAACAATAATTGATTCTCAGGAAGGGAAAGGCACAGTATCTGTCACACTTGCTATGTGGACACCTGAACCGCGCCACAAGGGAAAGGATGCAGATGGGAGTGAAAGTGGAAAGAGAGAAAGAGGAGCCGTAGTGGAGGGCTACGGAGTAATTTCGACCACCTGGCGATCTTTAACGTGCGCTGACATATCGTACAGCAGCCTCCATCGAAACGCCGCCACTGTGGTCGGGTTCGAACCCGGGAACTCCGGACAGTAGTCGGGCGTCTTACAACTGCACCACCCCGGATTGTTTTTTCTTTATTGCATGAATTGATACAAATACATCAGTAAAAGATCGTGGTTGCAATGCCCCTTGGCTGACAACCGTGTCTACTGGACTTTCATTACCACAAGTTCGCCCATCAGACTCAAGACCTCCGCAGCGTCTTGTGCATGTGTGTGGTTACTTGCATGAGAGTTCACTGCACCACCCCAGCGGGGCTTAGCGCCCTTCACTGTCTTCGCTTCTAGTGTTCCTTCTGCGGCAAGCTGGCGAAAATCCTCGATTTAAGGCGAAAATAGTCTCTGGCGGAGCACTACACCAGCTACTACAAAATCTTTTTGCCGAGGTGTTTGCTCATCTTTTTAGCTGCCTTACATTCAGCGACTTTTCAGATCGCCACCTAAGCGCTACGCTTCATATAGGATGTTTGGTTTTGCATTAAGATCAATTCTGGCTAGGAGCACCGCTTCGAAAATTCGGTTTCAAAAATTTTTATCAATTTGGCTCTTTTAAGTCCACAAATATCATAGAGACACGGTTCTAGTGCTTTTGCCTGGATTGGGGGTAATACGAATGCCGCCTCCAACAGCCGGAATTCGATTCCGCGCCTCTGGGATCAGCAGTCGTAAGGTCTAACCACTAAGCCACCACGGTAGGTTAAGGAGGATGTAAAAATCGCCTTTGAAGCGTTGCGCAACTACGAGCGGTAAGCAAAGAATTTGTACATTACAACAACGCCTTTCCTTTAGCGCTTGCAGGTAACGAGTGTTCATCGTAGCTGCTTGTGTCATCACCAGGAAGGTTGGACAAATGAGTGACCGCAGCATTGAAAAACAGTTGTTGAATACAAACTCTTTGAAAAAATAGTTAAACAAAACGTACCAGTTTATTCTAGTTTGAGTTTGTGAAATGGCTTTTTTATTTAAAGAACGAAGCGCATATTTAATCGATTGCAGTTCTGTATTGACCAACTATCTTCCTGGCGCTATAATTGACTCATATATTGAGCCCTATTCGAAAAGGTGCAATTGTGATTGTATTCGCTTACTAATATTACTGATTTTTGCTGTGCAAAAGAATAAAATATAATCAGATCAAGGTGAGTTAGTCTGCACTGAAATACGCAGAAGTGTAACCTTGGGGTTTGTAAGGTCGTCAATAGTGCGTGTTTACTCGGGTTTTCCTGCTGTGTGTGTGTGTTTCCTCCCGTTTCGGAGAGGCGGCCCGCGAGGCGCGCGGGTGGAGCGACGCCCGTACCCAGGGAGGGGGGACCTTTTTCTTGTTTTTGTTTACAGTAGAAAGTGTCCCTGCTTGTGTGCGTTGTCTGTTTTATGTCTTTCTTGAGCGGCGGGGGCTCTCGCGCATTGAAAGGCGCTCGGCCGTTCTGTGTTTGGCCTGGTGGTTAGCGCGCTAAGCTCTGAACGCCGTCGGCGGACCCCACCGAGCGCCCGTTGGGTGTTTTTTTTTTTTTTTTTTTTTTGTATGCTTAACAGGCAGCCTTAAATCTCGTGCGCGTCCTCGAGAGTGGAATGCCAGTGGTGGAAAGGCCGGGGTTGCGACGCTTCGGCGAACTGGATCTCGGCTACGATATTCCACGAATCTGTGGGAACGGGGGGACACCAAGGACGTTTTCACGGAAACGTGGGACCGCGCGAAAACGACGAGGTGCGATGGGTAGCCCGGAGAGTTGCCGCCCCAGCGAGGGAGAAGACGAACGTTCTCGTGTACGCTCGCTTGGGAAGACGGACTACTCTGATCCGGTGGGCGACCCTACTCAGTTTCTTATTTGTTCTTTCTTCCGACTTCGCTGTGTTTGTTCATCCATCCGACCGATTATTTTAATTAATAAGTTTGTTAATTTAATTCGGCTCATTGCAATTATTTCGGCGAAGAAAGGAGACGGGACCATAACCAAAAAGAAGAAAAAAACGGAACTTCAAGAAACCATCAAAAAGAAGTTTACTGGGTTTAACGTTCTCAAACTAAGCCACGCCATTACCAAAATGCTCTAACTTTGAACAGCAATTATACGCGAAGTTCATTTTTGAATGCAGTTTTGTGATCAGTACACTTAAACTGTTATATTGGTTTTCCTGACGCAGAGAACGACCCTAAGGCATGGATACAGCCGGGCTGTTGATTAGAGCATGAAGATCGAGCTTCTTTTATTGTCTGTGTCCTACGCAATAAACTGTGCCTCTCACAAGGAGCACAATTCACCGTGTTTTCTTTACAACGTTGCATCAAGCAGCTTGTGAACCGCAGCAAGCATTGCTGATAGTCGTTCGCTGGTTTCATTCTAATCGAAAATTTCTCACAATGCCAGGGCGCTTACCTATGAAGTCTGCCTCATTCTGAAAAAAAAAAAAAAAAAATCCGCTATTTCATGTTATTCTTATTTATTTTTGGCTTCCTTCTCGCTTGGGGTTTCTAAAGCAGGTCATGCAGATCCTCCCTCAGCGTAGGTTGTTTACATATTTTGCGCTTTCCATCCCTCTGTAGAGGAGCTGCAGGGTAGCTGCCAACAAGAATATAATGCATTTTCCAATGTCGGCCTGGCCATTTCCCATGTGTCTACAACTAGTACTTGTTTTCAGTTGTAGCCAATGTTTGTGCCAGAAAAATGCTAAGCGCGTCATGATCGTTTTTATAATACCGATGCGACGAAGCACGTTTTGGTTGGCAACATTAAGAACTGTCCAAGTGGCAGAAAGTGGAATATGAAGACGAAGTCCTATATACGTCCATGTTGTAGCCCTTGCGTACCACATGCGGAATCCGCAAATCGCAGGAAGTGCCCAAAGGGGCACCACCAACATCACAATGGACCCAATTTCTGTACAGGCCTATGCTGCCGCATTGATGAACGTTGTAATGATCAGTCAATTAACCACTCCAATACTTATACAGTACAGGAGCAGGTTCTCTAGAAGCCGGTCCGATTTTGGATGTCCCACGTGTTGCCTCATAAGTGGAATTTCGCACCTTCGAGGCTGTGCAAGACCAATTGAAATATTGTGCCCTATTTCTTTACGTGGTATTCCACACTGAACAAGTTAGCAGGAGTTTGCTCCTATGATTTTGTTACGTTGTTTATTTACACGGCTAGTGATAGATGCACTGGACGTTAGCACAACCAGAGCGAACCAACCTAGCTTTTCCTTCCTCTTCAGCTTCTCTTGCAACACATCATCTTCCTCCAATACAGGACCGCGGGACGTGCATGACACGGCCCCCTTCGCAGACGCTGCCAGGTGGGAGAGTCAAGGTTCATCATGCTTATAGCAGTGCTTCATTCTGGTCACATGACCTACTTGAGTCTTCCGAGAACGACGACCATGAGTGGTCAAGCGAGAGACTACAAAGTTGACTGCACTGGTGCGATGCATTAAAACGAAAGGGTCAGTATTCTGGTGCAATAGTTCTGGGACAAACCGCGCTTACGCAACGGTGTCTAAAGCCACACCAAATCCCCAGGGGCATAATTAACAACTTGGTGAAGCTTGTCGTGGCGTTTTTTGTAGAGTTTTTGTTAGGGTAAAGTGCGAAGTCTAGTGACTCGGCGAACTTCTTCAGCCAAAGAGAGAGTATGCCCTAATGAAGTTTCATCCAGGAGTGTGAAAGGTAAAAAGGGGCCCAGAGTGCTCCGTGGCAATCAGGCGTAAAGAAGAAAAATAAACGAACTGAAACCTGTCGTTTCGTGCCTAGCAGTGGTAAAAGCTTATGTTTTAAACGGAGGTAATTAATCCTAGTTTTATGGCGGGAGAGTCATATATTGCGAGCATATTGCTAAGCTTACGATTGGTGCGTTCGGTAATGCCATTTGTTTGTGCGTGGTAAGCAGAAGGATTTTCTAAAACTGCTGCCGTAAACTGTCGCTCCAGGTCCCTTATTAGCACACGACGAGGCCCATGTCGAAGAATGATGTACCGTAGGAGGACAGCAGAGATACGAGAAGCAGAGGCTTATGGTAGGGTAGCAGTTTCACAGTACCGCGTGAGATTGTCTACGCACACGGTGATCCAGCGGTTTCCGTTGGTGGAACGGGGAACCAGTCCTAGAAGGTCAATTCCCACGTGTTCGAATGGGGTTCGTGGTGGCGTTGTAGGCTGAAGATGACCCGGCAGAGAGCGGGTTGGGTGCTTGAAACTCTGGCACTGGACGCAGCTGGCCAGATAACGTGGAGTAGTTTGACTAATCTTCGGTCAGTAAAAACGTTCCTTAGTCCTTGCAATGTTCTGGCGAAACCCATGTGTTCAGCCGTGGGATTGTCTTGCATTACCCGAAGAACCTGGCGCCGAAGACGTGCAGGAACTAAGACAAGAAACCGTGCACCTACTCACTAGTAGTTATTGTAGACAGTCACAAATGCAGCAAGGCGGCAACGATGACAAGCAGTAAGCATCACGGTGCTTATGACCACACTTAAAAGACACAGTACGAGTGAATTCTTGGAGGCGCAAAGCCCACCGCGCAAGGTGTCAACAGGGATCACGGAGGTTTACAAGCCAACATAAGGAATGCTGGTCCGTCACAATTTTAAATGAACATCCATAAAGATATGACCGAAACCGCTGCACAACGAAAACAGCAGCTAAGCATTCCTGTTCAGTTACTGTGTAATTACGCTCAGCCTTGCATAAAGAACGGCTTGCATATGCAACGACATGTTCATCGCCATTGTGGCACTGTATATTGACTGCACCAACTCCGACTTTGCTGGAATCAGTGGGAAGTTCTGTAGGAGCTGATGGGCAGAACCTGATGTACAGGGCCTGGCGTCAATATACATTTTCTCTGACAAAAGGCGGAATCACAATCAGTAGTCCACTTAAAAGACCACCGTTTTTTAGAAGACAAGTGTGTGAATGTGCTAGGTCAACAAATTTCGGAACAAAACGCCGGATGTAGGAGCAAAGCCCAAAGAAACTCCTGAGCTGTTCTAACAATTTCGGTGGTTTACAAGTGACAGCTTATATTTTTTTCGGATCAGGCCTGACCTTATCCTTGTCTACGAGATGTCCAAGTATTACTGTCTAGCGTTCTCAAAAACAATATGTCTTAGAGTTGAGTACCAGACCAGTTTTCTCAATACACTCCAAGACAATCCCTAATCGACTGTTGAGTTCACAAAAAGTAGTTCCGAATATTAATACATCGTCCAAATAACACATACAAAGTTGCACATTAGTCCGCACAAAACTGCATTCATGAATCTTTTGAAGGTGGCTGTAACGTTGCGTATTTCAAGCGGCATCACATCAAATTCATATAGTCCTTCAGAGGTCATGAATGCCCCATTTTCTTTATCTTTCGGGTGCATGGGAATCTGCCAATAGCCTGACGCAGGTCAACTGAGGAAAAATAGGAGGCAGAATGCAAACAATCCATGGCATAATCAATACGTGGCAGAGGATACACGTCCTTCTTAGTAAGAGTATTCAGATTCGATAATCGACAGAAAATCGCCGTGTGCCATCTTTCTTTTTGACTAATATAACAGGGGCAGCCTACAGACTAGATGATTCCTGAATAATGCCCTTATGCAGCATAGCACGAACTTGTTATTCGATCGTCTGGCACTCTGATGTGGATACACGATAAGGCTTCTGACGGAATGAATCAGGAGTCGCAATATTGATTCTGTAGTGAGCACGGGAAATGGGAATCCGTGGTGGCGAGTTCCGAGAGAAATCGAAAGCAGCAGCATGTTTCGACAGAATTTCCACTCTACTGTGACAGTCACTTGTTGGCAGGAATGTGTTAACCATGACAAGCAATTTTTCTTATCTACTTTTGAGCATACCGTCGTCTGGGAAATTATCTGTGCTGAGCACTGCCACTGAATCAACAGCGTCTTTATAAAGTTGGCAAATTTTAGGCCACGTGGTAATACAATAGCTTCATTAGAGCAGTTAGTCGTCCACAATGAAGAATGGCAATTCCTGACTGAAATGATGCAACGGGAAATTACAAAATTTTTCTTCGCGCAGTTGAGAGTGAGTGGTTAAAATACAGCGTCGAACGCATCACTGGCATAGCTTGAACAAAGACCTTGTATGAACTCTGCTGACATTGCAGGAAAGACTACGTCGTCCGAAACCAAAAGCGTGCTAGGATTGGTCGGCGAATTTTCAAACAAAAGAGATTCAAAACGAGCACTCACCGAAATGGCTCCATTGCGAATGTCAAGAGGAGCCCCACATTGTTCCAAAAAATCAAGACCAAGAATGACAATATGCGTTGATTGAGCAAGTACTGCGAATTTGGTGCGGCAGGTGATAACGATGTTCGCTGAACAGACTCAAAGCAGTTTAAGCAGTTCGCCACCAACACCACACAGTTTCGCCGCTATATCCCAACCAAGCATAACTTTATGACCAAGGCAGATTTTAAAAGCGAGGCTTATAATATAAATGGTTGCACCTGGGTCCACCAACGCCAAAACAAGTACACCATCTACAAAATGTTCAGTTCTGTTCTTTTACATCGAACCGGGCCGAGGCATAGGTAAGCTAGAATCATTTGCGACCTCACATCCATCGGCCGCACTGACTTGTTTCCCGGAGGTGGCGACCATCGTCGGGAAGAAGGTGAGCGTCTTAGGCGCCGAGATGGCAGTGTCAGGCTGCGGTCAGAGGTCCGTGATTCATTTTGGTTCAGCGCCGATCGGTGCTCTTGTCGGTTAGGTGTTGCTCTATGGCCAGGTGTTCTTCTATATTGATCAGCATTGTGAGCGGTAAACCTTGTACGGTTGTTCGCCCGCTGTCGGCGATACTGCTTGTATGGACGGCGATTGCGGTGAAAACGCGAAATGTGGCCCATCATTCCCCAGGCATAACACACAGGCGGCAGACATTCACGGGATGAGTAAGCATCGTCGTTTGGGTTAAACAATTCATGATCTGGACGTCCACGAGGAGGAAGAGCGTGCTCGCCGTTGTAGGCGTTGATAATGATAGCTTGGATGTTCGGGCCACGAACAGCAAAGCATCGGATGTCCCAAGAAGAAGAGGGAGCATAAGAGGCAGATGATGGACGATTGTCTGCGGAAGATTTCACTGTAGACGGGTCTGACGTGGCCCCCAATATCGTGATGCCTCCGATGCTCTTCGCGGACAATCTGTCGAATTGTATCTGCCATGCTCGTCGCTTCAGGCACATCCACACTGGCGACAGTTGTGACATTCAGCAACCGACCAAACGGATGGATGATACGGCGCAGCTTCAAACCTTGAAACGTGCTGCAGTGTCGTGTTACATCAGCGATCCTTACTGATGAGAAAGGTGTACACGGCTTCGGCTATTCCTTTGAAGAGGTGGCCCACTTTGTCTTCCTCAGTTATCCGAGCATCAAAGCATCAACTATTCTGCACAGCTTCAGGACTTCTTCATTGCAAGGTGCTGGTCTCCCGTGGTACTTGGGGTCACAGAGCCTGAGTCTGCTCGGCGCTCTTTTTCGAGCATCGCATCGCCAAATCTCGCTCCCATTTCTTCCTTGAAGCGATCCATGAAGGTCAATTCATATTAGAGCCGTTTCTTCAAGAAAGAATACTACATTCGCCAACTTGGTCTTCGCACCCCAGCGGTTGTATTTGCTCACACGATTGCAATGGGTGAGCCAGTCATCCACGTCTTCCCCGGACTTGCCATAGAACTGCTGGCTTCCCGTTATGGCTGTGTGATGGTCGGTTGAGCTGCTGGCATTGGCTGCGTTGGAAGATCTGCTTACGCCATCTCCTTCTGTAGAGGGGGCAGCCCAGTTATTCTTCTCTTTCGAAGGTGGAGGAGAGGTTCCGTGGGTATCGACACCAAGCACTTTCACCACAGTTGTTGCGTGGTTTATTTACACAGCGGGGCTTAGATGCGCCTAACGGTAGCCCACCCAGAGTGAACCAACCCAGCTTCCTCCTCTTCAGCTTCACCTGCAACACCTCATGTTCCTTCAATACTGGACCGCTGGACGTGCGTGACAATATAGCATTAACTAGCACTCATTTCTTTAACTGTTTGTTTGTAGGTAATATTTTTCTTTGTTTTTAAATAATAATAATAATGATGCATACTCGCAATGCGGAGCATTTATTTCTGCGTATTTTTGTCAATATTATGCTACTTTTACGTAGTTGCCAGAGTAAAAACGATAGTCTATAGATGCATAGATATACATATATGCTTAGAACTCTTGTGCTTAGACCTCTAGAAAGGGCAAATATTGTCACGTACTAGTCAAAGGATGCGACGATGAAAGCGACCGCCGGTCAGCAGGGCAGCAACTGGAACCAACGCGTCGGCGGCGGTGACACCAGAACACCAAAAGGATCGCCCGCATCAGCGTCTTCTATCTTCACCGAACGCTTGCACTTTTGTCTTCTTCGGCTACACTGCCTCCCTCGAAAAGAAGCATCGTCCCGATGCTAAGCACAAACTTAATTAGCCGCCGCGCACAAGTACACACGGTCTCGGAACGCTTGCTGGTAAAAGGGAAGGTTCTCGGTGATCACTGGTAACACGGCTTAAGCCGCACTACGTGCACAATGTCAGGACGCGAGGAACGGCGTGACGACGGTGAAGTTGCACAGGGCAGCACCTCGTAATTAAGTTCACCGATGCTACGAACAACCGTGTACGGCCCGAAATACCGCTTCAAGAGTTTTTCTGAAAGCCCTCGACGGCGAACCGGTGTCCACTCCAAGACCTTGTCTCCAGGCCGGAAATTGACGTCACGTCCCCGGAGATTGCAGTGACGAGCATCGGAACACCGTTTCCGGCGTATGTGGAGTCTGGCCAGTTGTCGAGCTTCCTCTGCAGGTTCGCATGCTAGCCGAGCATCATCAGCTACGTCATCTGGCGGTGCATGAGGCAGCATAGCGTAAAGCATGGCAGTGACTTGCCTTCCATTCACTAGCTGGAAAGGGGACATACGGTGGTCTCCTGGACTGCGGTATTATAAGCGAATGTGACATAGGGCAGTACCTCGTCCCAGTTCCGATGGTCGACATCCACGTACATAGCGATCATGTCGGCTATAGTTCTGTTCAGCCTCTCCGTTAGTCCATTAGTTAGCGGATGATATGCTGTAGTTCTGCAGCGGCTGGTGCAGCTTAGACGCACGATCACCTGAGTGGGTTATGCCACAAACGAGGTGCCACGGTGAGCAATCCACACTGCTGGGACACCGTGCCGGAGGACAATGCTCTCGATGAAACATTTCGCTGCCTCGGCAACCGTCCCCGACGGAAGTGCGCGGGACTCCGCGTAGCGTTTTAGATAGTCCGTCGCTATGATAATGTACTTGTGTCCTGATTGCGACGTCGGAAATGGGCCCAAAATACAATTTCAATGGTATGAAACAGAGCACTCGGTGGCTCAACTGGCTGGAGAAGACACGCCGGTAAAGTAGGAGGTGTTTTTCTCCTCTGGCACTAGCTACAGGTTCTTGTATATTGACGCAAGTACTTTGTGAGTTTCGGCCAGTAATAATTTTCTCCAATACACGAAAGCATTCGGCTGTATCCTAGATGACCAGCGGTAGGATTGTCGTGGCACGCTTCAGTGACCTCGCTGCGTAAGTCTTCCAGCATGACAAGAAGCCACGGTCTATGGCTGATGTAGAAATTCTTGTACAAGACACCATTCCAGATCCTAAATGCAGGGAGAATACGCAGGAAAACCCGAGGTTATCCATCTTCGTCTCCTGCGAGATACGACATCAGCTGACGAAGCTGTGGATCACGTCGTTGCCGATCTGCCATAACTTCCGGATTCAAGGCCCCAAAGAAGCTCTCTTCCTCATCCTTTGTGCCTCCTGACGACGGTCCCACGGGTGCTTGAGACAAGCAGTCAGCATCATTATGTCTTCTTCCGGATTTATGTATGATCGTGACTCGTACTCCTGTAGTCGAAGGTTCCACCTCGCAAGCCATCGAATGGTGGTCGGAGACCACACGAAACAGGCGGTCGTACAGATAGGGCCGAAACTTGATTATGGCCCAGATGACGGCGAGGCACTCGTTTTCTGTTATTAATTTCCTTCCGCCTTGGAAAGAGTTCGGATTGGGTACGCAGTAACCCGCTCAGCTCCCTCCTGGAATCGTACGAGCACTGCCCCTAGCGCTTTGTTGCTGCCGTCCGTGTGCAGTTCAGTGTCTGAATTTTGATCAAAATGGCATGATATAGGTGGTGACAAAAGGGCTTGCTTTAATTGCCTGAATGCTAAATCTCTTTCATTCCATACAGTCGACGCTGTCTTTCGTAACGTGGATAAGTGGCGCTGCAATCTGGGCGAAGTTGCGAACGAAACGTCTGAAGTAAGCGCAGAGACCAAGAAAGCTTCTGACAGTTTTCTTGTCTGACTGCGGCGGGAAGGACGCCACGGCCGCTGTTTTATCGAGATCTGGTTTACGCCTCTGTGGCTGCCCAAGAAAACTTAGCATGCCCAAGAAAACTTAGCATACGCGAATTGACATTTCGAAGGCTTGAGCGTGAGGCCGGCGTTCCGTATAGCACAAAGAATGTCTTCGAGGTGTACAAGATTGTCAGCGAAGGTGCTTTAAAAGATAACAATGTCATCCAGATAAACTAGACACGTCTGCCACTTCAGTCCGGCGAGCACAGAGTCATGACGCGTTGAAATGTCGAGGGCGCTGTACATAAGCCAAACATCACCTTGAACTCATAAAGGCCATCCGGTGTTAAAAACGCAGTCTTCTCTTGGTCTCGCTCATCCACTTCGACCAGCCAGTATCCACTTTTTAAATCAATAGACGAAAAATAGCGGGCGTAACGGAGCCGATCGAGTGCGTGGTCGATTCATGGTAGTGGATATACATCCTTCTTCGTCACCTTGCTGAGCCGCCTATGGTCCACACAGAACCGAAGCGTCCCGTCTTTTTTTCTTTACAAACACAATAAGTGCGGCCCACGGACTGTTTGAAGGCTGGATGACATCGTCATGTAACATTTACCGCACTTGTTCCTGTATTGCTTCTCTTTCCTTCTCGGAAACTTGATACGGTGTTTGGCGAATCGGGTGGGCCGCGCCGTCGACAATAATTTTATGTTTTGCGTTAGGCGTCTGGCAAACTCTGGACGTCGTTGAAAAATACCCGCGGTAACAATACAATAGTTCGTGTAATTCGCTTACCTGGGACGACTTAAAGTTTTTCTCGATGTCCAGTTGCAAGAATTTTTCCTTGTGCAGTTCGGGGGGAATATTCGTCTCAGGCAACACAACAGCCTCACAAGCTTCACTTATCTCTTCTATATGGGCTATAACTGCCCCTTTTGTCGCGTGCTGCGGCTAGTTCCTAAAGTTCGTCACCAAGATGTTGGCAGGTCCTCCCTGAATATCGGCTATTTCTCTCGCAGCACCAATTCCCTTCGAAAGCAACATTTGTACACTTCCTTCCAGGAGGCCTTCGCCACATGCGGAGGTCTCGGCTATAACAGAAGTACTGTCGTGAGCGGTGGCAAGCTAACGTGCTCGGCAGCATCTTTAAGCGCAACTGAGGTGGCTCTACGAAACATTCTGCCCTACATCGATGACTACGCCATGTTAACGAAGAAAGTCAATTCGGAAAATAACATCCTTGGAGCAATTCTCTAAGATTACAAATTTGGCGGAATATGTCTCATCGTGAATTTCGACGCGGGCGGTGCATTTTCCAACTGAAACGACTACGTGACCTCTTGCGGTTCGTATCGGAGGTCCACCCACTGGGTGGTGAAATTGTGAATTCGGCAACATAACTTTCCGCTGAACACCTAGTAATTGGCGCCAGTGTCAACGAGTGCAGTGACCGTGTGACCGTCGATAATAACGCCTACGTTACTAGAGGCCGCCAAACCATTTCCGTTTCCGCGTGTGCCGTTGTTCGTGATGTCAAACGTACATGGAGGCTCTTTCGGCCGAATTCGTGAATGCCACCTTCAGGCGTCGTCGCACTCAGTTTTCCTTACGATGAAGAGGAGACAAGCTCTCACGGCGAGACCCGCGCGGAGGCGTGGGAGGGCGGCGCGGCGAGTGCGAGCGGGATACACGGTCATAGGTTTGCATCGGCGATGAAGCGCGTCGAAGATATTCACGGTCTTCTGTTCGCATCGGGGATGAAGTGCCTCGAAGATATTCCGGGATTTCTCGGTATTGTGCACCGTAACGAGGTAGCCGGTCGCTCCGGCTGAATCAATCCTCGCAGGCCGAGATCTTGGTATGGGCTGCGGCGGTGCATGTGGTCAGGTTCACCACAGTAGAAACACAGCGGTCGGCTGTTCGCAGTTCTCCAGATGTCGGCGTTTCGTCATCTCTGTGGCTCCGAGTATGTGTCATGCTGCGTCAGTAATTCACGGCATTGAGGCCCAGAATCCGTAGTCCGTTGGTACTGGTGAGGTACGGGCGGAGGCCGATGAAGAACTTTCAGCCGGCTGTTGTTCTGCAGCTGCAACAGCTTCCGGTGTTAGTGTTTGTCGTACTTCCTTACGAACGGCCGTAGCGATGGGTAGTGGTAAAGGCTGCACAGGAGCTGGGAAAAGAGTCCGGAGCTCTTCGCGCACGACTTCTCGAATGATTTTGCGGACGTCTGTTAGGCCAGAACCACTATGACCAGACGAGAATAGGCTCGAGACGTTGGGTAAGTGCCCAGCTACTGATAGTGGCTTCTTCCTGTGGCCGATGCCCGCTTAATGTTAGTCGCTTCGGCTACAAAACTGGCTACTGTAATCGGCGGCTCGCGTATAAGTCCGCCAAAAATCTCGTTTCGGACGCCCCGCATAAAGGCGCGCACGTTTTTTGTCCTCAGAGCCCTGTGGGTAGGCGAGAGCACTTTGGCGCTGCACGTCCTATACAAAGCTTCTCACACTTTCGGCAGGGCCCTGAATTCGAGCGTGAAGGAGATCTTCGGTGTGCTATCGCCGGTACTGGTTGGCAAACGTGTGCAGCAATTCGTTCTCACAGAGTTTCCAAGAGGTCAACGAAGCCTCGTGGTTCTTGAAACAGTAGCGTGCCGTTGCCTCCAGAGAGAAGTAAATATTCAGAAGGCACTGTACAGGGGTCCGCCCGTTGTGGCGCGCAACCCTTTCGTAATGTTGAACCTAGTCTTCAACATCATCCAGGCCATCGCTACGAAACGGGGTGACAGTCTTTGGTGTTACCGGCACGTAGATGATCCGCGCAGCAGCCGCATTATGGGCTTGCTGCGGCTGGAAGACAAGGGTGATGTTAGCCCTGGCGGTCTTCCCCTCGGGCAAGAGTCCGAATTCCGGAGCTTGGCCTTGTTGACGTCGACTAGCGCGGCTTTCAGGTACTGCAGCAGATTCTAAGAAAATTTGGCGGCCTGGACTTAAGACCGGGCTCTAATTACGTGTAGGGCTGCTCTATACGTGATTCGCACCCGGAATTGTCGCTCTATTGTATCTTCACTTCCACATTTTTATCTTCTCCTTTCATCACATAAGTCAGCCATAGTGTTTTTGCAAGAAACTTGGCTCTCCTCCGCAAAGGCATTTACCTTAAAAAATTTCATATTTTCCGCGCCGATCGTGTAAACGGTAGGAAATTATGTCACCGGGAGAAAATTTTGCAAAACAATAATGAATTCTGAGGGTGAGATTTTGGCTGTAGATATCACATTGCCGTAGTGTGGCCCTGTCATAGTCGCTAACGTGTTCTGCCCCACAGGTGTACATAGCACAGACTATTTTGACAGATTACTTACAAATTAACAGGGTCGTTACTGCAGGCGATTTCAACTCGCACCATACTTTTTGGGGTAACTACTCAGACGCATGTGGACAGCTGTTATGGACGTGGATGTCGACAAATGCTGTGCGCTGCTGCAAGTCTCGGGCTATAACTTTCATGCGCGAAAATTCGCGATCTGTCATCGATTTATCCTTGGCAGCAGGTGGGATAGGTATAGGAGGATGGTCAACAGAAGACATTGGTATATCTAGTGACCACTTTCCAATAACATTTACCATCATGATGAGCACAACACGAGATAGCACGTTTGACCGTAAACTAGTAAACAACGCCAAAAATGCAGCTTCGCTACGCTCCTCCCTCAAATCAAACCTTTGTTCATGTAGGACCAACAAAGCACGACAGGTATTTTCCTTAATTGCGAATGCTACTGTAGATTTCCAGTTCACAGTGCGGTCTGCAGTAAACAATAAGTCGCCATCCCCATGGTGGAATGACGCGTGTGAGAAAGCCTTCCGCCGTAGGAAAGCAGCATCGAAAAGCCTTTCTTATAACAAGATCCCAGTAAAATGGATAAACTATAAATTTTGTTCGGCTGCATTTAAAAGAGCCATAGCGCAGGCAAAGGACGAGTTCAACGAAAACTTAGATACTTATTTGTCAAACACTAAGCAAGGGAAGGCTTTGTATCATTTCATGGAACGAAATAGAAACACACATTTTTCACTCATTAAGTTCAGTAGTGTTGTCTCCACAGGAGGCAAAGGATGAGTTGCAAGAAATAGCACAAGAGCTAGCAGTACGTTTGCAGGAGCAGTGCAGAGTTCCCTTGCACGCTCCCATTTCCTGCTCAGACTATGTTGAGGTTGAAAGGTGAGAACTTCTATCTATGATTTCTTCCATGCAAAACTCGGCTCCAGGTTGGGACGGGGTTACGGTAGGTTTGCTCAAAATTTTAGCAGATGAATTCACTCAGAATCATCCTGATATCCCTATTGCAAAAACCAGTGCCACTGGGAGCCAGCGCCCCAGCGCCATACCTGATTACGGTCCCAGTATGACGCTGGACACTGGGCGCACTGGGAAGCGGCTTACTGGGACGCGGCATACTGGGACGCTCCGCGCTGGCGGCACTGTTCGCCCGGAAAAAAAAGGCGTGGGATAAAAATTAAAAAGTAACGAAACAAGTTAGGTACATAAAAAACCTAAAAAGAAGTAAAAAAAAAAGAAAAAAAACTAGTGCACCAAGCGTGCCTCGAACTAAGTCCCTCGGCACATACCAATTACTAGCTCAGCACGCTAACCACTCGGCCACGCCGAGAACTGGAGTTCCTGTAAACATTTTTGCGTTTTATGTCATGACCCGCATTTATAAGGTTGGGACTTCATGTTTTGCAGTCTACAGGCCATTGCTACCGTTCTAACAATTGCAACTTCTTGACGATTTTAGCTTGCTGTCTGCTCTCACGACTTGCAACTAATGTTCTGGGTGCCTATGCGCGCTATTTTGCGCACTGGAATCATTTTTAACATGTGTAGTTTGACATTGCTGGCAAATTTACCAACGCCGGCTCTTGGGTGGTGCTCTGCTACCGTGGGCGTAATTTTCGCTGAACACGGAGCTTTAGTAGAAGCCTTCAAGGAAAAACGTGCGACCAAGCTTTAATACCGGCAAGCGCCGCAGCGATGACCCTAATTGCGTGTAACTAAACCTTATTTGTATGTAAACATTGCGGGAAGCGTTGCGATGACCGAGGGCTCGGCTGCTTGATACGCAGAGTATGAAGGAGCGCAAAAGCTTGAGAAACACGCCAAATATTATGTATTACAAGCGCTGTATGTTGTTGCTTCTTCTCTCATGGGCCCATCGCTCGGTAAACTACTCTCTTCCTCGTTTTAGTTTTTCTTTCTGCTGTTTATACTGGGCCGTGGTGCAGGCTATGCTCGCCTGCGATTGAGCCCGCATTGAACATTTTGGCAGTAATCATTGTGTTAGAGTGCCCTTAAGATCAGCTGTGAAGTTGGTTATGCATGGTAGCCCACATTATTCAATTCCAGCTTTAGTAGTGAGTTAGTAGTCAGTCTGTCATGAGATCGAGGCGCGGCGATCGTTGTCGCTCTCGAAACGCTCGAAACGACCTATCGAAACATGGAAACTCTAGAAAAAAGATACTGCCTTTGTTTTCTTACAAATGCGCAACGACTTCGCAGCAAAAAGCGCTTGCTTGAACCATATTTTTCATATGCCCCCCGATGGTCGATTGAAAGTACGCTGTTGCCCTGTTGGCCCCTGAGGGATGCTACTCCGGCTGACGCCGCACGCCGCACCGTCTATACTGGGACACTGGGACCAGTGCGGCCCAGCGCACATACAGCGCTTCTCCCAGTGCATCGCGGATGCCAGCGACACACCCAGCGTCAAAAGTCTAATCCCAGCGTTTTTCTCCCATCGCTCCAGTGCAGCCAGTGTCTTCCCGTTACTGCTCCAGTGAATATCGCAGACCTCCAGCGTGCCCAGCAGATCCAGTGCAAAACCAGCGCGAAAATCTTACTGGTTTCGCACTGGAGACGCTGGTTTTTGCAATAGGGATGGTTAATGAATCATTAGAATCTGCACGGCTGCCGCACGTCTGGAAAGTGGCGAAAATTATATTGCTCTTGAAAGACCCTGGTAAAGGTTTTCATGTTGAAAACATTCGGCCGACAGCTTTGACTTCGAATCTAGAAAAATTAATAGAAAGAATTGTGTATGGTTGCCTCAAAAAGCCTATCTCACAGAATATGGTCTGCACATGTGGATTAAGAAACCAGGATTCGTCTTGCAATGTGCAACAAGGAGGTATCAGCGTTAGTTACGCTCGATATTGCTAAGGCCTATGGCAGCATTGAACATTCCATTCTACTAAACAATTTGTCATTATTACGACCTCTGTTCTACATTTATGAGTGGATCAGGGAATTTTTGAAAGGACGAGAATTCTTTCGCACTGTTGGCTCATTAATCTCAGACACCTATGCATAGACAAGAGGGATGCCTCAGGGCTCTGTGCTCTCACCACTCCTTTTTAATATAATAATGTGCGATATTCCGCTTCATCCTGATGTCACGGTGTAAGTATATGCCAATGACATAGCATTCTTCGCCTCTGCAAAAGATATTCATGACCGATATCGTTCACTAAAGGCTTACCTAAATGCACTTGAGGTCTGGTTGGACAAAATTAAATTGGTTTTAAATGTGTCCAAAACTAGTGTGCTAGTTTTTAAAACCATAACCCCCTTATATGTTTTGTTAAACTACCGCTCAGATGTCATACCTCAAGTGGAATCTGTGCGGTATTTAGGCATTAAGTATGATGCTAGCATGGATTGGAGGCCTGACAACAAGTCTAATGTTCGGAAAGGTGAGCGTGCCCTTGGTAGGCTAATACGGAGAAGTAATAGGAAATTTGGTATGCGTCGAGATACTCCTGTGCTTTTGTACAAAGCCTATGTGAGGCCGATCCTGGAATTTGGCTGCATTCTTTTTTCTGGGTGTCCAAAATATAAGCTGCATCCTTTGCTGCTTTTAGAAAGACGGGCGCTGCGCCTCTGCCTAGGCCTTCCACAGTCAGTATCTACCACTGTTCTGTACTTGGAGGCCCGCATTCCGGACCTTAACTCCCGTTTCAGCCTTCTGTTAGATCATTCTTGCGATCTTTGGAGGCTGCTCCCGGTATGGCTATACCTATTTTTGTGTCAAACCCCACCCTCTTTCTCACTCACCAGTGACCAAGGGTCTATATGTCCCATGTTGTTTTCACGCTCAGCATTTTAGCAAACATTGGCGCGGACCTTGGTTCTATATGTCCTGTTGGTTGCTCAACGTCCATTGTATATATAAATTATGATTCTATATTTCCATCTAATGTGAAGCACTTACCTTCAAATCTAATATGCAGTCTCCTATGTGATCCCCTTGAGAAGTTTCCTGATTACACTGTAATTGCCACTGTTGCGTCTATGACTGCGCAGAAGGCAGCGATTGTAATTTTTTTAGTCTTTTTACTGGAGTTTTTTGGTGCGTGTCCCGGATTACACACCGATATTTCTAGCAGAGTTTATGGCAATTGGGCTGGCACTAATAAAACTTCCCTGCAAATATCAAAAATAATTTTTCTATCAGACTCTCTTTCCCGCAAGGGCACCTTGTGTAAACAAGGTGTTGGTGCTTGGTGCCACCACGGACCCTGAGCCCCCATACCGAAGCTGTAATCCGTACCGTGGCGATAGGTTGAGAGGTGAAGGGAAGAAACCTTGAACGGTGGCGGTCGAGGCCATGGTCAAGCCTCGGCCGATGGGCTCCTCGCCTGTCCACCAGGCGAGGGGCTCCGGGACCTTCCTCTGCGTATAAGGGTGAACCAGAGGCGACATATATTAGGACCCCTTAAAACAATCCATACTGCATGGAAAAACTACCTTTAAAAAAACCTGATCGACCCCCGAAAAGGAGTCGCACCGAAGTGACGCAAAAAATCAGTACACCAACTGAGAACTTCCCAAAATTTCTTGTCTTGCACTCTGTAACCGAATCTCAACCAGTAAATGAACTGTCAGTCTTTCTGATTGCCAACACTCTGAAGGCCATCATTGGGGCAAACTACAAAGCGAAAAAACTAGGATCTGGTGACCTGCTAATAGAGGTATTAGACAAAAGTCAATCTGACAACCTTCTCATAACAAAAACGTTTGCTCACCTTGACGTTCAGGTATCACCCCACCGCAGTCTTAACAGCTGCCAGGGAGTTGTCTCTGAGCGAGACCTCCTAAACGAAACAGAATCAGATCTCCTTGAGGGCCTACAGAACCAAGGTGTAACAGCAGTACGAAGAATAACAATCAGGCGAAAGAACGAAGAAATAAAAACGAAACATATTGTTCTCACCTTCAACCAGAGCACACTTCCTGAATTTGTCAATGTGGAATTTATCCGATGCAAAGTTAGCCCGTACATACCAAGCCCCCGCAGGTGCTTCAAGTGTCAGCGGTACGGGCATGGTAGCCAGACATGTCGAGGACGCCTTACCTGTGCAAAATGCAGCGCGCATGACCATGCAACTGATAAATGCAGTGCAACTGACTACAAATGTGTGAACTGTGAGGGCTCCCACCCTGCGTACTCACGGTCCTGTGCAGCCTTTCAGGCCGAAAAAGAAGTAATCAATATACAGATAACTGAGAAGATAACATACGGAGAGGCCCGAAAAAAGCACAGAATGCTTTCCTCAGCTCCCTATGCTAACGCAGCCCGCAGAGGGGCCAGGCCGCGTCTAGTAACGGTGGGCACGCAGTGCAATGCTGCTGACGTGCTCCCACCACGGCTCCTCACTAAGCAGCCACCGGCTGCACCAATCTTTGCTATCCCGGAGGTCACTTTCCCCCAGACGTCCGGGACACCAAAGACATCTGAGAGGGACTTTGTTCCTCTTGAAAAAACTCCTGCCTCCATGCCTTCACCAGAGGCGATGGAGGTGAGCACGGACTCCGCAGCGTCAGCGGCGCCTAGGGAGTCCGCCAATGAGAGGCGGGGCCTGCTGGACCGTCTCAAATCAAAAAAACATACACCAGTTAAGCCCCCTGATAAGGGCGGCGAGTCCTAACCCTACTCTATATTCCTTCCAGACCTACCAAAATGGCTACCGAGAGTATCATTTATTGGAACTGTCGAGGACTCCTAAAAAATCTGGATGACGTATATGAAATCCTCGCCGAACACCAACCAAACATAGTTTGTCTGCAAGAAACGCATCTGAAACCAACAGACACAAGTTTTCTCAAACAGTATCATATATTCAGGAAAGATAGGCAAGGCAGTACTCACCCCTCCGGTGGCGTTGCCATTATAACACAAAAGTCAATCGCTTGTCGAAACATCTCGATTAACACAGACTTAGAGGCAGTGGCAATACAAGCCTTAATATTCGGTAAAATAACAACGGTATGTTCGCTGTATATTCCGCCAGATCACAGGCTATGCAACAAAAATTTTGAAAAGCTAATTGACCAACTCCCAGAACCATGGCTGCTGGTCGGAGACTTTAATGCCCACCACCCATTATGGGGATGTACAAAAACGGACTTCCGAGGTGCACTAATTGAAAAGTTCTTGTTGTCCTCAGGATCATGTTTACTCAACTCAAAACAGCCAACATACTACAGCTCAGCTCATAATACGTACACAGCCATTGACTTAGCCATTGGCTCTCCGATGCTCTTGGCAGCTACAGAGTGGGTTGTTATTGACAATCTATATGGAAGCGACCATTTTCCAATCTCTGTGAAGTACACAGGCAATAAAAACGTAAATGCATCTAGTCCCAGGAAATTTAAAGAATATGTGGCCAACTGGGAGATGTTCAGGGAACACTCAGCTCTGCCCTGTTCATCAGTCACTGGCTTAGGCGTTGACGAATCTCAACTCTTGATCACGCTGCACATTATAGATGCTGCAGAAAAACACATTCCACAAACATCAAGTAAGCCACGAAACAAACGAAGGCCGTGGTGGAATGCAGAATGTAAAACTGCCCGTGAAACACAAAACAAGGCATGGTCGAAGTTACGCCGATACCCCACGGCTGAAAACCTAATAGAATTTAAGCGCGCAAAGGCAAATGGCAAACGTGTTCGACGCATCTCCAAGCGAGAAAGCTGGTCATCATTCCTTTCTTCTGTGAACTCTTATTCTGATTCTCACAAAGTATACAACAGAATAAGAGCACTCAAAGGAAATAACACTCTCCCAACACCCCTTGTCAGCACTAGTGGTGACTCTCTTGAACACCAAGCAGACACACTAGGGCAACACTTCGAATATGTATTCAGCTCAGCGCACTATACAGACTCTTTTTTGCAGCACAAGGTAACTGAGGAGAGGAAGCCTATATGTGATAAAAGACCGTGCACAGGAGGGTACAATAGCCCTTTCACCATGCAGGAGCTGGAGATTGCACTTGGCACATGTGGGAACTCGGCACCAGGTCCTGACAGGGTCACATATGGAATGCTCAAACACCTGCATACGGGCACGCTTGAAACCCTACTTTGCCTGTATAATAAAATATGGTCCACAGGACGCTTTCCTAAAGCATGGAAGGAAGCGGTCATTATCCCGATATTAAAACCCGGAAAAGAACCCACTCTTGCTGCCAGTTATCGGCCTATTGCTCTAACCAGCTGCTTATGCAAGCTTTTTGAAAAAATGGTAAATCGCCGCCTCCTACATTTCCTTGAATACAATGGTCTTCTTAATCCAAACCAAGCTGGTTTTAGAGCTGGGCGGTCAACAGCTGATCAGCTCATTGCATTCGAGTCTTATGCAAGGGATGCTTTTGTACATAAACAGCATTGTTTATCTGTCTTTTTCGATCTCGAAAAAGCATATGATACCACTTGGCGCTATGGTATCATCCGCGACCTCTTCTCTCTTGGCATCACAGGGAACATGTTGAATACAATTCGAAGTTACTTGTCTGAGCGGGCCTTCAAAGTTCGTGTTGGCAATGCATACTCAAAGCAGTACATACAGGAAAATGGTGTCCCTCAAGGTGGTGTTCTCAGTTGCACACTTTTCATAGTCAAAATGAACTCTTTAAAAAGTGTGTTGCCAAAAACCATTTCTTGCTCTGTATATGTTGATGACATCCAGATAAGCTTCAAATCTTGCAACTTGGCCATCTGCGAAAGACAGATTCAGCTAGGTGTTAACAAACTGTCCAGGTGGGCTGATGACAATGGGTTTAAATTTAACTCTGAAAAAAGTGTTTGTGTACTTTTCTCTAAGCAGCGTGGCGTCAGACCTGACCCCAACATTACACTGAATGGTCAGAGCCTTGCCTTTAAAAAGGAACATAAATTTCTTGGCATAGTTGTTGACGAAAAACTCTCCTTCATTGCCCACATAAAACAGTTGCGACTGAAGTGTCTCAAAGCAATGAATCTGCTAAAAATTCTCTCTCACCGGTCATGGGGTACAGATCGCGACTGCCTTCTGAGCCTTCTGAATAGTGTAGTTCTATCACGCATAGACTATGGCTCGATGGTCTATGGGTCAGCATCATCCTCTGCACTAAAATTACTCGATCCCGTGCACCACCTCGGCCTTCGCCTCGCTACGGGCGCTTTTCGAACTAGCCCAATTGCTAGCCTTTATGTCGAGGCGAACCGATGGTCACTGCAACGAAGGAGAGAATTTACTTGTGTAACTTATGCTATGAAGGTACTATGCCAACTGAACCATCCATGTCGCCGCCTCCTGCTTGACAAAACTAGCACAGCACTCTTCTTAAGAAAACCATCTCTAACACCGCCATATCCAGTCAGAGTTGCCACGCATATTGAACAACTGGACATTCCGATTAACAGCCTTCATACAACTTCACCAAAAGACCTAATTGCCCCTTGGGAAATGCATGGTGTTAATTGTGACCTGTCGTTCCTTGAAGTGGGCAAACATGCATCCCCTTTTGCCATACAGCGACACTTCATGCTACTTCAGGCGAAGTACACTTGTGATGAATATTACACCGATGCTTCGAAGTCTGCTCAAGTGTCCTGTGCAGCACATGGACCACACTTTTCACTTTCAAAAACACTGAACAGACATACAAGTATATTTACCGCTGAATGCCATGGAATCCTGCTAGCTGTGAGACACATTATAGAAAAGAAAATACAGACATCGATCATCTACACAGACTCCCTCAGTGTTTTAATGTCCCTATCCTTTCGAAAGTGGCACAATAAGAACCCAGTCCTGAATTCCCTTTATAACTCCCTTATGTCTGCCCATAAACTAGAACTTAATATTACACTGTGTTGGGTGCCAGGCCACCGCTGTATACCAGGAAACGAGGCAGCAGATAGGCTTGCTGCAACAGCTGCCCTTCGAAACACTACAGACACTGACTACATATCATATCAGGATCTCAAGCCTCACATCAAAAACACGATCAGACAACAATGGCAAGAGGAGTGGGACATGGCAACGGAGAATAAACTACACACAATAAAACCAAGGATAGGCAGATACACTACAGAAAAACAAAACAGATTCAAAGAAGTAGCTCTGTGCAGGATGAGAATAGGTCACACATACACAACACATTCATACCTTTTAACAAACTCTCCTGCACCACGTTGTTCGAGATGCGGTTGCCGGCTCACAGTACTCCATATTTTAATTGAATGTCCAAGACTGGAACAGCATAGGAGACGTCACTTCCCTGAATTATACACGAAACAAATACCGCCACATCCATCCATCTTTCTTGGCGACCATCCAATGTTTCCTTTAGAAAGACTTTTTAAATATTTATTAAAAGTAGGCTTTTTATACGGAGTCATTTATCAACATGGGCGTCAGCCCATTTCTTTTAATCAAATGGCTTTCTTTTAAAGAAATTGTTGCTGAGGCAACTTATTCTTTTAACACTTACATCTCACCCTTTCAGTTTTACTCAGACCACTAAACACCTTAACTCAATGTTTTTAGGCCCTATACACCACTGCTTTTAGACTACACACTCCGGGAAAACTTTTAGGCCCTATACACCATCATATTTAAGTACTTCATTAAACACCTCACCTCGGACATTTTATCAAATTCAGTGGTGACTTCACCTTGTGTTTTGGCGCTCTTTGGCCAAAGATGCCCTTGCGCCATAAAAAAAATCAGTCCGTCATCATCATATCAGACTCTCTTTCTGTTTTGTTGTCACTGGCGTCATCACGAGATGCTCTCTTGAGCCGCTCACTAAACTATTTCATACCGGGATGGGTGAAAGAAATACGCTTCATCTGGGTCCCCGGTCACAGCGGTATTTTCCAGAACGAAGAGGCAGATTTTCTGGCTAAACCAGTTCTTGATGCATCTGTTTCATGTACCATTCCTAATATCACCATTTTTGAAATGTCCCGTTTCCAGCGTTATCAATACCTAGCCGCTTCATGCAATGATCCTTTGCTCTCTACAGCCGAATACCAGCATCCCATGTACTCATGGCAAGTTCGTCCATGTAAATCACGGCAGTGTGAGGTAACGATGACTCTCATGAGCTGCAGGACTCCTTAACTAAATCTTTATTTAAGCAGATGTGGGATCAGCTCCACAAACCTTTGTGAGGCTTGCGGTGAGATTTAAAATATTGATAACTTCCTTCTCGCTTGCCGAAGGATTTCACATCAGAGGAAGGTGCATTTAGAAACTCCAATTGCACGCTTGGGATTTACGTTGTCGGTGCCGCTTCTACTCTCCTTCGGTGCGAGTGCGAAAGAATTTGCGTTGCCTCAAATTTATCAGTATTTACATAACTACATCACAGCTACGGATAGATTCCCTTGCTAAATGTATTCCAAATTTAGAAACTTCCAAATTTTTGCTTCGTATTTTTTCCTTTAAATCAATTTTGTGATCTTAAATCTTGTTTTTGTTTAGTAGTCAATTACTTTATTTCACTAATTAAGTTTGTGTAAAACATGTGGCAGTCCACACTGAACCCTTGCCAATCCCCCTTCGTGGGTATATGCCAAATATCAAGGCAGAAGAAGAAGAAGAATGTGAGACGTAAATGTTCATTCAAGCGCCAACCGTCGCTTCAGCGTTGTCGTCTCTCCCTGTGTAGTCCATCGTTCTCCTCTTCAGTGGCATATACTTAACATTACCCCGGCACAAAAAGCACAGTCCCCATGCGTACTACGTTGGGGAACTACGTTTGGAGTGGTACCGCTTCACGCGAGCGACATGAATGATTTCTGATTTCTGTATGTGGCATTTGAACTGTCGGTGTGGGTGCACAGGGGTGACCTCGTATGTCACGGAAGCGACTGGCCGTAAAACACAGTAAGGGCCTGTGTAACGCAGCAAGAGCTTCTCACAGAGCCCAGTTCTACGAGTGGGGGTCCAGAGCAAGTCAAGAGAGTCTGAAGAGTAGTGGACATCACGATGACGAGAACCTTGGCGGCGTTTTTGAGAGTATTGGGAGGAAGCCAGTCGGGAGCGAGCAATAACACGGGCGGCATCAGCCCGGAATATGGCGTCATTAACATATGAACTTGCATTAGCTGTGGGAGGCAGTACGCTGTCAAACGGAATAGAATGTTCAAGGCCGAACAGAACATAGAAGGGCGAGTAGCCTAGTTTATCGTGACGGGAGGAATTATACGCAAAGGGTACAAACGGTAAGGTAATATCCCAGTCACGCTGATCACTCGATATATGCATTGACAGCACGTCCCTGAGTGTGCGATAGAGGCGTTCGGTGAAGCTGTTATTTTGTGGATGGCAGGCGGTGGTGAAGCAGTGCTTAAGGGAGCAGCATCAGATTATGTTTTCGGCTACTCTAGCAAGAAAGCAGTGACCACGGTCAGTTAGCAGCTGGCGTGGAGCACAGTAGAGCAAGATAACGTTGTGGAGGAGAAACGCAGCCTCGTCAGTTGCACAGCTAGTGGGTATCGCTCGTGTAATGGAGTAGCGCGTAGTATAGTCCGTAGCCGCCGCAATCCATTTATTCCCCGAAGCAGACAGAGGGAAAGGCCCGAGGAAATGAAGGCCAAACTCCAGGCCAACTCCGGAAAAGGTATCTATTGGGATGTCGATCTGTTGTAGGCATCCAGCAAGCACAACCGAGGGCTTTTTCCGTGGCTGAAACCTATCACAACAGGCCACGTAACGACGAACAGAGCGATAGAGGCCTGGCCAAAAAAAAAAAAGCGCCGGTAGACGCTGTCGTACGTACGAGATACGCCAAGATGACCCGCAGTGGGCGCGTCGTGCAGCTGCTGAAGACCGGTAGCACGCAGGTGGCCAGGGACTACGAGCAGGAGCTCAGCGTCATCTGGTCGCATATTGCGCCGATCTAAAATGCCGTTGTGGAGCACATACAAAGCAAGGGTAGCATGAGGGTGATCAGTGCTGAAGCGGTTGATAATGCCGCAAAGCTTGCCATCTAAGCGCGGCTCATGACGAATGTTTGAAAGGTAAGAGATGGACAACACAGGGATTACGTCACACAAGCTTTCAGACGGCGGATCTACTGGGTTGCGGGACCGGCAATCGGGATCAGTGTGTAGCCGGTCGCACCTGTGGACGACAGAAAAAGGGTATTCCTGAAGACGCAGTGCCCAAAGCCCGAGGCGAACAGTAGGGTCCTTTAATGAAGAAAGCAAACATAAGGTGTGGTGGTCGGTTATGACGGAGAACGGGCGGCCAAACAAGTAAGAGCGAAACTTTGTAATGGCCCAGAGGAGGGCTAAACACTGACGGTCTTTGATCGAATAACTGCGCTCAGCCGCTTAAAGGAGGCGACTGGCATAAGCAATGACGCGAGTGCAATCCGTCTTTGTTGGGCGAGAATGGCACCAATACTGTGGCCACTGGCGTCGGTGCGTACCTCCGTTGGTGCTAAGGGGTTGAAGTGTGAGGGCTACAGTTTGCGCACAAAAGGCTTGAGATTGTTCAGCGCCCCAGCTAAATAGAAGGTCGTTCTTGAGAAAAAAAGGGGAAGTGGACGAGCCGTCTCCATTAAGTTGGAAACAACCGCCGAAAATACGAGCAAAGACCAGCAAAACTACAAACATCACTGGTACATCGGGGTGTAGGAAATACACATACAGCACGAATTTTGTCGGGGTCGGATTGACCGCTGTGGTTATCGACCAAGTGGGCGAGTACCTTGAGCTGACGTCGGCCGAAGCAACTCTTGTTTGAATTCAGCTGAAGGCCAGCACTTCGGAAAGCGTCAAGAACGTCATCGAGGCGGTGAAGATGGCTCTCGACGGCCAAAGAAAAGACAATGACATCATCGAGATAACATAAGCACGCCATCCATTTGAAACCGCGTAGAAGAGAGTCCATCATACGCTCGGATTTAGCGGGCTTAATACACAGGCCAAAGGCGTCACCTCGAATTGGAACAGGCCATCAGGAGTGACGAATGCGGTCTTCTCTCGATCCTGTTCGTCAAGCGCGATGTGCCAATAACCGGAACGAAGATCAATCGAAGAGAAATAGCTGGCACCGCGCAAGCAGTCGTGCGCATGATGTGTCCTGGGAAGTGGGTAAACGTCCTTCTTTGTAACTTTGTTGGGGTGCCGGTAATCGATGCAGAACCTCCAGGTATTGCCCTTCTTTTTAACAAGCACGACTGGTTACACCCACAGGCTGCTCAAGGGCTCTATAATATTTCTTTCCAATATCTTGTCGACTTCACCTTGTATGACCGGTGATATTTAAAAAGGCCCATCCTATCCTAATGCCCTTTTAGAAGGTCCTAATTTATTTGAAAAGGTCTCCATACTTCTGAATAATTTCTGTTCTGTGGCTGTATTGAGGGCACGGCGGAAACATGGTAGGAGACAGAAGGCTTCATTTCGTCCGCTAATCAGCTAAATACGTGAATTACTAAGAGCGTTTCGTTTTAAAGGGAATATTGTATTTACAAATTCTGAGCTTGTGGGCCAAATAGTATATGCACGAAAAATAAAAAAAAAAGTTGTAGCGCCCGTTACATGGACCAAATCTGAATCCCTGATAGGCGGTTTCTCACAGTAGCACAGGGCCTCTGGGGCGTCTAATGTAGATTGCTCGGCCAATGCACGGTTTCATGCCAAACGCAAGCGCAAAGACGGCTTGCATTGGGAACCGTCGCGGCGGCTGTCAGCGAGGCAGCGGTTGACTCTAAAGCCACAACAATCCTCCGCTTGCCAATCTGCCTCTTTGGTGACAACAGCAGAGTGACCAAACTTTTGGGGGAAACGGAGCAGTGTGTAGGCAGTGCGTAGCTATGTGAAGCTGGGTATCAGGTAACATTAATAAATTTCGTAACTTGCACCAAAATTGTGTTTAAGGTAATATGTTTTCATGACTATATTGTTTGAAGGAACAGCTCCAATTCGGCAATTTTCGCATAGCACTAAAATAATAAAAGCAAATACCCTATGTTAATATTGTTACGTATATGCCACCGAAGAGAATGACGACGGAAAACAGTGAGAGACGACGAAGCCGAAGCCTTTATGAAGGCCAGCAGACCTCTCGGACGAGCTTGATATAATAAAGTTGTAGCTAACTTGTACATATTGATACTTGGAAGAAGGCTAGTGCAGGAAAACCGCAGCAGCTGATGACAGACATGTGTTCTGGCAAGCACCAACCCAGGCTTCCGCTTCGTCGTCTCTCACTGTTTTCCATCGTCGGGGTAATGTTACGTGGCGGGGTAATGTTACTTATATGCCACCGAAGAGAACGACGATGGAAAACAGTGAGAGACGACGAAGCCGAAGACTGGGTTGGTGCTTGCCAGAACACTTACGTCTGTCATTAGCTGCTGTGATTTTCCTGAACTAGACATCTGCCACATATATAATTATCACATTATTTCAAGCAGTTTGACTTACATAGTATTTGCCGTTGCTCTAATATAGAAATCTGCTTTTGTAAGAACTTTAAGATACTGCCCCTAAAACTTGGACTTGTGAATAACACCTGTTATGCTACGTCCCTGCTAAACCCTCACCGCAGTGGGGTGTAAGACATTCGGGTGTAATGAAACAATTGCGCATATACTTTGTGACTGTCCTCAATTTGAGCGTGACATTGTTTCCCTGGTTGCTAGTCACCGCCACTTGAACACTCGCGCTCTTACTGAAGCTAAGGTTCCGGGTCCTTGGACAACACGTTCATCACAAAGCAAAGCAGTGAAGACGTATCTTAGCTTTCTAAAGGACTCGGGGATGAGTTCTAGACTTGAAATACATGCTCTATACCCCATTTACTATAGAGCTATAGACATGTTCCAGACTCCTTACGTTGGAACTCTCTTGCTGTCTTATCTCCCTTTGTTTCCTGCCCCACGTTTAGGGTAACCTATCGGGCATCGCCTAGTTAACCTTTATGCCTTTCTATTATACTACCTCTCTCTTTCTCTTAAAAGTGTACTGATTTGTAGTATTGGAACGCGCAAACCATCATGACCCGTGTCTGTCAACTGTAACTTCTAAATAAATTCCTCCATGTTTTCAATTTCTATCTGAAATTTTTTAGGAATCCATCTGAAAACTCAATGTCCACCGTTACCATCTCAACTGATTAATTTATGCACGCGTACGCATAAGCAGTTCAGAACACACAGAAATATGTGACAGTGCAGCCAGTACTGCTGAAATTACGTCATACTTAAGGTGACCTGTTGGCGGAAATATTTGTGTGCAGTTAAGGAACGCAAGAAGCATTGTGATGGTCCTGAATTTTTTCTCTCAGGAAAAGGCGTTCGTAGTAGCACGAGTTTTGATTTTTCAGCTGTCCGGCAGTTGTATTTCACACTGACTTTCGGTCCAAGCCCACCATAAAGAAATCGGCACAGGCCTCTATCTTTAGACAATACGTCCCTGAAAGCTATATCTTGAATGCTACAAATAGTTCACCGTGATTTCCTCTAATGTGCAGCCTCTAAACGGCTGTACTGAGTGAGAACAAAATAAAGTAATTACAGTCTGCTCTAGTTCGTTCCTTGAAGAATTGGGGCTTCATTTAGTCGCTATCAAAAAAGCTACAGAAATTTGTTCGGCAACCAAAGTCTCCTCAGACTGCGTTCTTTTAAATAATATATTATACAAAACAAACATACATCACGCTTATAGAATGTATACAAAGATTACTACTGAAACAGTATCTCTCACAACGCAATATTGTGCATCCACCAAAACAATGACATTTGAAATACCTTGGTGCTCTCAATAAACCCAATTTTATAATAATCGTAAGCTGGGCATTTTATTCACCAACACAAGTCCAACAATATTAGGCAAGTACTAGGCAAGATGAAGACCCAACAATATTTATATAAGGTACGCATGAACTTGGTTCTGTACACTGGCAGAATAAACTTGCAATCAATTGTTTTCATGCCACTTTTCTTACGAAAGCAAAAACCTCTTAGCACAATTTTAAATTTCTCCTAGGTTTATTTACCTTCGCTATTAGGAGATTAAAGGAGCGCAGCATGTTTCAGTAGAAATACATTTCAGGCACAGCAGCTGGCAGAAAAAGGCACTTCGTTAACATCAGAGAACATTAGCAGATGGCCATGTTACTTTTTGCAATAAGGAATTGGACGCCTGATATGCAGGCTGAAATTCTCTTTCGCTTGTGGGCAAGTGTATCCGTATGAACAGCACAATGCCCAAGGCAACAGGCCTCTATTACAGTAAATGCAGCTTGCGTAACTTGTTCCAAGGTCACAACTGTGAATAAAAATAAAAATAAAAAGTAATCTTTCGTTGCGAATGCTTTCACCTTGGTAACCGAAAGCCGCTTGTTGTAGTGCGAGCTTAATATCACTGGGAAGAAGATGAAGTGGAGGTTTCCGATTGTCTGTAGCTACCGCTCTTCCACTTTTCTGGATTTTTTATCGCTGCGAGCTATTTGTGATCTCGTGATCCTTCGGGATGGCGGGCGCACGACCCCTGCGCCCACCCGCCACAGTTGATCAGGCTGCGGCGTACTCGACGGGTCACTTCAATGTCTGGAAAACGGAGCTTCCAGACTCGGCGGATGACTCCACATTGACTGAGATGGATTCCGACAGCAGCTACATGACTGTACAGTCGCACCGCCTGAAAAGAAAGCTGCGCCGAACATCAACAACGAGTATGTCACCAAAGAAGAATGCTGACAAGCAAACAGCACACCAGCATTGGTCCAACAATGGTTCATTACTGGAAAAGAATGGCATCAATATTGGATCGATATTGGCATTTGGGCATTTTACTACATTCTCCATTCTTGGCCCATCGTTCGTTCCAAGAATGGTCCAGTGTTCAACCAAGCTGGAGCCACCAATGTAGGCACAATATCAGACTTTTCATTCATGCACCATGACTCTTGCCAATACTTTCCAGCATTATACCATTATGGAATTACCAATATCTGTTTAATAACAGCTATTCCATTGATGGCCTATTGTCAACGCCAATATCATACCAATGGTTAGCCATTGCAGGTGCACTGGCTACTCCATTCATGCCACATATTGTCGATACCAATATTCATCCAATGGTTCATGGGTACACTGGCTACTCCATTCATATCCCATTGATGATGCCAAGCTTACACATTTTGTGGCACTGCCTGTGCAGGCCATTAAATGCAGCCTTTTTCATTCAAGCCATATTCGTGACAGCACATCGAACTTGCTGGGACAATAATGGCCTTTCGAATAGGAGTGGCCATATTAATGAAAATTGCCGCTCAAGAGCAACCGGTAAATATGCACAAAACAAGGGCAGGGTTCACAAAAAGATAATGTTTATTGCAATTTAAAAAAAAAAAGCTTGAAATAGGACTAAATGATGCATTTCACAAATCCGCAGCTGGAAGGGCAGTGGCAGGCAGAGTGGCAGCCATAGGCAGAGTGGCAGCAGGGGCGTGCGTGGCAGTGATCGGGTTGGGCAACGCAGTGGCAGGCAGTAGCAGCTGCAGAAATAGTGGCAGCAGGGGCGTGCATGGCAGTGGCAGGGTTGGGCAACGCAGTGGCAGGGTTGGGCAGGGCGGGCTTTCGGGAAGTGGAGGGCCCACTCACAGGCGTAGTGCAGGGGGCTGATCCTGCAGTTGTATTCGCAGGTGGCATGCTTGGTTCGCCAGGGGAAGTTTCAGCATAACCTCTTTTTCTTCCACCCCCCCCCCCTGTCACAAGAACCAGGCAGCCACCTGCGAATAAATGCATGTGCCTCCAAAATGTCGACTCCAAATTTTTCGGAAATGGCACCTGCACAAAAACAATGAGGAAATAAAATTTACAACACAATTGCCAGGCACATAAAATCGTGCGCATTCTTTTAGGATAATGTAGGAAATTCCAGGATTCCATGTACCGAAATTCATGGCCAATAAGAAGCGCTATAACTGATGGGTTCCAGATTAGTTTCAGCTGCCTTGGGTTTTTAGGATGAAAGACGCACATACATTGCATAGCATGTGCCCTGTTGCATTTTGATCGCCTCCATAACAATACGGCTGAGACAGCCAGTGTTTCATCCCACAATAGGAATCAGCAGAGAGTACCTGACGCATGTCAGGTAAAAATCTAGTAAGCATACATATTATTAAGAGCCTCATATCAAAGCAACGTACCATAAATAAAGAATAAAGCAAACAATCACTGCAGAGGACTGAATCCATTAACGACACTGAATTTTCACAGTATACCTCCTTGCATCTATTAAATGGCATCACAGGCAGCTGATAAAGATTATGCAATTGACTGCAGTGTTCGGAGAACAGCTAAACACCATCGCTTCGATGAGCATGTTTGAAGAACTGCACCGTTCGAGTTTTCAACTGTAAACATTGAAAGTAAAATTGCAAAAGCATATTAAAGGAACCATGAGAAGGTGTTTACCTAAACTAGATGTGCATGAGAAATCGGTACTCCATCAATCCTCTGAGTAAAGCAAAGACTTATAATCACGTTTCACTTAACAGCAAATGACGTCGATGATCAAAAATGATGCTCTTCCTCTCACTCATCTCGGCACATGCTGGTGCACAAGAAAAAATTGCCCACGATTACTTTACTTTTTAATACGAAATTTGAGCACAGCTCATCAGCTGCTTCACCTTTTCAATAGATTGAGGCAAAGATTTCAAGCAAGACAAGTATGTACAATTACAGACAATTTTTTTCTTTTTTCACACGTATTCCTTCAAGAAACACTCCACTAACAGTTCTTGGCTGTCATGAAAGAAGCGTTGTGGTCGGGGGGTTGCAGGAAGCAGCGCGTGGGCCCATAGGAACGTTGCACGACGAACAGATAGCAGCGACTGACTGATGCCGCTAGAGATGCACGCAGTGTGATCCGCTGATGGCGAGCCAGCGTTTCGGCAACCGGAGAACACCTCGCCGCCACGCAGGAAGAGGAGGACCCCCTCCTCCTCTTTCTGCATGGCGGCGACTGTGTTCTACGCAGTCACGTTGGCGTCAGTAGCAATAGTCAGTCGCTGGTATCTGTTCGCCACGCAGGCAGCGACCCCCCCCCCCCCCCTCCCGTCTTCGTGTTCTCCGGTTGCTGTGCGCGCGCGTTTGCCGCTGAATGTACCCCCCCCCCGCCCTTTTTTCTGTGCCGGCCCGAATTGGGGGGCTGAAAGGGGGTGGAGCTGGTTACAAGGCCGACGTGGCAGAAGCCGACGCGAAACCCAGGAACGGGTGCCAAAGAGCTGCACTCTAAAATAAAGAAAACAGGCCACTATGCTGCCACACCATGACCTGCCTGGATCACCTAGGCTTGTGAGGGCACGCTCAGAAATCCCAGCTGATGTCAAATGGAAGGGACATAAAGCACGATGAGATATTGCCCTAATCAATTGCATGTGGTTGCCGGGAGCACTAGTTAAAAATGATTAGTAAATTATAAATCTACACTGAGCTTTTACATTTGACACAAAGCTCAGAAAAACTACTACGGATTCTTTAAATCATCAAAATACTACTATAAACATTAACGTTTATGGTAGTATTCTGATTACAAGGCATCCATAGATCAATCCTGAAGCAATTTTTTCAGGGTCCTTCTCACTTATTACATTCACAGCACAGGAATGAATGTTGGGTACATTAAAACTGCTGGTTAGAATGGGTTTGAAACAAGAATTGAAGGTTATTTGCACACCTCAAATCTTGATTTCAATATTATTGGCCTGTTTCCACTTGCAATTACATATGAAATTAATTAATGCCAAGGGCACTGCCACGGCTTGTGTCCTTTTGTAAGGGATGCATACATCAGTGGGAAAATGCATTGTGTAGACTATGCAAGCAGTAGAGTCCACAGAAACGTTGTCACGCCATTCATATAACAGATCTGTACATATCTGGCCACATAATTCTGATGCTGAAGTTTTAGCTGTGGGAAGAGGTGGCAGCCTTCAGATTCCTGACAAGAGTGAGTAGGTGGGCTACTTCGTTTTGTATGCTGAAGGAACAGCGCAAGGGACGGGACACAGAGGCACGAGGAAGCCCCAACACAAGACGCTGACTATCAACTGAGGTTTACTCCAAAAAGGCAGAGATTATATAGCGAAGAGAATATGGGGTGGTACATCGACAAAGATAATGCTGTCACCGGCTGTCGGAAGATAGTCACGTCAGTGAGTTAAAACATTTGGTAATGATTGAAGTTGCAGTTAAAAAACAGCCGTCGATGGAAGACAAGATAAACTAGATTAACAATGGAAGATGAAGTGGAAACGTGATAGCGGTAAAATCTATAAAACATGAAAGGTAAAAATTGAGGTGTATAGAGCCTTGGTGAGAACAGAACACACTAAAACAAACTAAAACCGAATGGCAGAAGCAATTGAAGGGGGCCAAAGAAAGGTAAAATTAAAAAAAAAAAACATTACGAGGCGTAAAATGCCTATGGGTGAAAAAACAATTAAAACCGATAAAAATATAAGTACGGCAAAGAGTCAGGCGATAAACAATAAAATGGTCAGAAAGGTTATGGAACCTTCACAACGCATGCCTGGAGGCACTTCGGAATTTCAATTCTTTCTCCAATAAACAGATTGATGGTGTGCTAACACAGTGGTCCTTGGCACGGTGGATTTTGATGGCTTCAATTATCTCCCTAGACGTACGATCTCGTCCTTCACCAATATAGGGACACAAGATTTCTTTTCACATTTTTTTGCAGGGATTGGCCATATTCCCAGAAATTACAGTGTTTCCGAGATTATTTTTATGCTCTTGCAGCCTTATATTTATGTATCTACCCGTTTGACCTATGTATTGCCTCCCGCAGGTCAGGGGCACAGAATAGATGACACCAGAGGCACTACAAACGTGGGTATTGCTTTGCGTCTGCCCACAGCCACGGTGAACAGGTTGGTTATTTACTCTTCTACAGAGCGAGGCAAGCTTGTTTGGAACAGAGAAAGCAACATGAACGCCTGCGCGTTTACCAACCTTCTTTAAACCGTGGTCGATTCGATGAAGGTAAGGCATGACGACGACTTTTTTTTGCTGTCGCTCTGTTTTGGAGCCGCTGAACGTTTCTTGTTCAAGCTGCCGGCCACTGATATCAGGAGGGACAGAGGGTAGCCCGCGGCAAGGAGCTGTCAGACCTGCTTGAGAAAACTATCATCGAGCCGATGTTCACATGTTTTTTGAACGGCATTGAGAAAACATAACCTGATTAGGCCTCGGTTGATTAACTTGGAGTGGACGAATATTAAAGGAGCGGTTTTTTACCTCTGGGCTCATAGGACCAGCAGGTGTGCATATCAGGAAAATAAAGGCGTAGGTCGAGGAAACATATGGTGTTATCTTCCGGGTATTCAGATGTTCAAGTGAGAGGCTGAAGACACCGGTCAAACAGGGACCGTACTTAGGTAGAAAATTTTCACTCCACTTTAAAGTAGGAGATAGTCGTCTACAAAATGAAAAATATTTATCACACAAGTGCCACGCATCTTTTTCTGAAGGACAGGGGCTGCACATGAGTTTATGCACACATTTTTCGTTTGCAGGTAGGTATGCTGGTTCCACTTAACAAAGAAGGACTTGAGATAAAAATTCATAATTCCCAGAAATTCCTGGCTAGAGAAACTGCTTAGGTTTTGGAACCTAACTGCATCATTAATGTCAATAGCTTCTTCAACACAATTCAATAGCTCCTAGTGCGGCAACGAATGATACAGGTCTTTGTAGAATGGAGAATCCTTTAAGGTTGTTAAGCGGATACGCGCTTAAATACTTAACAATATGCTCAGACCTGTTCCAGCGTCCAACAACGAACAAGCAGCGTGGAAGCAAAAAGAAGAAGCGCGTTTATTCGAGATTGCATGCTGGTATTTATAGCCTACAAGCGGCTGCATGATAACGGCCAGAGGGCATGCGCGACTGATACATTACATCTTCCTCGGTGTAATCTTTAAAAGTCTGAGAGCACAATACGCGACACTTGTTGGAAATTCTGGTCATAGTGAAGACAATTGGGCTGTCTCTTTTGTCGGGTGGGTCGCCTTGGCACAAATTGAGTTGGCTGTATTGTAGACTGCGACGATTCCACGTTTTCCTGGGAAATGTATTCGCTGCTAGAGTCATCTTCCGTAAACTCGCTTCGGAATGGCTCACGTGTGGCTAGATGTTGTCGGTTGCGTCAAAGCACTTTGTTGTCCTCTGTAAGGACGCGATAGGACCTTGGTGCTACCAGGCCCATGACTAGAGCCTTGCAGTCCCATGCATTTCCTCGTACTCTTACAACTGCATTTTTTTTTTATTTCAGGCAGATTTTTCCCTTTTGAGGGCTTTTGCTGGGGCGTGGTTGGCGCCGGGACTTCTGTTGACTGGAGCATGGCACGAAGTCTGGTAGCCGAGTGCGTAACTTTCTGTCTTGAAGAAGCTCCCCAGGGGACCGGCCTTCGGCTAGTGGAGTCGAGCGATAACCGAGAAGGTCCAATCAGAAGTCCTCATTGAGTTCGCCAGTCTTCTTCATTATTCTTTTGACAATTTGGACGATCCCTTCTCGCTGAGGCCATTGGACCGTGGGAATCGCGGACTGGACATGACATGCTTGAATTCGTATCTAGAGGCGAACAAAGCAAATTCATGTGATGTAAACTGAGGACCGTTGTCGGTGCAGACTTCCAACGGAATCTCATACCGTGCAAAAATTGAGCTAAGCTTAGCAATGACAGTGCATGTCGTTGTGTCAGTAAGCTTTACGACTTCAGGGAAGTTTGAAAACGAATCGAAGACGCACAGGTAGGAGTTTTTGCCGTACATAAAGATGTCAACACCCACCCTGTACCAGGCATTGCCTGGGATCGGCCTAAGCAGCACTGGTTCGGTTTCTTGTTTGTAAGCGTATTTTTGACAAACAGAACAGGTCTTCACCATGGTTTCAATGACCGTATTCAGTCTCGGCCAGAGCAGCACTGGTTCGGTTTCTTGTTTGTAAGCGTATTTTTGACAAACAGAACAGGTCTTCACCATGGTTTCAATGTCCGTATTCAGTCTCGGCCAGAGCAGCACTGGTTCGGTTTCTTGTTTGTAAGCGTATTTTTGACAAACAGAGCAGGTCTTCACCATGGTTTCAATGTCCGTATTCAGTCTCGGCCAGAATACCAAGTGACGGGCTCTCGCTTTGCACTTATTTATGCCGAAGTGACCTTCATGAATACGACCCAGTGTTTCAGCTCTCATATTCTTCGGAATGACGATCCCCTTCATAATAATACCCTAACTTCTGATAACTCAGGACCAAAAGGTTTCATCGAGCCTTCAATTTCTTCTCCATTCCTTAGTTGCCGCAACACTGTTTGCAAGACCTGCTCATTGGGTCACTGTCGCTTCTGCCAGTCGATCAAACATTTTCTTGCTCACCAGCTCTAAAGTCACGCTCACTGCATGAACGTCGACGTCTTCAGTAAAGTCATCACGTTCGCTTGGAACGGCTGGCGACGATCTTGAAAGCATATCGGCCAGGAACAGCTGTTTTCCTGGAACAAAGTGAAGAACGTAATCGTATCCTATCAAGCGCAGGAAAAATCGTTGCAGTCTTGGTGGCATGTCACCAATGGCTTTCGGAGCAATTGCTATCAACGTCTGTGGTCTGTTTCGATGGCGAACTTGCGGCCGTAAACAAAATGAAAAAAATTTTCACAGCCGAAAGAAATGGCCATTGCTTCTTTCTCGACTTGCGCGTATCTTTGTTCTGCCTCCGTCATTGTGCGTGATGCATAGGCGACCGACCGCTAACTACTACCGTAGTTCTGAAGAAGGGCAGCACCAATCCTATTTTTCGAAGCATAAGCAACGACCTTGGTCTCTTTAGCAGGATCGAAAATGGCTAGCAAAGGAGGACCACTCAGTGCGTCACACACAGCTTGTCATTCCTTACAGTGATTTGCAGACCATTCAAAAAGGGCGTCTTTTTTAATGAGGCTTCGTAGAAGCATCGTCCTTTCCGCTAGATGCTGTATATTCTTTCAGAAGTAGTTCACTACCCCGAGTATTCTGTGAACGCCGGCTTTCTCTTTTGGCTGAGGCTTTTCACTTAATGGTGCGATCAGTGCGGGATTAGGTCTTATTCCGTCTTTGTTTATGATGTCACCCAAAAAGTCAATTTCCGTGACACCGAATTTGCATTTCGCCGCATTCAGCACCAGGCCGGCCTTTTTGGCTAGTTGCAAGGCTGTGCGGAGGCGAGTATCCTGCTCTTCCCTTGTGCTCCCCCATATCAATATGTCATCGACATAGATTCGGACCCCTGGAGCCTGGTCGAATATTTCATTCATAGTTCTCTGGAAAACCTCAGGCGCCGAAGCAATGCCGAAGGGAAGTCGCAAGAAACGGTAGCGTCCGAAGGGTGTTCCGATTGTGCATGACTGATGTAGCTTCATCTAAGGGGATTTGGTGGAACCCCGAATGCGCGTCGATGCGAGAGAAAAAGGACGCCCCGGCAAGCTCAGCCTCAATGTCATCTCGCTTAGGCATTTGATAATGTTCTCGCTTTAGGCACTCGTTAATCCGTCTGAGGTCAATACATATGCGTAGTTTCCCATCCTTTTTTCTTGATGCATCAAACGGACTCACCCAATCAGTGGGTTCGGTGACTTTGGCCATGATGCCAGCCCGCTTCATCCGATCCAACTCTTCTCACAGGGGCTCGAGCAACGCCAAGGGCACCCGTCGCATCGGCTGGACTACCGGTGTTGCATCCTCGCGCAGAACCATCTGGTAAGGGCGTGCTAGGCAGCCGATGCCCTGAAAATTCTCGAGAAGTTCCTTAACCACTTGGTCAGTGCTGTTCATGTGCACAGTGTTCACAGAACGCGACAACAGACCTAACGCTTCACTTGCAGACAGTCCCAATATGGCCTGGTTGCCCTTTTTTACAATGAAGAAGTCGAAGTACCCACTTTGGTCGTTCACAACCACTTCGAGCGTAGCCACGCCGATGTGCTTTATAACGTCACCGGTGTATGAGCGGAGGACGGAGGGGCTTGCTCTTAAATCAGACTTTGCTTTGAGCGTTTGAAAAACGGAATAAGGCAATATATTCGCTTGCGAGCCTGTGTCTACTTTCAGAGACACTACCTGGGAAGCCACTCTCGCGTGAATGACCCAATCAGCTCTGTTGCATGAACGTCGAGTATTTCAAAACCTTCCTGCTCACCGCGTACTTCGCTCACTTGAAACACGTTTTTGTAACAGGCCGAAAAATGGTTAGCGCCACGGCACCGGAAGCATGTTTTCCGAACGCTGGGCATATGCCGCGTTCGTGGACACGGTTACACTTGGAACATTTGAACTGCCGGCGTGTTTTTATACGAGCAACTTCCTGTTCTTGTTGAGCCTCGTCCGGCTCTGAACATTCTGCACACTGTTCACAGGCTGAAAAGTTGCCCTGCTGGCGCGTCGCAGTCTACAATACAGCCCACTCAATTTGTGCTACTTGCTTCTCCGCTTGAGCCCATGTATTGTTTTGTTCGGCGCATACCTCTTCAGCCTTGCAAATTTCTTCCACCCTGAGTAAAGGTCGTTAACTTTCAGCATCTTTTCGCGCAATTTCGGATTATTTGTGCCAAAGACAACCTGGTCCCTGATCATGGAGTCACTCCAGGTTCCAAAATTGTAGCTTCGTGCAAGTCTCTTCAAGTCCCGTGAAAAGCGTTCGAAGGGTTCGCCCTCAGCTTGCGTTCTTAAACGAAAGACATAGCGTTCGTACACTTCGTTTTGCTGCTCTTTGAAGTATTCCTAGAACTTCTTTGAAACAGTTTGATAATGTTCGTTGCTTTCGTTCTCCGAAAACAAAAAGTTGTTGAATACCTCTAGGGCGTCTTTCCCGGCTACGATGAGCAGCAGTGCGGTTTTGGCTCCTTCCGTTCGTGGTTCTTTCGTCGACTCAGTGGCCTGCAGGAACAGCTCGAACCGCTGCTTGAAGAGGCTCCAGTTCTTCGCGGTGCTACCGGACAGCACCAGCGGCTGCGGTGGCTTCACTCAATCCATCGTGCAGTGCACAGTGACACCACCGCTTCGATCAGCGCGTTACTCCATACGTGAACGCTATCCCACTTCTGACACCACGTTCCAGCGTCCAACAACGAACAAGCAGCGTGGAAGCAAGAAGAAGAGCGTTTATTCGAGATTGCATGCTGGTATTTATAGCCTACAAGCGGCTACATGATAAACGGCCAGAGCGCATGCGCGACTGATACATTACAAGACCCATCAATTGCAAAAGGGCATTAACCTCTAAATCCTTTAGTTTGTCCTTAACGAAAGTAGGGAGTACCTTCAGCCAGGATTCTTGCTCTGATATGATAACCCTTAACGGGCAGCCCGGTTTGTGCGTCTTGGCAGAGAACACGTTACCGGTTAGTTGTCTAGTGGATTTCAAGGAGCGCGCTAGCTTATCAAGTTAAGCGGTCTTACAGAGGCGAAGTGCTTGGCTTTTTACCTGGGACAGGTTGACAGCTTCCTTACATTAGAATACAGTCTCTAAGGCAGTGATGGCTGATGGATGTTATATTTGCCACTTGTAAGCACGGTGAAACTGCCCTCTTTGCCAGAGGAAAGCAGAAACAGTCCGTTGCTTTGAAGGAGGATGATACCTCGGCGTACTGGCAGCGTCCTAGAAGACTGATTGCGCTTGATGTCCGGAGCTCGTTGTGCCACTTGTCTCACGAGCTATCACCTTTCTTCAAAGCCACGGAGTGTTTCTGCTCCCCTCTGACAAAGAGGGTGGTTTTACCGTGCTTACAAATGGCGAATATAACACGAGAGCCTTCACCGCCTTAGTGACTGCATTGGAAAGCAAGGAAGCTGTCAACCTGTCCAAGGTAAAAAGTCAGGCACTTCACCTCTGTAAGACCGCTAAATTTGATACACTAGCGCGCTCCTTGAAATCTACTAAACAATTAACCAGTAATGTGTGCTTCCTTGCCAAGATGCACAAACGGGGCTGCCCGTTTAGGGTTATCGTACCTGAGCAAGAATCCTGGCAGAAGGTACTCTCTACTTTCATTAAGAACAAACTAAAGCATTTAGAAGTTAATGACCCTTTTGCAATTGACCAGTCTGAGCATATTAGTAAGTTTTTAGGCGCGTATCCGCGTAATGACCTTAAAGGATTCTCCATTGATATCAAAAAACTATATTATTCGTTGCCACACTAGGCCCTATTGAACTATGTTGAAGAATCTTTTGACATTAATGGTGTGGTTAGGTTCCAAAACAAAATCGTGTGTCTAGCCAGGAATTTCTGGGAATTCAGAATTTTTATCTCATCAAGTGGAACCAGCATACCTACATGCAAAAGTAAGTTCTGTGCATAGGCTCATGCACAGCCCCTGTCCTTAGCGAACTGTTCCTTGCCCACTATGAGAGGCTACTTCAGAAACAGATGCGTGGCACTTGTGTGGTAAAATTTTTTTCGCTTTGAAGACGACTATCTCCTCTTTTTAAAGTGCAGTGAAAAAGAATTTAGAAAGTTTTCTACCGAAGTACAGTCCCTGTTTGACCGGTGTCTTCAGCCTCTCACTTGAACATCTGAATACCCGGAAGATAACAACATATGTTTCCTCGACCAACGCCTTTTTTTTTTCTGATGTGCACACCTGCTGGTCCAATGAACCCAGAGGTAAAAAAAACCGCTCCTTTCATATTCGTCTGCCCACTCCAGTTAATCAAGCGAGGTATCATCAGGTTGTGTTTTCTCAATGCCGTTCAAAAACATGTGAACATCGGCTCGATGATAGTTTTCTCAAGCAGGTCTGACAGCTCCTTGCCGCGGGCTACCCTCTGCCCCTCCTGGTATCAGTGGCCTGCAGCTCGAACAAGAAACATTCAGCGGCTCCAAAACAAAGCGACAGCAAAAAAGTCGTCGTTTCGCCTTACCTTCATCAACTCAGCCACGGTTTAGAGAAGGTTGGTAAACGCGCAGGCGTTCACGCTGTTTTCTCTGTGTCAAACAAGCTTGCCTCGCTCGGTAGAAGAATAAATAACCAACCTGTTCACTGTGGCTGTGGGCAGACGCACAGCAAACCCCGTTTCTTGTCCCTCTGGTGTTATCTATTCTTTGCCCCTTACCTGCGGGAGGCTACACATCGGTTAAACGGGTAGATACATAAATAGAAGGCTGCAAGAGCATAAAAATAATCTCGGAAACATTGTTTTTCTGGGAATATGGCCAATCACTGCAAAAAATGTGAAAAGAAGTCTTGTGCCCCTATATTGGTGAAGGACGAGATCGTACGTCTAGGGAGATAATTGAAGCCATCAAAATCCACCGTGCCAAGGACCACTGTGTTAGCACACCATCAATCTGTTTATTGGAGAAGGAATTGAAAATCCTAAGCACCTCGAGGCCTCGAGAAGCAGAGTAGCGCGGCACCTCCAAGCGCCACGCTGCTCTGTTTCTCGAACTGCTATGAAACGTTGCTTGCGCTTTGTGGCGTCATTATTTGCGCTTTATAAGTTTATGGACTTGAGTGCTGTGACAGTAAGGACGATTGCTGCTTAGAAAAAAATGGGCGTCTGCTATAATTATCGCTTTGGGCAGAATAATCACTTTTTTGTGTGTACATTTCGCCGCGTGCTCCAACACTTAACAATGATACAATCTTTCCAGTCGCGTTGGGTGTTAAGTGATACGGAAGTATTGTGGTCGAAAATTCGTCGGCGTAGTAGTACAAATGTTCAAGGAAAAACGTGCGACCAACCTTCAATACCGGCAAGCGCAGCAGCGACGGCACTATTTTGCGTGTAACTAAACCTTATTTGCATGTAAACATTTCGGGAAGCGTTGCGATGACCGAGGGCTCGGCTGCTTTGACGCAGAGTAAGAAGGGGCGCAAACGCTTGATATACACGCAAAATATTATGCATTACAAGCGCTGTATGTTGTTGCTCTTTCTCTCATGAGCGCTTCGCTTGGTAAACTACTCTCTTTCTAGTTTTATATTTTTTTTCTGCTGTTTATACTGGGCCGTGGTGCAGGCTACGCTCGCCTGCGATTGAGCCCGCATTGAACATTTTGGTAGTTATCATTGTGTTAGAGTGCCCTTAACACCATCTGTGAAGTTTGTTATGCATGCTAGCCACACATTATTCAATTCCACTTTTAGTTGTGCGTTAATCGTCAGTGTCTCATGAGATATCAGAGGCTGTCATGGTCTCTCTCGAAACGCTCGAAACGACCTATCGAAACATGGAAACTGTAGAAAAAAGATAATGCCTTTGTTTTCTTACAGGTGCGCAACTACTTCGCAGCAAAAAGCGCTTGCTTCAACCATATTTTTTATATGCACCCCGATGGTCGATTGCGAGTACGCTGTTGTCATTTGGCCCCTGAGGGATGCTACTCTGACTGACGCCGCAGGCCGCACTGGCTATACTGGGGCACTGGGACCAGTGCGGTCCCAGCGCACATACATCGTTTCTCCCAGTGTATCGCGGATGCCAGCGACACACCCAGCGTCAAAAAAAGCTAATCCCAGCGTTTTTCTCCCATCGTACCAGTGCAACCAGCGTCTTCCCGTTACTGCTCCTGTGAATATCACAGACCTCCAGCGTGCCCAGCCGATCCAGTGCAAAACCAGCGCGAAATTCTTACTGGTTTCGCACTGGAAGACGCTGGGAGATGCTGGTTTTTGCAATAGGGACATCTCTTGTGAAGTGATTGTCAGATCCATATGGGCAACGTCGACACTAGTTGTCAGCGGCCAAATATTCCGCGGACTGCGGAACTAGGTCTTAGTAATATTCCTGCATGAAAACAAAAATCAGCTTATGATCAATACACATTTTCATCCGGAGCTGCCGATCTCTACGTAACCATAGAGCGCTAATTTTTGTCTCCATCAGTTGATTAAATTTCACTCAGCTGAGTTACTCGGTATCTTTCGCACATCGCTTTGCATTGTGTCACTGAGTACAACTTTGGTGGTTTTTTTTTAGATTTTTGCAGTTTCTGATGTAGACAGATGTATAATATAGATGATTCTATGCTAGGAAATACATGAAGCCTAGCTGTGGGACTATGCCGCTCGCTAGGTTTTGACCACTTCAGTGAATGCATGTTTGTATAATTTAGCGATATACCATCTTCCAAGAAGTGTGTGTTGCACACGCTTCATGTCGTTCTCAACAGTTTGGCTCTCCGGGGTACCGTTGTCTCCCAGTTGCAAGACAAACGGCCATTTGGTGCCGGAGAGAAGTCTCCCTTAATTCTCCCAGTTACGCCGGTTCGTCCTGGAATATTTTGGCTCAAAATGCATTATAATATGTTTCCTCAGTCCTGACACATTCTGAACAAGATAACTGAATGTCACCACCTGTCTTCTGAATGATTATTTTCAAAATTTTGCGCTCAATAAATAACATCCGGCACGGCGTGGTACTTGTACATCGAATAATAATTCATGGCCAATGCCGGCGCCCATATTGAACTGCAGGGTATAACTGCAGGGTAACATGTGCAGTACAGCTGAGGATTCGCAGACACACAGAAAAACAGGATATTTGTATGAAAAAAAAACACTAAATTAGTGCACGCAGCTATTGCAGCGTCAGTCACGCTGCTGTATCGGCGCATAGTTGGCGTGGGGCAAACATCGACCGCAGCGCCATCTCAGTGCCTAGGCGCAAAAGTGCTGCCGCCTTTGGAGGTGCTGTTTAAAAATTGTAAAGGATCTATAAACGAAGGTCCAGCATTATATTAGCCCTGTTATGTGCGCAGAATGTTCAATGTTTTAAATTGAAACGGCAAAAGTGTAAACAATATACCTGTTGCCACCTTGCAAGTCCTGAGGCTTATGAATGGCCTCTTTCCCTTGCGCCCATGAAAGCTATAGAGTAGCTGCACTTCTATACCCATCAGTGCTGCCATTATGTTGCTGCCCGCCACTTTTAATGTCTTGCCTCCCAGCCGCATGAGCTGATTCCGCTGAAATGAAATCCACAGTTCGACAATTACTATATGGTAAAAAAGAGCATTGATGACCACTTAATAGCACTGAAATCATGTTATCAAAATATTACTGTCGTTACTTATGAACTCACATGAATGATTCGATTTTATCAATTATGCATTTTGCTGTCTGACCTTGCTATTAGGTTACTGTAAATTTGGTTAATGGAAAGTCTAGAAGGTACGGCTAGGTTGCCGTCAGTTCATAATAAATAAAATTCCTTAAACACTTCCATTGTCTAAATAATCGATTTCATCAACTTATTCAATCATCTGTGCCATTTATTGTTTGCGGTGCTTTAAAAGTGCCCCAGATGTTTTTTCTTTAACAATACTCTATCCAATGGCCAGTTGCAACAAAAGTAATCAGACATTGTCATAGATGGCTCACTTGCTCACTGGATGCTTCCCAAACAGCTGACTGGTGTTTTATAATTTTTTTTTTATATTGCACTGATATACTAAAGGCTGAAACAACACATTCAAGCGTACACCTGAAGGACCAAGCAACAGCAACAAAAATTTGCGAGCTGTGCCACAGCGTCAACTGTTTTTGGTGTCCATTTGCTCCATCACTTGATTCTGAATTGTAGAAAAAATAAAGTCTCCTATCACCCGAAACTACTTTATAGCCATTCAGACTCCTAATTGCTATCCATGCACCCAGTTTTGCTTACTGCTCTTTTCCCATCCATGCTCATTTCAGTCAAAGCCTCGATAATTCGAACTTCCTTAATTCAAAATCCTGGATAAATCTTCTGTTGAGTGAGTAGGTGGAGAGGGGGCAAACTTGGCAGAATACAAGAGTCCTTCAATGGAGTGCTGGTGGTGCAGAAGTCTGCTGTTCAATATGTTTGCGTTATCATGTCATGAATCCATCATTTATCATGGGGTGAGCTCTGTCTTTTGCCACAAAATCCTTGAAATGAGTGACAGCAGCAAATGCCTTTTCAAGCAAAAGATATGCTAAAAGCTGTCGTTGTGATTTCGACTGGCATACGTTTTTGTTGACTGATGGACGAAGGATTGGTGCGGCCAGGGTAGAGGGGGGGGGGGGGGGGGAATTCGCCCAGCATGTTTTCACAAATAAACGTTTTGCCTGGGCCCGATTTTTTGCAGTGTTCAGTTAATTTGAAAACCTAGTTAATTCGAGCATTCTTCTTGGTCCCACTGACTTTGAATTATTGTCGTTCTACTGCATTGTATTGCGCACTGAAGAAGTCATTCTTGTCATGGTCGCAAATAATTTCAGTTTCTCTGCCTTTGATCTGCACTGCGAAGCGCTCGTGACAACCTTGGTACAAGAGAACCTTACGGCATGTTCAAATCTGCAATATGGAGCAACTCTGCAAATTCACATTCCCATTGCTGTCAAACAAGCTCAAATGCTCAGACCTGTGCAACAAGCTTCATTGCAAAAATCTAATATTCAGAGACCAGACGGCACAGCGGCGAATATCTGGATTTAAGAGTTGCTCCAAATCGCAAACTAGAACAAGCCCTTATTGCCTTACAAAAGTTTGCAGCTTGATGGGTGTTTTGAATGCGCCACCATACAGTTGTAAAGCATACCTCTTGCTAGACTAGTTGATGGTAGTCATATTTCCTTGCTACAACCTGTAACCACAAGTTTACTAATACACTGACACAATATTTCACTGAGAGCTTAGGTATGAATCTTATAGGCATGGCATAGCATGCACGGTTGCTTATGACATCAACGCAGCACTTTATTCCCACATAAACACTTTTCAAGTTTGCCATTTCCGTAGCTTCAGTTTGATTTTAATAGCAAGGCTAAATTTTCAACACAACATTGAGTTTCTGCCCATTAAGTAGTGCTGCCTGCTTTTTAGGGAAAACAACGAGATGCATATATGTTTGGCAACGCAAGGCACTTTATGAAATCAATTCCAGTTATTTCCAAAGCACTGGACACACAAGTGCTCCTTCCAACACTTATTGTGACATTACTAGGCCATGAGAAGCATCCCTGGCCATGAAATCAGCTCTGGTTTGCTTTGTGCATAATAGTTCTAACTGTTAGCATTTAGGTCCACCTCACAGATATGAATGCCCAGGAATGTGATGTCAATCAAGCCAAAAAGCTTAAAAAATCCCGAGAATTTGCACTTTAAGCATGTAAGACATACTAAACGGACCAAGTACATTGCAAAATATTCATATTACTACCAACTAATTATTGTTTAATGAATAAAACTACATAATTACCGAGGCAGTGGCCACACGTTCATCTTCAATTGCGGCCTCAATTTCCTCCATTTCCTGCAGGCTGTAGGCCGGCAGCTGCTGGTTGGCTGGCACTGGTGCTGGTGCAGGTGCTAGTAATAGGGCTGCCAAAGGAGCTTCTGATAGAGAAAGCCTGGCTGCCTCAAGGCTTGACAGCCTCTGCAGTACCTCAGCTTGGTGCTTTAGTTGCTGCTGGTGATGCATTCGCTGCTGGTGCTTTATTTCAAGCCGCAGCCTAATAGCCCGCAGCTGGGCCGCTGAAACAAGATTTTCACTGAGGGCAAGCTCCCTATTGCAAATTGTCGTACATAATGTCCCAACGTGAGCAATGAACCAGGCATCAACATACTGCTCATATTAGCCCTTAAACAAGAACATTAGTCTTAAAACCAAATTTTTTTGAAATTTTGCCCAGCTGATTTCAGACACGTCATTAGTCAAAAGTAAACATTACTGTTTGCAGTGTGACTGAAAATAGCCCTGAAACATTAATCTTAATGTTCATAGATGAAAATAAATAGAGTATAAGCATTTTAAATGGTCATATTTAAGTAAAATACAACTTTCTGAACTTGTACAACAAAAGTGACTGCAATTACAACAAATATTTATACCAACTAAAAACTGAAATTGATCCTAAATTTTCTAATCGAAATGTGCTATTAATTGAAAAAACAAATCCCCACCTCTTGCTATTCTGGTAATGAGCTCACAAACAAGCACGGAGTGTGAAACGAATGTGTTTAGGAAGTTTTTAAAAAATCAAATTCTTATCTCTTGACTAAGTTATCATGATAGAAATATGAGCAATAATTTATCTCTATAGCCTAATTCTAATCATGCAGTTCAGTTTCACAAAAATGAAGTCAGCATTTTGCTCTTATTGATTCTGCAAGCACAAAAGGAAAGTAGCAAAGTAACTAAAGCCATACCTGCTTTCAACACAATGCCTTCCTCTACAATTTAACAGCTCAGGAGTATTACAAAAGCTGTCTAATTTTTTTCTCTGGGGTGATGCAAACTCCTTGCAAGAATGTGTATAATTCAAAACGGCCATATTGCACTATTGCGCTGGAATTTCTATTCAACACCACTTTCTGCTGTTGCGCTGAGGGTACGGTAAATCAAAGAAATAAAATACTGTAGGCAGTAAAAGTGGTTTCTCACTCAGTTACAGCTCGCCCGCCTTGGACCACATATTCTACTATAGTGGTACAAGAGAAAGTTCCACATCCAAACTTTTCAGTTGGGCACAGCATTGGTACGCACTATCCAGGTTAACCTGCACCTCTACATGTATATGCTGATGTATGGCTATAAATTTCTTTGCTAGAAAGCATTTTGAGTAACAACCACACAGTGGAGCACACCCATTTTAGTCTTGTTCGAAATGCTTAACTTTCATGTATCGTTTTTGGTGGAGAACTGTTTGAGCGTCTATAAAACTGCAGCACTATACACTATGTGCCAGTACAAAATAAACAATGATCGCACTGTACTGGCACTTTTCAATCACACATTGTGAATCCTGCCTCCCTAGGGCATTCAAAAGTAGTCTGCTAGAAAGCAAAAAAAAAAGGCATTGCGTCCATCATTTGTGACGTAGGTCTTTCTATCACGCCAGAATGGCTGCCGGTCATTGAAAGTTTCGCACTACCCATGCCTTTCGAAAAAGAAGATGATGAGAACTGAGGTTGCAGTTACATGAAGAGTCACTGAATTAGCCAGCACTGGAGGCCGTGGACCCTACAATTTCAACCACCATGTCGTCGCAAGATGCAATAACAACCAGTAGAGTGAGAAGAGCGGTCTATGTTGACACGTCATACCTCTTCGACACTGAAAGAACAGAGAGCAGCGAGTGACAGAAGCGCATGCTGAACTTTCATTGCCTCAGGCACCCGGAGAAAACAATCTCTCTTGGAAGCGACACCCAAAAAATCACCCATGTTTGAAACCCCGTTCACAATGTTAACTATCCCTAACTGCCATATATTTATATGTATCTTTTTTTGTACAAAAATAAACGCAGCACATTTTCGCCGCTAGAGGGTTGGTTGCTGGCTTCCAACAACAAACAAAATAAAATGATCATAGAATCTGCGGTTGCCATCCGTAGCAGTTCAGGCCAAGGAGATTATAAAAAAATTGCAGTTTTTTTATAGCCTCCTTGATTTGGGCACGTATCTTGATAGGTGGAGTGATAACGTGCACATTAACGACTGGCTGCAGTGCATCTGTATGCCGGCCTGCGTTTGCAGAAGGCTTTTTTTTGACGGGCGGTACTAGCCAGCTGTCGTACGAAGTGGGATCCGTCTACAATTACATCGTATAATCGAGGTTTTTGATATTTTATCTCTATGGTGATTTTGCCGGGGCTGCGCAACTTCGTTGTAAAATGCCGGTCGTCGCATGACCGGGTGATGTATAAATCGAGGTTTACTGTAGTTTGGCAGATTTGGTGCAAGTGTGGGTTTACTATTTATGAAGTGCATGCCTACGCTGACAGCTTTATTTTGCTGGCAAGAAATGCAAACAAATAAAATGCAAATGAGGATTTAAAATAGACTACAACGAACACCCTACAGGCCTGAGCTCGTGTTTTGCGTATTTTGTTTTCTCTGTTCACTTCTGTTGTAAGCTTAAGCTAACGGAATAACGGAAGTATTGAATTTGTTCACTAAACAAGACAATTGACTTTGCAAAATATTTGCAGTGAGCTTTCCCTTGACGTGAAAGATGAATAATGAAATTATTTTACAACTCTTGGAATCCCCAAGTGCTCTCTTACTTCTTCACGGCTGTTTACACAGAACGAAAGAATGTGACAAGACTTACGGTCACAAGTGGAAGGTGCTGCTTCACCACTATCCAAACGCTCCTCCGTCAGCTCGGCCTGCATCAGCTCTCTTTGGTTCTCAGCGCTGCTGCCTTTTTCTGGGCCTTCATTTATTTCGATGTGGCCCGTAGGGACTGAAATCGAATGCAAATATGTGGCAAAAATGTTAGTACAGTAGAATGGAGAGTTGGTCCAGCTGGTACATACTGGTAAGGATTAAAACCAGCGGAAGGACGCAGACAAAGTGAGAAGCACACAAGGCTGGACTTACAACTGAGTTTATTGCTAAGAAACTGACATTCATATATACCCTTCAGCTCAGTTGGAAGAGCACCAGACGCGATATTCGGAGGTCGTGGGTTCGGTTGCCACCATCGGCACGTTGTTTTTTCTTCTACTTTGTGTTTAAGTATCTTTCTCCTAACAGATTACATTACTAATTTCTGTGATTATCCAAGTAAACATTAAAAAAAAGACAAAGTACCATCCCCAACGCTTTCCTTGGCCTCGCCGACTGTTGGCTTCTTTCCTTCGTGTATTAAAACGAGCACCCTCATTTCCCTTTAATTGATCTGCTTGTAGCTTACGGGGGTCTCGGTTCTGGCAGTCTTGAAGCCATAGGTAGCGTAGGAGGGTTCTAGCACAGCTTTCGCTCTCGCTCTTGATCACGTTCTACGTGACGCTGGCGGTAACAAAGGACGTTCCACGTCCGCTGCTATGGCTGAGGGTGGCGCTGGTGAACACTCCGAAGGTTCGTTTACAGACAACATAAATACCCAAGAAAGTAGCAGGGGAGACAGCGGCCGATGTAGCTCAGTTGGAAGAGCACCGGACGCGTTATTCGGAGGTCGTGGGTTCGGTTCCCACTATCGGCACGTTGTTTTTTCTTCTACTTTGTGGTTAAGTATCTTTCTCCTAAACAGATTACATTACTAATTTCTGTGATTATCCAAGTAAACCTTAAAAAAAAAGACAAAGTACCATCCCCAACGCTTTCCTTGGCCTCGCCGACTGTTGGCTTCTTTCCTTCATATATATATAAATTGTAGTGAACTACACGAGGATATACGAAGACAAGGATGAAGTAGGCGAGAATACCACGAAGACGAGGATAAGGACGACAAAGTGCCGCTGCGCTGCTCGAGCTCGCTTGTGGAAGGCCTAGACTGGCTGTGCTCTTGTGTGGTTCTTTGTGCAACTTGGAGAGGGCTATTATCCCTGTTAAATGACAGAAACACCCCCTTTCACTCGGAATCTTATCGCCGCCAAAAGCATCACCACGACAAAGATGAGACGCCACACGTTTTTCCTGCAGGATCCCTTGTTTGGCTTTGGGTTCCCGGCACCCCACCGGGACTGTCATCAAAATTTCGAACCGAGTATCACGGCCCCTACCGCATTATCCGTCAAACCTCCCCTGTGAATTACATCGTGGAGCCACTCACTGCCTCTTCGGACATGCGTCATCGCGGCCGCGAAACTGTGCACGTGAGCCGCCTTAAAACGTACTACGATCCGCTCCTCTTGCCCTCACCATAGGTCGCCAGGATGGCTCCACCTCGCCCGGGGGAAATTGTAGTGAACTACACGAGGATATACGAAGACAAGGATGAAGTAGGCGAGAATACCACGAAGACGAGGATAACGACGACAAAGTGCCGCTGCGCTGCTCGAGCTCGCTTGTGGAAGGCCTAGACTGGCTGTGCTCTTGTGTGGTTCTTTGTGCAACTTGGAGAGGGCTATTATCCCTGTTAAAGGACAGAAACACCCCCTTTCAATATATATATATATATATATATATATATATATATATATATATATATATATATATATATATATATTATAAGGAGCTTTATTGCAGGGCGAGCTCGCTTGCTGGGGCTAATTCAAGGTAGGCGCTTGTAAGGCCTCGCTCGAATAGCTGGTGCTCGCGCCTTGTGCCAGCTCCCTGCCGCCAGGTAATTGTTTAAGAAGGTAGAGGAGGTGAACATAAGCTACAGTCGAGCCCATTTTTATTTAGATTACCAGAGGAACAACTTCAAAAAGCTTAAATTTTAAATTAACAGAGCAGCGATGTACGCATACGCAAATAAAGACCCACAATGCAAGTCAGAAATTTGGAATTAGTAATGTCGTTGCCTCATAACCTGAAAGGCAGCACTTAAGTATCACCTTTTTTTTTCAGGGACTAAAGACAACAGTAACTTACCAAAGCAGCCTTTCCCATACATCACAAATGTACACCTTTCATAGCAAAAAGAAATTCTTCCAGTGAAGACGCACAAGCAAAGTTGTTTCTATTTTCTTTTTCTCCAAGTTTAATACTAATGCTGGCAAAGTCATAATCACATGCCTCTTGGTACCTGTTTTCCTCAAACAGTAGTACATGACTCGGCGGTAGTAAAGCAGCACCGCATGACACGTCATGACTAACGTTTGCTTCATAAGCATATCTGTGCCTGCTAAAGTATTTATTTACAAGCTGTTTCAGCTTGTTTTTTTCAAACTTCTGATTTCTTCACTGAAGACCATTTTCTTACGCATCAGTTGTTCTGCAGTTCTCTGCTTTCCCATCCATGACTCCTTACTCCATGCTTCCCTTCCATGGGTAAATATAAGCAATATTTCTGAGTGCCAAACCATTCACAGCAAGCTAGGTATCTCGATCCTGCCTCCGATACCTTGCAAACACATTGCACCGTAGCTTGTGTTCACCCTTTGACATGCAATGCAGTCTTGCTTTCTCGGTGGTTATCTTGAAACAACCCAACTAATTGCAATTAATTAATACATGAAAAAATACCTTCACCTTGCTCCTACTCCTCCTTACGAGTTCACAATCTTCCTTGCACAGAAAAAATATGCCAGAACCTGTTAAGGTTCCACAACAGAATGCTTCTTTCATCGCAGACTGCGGGTTTTTGTTTTAATTAATACTTATAAACTGTCAGCTAGATTAAGTATACTTTCTCATCTAATCATATAAAAGAAGAAATATCATTTATAAAACCGGCAACGGTCTTTCACTTACGCGGGTGCCAAGCTTAATCCTGTAAAGACCAGCGTGGAACATGAGTATTGGTATGTCTGCCATAAACCTGTATGATACCACTACATATTAATCAACTACAGCCTTTAGAATTCATCAATAATTCGTATCACTTATGAATTGATGGCAGCTGGACTGCAGGCGCACCAGAGCCTTCATTTCCTACAAAAAAAAGAAAAATACTTCCTTTACACATATCTTCAGCACACCGACAATTCACTAGTATTTCAAAATTTCAAAATTACCAGACACTGCTGAACTCTCCCCACTTCAGCTGTTATATTGGTATCTCGTAATTTTTTTAGCATTCTTGTATGTGCCTGCAAAAAATTACAAATGAAATTCCAAGCTTCTATACAGTGTACACTGAAAACACTTCTTCACATGTAATTAAGACCAAATTTCACCAAAACACTTCATTATTTGTGCCTGAGGTTGAAAGTATCAAAGCTGAATGCATGCTATGTACGAGAAGCAATGCAAAGAAGGGTAAATTTTACCCTGTAAAAACTACTCATGATGTGTATCAAACGTGATGTCACAATTAATTCCCTCAGCTTATCACAGCCGGCTGGCAGGTGCCAGGGTTTTAGTTCCTTATAAAGTCATTAAGCATGATGCCACAGAATCCAGTCAACATCACTGGTTTCACAGCTTCCTTAGGCATGCTTTTGCTGCTTTTTTGTTGTTATATGACATAACGCTGCATAGTATGCGTGCAATTTTCACATTCAGCCCTCACTAAAAATTGTCACCATAGCAACAGCTAAGTTCAGTGAACTTGCTCAACAGTAAAGCACTTTAACCTCTGAAACTGCCAGTTCAGCATTCCAAAGCAGTAGTTAAACAGCAGCAGGATAAGTACAGTTCAACCTCATTGTAAGGAAGTTTGCAATGCAACTAACTTTTTTTATTTCAATTTCTTGATGCTAGACTGTCCTCCTCAATTTATTGAAGCAGGTTTGTGCTGCAGTTTCTATCCACTGAAGTTTTTGCAAGCACAAAAAAGCGAATTCGCACGTATTCTACCACATGTAAAAAAAATGTGAAGGCTAATTTTCAGAAGCAGGTAAAAAATTATAGGCAGTCTGCATAATTAATCAAAAAAAGTAGGCGCACTAGCACTGCTAGGCCTGTCATGCTTTTCATGCATTTTTACACTATAAGGAACTTCCCAGGGTGAAGAAATATAACCAAAAGGCATGGAAGTAGACTTAAAAGCTAGGAGACATTAAGGCATGCAGGTGAGCTTTAGCTGCTTCACGATCCAGCGAGCGGCACAGAGCTGAGGTCTGGGGAGTACTGTGAGTACATATTCACTGTCCGTGACGGCTGGGGAATGACTGATATGCGAGGAAAGACAGGTTGAAATTGAAGGCATGCGATTCAGTGACACATGACTGCTCAGTCACGAGTAACATGCACTTGTACAACACTGCCCAGTGATGGCCACAACTATCACACATGCTCCTTTCTCACTCGTTGAAGCTGTGCATCCGCTCCCCCTCATCCTTGGCTTAGCCATGTGATGTGCGCGGAGCCACCATCTCTGTCGTACTTTAAGTTCACAGATAAAAAGATGATACAGCAGCGTCGAACAGACTGGCAAAATCTGTGTTTGTGCCTATTAGCGCTACACACTAAAAAAACAAAAAACAAAAACCATCCTGCGCCCCAGGCAGCTTGAACATTCACATAGTAAAGCAGTGTTGTCAGAGCACCTTTTTTGTTGTTTAACATGCGAAGATACAAGAAACAGTCATTTATTTTCGTAATCATATGGTATTTGTACTTTTGTGCTCAAGATAATTCCACATTACCTCATCTTTGCCTGCCGCAATGGCTGGGTGTTAAAGGTACACGACTGCTGGTTTCAAGAGTGCGGGTTAAATCTCGGGCATGGCTGCTGTGTTTTTATAGATTTTTTGGACACAAAACGCAAGACCTTAATGTACTGTGCTGTGTCAGTGCATGCCAAGAACCTGATGAGAAATTCAGGAAGCATTCACTACAGTGTCCCTACGGTCTCACTAAGTGCAGATGCAATCAATGGTTGACAACTGTTGCATAGTGAAAGTTTTTTTCTTTCTTTAGACTCCCATCGGGTGCATGTGCACACATCATATGCAGTATTTTACGGCGAGCTGCTGCTTGTACATCCTGTTCCCATCAGCCCGTAACACTATGCAATGGGTTGCAGGGTTGTTTGACGCTATTACTGGACCTCTGCGGACTTCGGTCAGCTTCAGCTCACTAAGCCAACATTTCACCAACTGTACTTGTCTTCATCAGGATGAAGCCTAGTCCAGATGCGAAAATTTTGCCTCAGCGGGCTCAGGCTCCCCCATCAACCTTTGAGTTCACACTGGACATGCTCTGAAGTAACTATAATACCACTGTCACATGTTTCCTTCAAAAGACCTTAAACAAATAGTCTATCAATATAGCATGCATTTCCATGTGGGGGCTGCTTTGCACTATGATCTAAAGTGAAAAATTACAGCAGTAAAATTGCCACAATATTACGAACTTCAAGATGTATTACTTAATTTGCAGATTAAAATATATATCAATGCCATACACAGCACCATAATGTGGCAAAAATAATGCCCTGTCCACATTATTAACATCAGACAGTAATTTGTTTAAAAGCATGCAATAATATGCTACTACATGCAGTCCACTTATAAAGATATTGAGAAAACCTGATAATCCGATCTTTACAATCGATTATCGCTATATATGGACCAACGAAGAAAAAAAAGAAAGGTGAAAAAAAAAAACACACCCACTTATTTTCCCATGCATGTAGGCTTGCCTACTTACTAGCGATGAGTAAATCGGGTTGAACAACGCAAATCATCGTAAAGAGCACTAAACACGTTATAACATCAATAGCCATAAAATAACTTAAGCATACTTAAAGAATTCGGAAATTCGCGCTCGCCTGAGCAGCAACTGAAGCTTGACAATTGCTGTGAGCATCGCTTCCAGTAGCGTGTACGCTGGCGGCAGTCCTTTTTGCGTGCACGAAACCGATTGGATGAACCGAAGGACATCCCCAGCCTTGATGATCGTTAAAGTCGTAGAGTACAAATGTCCTTTATCTTTTCACGAGGCTTCCAACCTCGAAACCCGGCCAAAAATCCAGATGAATTTGACGTTTCACATCCTAACCTATCGCGCCGTCCGTCACCGTGGCCGCAGCGATTTTCCACGGACAGCAGAATCGGCGATGGTGATGACGATACGGCCGCAGCAGCACTCTTTGCACGGCTGCGATTGCGATTATAATAGTGCTCGTTTCCTTCCGTTTTTGCCGTATATAGAGTTTTCACGTCATTGTTGTCTTAATATTTTATCTGTTATTGAATGTTCAGTCAAAGTTTTGTGGTAAATACATACCGGGTGGCGATAAAGCTATCGTTGTATCCGATGTACCGCCAATAATCGATCGTTATATCTGGTTTATAGGGGGCAATGAGAAAAATGATAAATCTCAAGAATTTGATCGTTATAAGCGATATATCGCTATATCCGGTGTCGTTATAAGTGGACTTTACTATAGCTTCTGAAAAACAAAAAATGTATTGCAAAAGCAATCACGTACTATTCTAACCTTAAACAGTTTAAACTAAACCTAAGAAACTAAACAATTAGGCTGACTGTTTGCATGCCACAAATATGTTGGCAGCGATAGTGGTGAAGCAGCAGTTCTAGTGAGAAAATTTAATTTCCTCAACAGTGGCCAGGTCTGCAGCACAGGAGTGGCTTACCTAATAAGAGTTGTATCTACTGAAAGCCTTGAAGGCCCTTAATTGTTCAATGGCCAAACGAAAGTGACCATATATGACTGCACTGGGACCACTGCTAGCAATAACTTTAGTAAAGCCAGAACTTTATGCTTGAAATTTAAGCCTGAGAAGTGAAAGGCTTGCAAAAACTCGGACTTTTTGTCTGCAATGCAACTTACGAGATTTGACCAAAACAACCGCCTCGCACAGGGTCCAATCGGGCCCAGGGTCTACCCTCTCCTGGATGAGGCGAAGTATATTTGTTGTTGCCGCTGGCCAGTGGCCTGCAGCCACATCTTCAGAGGGCCATCCGATGGGCACAACTGCCAAGCTTTCCTCCTCCAGCGGAAATTTCACCACAGCAAATACCTTTGCCATTCTGCAAGGTGAAAACAGTGATAAAAAATAGGGAACAATCATTCTCACCCCAGCTGAAAATTTTCTGCTGGTTTCCTGTTGGGAACCTGATGGTTCCAACAGTGCTGCTTTATTAGCACATTCCCAGCAACCACTGGGACCCGTAACACTGTTCTGCATACTCTAGGTATAAATTGTCCAAGGTTTGTTCTAGCAATTTTTCAGCTTGAAAAATGCGGCATCCAAAGTGCCTGTGCTTTTGAATTAAGTATGCAATCTGGGCTGTTTCCAGCATGCAGGACCAATATGGCACCAAGAAATGCTGTTCAGCGGATGGTACCTGTGCACATTGTACAAAAGCCGCTGACACCTTTCTTTCTGCATCGTTTAATTGGTGCAGCCAATAGCCAAACATGTTTTCGACCTCGCTGGGCGCAGTCCAGTCGGCCAGAAGACTACAAACTCCGAGCGTTCACTACGGCAAAGTACGCTAGCGATGTATCCGTGTGGGATAAAAGCCAGTAGTTCGCAAAGAGGAACGATTTGTTGCACCGATGTTAATACGAAACGCCATTACGCCAGCTATGCACGATCTGCCATTCTCAAACTTCGCACGCCGTGGCCTTTTTGTACCTCTCCTGTTTACAGCGGGATAGAAATTAGTGCACCAAAATAATTATGCAAGACGGAAGTTGTATTTATCGTTTTGAAACAAATACGTCATAAGTAAAAGTTAAATTTTACTTGTATAGCTTGCTTTATAAATTATATTTTAGATTTCTATTGTTTTTAAAGTTATTTTGTATCAATGCGCTGCGCGGCCGCCGGCCATTTCGTCGTGTCTAGTCGTGTCAGCATGTTGGGATGTTGGTTTGTGACTGTGCTGGAAATGTATTCCGCACAACGGCTGCTACTTCTGGCTGTAAGGCAAGCTTCGCTGGGTGAGTAAGAAATTGGTTCTTCTAAATGAGTCACTTAATGAAGCAGTAAAGTGACTGAGTGTTTTCTTTTTCCTACAAAAATGCTGCAAGAATCGTTGTATGATTCCGCGGGCGCAGGCTGTATGGGCGAGCAAGATTGCGCGCGCGGACCGTTTAGTCGATACGAAAGGCGGTGTGTTATGGCGCGTCTAGTTTTGTGCATGCAGGAAGGTTTTGCGCTTGTAATTCGACTCGCCGCGTTTCGTGAACTGCCATTGGCGGCGGAATCTCGCGATGTAAATCTTCAAAATGAGCTCGGCAATCCGCCGTCCTTCGTTGATTGCCGCTGGTTCTAACACTTTCCCAGGAAACACAACTGGCCGCGAAAGTCTGCATGCTTAGTGTGCCCTTCACTCTGCAGCACGGTACAGAAAATCCGCACCGTCGAGTGGAAGCCGTGCATTGTTTATGGCAGCCTGCAGAGCGCTACGTGCTAAGTTATGCCGCGGTTGCGGAAAAGAAAAAGAACGATCACAATAAGCCGCCTTAGAGGTGAGAGTAAAGTGCATTCTGGCTACAGCGACTCCCCAACTGCTAGCAAAATACTCTCGGTCTGTTCATACGCACAAGTTGAAACACATGGCGAGATAGGAAGGGCGTGCAAACATTCTGCAGTGATTTAATTTTATAGTTCATAAATTATTTACAGTCAGACATTACATTGCAACAACAGTACATATTCCGTAGATATGCAGTGATTAAGTGATTTTACATTTTCATATAGTCAGAAAGCACAATTTAGTTCTTTATGTTCCTGAACTGCACGCTGTGTGATGTGCTGGTGCTCTATTTGCTTTGGTCCTGAGGCTTTTTTTTTATTGGCGGAAATGTTTTCTTAAGAAATTAAGCTTCAGTTCAATTGGTACAGAAGGCGGTCGAAAGCAAATCTTTCGGAGGGACCTCGTATAATAAAAAGCCTAGTATAAATAAACAAAAACATATCAATTTCATTTGCTTTCTTGCTTCAGGGCAAATAGACTCTTCCTGTCCAGAACTGAGAAAAAAAATAGAGTACTGAATCTTAAAATATATAAAATGGCATATAAAATGTAGCCATGTTATAATATGGGTTCAGTATGTGCCTTCGGGCCGTCTTCAACAACAAAGCTGTGACTCCACGCAAACGTTTTGGTAGCAGATGGACTCCTCCCGAAGTGAAGGTGTTTGGCAGCAAAGGTGAAATTCCTTCATTTAATTTATTGCCCTTTTTCACATTGCGCTATTGTGTGTGTCTGGTGCTCTTGTTTTATGTCTGTGCGAGTTTTCATGTAAACGAAACATTTACCCAACAGCTTAGGGAAGTGAGCTATGCATTCCATGTTGTTTTGCTCTCTGGGTGCATGCTCACTGTTTAAAATATTGCTTTCATTTGTTCTAGGAAAAACTGGTGATGCATACATACGTAGGTACATATATACATAGATACATGCATAGATGCATACATAGGTGATGCATCCATACATAGATACTTGATACGTAGATTTATTTCCTCTCTACATATGTAGAATGAAACCCTTGGCAATCTCAGAGGCAGAAACCTTGTCCAGCATAGAAAGTGACTCTCAATAAAAAAAAGGAATGTATAAATCAGGAAAATGTTGGTTCTCTTCAGGTGTGTCTGTTGGTGAAGACATGTAAATGTTTTAGCCTTCGAGGTCATCAAGGAGTTCTTAATATACATATATTATACTCAGCACTATTTTGTGCTGCTAGTGTATACCTTGTATAAGCATATTTCTAATTTGTGCTGAGTACTCTGAACCTTATGTGACGTATTTTGAGGCTACATTCTTGCCCACAGTGGAATCTGCGCCAGTGTATTGTAGTCAGTGGTTTGCTTTATTAAACTTCACAAGAAATCAATAAAGTAATGGAGCACCTTGCAGGTTGCCAGCACCTCCACGGCTGCCCAGCAACTATCCTTTTCCTGTCTGTGCTGCAAACCCAACTTAGCGATGAGGGCCTTGGGACTGACATCTCACTGGGCAGTCGTGGGCTACTGGCTGAATACAGAGGTATGGTTTGTCTGTGCCAAAAACTTAGTTACCAACAGTGGGACTTTTTCCTTCTGTTTGGGAGCTCATATATCTAAATCGTGCTTTTGATTTTAATCCTGGAAGGTGTGACATGGAAAGCCTTCAACACCAATGAAACTTAGTTTTGCCGACATCACAAACGAGTGGTTGGTGTCTGCCTTGTCACCAAGACCATGTCCACATCCAAAGGCGCTGCGCAGCCACTATGAACAGTGCCACAATAGCAAGCAGCTGGGATCAAGGCACCTTCTGTGCTCAGTTACAACTCAAGATTGCAGGTTTGTAATTTCTCAAAGGTAGACCTCCCACCATTGACAGAGAGGAGCCTCCCAATCAAGTGAGCCACAAAGGAATTCCCCCTTTCATGGCAGTAAGTGACAAAAAAGAGGCAGTGCAGCTGGTGTTCAGTACCGACAAAGAAAAAGCTGCCCAGCCTAGTAGCTATGGACAAGGGCTGGGGTGGTACCAGTGTTGAGAACGATCTGATTGGCAGAAAAGCCTCCTTTGAGGAATATTCGTCCCTTCATTCCTAATTTATAACTGACTGCAGTGGATGTGATAGCCCCGGCAGTTCTTTCTTTTTTTCAATTTTCTCTGCCCTCTGGGGTTGTACAGAATAACAGATGCACAACCCGTGCCAGCTCCCTCATTTTACAATGCTTTCATGCCACAATGTTGGCAGTGGGAATCAGACCTTGTTTTTGTTTCAATGCCTTTTGTCCATGCATAATACCAGGCTATTTAGCATAACACAGTCACACACAAGACAGAGGACACCACAAGCACTTACTACAACTGTTCAGCGGAAAGCAGCCGATCTACATAGCCTACTCAGGTGATGCGCACGGGTACAAGGCAACATAGAAACAGCCCCAATTTTCTCAAACTATGCGTGAGAGAAATGTTTGTTCAGTCTAATAAGAAAAACCAATTTGCTGCTTTCACAGCTGAAACCAGCATTTTTATATGAAGGGCTTCTAGTGTTTCATGAGCCGTTACCCACAGTTTTCACAATTGGTGCCAACCCTACACTGCAAGACAAGTCGCTCACCTTCATTGTTAATGTCTTTTGCATGTTCCCTAAGTTGGCCATTCACACAGAGTCCTGCCTGTCCAAAATAAGATTTTTCTACATGACAGTAGAATTCCATAGATGGTGGTGCACTTTACAAAATGCTGGCCTTGTCCCTTCTGACAGCCGACTTGTTTGCTTTCGTAGCTTATGTGATGGCTTAACTGAGCAAGCTTTCAGGAAGTAGAGGATAGCACCTATACATTAAACAGGTTCGAGCTCTGTCAGCGACACTCCCGTTTTTCTTTGAGGCTGAATAGATATTTCTCTCATACCTGCTTTGATAAGTTTGGTGCTGTTTTCCGGTTGCCTTGTACATGTTCACATCAGCAGTGAAAGCTATGTGTCAACTGCTTGCCCTTGAATAAACAGTTGTAGTAAGTGCACGTGGTGTCTTTCTTTTGTGTGTCTGTGTTACACTAAATACCTTTTTTATGTCTGAAAACTAACAATCTCAGCAGTTAACTTCCTTCTCATACCAGCAGAATGTGAAGAGCAGCACCGTGTGCAACCCTGAATTTTATTCTCCTTTTTTTTGCTGTGCCTTCTGTACTCTTCGCAAGCTGTTTGCTGCACTACAGAAGGTAAGGGCAATTTTTCGCCATCATGACTGGTTCATGCTGCCCTTTACTTTTGTAGTGCTTCAAATAGCTTTTGAGATGGAATATGGTGATTGGTGCGTACAATAACAGGGATGCAAACCTTTTGTTCCTTCCATTTTTTTCCTTATGGTGCCTTCTAGTGTTTCTTGTAGAGTGATGTGCGACCCTTACCTCCTTCCTTTTCTATATGCGTTTTAGTTACGATAGTAGAATGTAACTATGACAGGCATGCAGCCATTGCATTTTTTTTAGTGCCTTCCAGTCATGCTAACAGGAACAGGAGCACGGCTTCTTTTTTTGCAGTGTAGATTTTTAATGGATTTTATGTCGTGCCTAATGCTCAAGAGTTTATACAGTTTTCACAAGATGTATGTATGACCAGCATTCAGTTGTTGACATGCATGCACATATAGTATCATGAAATGCAACACTGGTGATGATGGTCCTTTGTGAAAGCACCTTTTCCTGTATACTAAAGCTTTTTCATTCGAATTTGTCGCTTTGTTTTATTTTTTACAAACATTATGCAGATAGTTCGTTTAACCACTCAACCAGTTTTGTAAACTTTTGCATACCTATTCCTGCTTATTTCAAGTCATTTCCTGTTCTTGAGTATGGATGTTTTCATTTTCATTGTTTTTGTAAAGAGATCAGTTTAAGCTTGCAGAAAACTGCATTATTATCTTGTCATTTTCATACCACCTGTAGAGTTAGTTTCTGGGCTTTTAACTTCGTAGTGCATTGTTGAAAAAATCAAATATATGATTTACACGTTTTCTTTCCTAGTACCTTTTGCAGTTATTGCCGAATCTCCCAAAGAGCACCTAACGATGGCTGTCCACCGCGCAGTGTGGCATGTTTTGTAACAACAAATATGTACAGATCACACCTACTTTTCGCAGTTTTAATGTCTGTGAGAATGAATGACAATGTGCATCATTCCTTTCATGTCATGTGTTCATGAGTTGGCTCTTTCTGGCGTTTTCTTCCTTGGTACAATATTAGGCTTCGGAGAACCGCAATTTGTCATTTGCATACTGTTGCTTGTGGCTTTTGCTTTTAGCACATGTGAGATTGTTTAAGTTGCCTATATGCAATGTATTATGTTGAGGAAATTAAAATTCCTGTAGTTTATTCGTCATTTTCTAGCATTGGGGTGCAGTTACTACCAAACTTTCCAAATAGCACCTAACTGATGCCGTTAACCGTGAAATGTGGCACGCTTTGTAATAAAAAACACACAGTTTTCATTAACTAGACAACATTTGTAGTGTGTGAGAAATAATGATCTACCATTGTACATCAGTTTAGCTTGCATCATAACCGAATGTGTGAAAGAGCACTGTGGGTGTGTGATGGCAATGCAGCTTTAGTTGTAGTTGCATCTGATGAGACTATATTTTATGTATGGCAGTGGTGTTGAAAACGTCTACAAATACATAAGCATTTCAGACACTTTTGCTGGACATAGCAGTGAATAAATAATTTAGAGCATTGCAGGAAATTCTAGAGCTCATTTTAGACATTCAGAATCTATTTTATTGATTTCTAGATGGTCTTGCAAGACGTCTTGTAGCATAAAATAGTGGGTGCATTAGCTGAGCTAGAAGACAGCTACAAGATGTACCAAGGCATGTATAAAAACGTCTTTCATATCTTGTCAAGGCATCTTGTAAATGTCTGTCAGCTGTCTTGGGTGCCACTTCAGATGTCTAAAAGTTGACTTGCTTATCTTGGGCAAGATGCCTTATAGCTATCTGGTAGACTGACTTCCGTTTAGTACGGTATTTGTCTTCCAGATGTTTAGGAGAGAACTTGTAAGACGTCTTGTATCCTAAAAAAGTGGGTGCATTAGCTGAGCTACAAGATCACTACAAGAAATATCAAGACATCTGGCAATGTCTTCCTTATCTTGTCGGGACATATTATATACGTTTAGTAGCCATCTCAGAGGTCTACTGAGACATCTACCAGGCATCTTGCTCGTCTTGGCAAGACAGTTTATAGCCGTCTCATATATGGGTTGGTGTTTACTAGGCAGTCCTTTCGCGAGACCTTTCTTAAATAATTTGCAGTCTACATTACTCGGGTAATTACTCGGGACGAAATTACAGCTGTTTTATTGAATAATTTTTGACTGTCAACCATAAAAGTATGTTTCTAATTAAAGATGTCCTTTCACGAGCATCGTACACTTCAATGAACAGTCTAAATAGAGTTTCATCAAACTTTTCCTTGAATGTAATAAAAAGCTGCGCATTATCTCTCAACTCCCGTTGTTCTACCTTCTGTTATGCCATCCATTGCATTTTTGAGTTCAACAATGCTTATGGGAGCTTCAAGCAGTGCTTTTATCTAGTTTTGTAGATTTGTCATGACTTCTTTATACTCCCTGCGAAACTCATTCTGGGCTGTTCCACACTGCCAGGGCGATTCGTCTAAAATCCGAAAAGTGCAGGTTTTATCAAGTATTATGGTGATAGTAGTTGATTGTTTTCTTTATTTCTCGGCGTGTACCTTTTTTGTCGCTCGAAGATGGCTTCGGCGTCGGTTGTCACTGCCACACGTGCTCCCCGCGTGAGCTTATCTCTTAGCTTAACTTAGGGTCATTTCTATGTCGATATCTCCATTGCGCTTTTTACTTTCCTTATCTCGCTTGAAAACGTGCTCGGCTAAGCACTTCCACTCGCAGCAAGAAGTCTAACCTTGCACTGATGTCCCTTCTTTAATGGTTTTCTTATTGCATAAAATAGATGCTTTTCTTATAATACCATCATGATTTCTTTAAAGAGCTACATGCAAGGCAAATTATTCCGACCTTGGCACGAGCAACCCTTCAATCAGATGTTTAGTATTTATAGTAAATTGTGCATTGTCTAATAACATGACAATAAATTCCCATTATCCCCGCCAGAGTTGCGCAGTGGTTACAGTGCTAAACTACTGTTCCCTAGGATAAGGGATCAAATCCCGGCTTCGGCGGCAGCTTTTCGATGGAGGCGAAACACAAGGCGCCCATGTGATGTGCGATGTCAGTGCACATTAAAGATCCCAAATTGCTCGAAACTTCCCAAGTTTTCCACTACGGCGTTCCTCATAGCTTGAGTCGCTTTGGGACGTTAACTTCATAAACCAACTAACCAACCAAATAACCAAAGGGCACAAGTAAATTTCGCTTTCTGTTATTAGTCCAAGTGAGAACACTACTTAGCAGGTGTGACTAAACGCAACATGTTCCACCTAGCCCCAATGACATGCTTATAGAGGGAAAATGGTTGCTCAGCACTTTTACGCGATATATGGTACATATCTTCTAAAGCACTTTATTGCTCAGCCGTGGCTAGGAACTGCGTGTTTTGATCAGAAACGGGCTTTTTTTTACGTCTGTCTTCAGGACAGTTCAGTTTAGTTCAGTCGCTAAGTCGTGTCCGACTTTTCGCGACCCTATGGACCATCGCACGCCACGCTTTCCGGTCTCTCACTATCTTCCTAACATCACATAACTTCATCTGCAGCGCCTCGAGGATGCCATCTAACCATTGTGTTCGCTGCCTACCCCTTCTCCGGCGACCCTCAACCTTTCCCAACATCAAATCTTTCTCCAGTGACTCCTCTGTTCTCATCAGATGACCAAAGTAGCTGAGCTTTAACTTTAGAATTTGACCCTGCAGGGCAGTACACATAGGTATAGTCCAGGAGTAAAACAATAGCCCTTTTGCACTTTGGTATGATTTTAGTGGACGGAAAATTTTGAGCCTGTAATATGCACTCTGTGGAGCAAGAACTGAAATCACTCGCGATCTGTAGCCACAAGATGCAAAATCCCCGACGGTTAATCGTCCTTTGTCGCCAACAGTAACGTGCTACGTACTACGCAGCCTGTCGATGCACACGTTTGTTACATACCCTTTATCGTGGGTGTGCATAGAACGAACAAGCAGAGGCATTCAATGCGGTCACGTCATTTGCTCAAAGAGCGATTTACTCGGCGTCGGCTTGGTCCATAATATTTTGGCTGGAGTTATCGACAACTTTCGGCCCCGCAATGTTCGCGTAGTTTACGCGCACTGGTTTATATTGTGCCCAAAGCATCAGCAGTGCGCGCAGCGAAGTATACAATATTCACGAAGAATATGTCCTGTTCAGTGACAGCGCAGATAAAGTGGTGTTTGCCTGCTACCACCGCAAGCCTTATGATGCCTCAAATTCCACTGACGCTGTAGGCCGTCTACCGTTAGCCCTGGCTTTAGCACCAGGCTCACTTAGCGCATTGATGCGCCCTTGCGTGTGATGCCCATGCCGCCGCTTCTTAAAAATCTCTGGGAACTTTCTCATACGTGGCAGAAGCGCTTCGCAAAATTATAGCTACAACATTGTGCAGAAGCCAATAAAACTGCATAAAATACTCTTGCTTGCTTGGGTCGATAAACAGACAAGCACTACTTTTCATAACTACGTCACCATCGTCCGGCATCTTGGTTGCTGCTGAGCTTCAATATGTAACAGCCCGCGCATGCTTCATTTGCAGCGCCCCGAAAGCGACAACTATAGGGAGCATTTCAATACAAACCGGCATGGCTTGAATCTTTCTACACAAAAGGGCCTCTATTTTATGGCACTATGTTGAAAACCGTATTAAAGTGCACGAAGATGTAGGTATCTGTGGCAAACCAACTTGGTGCCTGGTTTGAATTATCAGCAATCCTGTTACGCGGCTAGGCTGAGCCGCTAACACCGCTTCGACGAAGCATATCATAGCCTGTTCTTACGCACCGGCGTCTCGGAGTGGAAACTTCACTGTACTACCGGCGGGTTTTTTAGCATTTCCTTTTACTTGCAGTTCTAAATTTTGTGTCTGTGCAAGGTTCAAGATGGCGGTCGAGTATGTGATTGATTGTCGTAGTCTTCCATTCCAGCGCCACTTAGGCACCCTTCTGTAAGCTTCGGTTGTGTCCAAGGCCTGTCTGTCACAGTGGCTAGGTTGGCTCGTCATCATATGTACGTTGGCATGCCAATTTCCCGCCAGATCAAGTGAGAGTAGGGACAAAATCGCCAACGCCTTCTACAAGATGGCTGGCAGTCATGTATATGAAGTCGTCCAAGAACAGCACGTCATAGCTATTGCGCTGGTACACCACCTTAAATATGAGATTATCACAGCATGTGACCGCCAAGCAAAACTACGAGGTGCTGCGCCGCCATAATGATACAGTAGTGACCTCCCCACAGATGCACCGCCCCGTCCGCGCACATAGCCACCGGGCCACCAATTAGCCCCTATGTTGTCGCTTTTATACACACACACACATATATATATATATATATATATATATATATATATATATATATATATATATATATATATATATATATATATATATATATATATATATATAAATATATATATATATATATATATACACACACACACACACACACACACACACACACACACACACACACATATATATATACTACTGGACAGGTGTCAAGATTGGCCTGCTGAAGCCATCATTGCTGTCAAGTTAAAAATTTATGACACATTTTAGACGCACAGGTTTCGGAGCGAAGTGACCGATTTTTATGATATGCAACATATAAATTTTATTCAAGTTGAGAACCAGCATGTGAGAGAAACGATTCGACTATCTTTGGGCCACGGAACATTTACCAGGGCGGCGTTCAGAAGGCCTTGGCGTACGAACCGTAGGTCACCAATGTTATGAGGGCCGTGATGGCAGGATAAATGGTCGCAGAGGGGCGTCACTTCGTAATGCTTAACACGTTGGCACCAGAATTTCGGACCCCCCCCCCCATAATAGCAAAATTCAGATATTACCAAAATCCATTGCTGTAGAATAAAGGGAAAGGTGATGGCGTCATTTTCATTTTCTTTCTTTCAAGCCAGTTTTCAAAAAAAAAAAGAATATATGACCAGCTCAAGCCACAAATCACCAGACTTCCTAATTCGAGCTTGTTACACCTCAGCCATTCCCTTCATTTACAACTGTCAAAATATCCAGTGGTACACGCAAGTATCCCTTTACAGTAGGCAGCTAGGCAGCTCAAGCGGTAAGGAGACAGGGAAGGCCCGCTCGCGCAGTTAATGCCAACAAGTTTTATATTTAGCAAGTAAAAGCAGGGTAGAGCAGGCGCCAAATCATTGCCATGGCATGGTTTGGCTGGTGCGCATTGTCCTTTGCAGCAGTCTTTTAATCTCTCGTTTATTGCGCTGAAAACTGTAGTTAGTTGAGATTGGCTCAAACGCGCCACTCTACCACCTCAGGCGTCTGCGAACTTGGCTACGAGCCGCGCTTTCGCTTCATTATGACAACTAAAACGTCGATACGCGTAGGTTTGAAGCTGAAACTGTTAGCACTCCTATGTTTTATTTTGGAACGCGTGAGAAGTGCAGTGTCTGCACTACAAATTACATGCACACTTTCGAGCAATAATGCACTTTCGAGGCACCCAGAAACAGGTGCCTCCTAATTTCATGGCTGCAGTATCCTTCCGAGATAATCTTGTAGCCCAAGAAGAAAAAATCTGTCACAGCTTCCACTTCTTGTTCATTGATGCTCCAGGACTTGATAGGGCAAAACATCATGATCTTTGTCTTCTTAATATTCAGTTCAAGCCCAAACTTCTCTTGTACGCGCATCAGAAGTCTCTTGAGTTCCGCTTCACTCTCTGCCATTAAAGTCGTATCATCCGCATATCTAAGGTTGTTGATATGTTTTCCAGCAATATTCACTCCAGCTGAATCTTCTTCATGATGCACTCTGCATATAGGGTAAATAGGCAGGGCGACAGTTAGCAGCCTTGTCTCACTCCTTTCTCAATCGGAAACCAATCAGTAAGACCATGCCCGATTCTGACTGTGGCCACTTGCCCTTCATACAGGTTCCGAAGGAGACATACGAGGTTAATTGGAACTCGCATCTCTTGGAGAGCTTGCCACAATCTGCTGCGATCTACGCAGTCAAACGCTTTCGCATAATCAATAAAGCGGAAGTAGATGGGTTTCTGGAAATCTCTTGCTTCTTCCATGATCCAGCGAAGGTTGGCAATCTGGTCTCTAGTTCCCCTGCCCTTGCGAAACCCAGCTTGCACATCCGTATGCTCTCGATCCACATACTGCTGCAGCCTACCTTGGAGGATTTTCAACATCACCTTGCTAGCATGCGAAATGAGCGCGATCGTGCGGTAGTTGGAACAATCTTTGGCACTGCCTTTCTTTGGAATGGGGATGTAAACTCACCTCCTCCAATCCTGTGGCCACTGCAGGGTTGTCCAAGTCTTCTGACATAATGTATACAGAACGTAAACAGCACCATGGCTGAGGTTTTGAAGCAACTCAGCTGTATTGCCATCATTGCCGCTAGCTTTGTTATTAGCAAGGCTTGCTGAGGCCCATTCAACTTCACTCTTTAGGATGCCTGGCTCGAGGTCAGTAAACACAACCGTCTTAGGTTGGGTTTGCACATCCGGGTACTTGTACAGTTCTGTGTATTCCTGCTACCTCTTTTTTTACCTCTGAGGCTTCAGTGAGGTCCCTGCCTCGTTTGTCCTTTATCACGCCCAGCTTAGCACAGAAGCTCACTTTGATATTTTTAATTGTCTTATACAGAGCTCTTGTGTTCCTCAATTGGCTGTTGTCCTCAACTGCTTGACACTGTAAGTTCAAGAAGGCATTCTTATCTCTCCTTGCTTTTTTCTCAAAATCCGCATTGAGAAACTTGTATCTTTCTCTTTCCCCCATAACATTTGCCATCCTCCTTTCCTCAGCTATTTGCAAAGCCTCTTCAAATAACCAGCTTGCTTTTTTACATTTCTTTTGCTTTGGAACTACCTTACTAGCAGTTTCTTGTATTATATAAAGAACTTGTATTATGACTTGTTTCTTGTATTATATCAGTCCACATCTCTTCGGCTCTCTGCCTTCTAGATATAATTCTTGAAATCGATTCATCACAGCATATTCTGATGGAATTTGATTCAGATCATACCTTAAAGGCCTTCTAGTTTTCTGCGTTTTCCTCAATCGAAGCCAAAATTTGGCAACAAGAAGCTGATGATCGGTGCCGCAATCGGCCCCTTGTTTTTACTGCTTGTATAGCGCTTCTCCATCTCTTCCGGCAAAAAATATAATCAATGTGATTCTTGTACAGACCGTCGGGTGAAGTCCATGTGTACAGGCGCCCCTTGTGCTGCTGAAAAATTGTATTCGCTATTGTCAGGTTGTTTTCTTAACAAAACTCTACTAGCCTCTGCCCAGCTTCATTTGGCTCACCAAGACTGAACTTCCCTGTAATTCCGGATATTTCTTCACTGCCCACCTTAGCGTTCCAGCCTCCTATTAGAAAAATGACATCTGATGATGAAGTGCGGTCTAAAAGGCATTGCAGGTCAGCATAAAATCTCTCAACGCCAGCTTTTACAGCAGTAGTGGTTGGTGCATAGACTTGGATAACTGTTACGTTGAAAGGGTGACCTTGGATCAGAAGTGAAATCATTCGGTCGTTTTTAGAGTTGTATCCTAGCACTGCTTTGCCCATTCGTCTGTTTACTATGAGAGCGACGCGTTCCTTCTCCTGGAGTCGTCCCCACAATAAAAGACATAATGGTCACCGGAATTAAATTCTTTCATTCCGCTCCACTTGAGCTCGCTGATACCTAAGATATCAATGTTTATTCTGTCCATTCCTCGCTTGACGACATCCAGTTTACCTTGCGTCGTAAATCTTACATTCCATGTTGCTATGTGATATATCTCCTTGCAACTTCGAACTTTCCGGTCGCTTCCCGACACATTCACAACTGAGCGTCCTTTTGGCATTAGCCAAGCCGCTTCATTCGTCCTGGAGCTACTAGAAATCGCCCTTGGTTCTTCCCCAGTAACATGTGGGACGCCTTCCAACATGGGGGCTCATCTTCCGGCGCCATATGATTAATTCTATTGTGACTGGCCATAGGGTTTTCTTGGCAGGAAATACTAGAGTGGGTTGCCATTACCTCCTCCAGTGAATCACATTTCGTCGGTACTCTGCCGTGACCTGTCTATCTTGGGTGGCCCTACACAGCAGAGCTCACGACTTCATCGAGTTTCGCAAGCCCCTCCGCCACGACAAGGCAGTGATCCATCTACACAATTGCATAATGTCAATATAGCCGTGACAATATCGTAGACAGCAAGAAACAAGATTGGCATTGAACTTAGCTCTTTGTTGGGCTGGCTTTTGTTCTGAAGAGAAATCAGCAAATCGGTGGCGGCGGTACTAGCAACAGTGTACTCGACAGTACTCTAGCTGCTAATGTGCACTGCATGTTGTAGCCCTGAATTTCAAATTGCTGATGGAACACCTAGACAACGTGCAGATAGCTATCAAGAAAAGCCAGAAAAATATCGAATTAGGACCGTGTAGCTGTTGTCTTTACAAATACATCTGGCCTAATTTTGCGCGGCAAATAATGCGATAAATCCACCCTCTGCGACGTGCAGAGCGCAAAAAGGCCAAAGTGGTAAGTCCGCGTGCTCCCGGCTGTTCAAAGTAACCAACAAAGATTACAACGGTTCACAGAATCTTCTTGACATACGCAGCTTTTGCAAACCCGCTCTGTTCATGCGCTCGAGGTGTGTACGTCTGTTTTCCTTGACACAGTACAAAGCATCCGGGATGATCATTTTACCGCCTCTTTTTACTTCTCTTTTCACCGCCTAATGCGTCCGCTTTATTTTGCAGAGGAAAGTACCATAAAATGACCCATGGCATTTACTTTTTATGATTTCTCCAGGACTTAACCAAGAACAATATGAAGAGAGGGGCTAGGTGCCTGCTAATATTTGGAGCTCAAATAGCAATTGCTACCCTTACATTTTCCGTTATGCGCGAGGAATCATTACATTGTCAAAATGGTAAGTTCTTCAGTTATTCGGAATTGCTACTTCCGAGTTTCCAAGCATCTACGCGAAAGCTAGGGCATTAGTAATATGTGTCAACATTTTATGAAATAAATATACTGGCAGGAAAATAAATTACGCTATACATTGGGGAGACAAACGAAAGTTGTAGGCAAGATGCACAAAACTTGCTATGATTGTCTGCCTGCATTCTTCAAATAATGATGTTTTCACATGAAGCACATGCCACATTTCATAATTTCAAAAAATACCCAAGGAGCAAGACTATGGCCGACCCGCACTTAGTCCTAGTCTATATTGCCAACTAAAACTGATCGGACTGAGTTCGGCTGCCCAGCTCAACCCGAAATTTGAGATTGCCAATGGCCTTAAAACGGCCGATGTCGGATCATACTTGGCCCTAGGCTCACCCACACATGGCTTAATAATGGGCGCATCCTGGCCACGCATGTGGTACTCGCTGTCCGGTGGTTTATTCATGCCTCGTTAGCTGTCTGCTCGTTCATGGCCCCTGGTCTACCCTAGCAACGTTTTCAGTTCGATTCTTCGTGAAATTGCTGCTGCGGCATTATTTTAGAAGTGCACAATTTGCTCAAGCGGGCCATACTTGTCTGGCATTAACATATATAACGGCGATATTCTTCGGGTGGATGAAAAGCAACCCATCAGTAAATAGCATAAAAAGGTCCGCACATTGACAAAGGTAGACTCAAAAATCCTTTATTATTCGCTTTTCTTGAATATTCTAAACGGTGTAATACCCCCGAGAATAAGAAATGGCCTATTTCTTAAAACTTTTCTATAGGAATTTATTCCAGCTTTCAGCTTCTAGGAGATGAAGATGTGACTTTCCGTTGCTATTAGTGCCCCCGTGTCCCATTCCTTTGCTGTTACGTGCTATAGTTTGACTTCTCCCGCGACCTTCACGAATAGGACATCACTAAAAGGCACCCTCCTTCCTCAGAAATGTTAGAAAATATACAAAAGAAAAAGTCAGATTTATTTCTGTATAGCAATAATGATTTTTTGCCTGCTAAACGTGATAAAAAGTCATCACTCAGGCAGTTATCATGAGCCGCTTTTGTGTGAACAGTGGCGAGGTTTGGTGTTTTAGTCATTGGACGAATCTCAAGAAGATTGAAATATGGGTGTGTACCATTTTTACACATGTACTACGTGTCGCAGGCAATTTCATTCAATGACTAAAAACATTTCAGAGCTAGGCGAAAGAAGCCAGTTACAGAGAGAGAGACTCTTTATTGAAAAAAAAAAAAAACAGAATTTTGCCGTCGTTTAGATTTCGCTGGCATGCTACTCTGTGTGGATAGAAGATTTCGGGTGGGAAATACTGAAAAAAGAATAATGAGGGAAATAATAGAATTGAACGGGGAAATAAAACACTGCCATTAAATACGTGCTAAGGTGCTTCGTGGAGTAATGATATAAAATCAAATAATGAAATGCATGATCCGACAAATGTGCTTATAGAGTTCACAGCTTGCAAAATGCCTGAGGGAAACATGCGAGGTGAATTTAGAGTCTTTCAAGGAACCCAATGTCTTTCAAATGCGTAAATAAAAAATGTTCATCGCGAGTCTCTTGCCTAGGGCAGGCTAAAGGACCTAAAACACTGTTCATTGGTGAAAGCACTGGGAGAGCTTCTCCATGCTGTGTTCATAGTTTGCACGCTCGTCAGCGTACGCAGTGCACTCAAGTAGGATATGTTTCACAGAGTCAATCGAGCCACAGTTGTCACAATACGGGCTGTTCATTTCACCGAAACGGTAGCGCAACCCATTTGTGTATGCACAGATTAGACGAAGTCGGTTGTAAAGAGTTTCTAGTTGGCGAGGATATTTCGAAGGAAGTCTTGATATTAAATGTGGGTCAATTGAATAAAGAAATTGGTAGTGATGCGTCGGCAAGCTCCAAAGTCGATACTTTCTTTCGGAAGCAAATTATTTAGATAGTTGGGATGCATCAGATTTCGTGAAGAAGGTCCTAATGTATCTTTGATGTTGGTGGCCTTTGTTAGCCGCTTCATCTGCTTTTTCATTGACTTCAATGCGACCGTGAGCTGGTATCCACTTAAATGTTATGCAGTGGCCTGCGGCAACAGCCAAATGAAGACGACACCCGATGCCAAGGGAAACAGGACGATTGTTTTTCTTCAGTACGTTAATCAGGATTTGCAGATATACTTTGGAATCAGTGCAGATAACCCATCTTTCGGGAGTTTGGCGCAGGATATAGGAGAGAGCTTCTTTAATGCCATGGAGCTCAGCTGTCGTAGATGATGTCTTCCGCTGCAGCCGGTAAGACAGGACATGGTTCGTTGAGGGTACATAAAGGCCACAGGATGAAGTGTCTTGAGCAGTTGAACCGTCGGTGAATATGTGGGTGTGCTGCGTATATTCCTTGACTATTTAGGCGAGAATGGCTTGCAGAAGTACTGCCTGTGGCATGCGGCTCTTCGCATCCGCGCCAGGAAAAGACATATTCACATTTAAAGACGATAGTCTCCATGGAGGAAAGGGGACTGGCAATAAACTACGTGGCTGAATAATAGTAGGGAGGGGCAGAAACTGTACTGCTTGACCAAAGCCAGAGTTGCTGTGAGTTTGGTGGACACGATGCAAGAAATGCTTCTTTCTTTAGAGGACATCTCGGAGATGGGTGCGCATAGTTTCTTGGGCTGCAATCACATCTAGCGGGAGGCACCCTGCTTCTGCAAGTGTTCCTGATGCAGAGGATCCCTTTGGGAGTCCAAGGCATATCCCCAATCAGTTGTTCCGTGCAGCTTCAAGAATCTCCTTGCTTGTTGGAGATAATCTTTGAAGTACCGGTAAATAGTAGCGTAGCGCTCCTTCAACCTAGGCCTTTTCAAGCAGAACCATCGATCGGCAGTTGCTACCCCATCGTGTTCCCGCCATGAATCTGAAAATCTGTGATGCTACAGTGAATATCTCATGGAGTTTTTTAATCTGAGGGGCCCAAGAGAGGTTACTGTCAATTATAGCCCCTAGGAACCGGTGTGATCGTGCATAGGACAGTGACCATCCACCCAGAAAGAGCGGGTATCGAGTCATTCTTTTCCTTGTAAAAGCCATAGGAACACTCTTTCTGGTGAGAGGCGAAGACCCTGGGGAGCCAGGTACATTGAGATGTGCAATAACACTCTCTGAATTGGTGTCTGCGTTGTATAACGCGAACGTGATGCACTCCAGATGCAAATATCATCTGCAAAAATTGTAATGCGTACTCCACGGGGAAAGTTTGAACAGGAGAGGGCTGATTAGAGCTCTCTGAGGTACGACCGTCTTCATTGCATGAAAGGGAGTTTGACCATGTGGAGTGCTCATAAAAATTTGCCGCTCTTGTAAATAGTGTCCAATCCAGTTGCAAAGCTTTCCTCCGAAGCCAAGGCTGGCCAAGGTTGCGAGAATTGCATGATGAAATATAGAGTCAAAAGCAGCCTTGATGTCAAGGAAAACGGCGGTCGGGATGTATCCAGCGTGAAGGTACTCTTCAAGTTATGAGACAAGGGTAATAACATTATCAGTCGCAGACCTATTCTGGCGAAACCCATTCATTTCTTGAGGATATTCATTTCTTCTCTCGAGAAACCAGCTGACGCGTTTTGAGATCATTCGCTCCATAAGCTTACCAACGCAGCTCAGTAGGGCGATGGGTCGGAAGGATGCATAACTTGTTTGCTGTTTAGAAGTTTTCAAAACGGGCACAATTTTAGCCAACTTCCATTCCGCTGGGACTTTACCAGACATCCAGGAAGAATTGTAATATTCTAGGAGTCTAAGGCGGGAATTGTGTGGTAGCTATGCGATTGCGTCATAGGTCACCTCATCACGGCCCGGAGACGTCAGTCTGTTTAATTCTGCGATAGCTGTGGTTAACTCCTCAATAGTGAAAGGTAGGTCCATCGCTGACACTGCCGCCGGGGGGATGTTTGACAGACCATCTGTGGAGTGTGTGGAAGTCACCGACCCTGCGGCTAGTCGTCTGCAGTATTCTTCTGAGACTTCTTTAATCGATTTTCATTCATGCAGAGATAGTGCTGTTAAAGGGTAAAGATGTTGGAGCGGCGTGCGCATACTGCGAACTATCCGCCAAATTTTGGATACTGATTGGCGGACGTCCAGTGTAGAACAAAAGCCACGCCATCGTTGCCGAGGCCAGTTACATATTGCCGGCCGTTACCTTGAGCACCATAGAATTGTTTTTGTTCACAATTTTTAATTGTCGTTATTTATCTAAGCTATTAACTTTTTATTCGAACAAAAGAAGATAATTGGTACGTTGAACAGCAGCTGCATAAACCACAGTACACGGTTTGCGACAAAGAAACCTCGCAAATAACATTTTGCCCCAGATAAAGCAGGAAACTCCAAAAATACAAAAATCAAATGGCCAGAGCAAACTACAGCGGAACACCTGTAAAGTGGCGGTGGTTTTTTCTCCCGCATCGGCCAAGCCATTCAACGCAGCTATGCTTGATTGTTTTACAACTGGCTAAAATTCTTCACTGTTTTAAATCTTTATCTCCTTGTAGTCTTTATCAGCATCGCAAAGTGCCGCTCATGTACTATAAGTCGCGCCTTCATGCGCGCCAAATGGCGCAGTAGCGCGAAGCAACCATAGTCAGTATGGTTGGACAGCTTACTCAAATTGAAAAGAAAGGGGCCGACTTTGTCCTTGGAACCAACAAGGACGAACATTTCAATGCGAGCCACGTGGCTGGGGCCAGCACTGGCATGGAAGGCATAAGCAAAGTAGGCCAGGCGGGTCCGAACCATCAGAGTTATTTAGAAGCAGCTAAGACGCCGGAAAAAAAGGAAGAAGTAAGGAAGAATGAAAATCCCAGAGATAAGGACACAGATAACCGAAAGCAGGAACCAACAGTTGGGAGAGGGAGAGAGAAGGCCCAGGTGCTTATCACCAGAGATTCTAACATGAACAGGTGCAAGCGAGATATCTTGGAACGTGTAAGGGGTGATAAGAGAGTGTTGGTTGGAGCCTTCCCAGGGAGAACAATGAGGGCTGTGCTAAAAGACAGTAAAAATAGGCTGTTGAAGAATTCCGCAGAGCGCAGTATGGTAATAGTAGCCGCGGGTCTAAACGATGTCCTAAATGGTGACGCTGCAGGAGTGGTGGAAAGTTTAGCTAAGGGAGTTGACGAGATCAGGGAGATAGCACAGCAGACGCAGATAGTTGTAAGCCCAGTACCAGAGGTGCTAGGATTGAACGGAAAGATGGAAAAGGACGTGGTGACAGTTAATCAGGACATAAGAAAGTTAAGCCTGGAGAAGCGTTTCGAAGTGGTTGAGGTAAACAGGGAGGTACATAAAGCAGGTTTTGGTAGGGCGTATCAGCGAGATGGCATTCATTTTAACAGAAGGGTCGGAGCAGAGATCGGCTGGCGCTTGCCAGGCAGGGCTGTAGCTTTTTTACGGGGTCCGCGAGGACTCCGTGCGCAGAGGTAGTTAGAAGTGAAGCAGAAGAAAGTGTAATGATGGAGGCTGAGCCCCCAAAAATGGCAAAGAGCAGGTCGAGAAAGAAAAGTACAAAAAAGAAATTTAATACTAGGATCAGCTACATAAACATGCAAGGAGGTAGAAAAAGAGCGAAATGGCTAGAGATAGAACAGCAGTTGAAGGATGGCAAAATAGGTGTGTACGCTCTTTGCGAGACTCATCTCAGGGATCTAGAAGGTCCGCCGTTTATAGAAGGCTACGTCTGGGAAGGGTGCAACAGAACGAGAACGGAAAGAAAGGGTGGAGGGGTAGGTATGTTGATACACCAGGGAACAAATTGGCAAAGAATTAAATCATCTGGTAAAGAACATATCTGGGTTTCAGGAACCGTTGCCGGCATAAGGACATGGGTAGGGGTAGTTTATTTAGGAACAGGACATCAATGCAGGCAAGAAAACAGGGTTCTTGTTGAATGTCTCAGTGACGATATAAGCCAGTTTGGAAACGGGGCCAATATTATTCTTCTGGGGGACATGAGCGGCCACATCGACGATCTGGATGGATACACGGATTGTAACGGGAAGCTAATGCTAGATTTCTGCGAGCAACACGATCTAGTTATAGTAAACAGAGAGACAAAATGTGAAGGCCAAATAACGTGGGAATTCCGCCACAGGCAGACGACCATTGACTATTGTCTAATGTCGCAGGAAATTTATAGCAAGGTCACAAAAATGGAAATAGACGAAGAAGGGGAGTGTAGTCTGGGAAGTGATCATAAACGTATTAGTCTGCAGATGGGGCCCTTGATGAAAAGAGAAATGGAACTTAGACAAAACGTAAACGCAAAATTCAATGACGATCAAATAGTGCAGATAGCAGCAGACATAGAGGAAGCAATAGAGAAAAGCCCCATGGAAGACTGGGATTATGAACAGGTAGAACTACTCATAAAGAGTAAAATTCAGGAGGTTAAAGTAGCAAACCGCTGGAATGGAAAGACGAAGCCACGGAGCTGGTGGAATAAGGAAATCAGGGAAGCTATTGAACAACGACGGGCTGCTTCAAGGGAACACCAAATGGCAAAGAAAGCACAGGCTTCTCAGGAGGAAATCGACCAAAAATGGGAATCATATCGACAAAAGAAACTTCAAGTGCAGGCCCTCGTCCAAAGTAAAATAAGACAGTCCACCGATCGCTGGATGGCTGATATACACGATGCCTCTAGAGGCGGAGCAAGAAAATTCTGGGACCATATAAGCTCGCTAGGGAAGAAGAATCAAAGAAAGCAAGGTCGGATTCAAGATAACGAGGGAAATTGTTTAAAGGGAGACAACGCAGTGAACTACATTACATCAGTTATAGCCGAGTCATTTAAGAGCGACGATAGGGTAATCTCCGCAAATCAGGAAGCAACACAAGGTAGCAGAATACAAAGCACCTTAGAACTGGCCAATCTAAACTAGAAAAAGGCAGAAAAAATATTCCTAAAGACACATCTACAGGAATAGATGGAATTCCGATCAAGCTGATTAATGAACTCGGTCCAAAAAGTAAGGAAACGTTGTTAAAAGCTTTGGAAACAGTCATAACGATTAAGCAAATTCCGAACAGCTGGCGGCAGAGTAAAATGAATTTGATTTATAAAGGGAAAGGAGAAAGGATGCACATAAAATCCTACAGGCCGATTACCATAACATCTGTGATGTACAGGTTAGCCATGCAGGCGGTGAAATTAAAGGTGCAAGCATGGGTTGAAAGTAACAAGATACTCGGAGAACTTCACAACGGCTTTAGAAATGGTAGGCGCTTAGATGATTGCCTGTTCGTGACTACCCAATGCGTCGAAATATCTAGAGTGGAAAATAGACCTTTGTATTTGGCCTTTCTGGACATAAACGGAGCGTACGACAACGTAAGCAGGGAACTCCTGTGGAACATATTAAAAGAAGTATCGGTTATGAGATAATAGAGTTCCTACAGGAAATATACCGGGATAACAAAGTAGAAATTACGTGGGAAGGAATAAGAAGTACGGAGGATGTCAAAGTATGCAAGGGATTAAGACAAGGCTGTCCTCTATCACCGGTGCTGTTCATGCTTTATATGATAAACCTGGAACGGAGGATACAAGACAGTAACCTAGGTTTTAACCTGTCATATAGATTAGGTGGAAAGGCGGTAGAGCAGCGCCTCCCCGGTTTGATGTATGCAGACGATATTGTGCTGCTAGCTGAGAGTCTGGAAGAATTGCAAACTCTAGTTAAGTATTGCGGAAACGAAGGGGACGCTTCAGGCTTCAGTTTCAGCGCAGTTAAGTCGGGTCTGATGATTTTCAACGGCTCAACTGATCAGGGTCTTAAAATACAAGGCCTTGAAATACCTAGAGTAGCAGAATATAAATATTTGGGGGTATGGGTAAACGAAGGATTGGCATACATTGGAAAGCATGAGCAATCACTTAAGGCCAAAGGGCGAAGGAATCTTGAGGATAACAGCGCGGAACACAGGACGGGAGCACAGGATTAGAGGACGACACAACGAGCGCTGACTTTCAACAATGTTTATTTTGGAACACCCTCAACTTCTTATACCCTAATGCCACAGACGCGTACAAATGACTTGCACATATTAGCAAAGTTAAAAAAACAAACAAAAACATAATATTAGATAAATAAATACACGTGCCGCATAACCTTTTCTTGCACACAGCGTGGTGCACTCTCTAAACACTCATGGAGACGATTGCACATTCAGCAGTTCGATTTCTTTTTGTGTTAACAGCAGGGACGGTTTGCTTACACATCGTTCCTGCAATCTAGCTATCTCAGCGGCTTCAATTATCTCACGAACCAGCGCTTCATTATGTTTTGCTAGAACTTTACATTGTGTGTATTGCACGCAGCAAGTTTTTGACGCGCAGTCTCTTACATGGATCCCCAAATGCCTGCTTTTTTGTTCGACTTTGTTTTTGTGTTCTTTCAGCCTGTCATTTGTGCACCTTCCAGTCTGTCCTACGTATTCCTTCCCACGCTTCAAGGGTATGGAATAAACAACGCCTTCCGCGCACTCCACAAATCGACTCTGGTGGTTTGTTACGCACCCCCTCTGCCTTTGCGATCCATCAGCGTTTACACGTCGGCAGAGGCTTTTCAATTTTTCAGGAGCAGTAAGCACAACATTAACGCCTGCTCTACGACCGATCTTTTTTAAGCGATGGGAAATGTTGTGCACATACGGTATGGCCACAATCCTGCGCTTGTTTGTTGTCTCCCTGTCCTCGTCACCAGTTGAGCACCGACACGCTCGAGTCTCAACTTCTTGTTCAAACGTTCCGCAACAGAAACAAGCAAATGTGATGGGTACCCAGCTCCTGTAAGGCGGTCAACCTGGCGATGAAAACTGGCCTCCATGGTGTGAGTGCATGACTTCTTGAGAGCATTTGACAAACAAAGGTTTGCAACTGCTCTTTTCACAAGTTTGGAATGAGCCGAGTAGAAAGGGAGTGGCGCCTTGTCACCTCTGGGTTCATAAGCCCAGCAGACCTTCCCTTGCCCGAAATCAAGTCTGAGATCTAGAAATCTCATAGACCCCTGTGCCGGGACTTCGTGGGTAATCGTGAGCGGCTGAAGAACGTGGTTAAAGCACGCCACTACATCCTGAGCTACATCTTGGGCGTTCGTGCCGCGGCCATCCCAGAGCACAAGGTAGTCATCGACGTACCTAAACACTTTGCGGACGCTTGTGCCGGGGAGGGCGTTCAGAAGGATTCTGTCTTTCTGGGCGAGGTACAAGTCACTGAGGATTGGTGCAATACAAGAACCTATGCACACGCCGCTTTTTTGGAGATACATGTTACCCTCCCAGAGGACATGGGTAGACTTCAAATAGACAGCAAGCAGCTCCAAGAACCCGCCTGTCGACACACCACAGGCATTTTGGAAAGTGATTGCACCGTACGTATCTATGCAAGTTTCTACACATTCTAGGAGATCATCTTGGGGAATCGAATAGTACAGATCTTTTTGAAGTCTACCCATGTCCTCTGGGAGGGTAACATGTATCTCCAAAAAAGCGGCGTGTGCATAGGTTCTTGTATTGCACCAATCCTCAGTGACTTGTACCTCGCCCAGAAAGACAGAATCCTTCTGAACGCCCTCCCCGGCACAAGCGTCCGCAAAGTGTTTAGGTACGTCGATGACTACCTTGTGCTCTGTGATGGCCGCGGCACGAACGCCCAAGACGTAGCTCAGGATGTAGTGGCGTGCTTTAACCACGTTCTTCAGCCGCTCACGATTACCCACGAAGTCCCGGCACAGGGGTCTATGAGATTTCTAGATCTCAGACTTGATTTCGGGCAAGGGAAGGTCTGCTGGGCTTATGAACCCAGAGGTGACAAGGCGCCACTCCCTTTCTACTCGGCTCATTCCAAACTTGTGAAAAGAGCAGTTGCAAACCTTTGTTTGTCAAATGCTCTCAAGAAGTCATGCACTCACACCATGGAGGCCAGTTTTCATCGCCAGGTTGACCGCCTTACAGGAGCTGGGTACCCATCACATTTGCTTGTTTCTGTTGCGGAACGTTTGAACAAGAAGTTGAGGCTCGAGCGTGTCGGTGCTCAACTAGGTGACGAGAACAGGGAGACAACAAACAAGCGCAGGATTGTGGCCATACCGTATGTGCACAACATTTCCCATCGCTTAAAAAAGATCGGTCGTAGAGCAGGCGTTAATGTTGTGCTTACTGCTCCTGAAAAATTGAAAAGCCTCTGCCGACGTGTAAACGCTGATGGATCGCAAAGGCAGAGGGGGTGCATAACAAACCACCAGAGTCGATTTGTGGAGTGCGCGGAAGGCGTTGTTTATTCCATACCCTTGAAGTGTGGGAAGGAATACGTAGGACAGACTGGAAGGTGCACAAATGACAGGCTGAAAGAACACAAAAACAACGTCGAACAAAAAAGCAGGCATTTGGGGATCCATGTAAGAGACTGCGCGTCAAAAACTTGCTGCGTGCAATTCACACAATGTAAAGTTCTAGCAAAACATAATGAAGCGCTGGTTCGTGAGATAATTGAAGCCGCTGAGATAGCTAGACTGCAGGAACGATGTGTAAGCAAACCGTCCCTGCTGTTAACACAAAAAGAAATCGAACTGCTGAATGTGCAATCGTCTCCATGAGTGTTTAGAGAGTGCACCACGCTGTGTGCAAGAAAAGGTTATGCGGCACGTGTATTTATTTATCTAATATTATGTTTTTGTTTGTTTTTTTTTAACTTTGCTAATATGTGCAAGTCATTTGTACGCGTCTGTGGCATTAGGGTATAAGAAGTTGAGGGTGTTCCAAAATAAACATTGTTGAAAGTCAGCGCTCGTTGTGTCGTCCTCTAATCTTGTGCTCCCGTCCTGTGTTCCACGCTGTTATCCTCAAGATGCATAACCAACATGCCCAAGCTGCTATTCTGGCGAAGGAATGCCGGGATAATGAAGCATAAGGCATTGTGGGGATAGAATAGGTATGAGGTATTGAGGGGTATTTGGAAAGGAATTATGGTGCCCGGTCTTACTTTCGGAAATGCGATTTTGTGCCTAAAATCAGATGTACAGTCGACATTAGAAATAAATCAGAGATCCGTTGGATGATTAGCACTAGGTGCCCACGGCAAAACTACAAATGAGGCGGTACAGGGAGATATGGGCTGCGCATCTTTCGAAGTACGGGAAGCTCAGAGTAAAATATTATATGAGGAACGCCTTAGGAAATTGAACAGTAATAGATGGGCAGCTAAAGTATTTAAATACTTGTAATTAAAAAGCGTTGACTCACAATGGAGGATAAGAACTAGGAAAGTAACTAGTAAGTATGCTAGTCACAAGGACGGAGAAATAAAGACCATTAGGCAACAGGTGAAAAACACAGAACGTACAAATTGGATAAATTCGATGAAAAAGAAACAGAGTGTGGAATTATACCAAAAGTGGAAAATGCAGGTCAGGAAGGAAGATTTTTTTGATAACTCAAGATGCGGTGCCCTACTTTTTGAAGCTAGATCAGGGTGCCTTAGAACACGCAGCTGAAAAAAGAAATTTATTAATGGAGATGACGCATGTGCTGTATGTGGAAACTCCAGTGAAACAATTGACCATATTATACTCGAATGCAATGGTATCCATCCGGAAGTTGATGCAGGCGCAATCACTGTTCCTGAAGCTCTGGGGTTTAGAGATAGCAGTGGCCGGGTGAATAAACCGGCGGTGGAAACTAGCAAAAAACGGCTGGAAGATTGGTGGCTTAAAAGCAGAGAACTGACATAATGTTAGTAATGTAGGAGCAAAATTTAATAAATAGAATGATGGTTTAGTTAACCATTCTAAATCAATAATTGAGATAAATGAGCATAATAGCTACTGCTACCACCCCGTTTCAAAGGGGACGCTCCTATATTCCATCCATCTATCCCAGTATATAACCCTTACTTAGCTAGGACACCCATCATGACTGGAGGCTCTATCGTTCGCTCTAATCATGGCTAAGAGCCGTAAAAATGTGGCGCTCGAATGAGCTGGTGACAGTTTTAAGGCGAACTTCTTTAATGGCTCATACTCGCGGCCATCACCCTGTCCGCCCTGCCACGATCATACATGTCGCAGATTAACTAGAACTCGTAACTGTTATGGCTAATGACTAACTACTCACTATCTAGTACTAACTAATGACTAAACAGTCATTATTTACTACTGAATGATCACTAAAGAGCCTCTAATTACTACTAACGAATAACTAGTCACTAGTACTAATTAGTCATAAGCATAGAAAATGGCAGAGATGACTGCGACTATGAAGTCATCACATGGTGACGCCATCGACCGTGACATCATGATCGATGTGAAGTCATTATGAAGTCACATCCGGCCATGCCTTATAACCAAAACTGACTTCATAATGACGCCATATCCGGTCTCGCCATCACCACTGGTAAGCCGAGCGTCCGACCCAGGCGTCCGCGCGGCGCCTTTCATATTGCGCTTCTTTGAAAGCCGCACTTCACGGTATATATAAGCATCAGCCCTTTTCATATTGGTTCAAGGAAACAAAAGCGTTGTATCTGTCACACTTCTCAGCCGGCACCTGACCTGAACAGTAAGGAAGAGGAGCAACCTGGGTGTAAAAAAAAAAAAGACAAAGGTGCCGTAATGGAGGGTTCCAGACCACCGTACTATAAAGGTTTTCGCCTTATTGCACTTTAGTGGCCCAAAGTGCCCGCTAGCGATTTGTGGTGTGATCTACATTCGCTACCCAGCCGAGCATTTCGCCATTTTTGGTGGAGGCCACTAGTATGCATGCACGACAAACGGAGAGACCCAACAGGTGCGCTATGCATGGCATTAGAGCTCGCGGCCGCAACTGACTCGTGCCGACCCCACTGCCGACGCAGCAGAGACGCCCGAACAAAGAGAACATCTTTTCAAACGGAGATGCCGAGAAGCAGAGAGTAAAAAGCGGCCATAGCAGCAACAAAGCGAGAATCTGCGAAGAAGGCGGAGAGAGCAGCGGAGGCGCCCGAACAGAGACAGGAGCAGCTTGCGAACAGTGATGCCAGACTGGCGAGCGTAATAGGCGGCTCATAGTCGCCGAGATGGGGCCTATGGAAAAGTTCAGTCAACGAGAACCAACAGAACAGGATGTGAAGGCATGTCTTGAGACTAATCACTCCATTCGAGGTTCCGAAAGTGCGTCTACAACTCGGAAATTTCAAGCAGACTCCAAAAGCAGTCCATTTGGACACATGTGTAGTGTGTGATGAATGGGCCTTAGCCAGCCTTGCTAAGAACAAAGCTAGCGGAATTGATGGCATTCCAGCTGAGTTGCTTCAAAACCTCAACCATGACGCTGTTAACATTCTGCATACATTATGTCAGAAGATTTGGACAACCCTGCAGTGGCCACAGGATTGGAGGAGGTCAGTTTACATCCCCATTCCAAAGAAAGGCAGTGAAAGATTTGATGTTGGGAAAGGTTGAGGGTCGCCGGAGAAGGGGTAGGCAGCGAACGCGATGGTTAGATGGCATCCTCGAGGCACTGCAGATGAAGTTATGGGATGTTAGGAAGATAGTGAGAGACCGGAAAGCGTGGCGTGACATGGTCCATAGGGTCACGTAGAGTCGGACACGACTGAACGACTGAACTGGACTGGTAGTGTGTGAGGGAGACTGGTACAAAACAGGCCAGCAATCTAATCAATGAGACTTGGCGTTTGGAGACTCTACCAAATCGAGCTACTGTATAGACAAAACTGAGACTACTGGAGCTACTTCACAGATCATCGGGCAGTGTTCGTATCTTTCAAGCAAAATGAATAACAAATGTGTATGCCCATCGCCCCACGTTGCTAAACATACCATGTCCACAAAAATTTCATCAGGGAAACGTATCTCTCGCTAAGTATATCCTGTCAAAACATCCCAAAGCTATTAACCTTTTTTGACCTACATTTCACGGACTTTATCTGCAAATAGGGAAAATAATGTACAAGTGCAGTTTCCATACCGCAAATAATGAAACAGGGGTTTCTCAAGGTGCTCGCAGACACTGTATATTCAATACTTCTCTAAAATGAATATTTTGTATTCTGCGCCAATAACACTATTGTAGCAATCCTGAAGAAGAGGAAAATACATAGAAGAAGAAAGGGAAAATGACGTTGAGAAAGACGATGAGACTCTCGTGCCCGTGCCGGACTCGCAGCCGTTCACCAGCTGAGTTCTCTGCCTCCTACACCTGTGCCGCTCTCCGACGTCAAACAGCCGTCGTAACAATATCTCACTATTTTAAAGCAACACAATTGACTCTGCTGCGCAAAGTGGCAGCAAGAAATATTCCATCGGTTTACAGCACCTCTTTGTAATAATTTGTTTTTAGCCCTTGGCCTAATCTAGGGGGCACAGCACGTATAATGCATCAAGAAGAATAGATACATGATATCATAATGTTTAAGTGGAGATTTGTAGCCGTTACTAATTTAACGTTATTATGATAATCTCGTATCTGGAGCCTTTCGAAAAAACAGACATTACGTACGTAGTACAGTTATAATCGCGGCAAGATTAAAGCACTCAATTTATTTATACAGTTCAGCAAGTACAACTTTAAAAAAGGGACGGCTGGCAACATCCAAGGATTGCGTTGAATTATTCTGAGATTGCAGTGCCGTTCGAAATATGGAATATCAAAAATACACCCTTTTAGTCGTGTTGATTTAGCTTAACCTAGTGGATATATAAAAATAGCATCTTTCGCGCTTTTTATGCCTCATATCTTCCTCATATCTTTTGCTTCTTTTTGTCGTTTGTTTTATCTTGTATTTATATTGACCTTTGCTCTGTAGCTATTATTGTTTACTCTCCCCAGTTATGTAATACCCCAACAGGGGCCCTTATGGGTTAATAAATGATGATGAAAGACCAGTACATTTGGTTATATGATGATGAAGAAGAGAAGTGAATTTACGTTATGGTAATGCGCTCACTTACGTAGTTTTGCCAATTAGTTTCGCAAAAAAACTCAACTCAACCTCGTAGTGATTACTTCGGATGTTTTATTATATCAAACATAACAGATTAAAAAAGTTAAACTTCTCCGTTACGTCAGTTATGGCAGATTTCGTTTTTGCCCCATATTAATGTCATCAACATCAGAACTAACTGGCATTTCCAATAAGAATTAACAGGCTTGTTTTATTTGCAAACTTTGTTACGTACGTAATATCTGCCTATATTGAAAGTGCGAAAATATCCTTAGCTGTTTAGTGTGTGAGAGAGAGAGAGAGAGAAAACTTTTAATGAGCATATAATCAGTAAATATTCGCAGGAGCTGGGTGGTCGGTGCCCCTAGTCCAGGGCTCCGCTGGCAGCAGCTGACTTGCGGACTAGCTGGATAATCCAGGCTTGCTGGTCCAGGTTGTCGCTGGTCAGGGCCGCCTCCCACTGCTCGTGTGTCGGGCATGGCACTATTAACGTTGGGTCAGGTTTGTCCTGGCATTCCCAAGAGATGTGAAAGAGTGTGGGGCTTGCACCGCACCAAGGACAGTAACTCGTGTATTTTGTTGGGCTTATCTTATTTAAAATTTGAAGATTAGGGAATGTGTTTGATTGTATTTTTCTCCAGTCTATAGCGTCCGAGGAAGGAAGGTGTTTGTGTGGTGGTGAGAAAATTCTTCTTTCTAACCGTAGGTGTTCCAGCCTGTCGCCGTAGGGTCCTAGGAGAGGGGTGAGGTAGGGATGGGGATCCGCCCGGTTTGTAAGCGCTCGGGCTAGATCATTCGCTACCTCATTTACTTCTAGGCCTTCGTGTCCAGGTGTCCATGTAATTGTGTGCGTCTGGGAGATGGAACGTAATATTGCACACGCTCTTTTGTGAGGTTTTCCGGCCAGGTAGTCCCTGCAGGCTGGTTGGGAGTCCGTCACTACGTGTGATGACTTATCTTGGTTGTCTTGTGTTTTTATGGTGATGGCTATTGCCAGTGATTCCGCTTCCGCAGGATCCTTGGCATAGATCGAAGCCTGAATAATTGGCCTCTTCTTGTGGTCAACTGCAGCTATTGTGAACTTGCCAGGTTCGCCGTAAGCCCCTATGTCCACGTAGACAACTTCCGCGTCTTTAGACAATTGTTTTTCCAATGATTTGACTCTGGCTTTCCTTCGAGCCTTCTGTAACTCATGGTGCATGTGCCTGGGTATCGGGTTCACATAGATGTTGTTTCTCGTGGATGTCGGAATTTGTGATTTGATCTCAGAAGTTCTTAGTGCCTGCCATAGCCCTAGTTTTGACAGGATTTCCCTACCCGCCTGCGTTGTTGTTAGGCGTTGTTTCTGACTCTCTAGAACCGCCTCCTTGAGCTCCTTGAAGTTGTTGTGCACTCCGAGTGCCCAAAGACGTTCCGTTGATGTTGTTGGCGGGAGGTTTAGGGCCGTTTTATAGGCTCCTCTTATGATAGTGTCAATGGCCCTTTTATCAGTGAATCTAATTTCGTGATATGGGAGCCCGTAGGTAATTCTGCTAACGACTGGGGCCTGTACAAGGCGTAGGGTGTCCTCCTCCCTCATCCCTTTCCGGTGGCAGGTCACCCTTCTAATCATTCTGGAAATTTGGTTGACTGTGGTTTTGAGTGTTTTGATTGTATAATCCACTCTCAAATTGCTTTGCAACCACAGCCCCAAAACTCTGATCTTGTCCTTCTCTTGAATTATCTGGTCTCCTAGAGAGAGCTGAATTTCTCCTGGGGACTTGTAATTTCTTCTGTGTAGCCTGATAAGTTCGGATTTTTCTGGGGAGCATTGAAGACCACTCTCCCCGGCAAATTCCTCGACTAGGTCTATAGCGGCTTGCAGAGCTTCTTCTTTTTGCGCCAAGGATCCCTGAGTAGCCCAGATGGTGATGTCGTCCGCGTATAAAGTGAAACCAATATCAGTGCGGGTCAACAGTTTTTTTACTAAATTTATCATTGCTATGTTAAATAGCATTGGAGAGATTATTGAACCCTGCGGTGTACCTTTGTTCGGCATGGGTACTTTTGGTGATCGGATCTCTCCAATTCCTATGGTGGCTGTGCGATCTGAGAGGAAAGCCTTCACGTATTTGAAAATTTTCTCTCCGCAGTTGATATTGTTTAATTCTTGCAATATGGTTTGGTGGCCAATGTTGTCGAATGCCCCTTTGAGATCTAGTGCCAGAATTAAATTTTCGCCTTTTCGGGGTATGGTGTTGATTACATCTTCCCTAATCCGGAGGAAAGCATTTTGCGTGCAGAGTCCCTTGCAGAAGCCCAGCATGCAGGAAGGAAAGATGTTGTTTTCGTCGATGTAATTTTGGAGCTTTAGGTGGACTACTTTTTCATAGAGTTTTCCCAGGCAAGAAGTGAGGGAGATAGGACGGAGACTCTCCAGAGCCGGTGGCTTTCCAGCCTTTGGTATGGTGATGAAATCCGCGTGTCTCCAAGCTGATGGGACCTGTCCCTTCTCCCACAGTTCTTCGTTGATGTACCTCATTAGGTCTTGCAGATGTTCGGTGCTTAAGTTCCTAATCATAGCGTAGGTGACTTTGTCTCCTCCAGGGGCAGTGTTGCTTGTAAATGTACAGGCGGCTGAGTAGACCTCCGCCAGTGTTATGGGGGAGTCAAGGGAGGGGTTTGGTTGACCCGCATATGAAGTTTGGCAAGCCGGAGTAGGGTCTTCTATGTATTTCTTGTGCATGGCGGTGATCAACTCTGCATCTGTGCCCGGGTATTTATGGGCTATGGTGTGGAGGGTTCTTCTTGTGGCCGTTTTGGTTTTTGATGTGTCTATCATGCTTCTTAATATTGACCATGCTTTAGCCGTGCTTAGGGTACCTTTCAGTGAATTGCAGAAATCTGCCCAGTTTTGCTTGGCGAGCTTTATAGCATACTCTTGTGCTTCAGCCGTAACCTGTGCTATCTTCATTTTAAGTTTTCTATTTAATTTTTGCAATTTCCACCGTTTTAATAGACTTTTTCAGGCTTCTCATAAATGTAGGAGATGTCTGTCTACTTCTGGAGTTTTTGTCGTTGCGTTGATAGTCTTGGTCGTTTTTGCATGAGCATCCTTCAGGCTTTGAACCCAATCTTCAATTGTTGTGATGCCGTCGTGTGGCCGTCTCATTTGTCTGAACTTATCCCAGTCTGTTATTTTAGTAGAGCCAATGTTCCTTTTCATACGGGTTGTCATTAGGGATAAGCTAAGGATTTTGTGATCGCTACCAAGTGTTTCTTCTAGATTGGTCCAGGTGCAATGTCTTATGTTTTTGGTGAAAGCTAGGTCTGGGCAGGTGTCTCTGCTTACACTGTTTCCTATTCTAGTGGGGGACATGGTGTCCGTCATAAGACAGAGGTCCAGCTGCTCAGCCGCTTCCAACACCTTGGTTCTCTTCGGGGTGTCCTTGTGGTAGCCCCATGCCGTATGTACAGCGTTTAGGTCCCCCATAATAATAAGGGGGTTCGTTCCCGCTATGCGTGTGCATTCCAGTAAAAGTGGCTTGAAATCTTCGTGCGTGTTGCTTGGAGGACTGTAAAGGTTTAGAACAAACACACTCTGCTTTCTTCTTTTTTGAGAGATGATCTCGATGAGAACTTGATTAATTTCACTGAAGGGAAGGTTGTGCGGGCGGTATGACTGTTAGTGTGGGGGCCACTAGTGTAGCTATTTTAGGTGCCGTGTCATGGGTGTATGTGAGGTATCCTTTGAGGTATGTTGTGCATCCTGTTTCTTGGAGACAGATGACGTCCGGAGGTATCGGTTGATTTTGAATAAACATCTGCAGGGAGCTGCGCTTCCTCTTGAAGGAGCGACAGTTCCACTGCCAGAGATCTAGGTGGTTTGGTTGCCGGTTAGGGGAGGCAGCCATCAGCGTTACTCGCCACTGACTCGCAGTCGCTGAGATCTGTCATGCCAGCGGACCTTCGGTGGGTTTTTAGTCGAGGGTCATCGGGGATTCCCGTGCGTTTTCGCACCCCCTGAGTTATTATTTGGATTTTCGAATTGAATTCTTCTTGAACTGCCGCAAATTGAGTTTGCGTGGCAGTTTGTTGGTCTTGGAGTTGTTTGGTTAGTTGTGTCATGGTCTGCTGCATTTGAATAATAATTTGTTGCATTTGAGTAAGAATGCTTGGTGCGTTTTCTTGAGTGTGAAGTCCGAGAGTTTGCGTAAGCGTTTTCTGCCGTTGCGTTTGGAGTACACTCGCCTGTTGAGGTTGAGATGCGGAGGTGTTTACAGCATTTTGTACCGGTTGTGGCTGTATCGATACTATTGATGAGGGTTGGGGGGCAGTTTGCTTCTGACCCATTTGTAGCAGTTGTTGTAGTTGTTGTTCCACCTTATTAAGGCGTTTCTGTTGTTCTGATAGTTTTATTTTCAGTTGTCTATTTTGCTCCTCGAGCCTAGTGCAATCCTGGCATGAACCATACCCATTTAGAGCAGTGGGAGAGGCAACCTGAGCCCAGCTTACCCTTTTGCTGTCGTGCTCTAGCTTGTCTGGCGTCGCCCCTATCGCTTCTGGTGGTCCCTGCTGGTTGGGCCTGATCTGTTGTGTCTTCTGTTGGGAATAGTAGGCTGTCAAGTCCCGTCCCTTGGATCTCGATCGGGATTGGGGTCTCTGTTTCTCTGCCAGCTGCTGTTCCTCCTCCTCCGAAGAAAACCAGCGGCGCTCCATCGGCTTGATCTGCTGATCTCTCCGGCTGACGTGCTGCTTGGGGGACTTCTGTTGCTGATTGTTATTGCTTTGTTTAGCTTTGTTGTTGTAACGTCCGATATGTGCCCTGAGGCGCTGCTTGCAGGCCTTGTCTCCTGTTGGGTGGTTTCCCTGGCAGGCCACGCACTTGGCTTCACAGGTGTGGTTTTCCTCTGGTTCATGAAGGCCGCAGTTCCGACATACGTTGGCGTTGGGTGTTGGGCAGACATCCGCTCTGTGGCCTGCCTTGAGACAGTCTTGGCAGATCTGTTGGGTTGGTCGATATGGGTAACATGCCGTCTCTCCCCCGTAATAGATGACGTAGCGGGGGAAAATGGGGCCTATGAATGTTAGCACTGCCGTGCGAGACTTTCCCAAGATTCGTGCTTGAACGAGCTCGACCCCTTGTGTGCGTAGTCGGACGTTTGATAGAAGCTCCTCTGATGATGTGTTTGGATGCACTCCATGAATAACTCCTCTGATGACGTCCTCAGGCGCCGCCAGGTAGACGTTGACTTCGTAAGCCTTGTTTTCCAAGGTCAGACTCTTGATGTGCCGTATGGCGTCCGCAGTCTCGTCGTAAGGAGTGCTGACTATGATGATGTTCGATCCTGTGCGGGGTCTCACAATAAATTTGGAGAAGTCGCACAATTCCGGGTTGTTGCAGGCAGCCACGATGGCTCTTGAGAACTGGGTAGGAACGAATTTTCTGACTTCCATGCCCTTCTTGGGTCTTATTATCACCTTATAGTCAGTTTTAGGAAGTGAGAGGTGTTTAGTGTGAGAGGTTTCTATTTCTTCTTCTTCCCGAGATTTAAGCGTGAGCGGCTCCAGTCACCGCGCTTAAAAAAGAACGCAGTCAACAGCCGCCCACGGTTATTTCGTGGCAGCAGCAAAGCCAAGTTCTTCGTCAGCCGCGGAGGAAGCGCACAGCTGGCAGCGCCTCACCAAGCCGCAAATGCAAACGCAGGAATCGCGGCGCTTGGAGCAGCGGAATACGCAGTCAAGTGATATTGGTTAAATACTGCCATCGGTATCGGAAACCGATGATATTCGTAGCATTCAATTAATTTATTGTTTGTCAGAAGCTATATTGCACAGGCTTGTTCCATTCGGTAAGCCCCATGCTCAAAAAACAACGACCGTCAATTTTGCTGAAATAAAAAGGGCATGTTTGCAATGGTTAGAAAGCATTTTGTAAAGTATATTTATGGGGAACTTTTCCTGCTACCGCAATTACTATTTTACGTTTCCGGTAAGTTACCGCCTCAGAAACAAGAGTCATTTGGTGAGGGACACAAATTGGCCTCAAAGAGATATTTTAAAATATACGCTAAAAAGATGCAATTGCAGATATATTTTTATAAAATTTCAATTACGCTGCTCTTTTATTTGGTTCGTGGTAAGAACAACATAGGAATATTTGCATTTTGTTGGGTCACTAAACATGCAAGGAATATGGAGTTTCAGGAAATTTTCATTAACTGTACGCCTGAAGCAATGTTTTCGCCTTTATTGGTTGCTTCACTGAATGTTAAAAGTAATTCAAGCTTGTTCAACGAACGGTTTATAAAGACATTCGTGCAAATTCCGCGAAAAGTAACTTTTTCTTGAAGTTCGGACCTTCATTAGAAACAGAGCCGCCAGATCAAAAATAACGGGACGTCTAATTACTGATATCAACGCTTTAAATTTTATTCCAGGTTTTGTGCGAGCAAATTGTGTTTGAGGCAGAATTTTAGTTTTTTCAAATCTATTACCAGCGACCAGCGGCGCGCTTCCGAAGTGTGACTTCACTGCAGACAACTGAGATATCAGCCCCTAAAATTGTTCGCATACTCCTTGTAGAGTCAATTTCTGTGTGTGATGAGCAAGAAGATAAAGAAGGCTACTGAAAAGGCTACATTTGCACTGCTATAAGCCTACAGTACGTGTATTATGTTCACATCCCAGTATACTGAAAAATACACGCAGACTTATAGAATTAAAACTTGGCCTGACTTAAAAAAATAATGTCTTCCGCCGGGCTTAAGGGAAATAAAAGGAAAATAATTTCTTGATCCGCTATTAAGAAGGGAACTATAATTTATTGGCAAAATAATACTCATTTGGTACATAAAACGCGAACGGGAAGTGCGCTGAATGCAGCGTGCGGCAAACTGAAAGAGGCGGCAGCAGGATCAAGCTTGCAGACGAAACATCTTTATGGGGTAAGCCACAACAATGTTTATTTGCCGGAGACAGGAATGAGACAAAGTGAGTTTAATTTGACTGCTTTGTTCGAACATAGCACCATAAAAGAGAACTGCCTTCGAAATTGTATTCAACATGCCTAGCCTGAAAAGGATACACATCCTTTTTAGTGATGGAGTTATGGCGATGGTAGTCAATGCAGAAACTCCATGTTTCGTCTTTTTAAATAATATCATGGTAGCAGCTCAAGGACTGCAGGCCTCTTGAGTTACGTCCCTGTTCAACATGCCTCGAACTTGCTCGCTGATGACCTTGCGTTCTGAGATCCACACGCGGTAAGGCTTTTGGTGGATTGGACGGGGAGAGCCAGTGTCGATCCTAAGCGTGCGCGAGAGAGCGGAAAACGTAATGAGCCATCAGACAGCGCAAAATCGAAGACGAAGGCGTGCTGAGACAAGAACAATTTTCAAGATCTGACGTTGTGAGGTGTTCAACAGTTTGCTGATCATCGGAAGCTTTTGCTCAGCAGACGAGTCAGTGCAGGACTCCCAGAGGAAGGCGTAAGGAGAGTCACATAATTCAGGGTAGTTACACATTATGAATCTAGTTTCTCGCCCGCTGGAAAAACAGCCGATTCCAGTGAACATTTTGTAGTCCACAGTGCGGTACAGCCCTCTTACACGAGCCAAACAATGACGCACTAACACATTTTTCTTTACGCATTTTATGTGAAGAGGCGCCGCAGTACCCTCAAAGGAGTCATTAATGGTACGAAGCAGCACACCCAGACATACACTGCTGAATTTGACGGCAAGACGACTTCATCACACACACACACACACACACACACAAGCAAAACATCTGATAATTTGACTCTTCCAAAAGTTCACAAGGAAGATAACCACTAAATATTCGCGCTCCCGTCCGGCGATCAACTACAGCACCGCACATAAGCAGGAAGCCAATTTCCAAGTTTACATCGTGTGTAGATAGAAGCGGACTGCAAACTATGCCGGAAATACTGTGCCCCTAATCAAAACTTTAATGCTGGACAGCCCAAATCGGATACAGTAACTCTCCATACACTCCTAAACTTGTCCCAAATAAACATAACTTTGTTCTCCAAAATGTTCTTGATATGTAAACTGATAACCAACACAGTAGCGCGAGTGTCTACCAATGCCAGCGTAGACAAATCTTCAACAAGCACAATAATTTTGTTCTTCAACTTATACACGGGCACAGGAATACTAGGTAGTAGCGCACATTGTCAAGCGCCCTCACTTGCGTTGGCCGCGCTGGCTAGTTTTCCTGCAAGGGTGGCGGAGATTGGCGCCGTGGTAACGGTGAACGGAGCACGCGAAACAAAGGACGTAGCGTCAGTGTACGGTCAGAGGTGGAAGAATGGCTGTGGAGCCCTTATTTTTGCAAGCGGCTCCTCCGGGCAGGATGTTCTGGCTGATAGGTGTCTGTGTAGGACTGCTTGGCGGGTCGTGTCGCAGGATTGTACCGGAACGGTGAGAGCCGATTGCAGTAACGGGAAATGTGACCATCAACACCGCATCGGTAGCACAGGTGAATAGGCCTATCTTAAAGGGCGATTCGTTGGGTTCTTGCATGGTAGGACGCGACGAATATCCAAATATAGATTCAGAGACGATGTAGCTTTCAGATGGTCGGCGCAGTGTCTTTGCGCTGATGGTGAGAGAACTTCCGATAAATCTGGTCAGCTCCTGATCGCGGGCTGTCCAGGTCTTCGCGGCAGGCGAAGTTGGTGTCACTGACTGTTGTATAGCTGGACATCGCCGGGCACGCACGAACATGCGTTTGAATACCATATGCTTGTTTGTGAAGCCAGAGGGCCAGGTAAGCTGCTCAAAACATCCCGAATGAATTCACGACTGGCGCAGAGGGGACAATGGGATGGAGATTCGTCGACGCTGAAGGCAGTAGTGACATTTGCTAGCCGCGCAAACTTCGGTGTAATGCGGCGAGTCTTTAGTGTCCTCCATGTCCAGCAGTACCGAATAATACCAAGCTCAAGTTGTCGGCAATTGAAAAAGTGGTAGATGTCTTTCGCAATGCCCTTGAGCAGATGGCCTACTTTGTGTTCCTAGATTATCCGGCTGTTTACGGCCTTCCATAATTTCATAAGTGCCTCAATGTATGTGGTGTAAGTCTCCCTGCTGTCAGGGCTCTTTGGGCAAGTGTCTGCTCGGCCTGTGTCTAGGTCTAGGTCGCTTAGCTAGGTCGCCGAAACATTCTTTGATGGCTTCTACTAAACTCTCGCAAGTGGTCAGAGAGTCTTCTTGGTTCTCGTACCACATCAAGGTGGTCTGCGTTTAGAAGAGTACGACATTGACGAGTTTCGCCATCGAATTCCAACGGTTAAAGCTGCTCACACGCTTCAGATGAGTGAGCCATTCATCAACATCATAACCTGCTTGACCGCCAAAAGAACGAAGCTCTCGAAACGATAGCGCTGCCTTCGAAGCCGTGGGCGGTACATCATCAGGCGGAGACAAAGGGTTTCGCATTGATGTTCGGGACTGCTCAGTAGACTTGGAATTCTAACGGGAACGGTAAGAAGACTGTCACCCTTTAATAATTAGGGGGTATTATTAACGATGCGCCCTTAACGGTGTGCACACTCCCCGACAGCATTAGAGTGAGTGGGGGTAGCTGTTCCGGGCGCAAAGGAGATGCCCTCGACCTGCGTGGCAAGCTCAGCCGGAATTCAGCTACCTTGTAGTGACAGAAGGGGGTGGTCGTTTGGTGCCCAGCGGTCGCCGGTTCAAGCCAGAGTAAGGGTTGGAGCCAGAAGTAACAAACAAACAAACTATATACACCGCAAGAGACGATACAGAGGAATACACAAACACTAGAATTGCAGAGACGAGAGGTTCACAGAAAACAAACGCTAACATGCAACTACGGAGATTTTCAATAACATAGAGGCTTTACAACACAGATGAAACACGAGAGAGTTACATAAACAAACACCAAATTGTTCACTGGGCACTGCTTTTGCAGTCCGACGCCTCAAGAGTCACGATGTGGCCGCCATACAAGACGAGCGCCGCTCCCTTGCAGGTCCGTGGGCTTGCCAGCAGCGGGTGATACCCGGGAGTCCAGCCGAAGCACTGACGAACACGCTGCAACCACTGATTGACTGACTGACTGACTGACTGACTGACTGACTGACTGACTGACTGCACGAGCGGCGCGGCCTCTTTAAATAGGGCGCACCGCGTCTGTCTGTTAACCCGCGCCAAAGCTAGCGCGCACACACACTTAGTTTCGCTGGTTAGAGCGTTCCCTTCTCCTCCCGTCAAGCCGCGCGTCGTCATTGGCTAGATCCCATAGAAGGTTCTCGACTTTTCTGGCATATTCCAGCTAGATGAGTCCGCGTGATCACTGGGTGATGGGAAAGAGGGCGGCGGCGATGCGTACAAAGCTACGCGCTCTCTCGCGCGGGAAAGGAGGCTTTTCTCGAGCTTTCCAAGCGACGCCGCGCGGGCCTCGCACCGTGGCGGCCTAATAAAAATGTGCGCCGATTTCGTGACACTGCCCCTCCCTTAAAGAATATTGTCCTACAATATTCACAACAACCACGAACATCGCGCGCACATGCATGCGCTCACAAACTACATTGGGCAAATCTCCACGTCACGCACATATATTGCACAAATTTTACGAACTGCAATCACAAATACAATGCACACATCAGAAGTCTCACAAGTTTCTCAGACTCTGATGACAATTTTTTTTTTCACACATCAGTACCTGATATTCACAAACATAAAAACGCCCTGTTGTCGGATACACATAGGAATCAACAACACACAACTCTTCAAATGCGAAGCGCACAAACCTAAATTTCCGAGCGTAATTTCAACCTGCGATCAGTGCGTGACACGCTTCTGTCCACTAGGGACTCTGCTTTCGCTCTAGGCTCTCGCATTTCAGGTGCTTCCATGTTCCCAGATCGGGCTACTAAAAATTCCCTGAGGCATGACTTATAGTGCCCTTGCAGATCACACAACCAATGTGTGCCGATAAATGCCTCTACAACTAGTAGCGCCGACGGATACACGGGAACCTATGCCAACGTGCACAGTCCAACAAAAAGAATAACTGTAGTAGTGCTCTTTCCTAGGCACCGGTATTCCTTCCGCTGAAAGTTAAATATCCCAAGTAATGCCCCCATAAGTAGGGAAAACACATGGGCTTCCTGCATCAACGAAGGCCTAGGCCTTCCTGACTTAATTTACTGAGTCGTCTCTTTCTTTTCGGTTTCCTCCTGAGGTGCATCATTTTGTTTATTCTTTTCTCGGGCCTTTTCTTCCGGCTTCACATGGCCTTGCTTGCCTCGTCTTCTCTTTTTCTGCTTAGATTAACTGCAGTGCACAGGAGCGGAACATCGATCAGGATCGTCGGGAAATGTTGCGCCCTTGATATTTCCCAACACCAAATCGTAGATAGGGCGCTCCATGCAAAAGGCTGTCAGTTTTCCAGAATATTATGGCGTTTGCACTTCAAATTTTTCCTCAGGTAGCAACTGAATTGAGCCGTCAATCAGCCTCACAGGATATTTCTCACCAGTCAGGTCATTCTCATAAATTAAACTGCGTCTAACGATTACGGCACTGCTACCTGTATCTCGTAGCACAGAAACTGATTTTCCTTTTATCTTTCCCCCCGAAACCAGCATCCGATTCATCGCAGCTCCAGGTTGCGCATGTACTACGGCGTTCACCACCCGGATTGTCTTGTCCTTTTTCCGAATAACAATTCTCTCTGCTTCCTCCTCCTCTAGGCCGTGCAGCACGCGGACTTTCTTGCCGTTCTTAAGCTCCACAAATCCATCGGCACCTTCTTCCTCCAGGCGACATTCCGACTCTGACAGAGCCCTCGCGCATGCCGCCTGCAGAGCTGCCTTGTCCACGTCGGGACACGACATCGCTTTGTGGCCCTTCTGTCCGCATTTCCAACACGTGGATGGATTGTTGGTGGCAATTTTGTGGCAGTTAGGTGCATAATGGCCTAGTTGTCCGCAGAGATAGCACCTTGGGGGTGACTTTACGCTAGGTTGTGTCTGCCGGAAATGGGCTTTCGACGAGTTTCAGAATTTGCATTCTTGCTCAGATGTTTCGCCTCCCTAGGCTTCCAAATATTGGTCTGCGAGAGCCATCATTTCATCCAATGTATGCGCTTTCCTTTCTTTTAAATAAAGCGACAGACCATGGTGACAGCTGCCCAGAAATTGTTCCTTAATTAGGAGTTCGTGAAGTGCGCCATAAGCTAGTTTAATTTTTGAGAGTTCAGACCAGCGGTCAAAATAATGACTCAATCGCGCAACATATTGTGCTGCCGTTTCACCGTCCATAGGTTTTCCAGTCCTGAACTTCTCACGAAACCCATTCCTCGTAAATCTAAACCTTTTAAGTAATGTAGCTTTCACGTTGTTATAGCTGCCTGCATTCTCAGGAGGAAGTCTTCCAAATATGCTTAATGCTTCGCCGCTAAGGCAAGTGCACAATATGGTAGCACATTCACTGTCTGTCCAATTTCCATTAATGGCGATCCTTTCGAAGCGCAAGAGGAATGCGTCGAGATCGTCTCTTCTCTCGTCGTACTTCGGTATCAATTTACTTGCGTCTATCCGCAAGCTGCTATGTCCTTCACTGGGGCTATGCACTTCAGCAAAACCGTTGTTCCCTGAGTTTTGGAGCTGAAGTTTCATAGTAACGCTGAAATTCTTCTTCTCGCTCCTTTCGAGCCCTCACTCTTTCTTCCTCGGCTTCCTTTCGAGCCCTCTCTCGTTCTTTCGCGGCTTCCTTTTGAGCCCTCTCTCGTTCTTTCTCGGCTTCCTTTCGAGCCCTCTCTCGTTCCTCCTCGGCTTCCTTTCGAGCCCTCTCTCGTTCTTTTTCTGCTCTCTCTCTTCCTTGGCTTCCTGTCGAGCCCTCGCGTTCTTTTTCTTCTCTCTCTCTCTTTCTTCTTTTTCTCTCTGGCTAACCCATTTGCGCAATTCGGCACCAAACAACTGCAGCTGGGTGCCAGCCTCAATCAACTCTTTCAGATTCATCTCTGAAGCGCGAACCGTTTGGGTGTAGCCTAAAGTCTGCTTAGCGAACCTTGCCTAAACGCTTCCGCGCCGCACAACCTCTCGCTATCGCTCTTCTGCTACACAGTTTACGACTTCTTCGTAAACTCTTCTAACTCGTTCTCCGTTCTCTGAGCTTGAGTGCACCAAACGTCCTGTCGCGGACGCCAGAATAATTGTCATCCGTTAATAATAAGGGGGTATTATTAACGAAGCGCTCTTAACGTTGTGTACACTCCCAGACACCCTTAGAGTGAGTGGGGATAGCTGTTCCGGTCGCAAAGGAGATGCCCTCGACCTGCGTGGCAAGCTGAGCCGGAATTCAACTACCTTGTAGTGACAGAAGGGGGGGGGGGGTCGTTTGGTGCCCAGCGGTCGCCGGCTCAAGCCAGAGTAAGGGTTGGAGCCAGAAGTAACAAACGAAACAAACTTCATACACGGCAAGAGACGATACAGAGGAATGCACAAACACTAGAATTGCACAGACGAGAGGTTCACAGAAAACAAACGCTAAACATGCAACTACGGAGGTCTTCAATAACATAGAGGCTTTACGACACAGATGAAACACTAGAGAGTTACATAAACAAACACCAAATTGTTCACTGGGCTCTGCTTTTGCAGTCCGACGGCTCAAGAGTCACAATGTGGCCGCCATACAAGACGAGCGCCGCTCCCTTGCAGGTACGTGGGCTTGCCAGCAGCGGGTGATACGCGGGAGTCCAGCCGAAGCACTGACGAACACGCCGCAACCACTGATTGACTGACTGACTGACTGCACGAGCGGCGCGGCCTCTTTAAATAGGGCGCGCCGCGTCTGTCTGTTAACCCGCGCCAAAGCCAGCGCGCACACACACTTAGTTTCGCTGGTTAGAGCGTTCCCTTCTCCTCCCGTCAAGCCGCGCGTCGTCATTGGTTAGATCCCATAGAAGGTTCTCGATTTTTCTGGCATATTAAAGCTTGATGAGTCCGCGTGATCACCGGGTGATGGGAAAGAGGGTGGCGGCGACGCGTACAAAGCTAGGTACGCGCTCTCTCGCGCGTGGAAAGAGGCTTTTCTCGAGCTTTCCAAGCGACGCCGCGCGGGCCTCGCGCCGTGCCGGCTTAATAAAAATGTGCGCCGATTTCGTGACAAATACCAGCGTGGCGACTGCTTCCCGAGGTTCCAGCTGTTGATGATGCGTTGTGGCGGTAAGCGTAACCAGCCCTGCCACCAATGTGTTCCGACTGGGTTTAACATTAGAGCGCTGAATAAGTGCAGTAAGCAGGGAGCTCAGCTAGTCAAAGGAGGCGTTGTTGTTATTGTGCCCTTAAGCGCGTCGAGCACGAGTCTTTCCTAGAGTCTTTCTCCTTGTCTTTTCCTATCCTTATCTTCAGCATTGCTACAACATCAAGGCAATGTAACCTGTGAATGGTGAACTCCCAAAGCGTTCTTCATCAACCCTCATTCTTTACTTGTCCCATTTGGTCCTCATTAGTTTTCCCCAAAGTAGTGGAGATATTATGTCTCGTTGATAACGCATCCGCATATATGACATAACTCTTACTGTACTGATGCTGCAGGAACCATTCGATAATTTTGCATACGGCTCATCTGCAACTTGATCAAGCAATCTAAACTTGATTGTTGAGGGCAGACTTATCCAGGCGCTCTCTTTTAATGTACTATGCTATGCGCATGGTTGGTTAATTATCGGGCTTTTCTGTCACCTTCTTTGTTGCGTGAATAAGCCTTTTTGCCATCCTTCCTAGAAGCTTGGTTTACTAAAATCACATATCACCCTTGTAATGAGCGGATAATAAGCTTTTTGTTAGCCCTTACTTATGTAGTTTTTTAGCTTGGTCTTTTGTTGTGGAGGAAGAGAGCTTTACCATCCTTCAAAAGTCCGGTGCTCTCATACTCATGGGGATTGCGTATATAGCACGGCCAGCTTTTGTAATTAGGCCTCTCTCGTGACCATAATGAATTATGCAGTTATCTGATCATACCAAGCTCGTTTATTCAGTTTTATTTCTCCTAAAGCTAACAAAGCCACTGTTGCAATAAATGCAGATATTACCTTTTTGAACTGTAAAAATGATAATTGTCATGACACATCTCCCCTTGTAAGCGCATCCAGCTGATTATGTTTCGCCTTGACAGCTTCTATTATATTTCTTTATTTTGTTCACTTACGCTTATTGAGCAGCTTTAATAAAACTGGTATTTTACCCTTTTCTGGGTTTGAAGTCTTGGATATTGGCAGCTTCTTATTTTATATCTTTTGTTTCCTTAAAACGCTACCATAATTTCACTATCAACCTGACTTCCTGCTTCTAACACTCAATGAAAGGCTCATTATTTCCTCATCGAGGTGATTTTTATAACATAAAGTAAATATTAAATTTGCAGTGAGTTTCTGAATTACAATATTTGCGCCCTTACAAATAAAGTAATTGTTCTTTACTACCCAGGCAGCACAAAGCATTGGGCCAATGTTGTAAGTACGACGGCAAGCAGTGGCCCTACATTGGGCCAGCCTAACCAGCATGCTCCCAACATAGGACATGCCAGTCAACACAATGTCCAACAATGGCCCAGTCTAGCCAGTGCTCTCCCAGTGTTGGCGCTGCCAGTAGGCAACACTGGCTAGCTTGGGCCAAGATGTACAGTGAGCTCCCGATATTGGCACTGCCGTACGTACAGAATGTCTATGTTGGACCGAGATTGCCGTTGTTCCTCCAATAATGGTCGCACGGGTTTTAAAACTGGCTATAATGGGCCAAGCTGTCCTGCCTTCATCCGTCATTGGGTTTTCCGTTTTTTAAAACTGGCTTCAATGGACCAAGTTGTCCTGTGTTCTTCCGGCATTGGATGTTCCGGTTTTTAAACATGGCTACAATGGACAATGTTTTCCTCTGTTCTTCCAGTATTGGATGTTCAGTTTTTTAAAGATGGCTACAATGGACCAAGTTGTCCTGTGTTCCGCCGTCGTTGGCCGTTCCTTTTTTAAAACTGGCTACAATGGACCATGTTGTCCAGTGTTCTTCCGGCGTTGCCCGTTCAGTTTTTAAAACTGGCTACAATGGACCAAGGTGTCCTGTGTTCTTCCGACGTTGACCGTTCCGTTGTTTTAAACTGGCTGTAATGGACCATTGCAATTTGTCTTGTGTTTTTCCAGTATTAGCTATCCCTGTATGAAAACTGCCCACGATGGACCACTTTTTCCCCTGATCTCGCAAATGTCATTGCCATCCTAAAAACACAGCTTTATTGGGCTGCCGAAGTGAATATTTTCCGTTGACCATTCAATCAAAACAAATTCTCCATTTTTATGGTTGAATACACGTGCGCTGGACGCCAAACCGCGGCATTTAATTCCGACAACATTTCAGCCGATCGTTCGGACCTCACCAAGTACCACGTACGGGACGACAATTAATATAACGCATTCAAGCACGTACCGCTGCAACTGTCTGGATTCGTCTTTTATGCGGCGCATTTTTGGGGGTCAGCTATATGTGTTTATGGTTTTAGCCTATTGGCATGCATGCAGATTTCGTCGCAGGCGCATATGCTTGTCGCACAATTATATCTAATTATAGCACGACTGTGCGACCACATATGTATACCCCAGACCGGCTAGCACTCACGACCCAATATGCCTGTATTGGACGCCGATTACATCCCTGCATCTATACGTAACCTATAGTACAAATCCAGTTGTCAGTGAGAACGCGCATAAAAACGAAATCGTGTCGCCATAGCATGTTCATGTGACAGTAAATTAGTGATTAGAAGGTAGCTTTTTCATTGCCGAGAAGGAAAACGATGCCTCAAGTTGAAGGAACAAATGACCATTTTCTCAGCGATGTTTTTGTTCTAGTGCTTTTGTATTATCCATAAGGAACTACGCGCAGCATCGTCTGTTTACCTGGAGAAAGGACCGAATACGATGTGTGCTTTCTAGACGCAATCACTGGAAAATGAAAAGCCGGAAGACTCGCGAGGTTACCATTTTAGTTTTGGGCATTCACGCGGTGGTAAAAAAAAATGACAGTTTTTCGTGCAGACTGCGAGCATGAAGGCCCCGGTACATTTATATGGCGCACAACATATATATCGCCAATAAACAAAAAAAAATAGTTTTTTCCGCCTATTAGTTTAGAATTTGACCATTCCAACCGCACTAGGCGGTGGCAAAGGAATAAAAAAAAAACTGTACAGGAATGAAAATAATGTGCGCTGTCGAGTCATTCGAAAAAACGAATGCAGCCTACAAACACTGTTTTAATGAGGCAGTTTTCCATGCCCTTTCCAATTCTTTCATTCTACTAAAACGATTTGGAATACGTTGCTTGCTCATTGAACGTTATCGTCTTTTTGTGCAATCCGCGTTAGGTGAAGGTGATTGCGAAAAACGTCTGTGTATTGCCTGATGCCACAGCGCTTCAGGACCTCGACGCGCACAAAATTGATTCTGAATCATTCATTGCTGTGTCTGTCACCGTCGATTTGCGAAGTCGAGACAAAACATGAGCGAAGAAATATTGTTACAGCTGGAGAATGATGAGGACGAAGTGGCGCTCTCGTTTGTGGAAGATTAAGAAAAAGAAATGCGTCGAATGGGCGGCCCTCGTAGCCTGGCTCCTTGGCTGTTCCTCAATGTATATATCTTTAATCCTCTTTTGTAAATATATTTCTCCCTGTTACAAAATTATATGCCAAAATTTAAAAACCTTGAACAATTCACAAATTCCGTAGAATGTTCAGAACAGCGCGGTGCGCTATAATTGGACAAAGGCTTTATCGATGTGGCCATAATTACTTGCGCAACAAAATTATGCAAGGTGTTTTAATGGTTTTGAAAGCTGAGGTAGTGTAGAATGGGTGGAAAAAGTTTAAACAATGTGAAAACTGTTTTTGTTTTCCTAAAAATTTTCAATGTTCGCTGTTTTCTGTAAATTAGCGCGATCGTATCTCTGTATCCAAATGTCATAAAAATATGAGCTTTAGCTGTTTGCGGATAATTATGCTGAGAACATATTGTGGAATTATTGCTGCTCTACCATGAACCTTTTCTGAAATAAAGGCCTGCAAATTAGGAAAAATTTCGTTTCCTGGGCCGATGTTTAGAATTTTTATAAAAACATCTACTCATACCCGAAAAGCGAACATTAACTGAATACAAATAAAAACATGTATATATTTAGTCGGATAATTTTCAGCTAGCTAACTTGAGCATAATTTGTATAATCTATAACCAAATTTGGCCAGAATAGAAGAGAAGCTCGGAACTCCGCCTCTTTGACATTATTAATCAGTCATCACGCAACAGTATATAATATTTTGAAGTAGATATGAAAGGTCGAACGACCATCCTTTGTTCGATCATAGGTGGCGAAAGGGAGGGGACGCGCGCATTTGTCGATGCACCAGCTGTATGGATTTACGCAAGAATGTGGATGGTAGGTGGGGAGGCTTTCTATTTTTTTAGAAAATGTTTGTCCGTGGTTGGCTTGAAGAAACAATGCGTTTGCGAACACACAGAACAAAACTATTTATTAGAACTCGACTCGAGCGGTGCGCGCTGGCGGCCGCTCATCGGCACGGTCCGAAGTCACGGCTGGCCGGTGCAAGCAGAAGAGGGCTGGGTAAAGGACGAATGGAATGTTGAGAGGGTCGTTGGTCTTTCGTTCCCACGCGCAGCCCTTGCGAACACAACACCGCGGCGGGAATCACGCGCTGGTTGAGCGGGTCGTTGTTCCCCCTCGCCTACGCGTCTACGTGCAAGACACAACAGACAGCATCCCCAGCTGCGCTGTTGTGCGGCCTCCTCCCGAAGCGTTCATTTCAGAGCTTGTTGGAGACGCTACAAGACTTGTGACAGCTTCTTAAACCTTTCTTTAATTTCTTCCCTCATTAATTTTCTTTTTCATTGTGCTGTGCATAATTTTCTCTTGCGCCTATACATGTCCATGTGCTCCGGTTGGTGCTTGCTACATATCAGTGAATAGCTGAGCTGTGAAATGTCGCCGGAGTACGGATTACAGCAACGGCGGGATACCATCGGCATTATCAGATTCAGTGAACGCCGTCATCTTAGACCGTGAGTATATATCTTTGCAGCCTGCCATTGCTTCATAATTGGTTCTATATAATCTCCTACCAGTCCCAAATGTTCTCTTTCCTTATTCTCCTCGAAACAACTGCGCGAAGCATGACTTCAAGAACTAAGCGAATTTTCGTCCGGGTTACATGCAAGCAAGTGCGTGGACTTATTTGCTGGCTGCGATATGAATAGCATTTGCGCCGAAAATAGAGGAGCCGTGCGTAACAGGTGTGTATGCCACCAACACGTGACAGAACACTGCAGGCAGCCATTTGCGCAGTTTTTTGACTGTGCAGCGCGCCGCAATCAATTAGTAACCAGATACTATGCGCCCGGCTTTGTACATATATTTTGGACAGCCTCTCTTCTGCGCGCAGGAAGCCATGTTCACACAGTTTTTGGGTTTTGTTAAGAGTTAAGGGCAGTTTTTTGTTTTCAGATGTACAAACGAAGTTTTGAAAACTGTTCGTGCCGTCTGTGCAAGCGAATTTTACAGTGGGGCAGACATGTGCGTGATGCCGCTTGATGACTAGGCTATAATTAAGTCATAATGAACCTCCACTTTTATAATGGTTAATATCATATTGAGGAATTGAAAGCCGTGAACAGCGCAAGTGAGCCCCTTTTCAAAATTTTCTTAATCGACGCCCCCCTTCTGAGCACGTGCCTTCAGGTGAGGGCGTTATCAGAAAGCGGCGACAATAGGAGAGCGATTTCGCAGACGCCCTTCGAGGGCGGGGGAAAATAACAATACAAGCAAAAAGGCACATCAGCCGTGTGTGCACTGCGTCCCTGTCACTGCAAAGTAAACAACGTGCACGCGGGACACAATGTACAAAACATTGACGGCCGGTATGAGGCAACCATATCGTCCGAAATATATTGCTCGCGAAGCGCTCGATGACGGCGCGCACTTTCAGGCGAAATGGGACAGGAAGTCAGGTCCGCCTGTTCGGCAATTACAGCTCTTTGTACCTCACGTGCCGTACCGTATGCATGAAGTGCACGCCATAGCCATCGTGCAAGAATGTTGAAACCGAAGCAGCGATCCACGTATTCTAATTCTATAGGAAATCATTTGTGAGTAGAAAAGAGCAACTTAATATGATGTGCATGGTTCTTTAATGAACGATATGTACAAATGGACGGTTGAATAGTTACAGTAATGGAGTGTTCCGCTAGAATTGTTTACGGCCGTGACCGCAATAAACATTACTCATATTGCTCTTAGCTTTAAGCTCTGGCATTGATAAGCCTATCTAAAGAACCGACTGACAGTGACAGGTTGTTTACAGCTGTTGATCAAAAGGTAGGCTATCATGCTATTATTGCAGGCATATTTGCTTCTTTTTGTACCTCTGTTTACTAAAACTTAATTTTGTTCCCCATTCCTAGGGACGCTGCACCTCTTACAACACTCACTGTTCAGTCGCTTTTATTCAAGTATACAAAAAGGAGGAAATGCGCATGCACTCATAGGATAGCCTGTCTTTCCGTTAACAGCTGCAAATAACACGCCGCTGCTCCTCGGTACCTTGGAGGAAGTTTTCAATGGGGTTACCTGAGATGCCTAGCAATTGCTGTAATATTTATACCAATCACTGCAGTGAAACAGAAAGGTAACACTGCATCACTTTAACTGCTGCATGCACCTATAAACGAGCCTTAATTTATTGCCTATTCTTATAGACGCAGGACCTCTTACTATAGGCTTTGTTCAGTAAGCAACCGTCTTTCATTGCTTCAATTTCTATCTCTCCACCACTTTCTTGTTGCTCTGGGTGTGATCATTTGATTTCATTGTTCAAATCATATTGTTTTATCATGTGTGAATGATTTAGCCTGCACATACATGCTTTCATTTTTTTAGATGCACATCGGGAGCGTTTTTTACGTAGAAGTGGATCGATTGAGTTGTATCACTGGTGCGAAAACCGACAACCCCCAGAAGATATGTGTCCTGTGGTTGGAAGGGCAATAAAGAAGAAGAAAATCAGCGGAAAAGCCTGCCTAAAAAAAGGTAGCACTGCATCACTGTAACTGCTGCATGCACCTTTAAATATGCCTTATTTTTATTGCCTATTCTTATAGACGGTGGACCTCTTGCTATTGGCTTTTTGCAGAAAGCAACCGCCTTTCATTGCTTCAATTGCTATCTCTCCACCACTTTTTTGTTACTTGGAGTGTGATCCTTTGATTTTATTGTTCAAATCATATTATTAAATCGCCGGTGAATGATTTCACCTACACATACATGCTTTCATTTTTTTTAGGTGCGCATCGAGAGTGTTTTCTACGTATAAATGGATCGATTAAATTGTATCACTGGTGCGAAAACCAACAGTTCGGTATACCCCCAGAAGATTTGTGTCTTGTGGGTGGCAGGGGTATAAAGAAGCGGATAATCAGTGGAAAAGCCTGCCTAAAAACTTACAAAGATGGTGCAAAAGCGAAATTCTGATCAGGGTTAGAGTCTGATTACTTCTGTTATCCCATTTCACTTGCGAGGTGATGTGACATATATGAAGCACCTTAGTATAATTTGTGGTATACTCACTGAAAATTGTGTAGACATTAACTTTTTTCTCGTTCAATTATTTTGAGTGACGCACGAATTAGAATAAAACGAAGTCATCCACACGTCTAATGCCCATAGACATTAGATGCGTGGATGAGCTCATTAATTGTGTTCCTATGTGAGCATGCAATAGTTTGTCGAATATATTAATATGTTAAAAGTTGATGTTTTTACTGTTAACCGGAGTAATACATATGCTCCATATCATAGCATTATTCGCCTGTAGTTTGTATCTGCTCTTTCCTAAATTGTATTCTACAAAGTATACGTGTGTCATCTCGTACGTCTATTTAACTAGCGAACAATTTGCAATCGAATCCCTTTTGTAATGTTTCAGCTACAAATAATGTATGACAGTTGTGACAATATAGGTAGCTTTAGGTATAACATATAGCGCGAAAATCTTTAATATATGCGATGATATTTTTATTCACCGCATTGGCTAAACCAGCCTGTTGAAGAGACGAAATGAAAACAAATATGGATGTCTTCGGACAGGAACAGTAATCGTGGTGCCATGACCATTTATTTAATTAAATTTTCATATGTCGTGGGCTAATGTCTCGACACAAAGGAATGACCCTTAGGTTTGCCAGATGCGGCGTAGTATTCTCGAAAAAAAAAAAACGCCTATCACTAAAGCTGGAAAACGCCGTTTTTGTCGTTTCAAAAAGTTGCACGTTTGGAGGCCGGCTGGTTGCGTAAAATTTTGTCATCCACTGTTTTTTACTCACCGCATTTGGGTAACGTTTACTTGTATAAGAAGTATTAAAAGTGTGTTTCATTGATGCAGTTGATTTAGTAAAAAATCGCAAACTTTGCTTCAAGAACAACGCGCTACAAAAATGTTAATGTTCAACCTTACATACTGGCGTGACGCATTGCGTTGTTTGCACTAAAATATTCTGTGTTTATTTCGCAGGTCATATTGTTAATTTAAGGCAGAATTTGGAGCTCTAAGCTGCTATGTGTGTTCTCTGTAACGCCACCAAAAGTTATGCTGGAAAGCGATTTGCTTAAGATTGTAATTATAAAAACTACACATTGAAAAATCATCTTCAAAAATATAGTATTGTTAGTGGTGGTCAAAGCTGACAAATGGAATAATATATTAATAACCTAGATTGAATACTATTGCACCTAGCAATAAAAAGAATGCAGGAAAGAGAAAAAGTTCAGCCTTCACTTGCGTTCTGCCATGAAATTGACAGAAATAGTGAATTAATACCATTTTAAGCTATATTAAGTATTTGTCCCAGAAGCAGAAAAACGGTGTTAAGCGCTGACAATGTTTTAAATTTTACTTAAGGTAAAATGTTACTAAATTAAGCAAATACTAAATTGAAGTTTTGATGCCTATTCCATAAGGGGGAGCGATATAAGCACATCTATAGAACAAAAACAAGCATTTTTATATTTCTAATATTACATTTTGCAGAATTCAATATATTTAGTGACTCAAATTAACAAAGTACTTTGCATTGTTTCCACAGATTTTGATAAAAATTGATGTTGCGGCCGTTTCTTCAATTCTAATCAGTTTTCCTTATTTTACCATTTTCTTACTTTTGTCCAATTTCAAAATAATATGCAGACACACACACAAATCTAGAGCTTCAAATTTTTTCAGAAATAATGAATGGAACCTAGATAATGTAGAAAAATAGTTTCTGTGCCAAGATATTATTGGATCTTGCAAGAATGCAGGCTGAGTTTGGCCATTTTCAGCACAAGCACTTGGTTTAATATTTAATGTTATATTTTTAAACAGTATAACGCAACACTTTTTAGTCCGTGATATTTTTGAGGTACTGAAGATTTTTGAGACGGATTTAAATGAAAATCGAAGATGATCTTTTTTTAATTGCAGCAAATTTGCCCTTTACTGCTGTTTTCGAATTCTGAGCAATTTTGATGCGTTGTGGAGAACACACCTAGTGGTCTGGAGCTCCAGATACTGCCTGGAATTAAAAACATGCGTCAGGAAGTGAAAACATATTTAATGCAACCAACCTAATGCATCATATGCCAGTACATAAGGTTAAAAATGAATATTTTTGCAGCGTATTGCTCCTGAAGAAAAGTTTGCGATTTTTTAATAACACAACTGCAAAAACAAAATAGGTTTCTAATAGTGTTTGTAAATATAAAACATGCATATATTTAGTGAGTAAAAAAGAGCAGATGACAAAATCATGGTATCCAAACTTGCAACATTTTGAAATGGCAAAAACAGCGTTTTCTACCTCTAGAGATATACCATACAATTGTTTTTTTTTTTCGAGGAAACTACGCGTATCTTGAAAAACTAAGGTTAATTCTTTTGTGTCTAGATACTTGCCCACCACATATGAGAATTTCATTGGAAACGAAAGATGGCCATGGGACCTCGATTATGTTTCTTATCTAAGGCACCCATAATACGCTGTGAGAAAGCCAATATCAAGGACATTTTTTTAATATGCCATATTTCGAACGGTTGTGCCATCTAAGAAAATTAGAAAGCTAGGCACAAATTAGGTGTAGCCAGCCCTCACGTTCTGTTACAGCTGCATTTGCTAAGCTGAATTAATGCGTTGATTACTTTATTTTAGCCACGAATATAGCGCTATTACGTGTCAATTTTAAAGAAAGGCCGCAGTGACGCGATTCCTGTAGAATTTGTAAGTGAAATCTGTAAACCTTACAAATCTACCCATATATATGATCTCTTGCAGGTTTTACTCAAGCTACATTACACCTGCTGCGCCCCATAGCTTGAGCCAAGGGTTATAAATAAACCATTAGAAACAGACGATGGAAACCGGTGGTGCATTGCTGGCAGCCACTTAGGACAGCGCAGAAAATTTTTATTTTTTTACGTGGGGAAGTGAGGTTATTCGCTTCAAGTACTAAATATTCACTTTAGACAATAAATAGGACTTAGAGTCGGTGAGCACGTTCGGAAACCCCTGTTTCAATATTTGCGGTTAGAAACCTCATGTGTACCTTTTTTTTCCAGCTGTAGATAAATTCCGGCTTATGTAGATACCGAAACCGTTACCAGCCCATTCGCGCACCTCAACTGTGCTGCTCACAACATGATTTTGAGCGGACAAAACAACCTGCCGCTAAGATTGCTAGCCCCATGCATGAGTAAGGGTGATATGCTGGCGATGGTTGCTTCGCGTCGGCCCTTTGGCGCACATGAAGGCTCGAGTTACAATGAGCGCGCCGAACTTTGCAATGCGGCTAATGACTACAAAGCGGTAAGGATATAAATGAGTTTAACAGTATTTTTCAGCTGTAAAATACAAATACAGTCTTGTTGGACGATGTGCTGGCGCGGACGAAGAAACCATAGGCAACTTGTAGTTCTAACGCTACACAGGGCTGTCGAGCCAAGCCAAGTCCTCAATTGTATTGTCCGGGAATCAGATTTCTGTATTTTCGTGGTTTTCTATTGTATCTGGCGTTCAAAATGCAGACGTGAGGGTTCTTTATCACAAATATTCAAACGTGTATTGTGCCGGTACTCTTCAAAGTAGCAACACCATTTATTGTGTAAGGCATTAATCTGGAATTTAGGTAAATAATGTCAATAAGGATTCCAAACAAAACCTTTTCTGTGGCGCTCAAGGTAGCTTCCAGCAATATATATCTGGTTTCCTTTGCCTGCCTCCGAAATGTTTTTTTTTTTATCCCTTGGATCAAATTTGCTTGGACAAGCAGTATATGTGTAAAAATGATGCACCTGTGAGCTACCCGTTTAAGTGAGCTCCCGTTTAAGTGAACTACCCACAAAACCTGTCAAAAGCGTATATCAGCTAACCAGCGGCCAGTGCAGCAGTCGTGGGCTTAGATCGCTTGTGTATATTATATCTAGCCATTTAAAAAAAAAATGAAAATGGTCGCCGAACATTCTCTTGGTAACGATTATTAGTATAAACTGTTTGCACATCGCAGAAAGCGTAGGAGCGGCAAAAAACTAGCGCGCCAGTCATATGCGGAAACAGCCGATAATCAAGCACTACTTCCTAGTGTGGGATGAAACACTGACTGTCTCAGCCGTATTGCTGTGGAGGCGATCAAAATGCAACAGGGCACATGCTATGCAATGTATGTGCGTCTTTCATCCTAATAAACCTAAGGCAGCTGAAACTAGTCTGGAACTCATCAGTATAGTGTTTCTCATTGACCATAAATTTCGGTACATGAATCCTGGAATTTTCTACATCTTCCTAAAATAATGCGCGCGATTTTATATGCCTCGCAATAGTGTTGTAAATTTTGTTTCCTCATTGTTTTTGTGCAGGTGCCATTTGCGAAAAAGTTGGGGTGGACTATTTGGATGCACACGCATTTATTCGCAGGTGGCTGCCTGTTTCCTGTGACAGGGGGGGTGGAAGAAAAAGGCGTTATGCTGAAACCTCCCCTGGCGAACCAGGCATGCCACCTGTGAATGCAATTGCAGGGTCAGCCTCCTCACTACGCCTATGAGTGTGCCCTCCAGCTCCCTGGCCCCTTCCACTTCCCGAGAGCCCGCCCTGCCCTGACCAACCCTGCCACTGCCCCGCTAACTGCTGCTGTGTGTGCCCTCAGCGCTGGCTAGTAACAACTGCCGTCTACAGTAAAAATTGCAATAAATATTATCTTTTTGTGAACCATGCCCTTGTTTTGTGAATATCTACTGGTTGCTCATGAGCAACAATTTGAATTTATATGGCCACTCCTATTTGAAAGGCCAACATTGTCCCAGCAAGTTCGATGTGCTGTCACGAATATGGCTAGAATGAAAAAGGCTGCATTTTATGGCCTGCACAGGCAGTGCCACAAAATGTGTAATCTTGACATCATCAATGGCACATGAATGGAGCAGCCGGTGTACTCAAACCATTGGATTAATATTGGTATCGACAATATGCGGCATGAATGGAGTAGCCAGTGCACCTGCAATGGCTAACCATTGGTATGATATTGGCATTGACAATGGGCCATCAATGGAATAGCTGGTATTAAACAAATATTGGTAATACAATGATGGTATAATGCTGGACAGTATTGGCAAGAATCATGGTGCATGAATGGAAAGTCTAATATTGTGCCTACATTGGTGGCTCCAGCTTGGTTGAACACTGGACCAATCTTGGAACGAAAGATGGTCCAAGAATGGAGAATGTAGTAAAATGCCCAAATGCCAATATCAGTCCAATATTGATGCCATTCTTTTCCAGTGATGAACCATTGTTGGACCAATGCTGGTGTGCTGCTTGGGTAGACTATTTTGCGACGTTACCATGCTGTGACTACTGCGTTTCCCGTTTCTTATAGATTTTATGATCTTGAACAGAGTGTGTTGGACAATATTATGAATTTTTAGTTGCGTTAATATGGCCTATTCTTGTTCTCTCCCGGGCATTTATTGCTGTGGAGAAATAATTGATAATTCGCTCATAACCGCGGTGTGCAGTGTACAAAAAATTCACTAATGGCTCTCTCTTGTTATTTCTAGTCTATGACGTATCTTCAGCTTGCTTATTGCCTACAATAATGTTGTCACGTGACAATATTGAAACTGCGAAAAAGTACTCATCGTTCTAGTAAAATGTAATTTACTTTACCTATTACTTTTTTTTTGCAAAGTTTATTGCCTCAGGGCATAAAAGGAATGTTATGATGGATGAAGGGTGTGGTCAAATAAATGAAAAAAGGTTGGCTGATGCAATGAAATCGAGGAGTGAACGATGATGCGGTCCCAGTGTCCAAGCAGCATATGACTGCGGATTATGGGGGGAGAGGCCAGCTGCCACCAGGTGCCGGATCCGCGTTGGCTTCAACGCTGGACAATCCCACAGTAGGTGATGGATGTCAGCTTCTATATTTCTTGACTTGCAGATGGGGCACCCAGGGTGTGGATATAAATACCCAAATTGTGGCCACTTTCGGATCACTGCTGGTGTTAGGGCCACCCCAACTCGAATCCTCCGAAGCGCCACCTCCTCTGCACGGGTTAGACCGCGGGGGAGGCTTACCGTACACGGAGGTATAAGAGCACGTGTACGGCGCCGGAGGTGCTCCTTTCTTGTTAAAAGCAGGGTGGCATTGTCCAATTTTATGAGGTTTGGCGATGTCGATGTTGAGTTTGAAAGGCGGGTAGCAGAATTTACTTGGCTTTGAGCACTTAAAAGGTCACGCGGGGTCCATTCAATACGAATTGGATTTGGTATGCGAGCCGCTAGACTGTGCATGTTCTGGCAGATTTCCGGGCTACTACTAACTCGTCTAAGCAGCATTGTCACCTGGAGAGCATCTGTACGTATGATAATATGGGCCGTGGGAAGCATGGGAATGGCGGTCACAGAGCGAAGCGCCTCTTGCACTGCAAGCAGTTCCGCACAAAAAGAAGATGGAGGTTCCGGTAATTGAAATGTTGACGTCTTGTTCAATGAAGATTTGCTAGGACAGTAAACTGCTGTTATCACTTCACAGGCTTTGATGCTTGCGTCGACGTAAATTATAATGGAACCATGTGGCAAGCGGGCGTCTTGTTCCATAATTCGGTCGCGAAGTGACGACGCCGTTTCCTGTGTTCTTGGTCGGCGTAAATCAGTTGGCTTGTTATCGCTCAGCTGTACAAAACGCCAAGGAGGAAGAACTGGCAGTGGCGGTGGCAGTATTGAATGTTTCGAAGCATAAGCCTTCAGAGCGCACGTTGCGTGAGAGAGTGTGGCCTTAAGCTTGCGTGCATCACGTCGTTGTTGCACCAGTTCATCTATTGTGTTTAGTTGTGCGTTTTCTTGGAGCGCCACGACTGGTGTAATGCGAGGGAGGCAGGTGATGACCCTCATTGCCTCTCGATTTATAGCCTCAAGTCGATCCCATTGTGCCCTTGTCAAATGCTGAAATTGGGCTTGATAAACAAGGCGCGGTTGCACAACTGCCTTCACCAACTGTCTCGCAACATCTGAGCGAGCGCCGCCCGTTTTTGGAGCAATGCGTCTAATTAAACCCAGTGTCTGCAACGCCTGTTTTTTAGCGCCAGACAGCCATGTAGTTCCAGTTCCTGACTCATAAATTGTTAAGCCCAATATTTTTACTGTTAGACTTTCCTGAAGTGGGGTTCCGGATAGATGTAGACGAATAGGAGTTGCTGATAGTTTACGGCGGCCCCAGCGGTTGGCGACTGATATGAACGTAGTTTTACTGGCGGAAAGTTCAAGGCCAATGGAAGATGCATATGTGCACGTAATATCTAAAGCTGATTGCAGGGCCGATGATTGAGTCAGTAGGTCGTTGTGTGTGCTCCACACCGTGATGTCATCAGCGTATATTAAGAATTTAACATCAGAAATTTCATGTAACCGCCATGCAAGTGAGATAAACGCAATATTAAATAATGTTGGTGACAACACCGATCCCTGGGGCACGCCGCGAAGAGGGACAAATGATCCTATGGCCTCGTTATTGAGGCGTATTGCAAATTGTCTACTTTCAAGGAAAGATTTTACAAAATTGCTTACTCTAGGTGGTAAGTGAAGCATGTCAATTGAATCCAGAATGGCTGCATGACTGATATTATCGTAAGCCTTTTCTACATCCATGGCGAGGACGGTGCGTACATTGTGGCTGCGTGTTGATGATAATACGGATGACGCCAAGACAGCCAATCCGTCTTCTGTGCCTATAGATGGTCGAAAGCCAATCTGGGCCGGGTGGTATAAACCGTGATGTTCAAGCCACCACGAGATTCGTGTGGCGAGCATTTTCTCAGCAATCTTGCAAATTGTTACCGTTAAGGAAATAGGTCGAAAGTTGCTTAGGTCTGTTGGGGCTTTCCCCGGCTTTGGAATAGGGATCACAATAGCCGATTTCCAGCTGTCTGGTACATCGCCGTCTAGCCATACCTTGTTAATGGTGTCAAGGAGTTGAGGAAGTGCATCACCACTTACGTTCTTGTAAACCTCGTACGTAATGGAGTCCGGAGCGGGCGCTGTCTTTCGGTTGGCTTCATCTATAGCTGCAAGCAATTCGGGCATGGAGAATGGGCTCGCGATTCCCTCGGTGTCGGCAGCAGATGGCAGCTTATCGACATGGGCTGGCATGCCCCACAAGTAAGGTCTTGTAACTAGTGCAGGCAACACGTCGTACTTGGGGAAAAACTTGCGTGCTGCTTGTCTTGCGAAATCATTCGGAGACAAGTTAGCTGCAAAGCATGCTGTGGCCGCTGCATCAGGACGATGACGACCGTGCTCCATGGCATGGAAAGTTCGCCAAAGATGGGCATTCGATGACTGTGTGGAGAACTGCTCGCACCACAGGTACCATTGTCGTCGTGAGAGATCACGCTCATACCTTCGAGCCTTAGCAGTAATGTAATTTAGTCTTGTACGTGCATGCGCAGAAGTTGGGTCTCTGGTTGCAGTCAATTCCGCTTGTCGACGAGCAGCCCACAAGTTGAGCAGAGGCACATCCGGTGTTGGTTGACCAACCTCCACCCAGGTAATGGTTGTAGCCTCATTTAGTGCTCTTTTTATGCGGTCTAGAAGCGATGGTGCCGACTCCACAGAGTGGTTTTGAAGAATGGTGCGGAAATTGTCCCAATGGACAACTGTACACTTGCGGCGTAATCGTCGGGCCTGTGATGGATAGAGACCGATGACAATAGGATGATGGTCACTGCCCCAGCAGTCCGGCTCTAAGTGCCACGAGGGGGTGCCGGTTCCTGACCACCACGTAAGATCTGGAGCGTATGTTCCACTCCTAGTATGAAGCACAGTCCTTGTTGGTGTATCTGGATGGTTCAGGAGAATAAACAGCGCATCCGTAAAGGCGTCTCGCACTCGCCTGCCGCGAGGACTTAAGGTGGGGTATCCCCAGTCCGGGTGAGGCGCATTGAAGCCACCCCCAACTAAAACTGGACATCCCGGGTATTGTTGCCTAACATTCAATACCCATCCCAGGTTTATGCGGGAGGGACAGCCACCACCAGGTCTTACATAGACTGACACAACTACAACAGTTGCCTTACCAAATTTGACTGCCACTGCAACAACCTCCTGATATGAAGTACACCAATTTTCCAGAGCAAGGCGTACCCGAGGAAACCGTGTGTCAACATACACAGCCACCTTTCCCGGAGGAGTATCCGTGTGCACACGTCGGTCGTCCATGGAAGGAGACACGTATCCACTGAAACCAGGAATGGGTGGCAACGCGTTCGTCTCCTGCAGTAGCATGGCCTATACATGAAGTTTGTTCATGCGAAGACGGGATTTGAGCTCTCCAACCTTTGTGGAGAGCCCTCTACAGTTCCACTGAAGCACACCGCGATATCTTGTAGTCGCCATCTTGATTATGAGTCCAGATGTCGCAAAAGCACAGATGTCAGGTTAGATAATTGAGTGACCATAAACCTCAGTAACGATTTCGAAGAGTTATCAGGCAGGGCAGCAGAAGAATTTTGGGAATCAGTGAACGGCATGGGAGTGTGGGACATAATCGTTGGCGAGGCAGCCTTGATATTCGCGGTCTGAGATTCCGTTGCTCGCCTACGACGAGCAAGCAGTTCACGATGTTTGCGGAGCTTATAGACCTCCGCTAAAAGCCTTTCAATTTGGTCGTCAACTGCTGTCACATCGTCCTGCAGAGGTTCCGGCATGTCCTTCCCGTTTGTACTCTGTTTGTGACGACGTTGTGCACTCACATTAGCGCTGTAAGCATGTGGTGTACAGATTGCCGGTGGCTCTGTCTCAGATAGCTGTGGTCATTCATCGTCATCCAATTGGAGAGCCTCGAATCTGTTGAATGTCTGAATCGGTGGTGAAGTACCCTGTTGAGACCATTGCCTTTGTATTCCACGACGGACCTTTTGAGTTGCTTTCTGCTTTGTTGGGCAAGTTGGAGAGGTGATGTCATGGTCATTAGCTTTGCAAAGTCCGCATCGGTAAGATACTGTTTCCTCTGGCATAGCGTCATCTGGTGTTGTAAAAGGACAGGACCTATGCATATGTCCAGGTCGGAAGCAGGTATAACAGTAGACGACACTTGGTTTATAAGGTCGAGGGCGTAGAATGCAGCCATAATAGTATAGGCGAGTTGGGGGAGTCACGGGGCCTTGCAAGGTGACGATGCAAGAGCGCCCCTTTCCCATGCGACGAGCTTGAATCACACGATGAGTAGGGCAGTAGAGCTCACGCTGAAGTGTAGCCTGGTCCTCGTCAACGTCTACGTTGTAGACAATGCAGCGTTGTAGATCGGAACCATCAACAAGGTAAACCTGGACTGGAACCGAGACTTCGCTTGTTACTGAAATACACTTAAGTGTTTGAAGACACTCAACAGCAGCCAAACTCGGGAGCCACACAGCAATTGTATTCGACTTCTTCCTGGCCGTGAAACCACGGAAACCCTTGGTTCCAAGACATGCGTCCAGATTCGCCTGAATAACTCTGTTCGGTATCTCAGTAAGGCACTTGGTTGTCAGAGCCTTAATGGTCACTTTATAGCATGGTGATCCGGGTGTTGAAAATACCGGATGATCAGTTGTTGTACAGGAACGCTTGCCTTGTGAACTGTTGTTTGCGGTAGATGATCACGGTGCAATGTCTTCTGAAGGACGCTTCTGAGCACCGCGCTGTGCCGCCCGTCCAGAAGGTAGCGCTGAAGACACGTCCATTGGCGTGCTCGGCTGCTCACTCACATTGGTGGAAACTCCATCACCAAGTGGAAGCTGGTTAGCCATTCCCGACCTCCGCCCTCGGGACAGATCACTCACGGGCTGATGTGCATTCTGAGACGGCAGGATATGTGCTGCAGCCGATGGACCAGGAGCAGGAACCAGGAGTTGGGATCCAGGCTCGGATGTCAATTGTGCGGTCGGTAATGCCGTCGAGACAGGCGGCGCCGACGAAGGTACCTCCGCCAGCGTGCCACGGACGGCACTAGGCCTAGTCGCAGAGCGCAGTTCAGCTGCAGGAATGACGTGATGAATGCCACTCTACCAGATGACACATGAGGCGTCGGAACCTCCTCGGACTCTGAGAAGTCAATTCTCTTGATGTAAGGATCGTATTTACGCGAAAGGTAAGGTTTTCACTCAAGCGATGAGCAGCCACCTCAGCAGAGACACTTCGTCGTCTTTCTTCGTATCAATAGAAGCTTCCTACTATCGTTTCGTGTTGCCTTGATGTAGGCGTGCAGGCCTGTGCAACCCGCCTGTATATCGCTTATTATAATTACAATGCCTGCCAAAATTTGATTACAGCTAAATGATTCATCTTTGTTTTCATCTATGTGGTTATTGATCAACTTTCTTAGTTATATACTTCGTCTCTCCGATAAACTTCGATTGCAGAATAAATTCCAACCCTTTAGTATGTTATATGCGTAATTCTTCATCCTCTGGTAATAAGGCTGGCCTAAGTACATCTAGTTCCTCAGAAATAACTCACGGAGTAGCCCCGCCTAATATGATTTAACCGCTAGGCGTTCGCAGGGGCTGATTGGTGTGGCGGCAGAAGACTTTGGCCAGTTACTACATCTAGGAAGCCCCAATTCAACCTGGTGAGGTAGTCGTTACAAGGGGTGGCGTTAGAATCACTTTACAACCTAAATATGCCCAGTGCTATTTAACTAAGAGGCGGCTTTTTAGAATTTTGATGGAAAATTTAGCGGGACCAGTATTCGAATCACAGTATTTATGAATACAAGGCAGTTATTCGCTCTGTTACAATACTCGCTGCTTTTTGTCTATTGACAGATGTTCCTAAATGAAACTGATGGTAGATATCATGAAAAAATATGTCTGGTTTTGGTTATACAGGGAGAAAACCTTTCGTACAAGAGAAACAAATCAAATTATTTTCGCAAAGGAGGGAAATATTCTTTAAGAGATATTTGTACGCGAAGCTGTTACGAAAGTGAAAGCAGCATGCGTCAGAGTACAAATGTGGCTGCTTAATGAAAGACTTACGTACTGAACAACAAAGGGTCTTGACGAAGATTTGTATAAGAGCTTAAAGGTATTTGATCTCCACAAACTGTATAATATTATTCTAGAAAAAAGTAGTAATATATGTCTAAAGAAGTCTTTACATAACTTCTGGATTGAAGTAACTAAATATTGGTAATTGTGGTGTTATTCTGATTTCATCAGTAGTGGGAGACATGAAGGAGAACTGGACAAAAGTAAGGGGGGCACCAAGATACTTTGTTGAGCGAGTTGGTACTTATTCATTATTAATTTAAATAGCTCGAACACGAAGACAAAGGACAAGATAAAAGCAAGCCACAGTACAATCGCTGACTCACAACTATGCCTAAGCCCTTTACTCCAAGGCCCAAAAAAAAAAAAACATGCAGAAAACGAAACAATCAGATGAAACAACCCCTGGGTTCACCTGCTGCACAAAAATTCACTTAAAAAAGACACCTCTTTGCTTGAAAGAGCAAGAGAAGTCCTGCTGACACACTTATTTTCCGTTGAAATAAAATATGATTCCACTATCTCTATCGTCATCTTCTCTTTGTGGCTGTTTAAATTAATAATGAATAAGGGGGGCACGCCTCAGTTCGTAGGTCGAGCCAACGTTTTGACAAGTCCTCTTTTCTTCGCCTGGGCACAGCGATCATCGCTGTCAGGGTTTTGAATACGTTTTTGCTTCCGCAGAAGAAAATATGGGGTGGGGGAAAGTGGGTGAGAAAAAAGTAGGTCAAGGAGTGTGGAAGCGGAGGATGGATGAGAAGAAAGTAGGTCATGGTGTGAAACAAAAAATGTTTCTTCAGTATGTATTTCTCAAGAGAAATAAAAGTGGCAGTACCAGGAAACACTACAATACCGGGTAGATGATTAGTCACCAGCTAAGCAGGTTTGGTGAAGTTACAGCTTAAAAAGGACAGCCTTAGCAAAGGGCCCTGATGAATAAATCTAAGGGGGACAATTTATAAACCTTTCTGCAGTTGTGGTTCACTGTGTGGTTATTATTCTGTATTTTGTCCTTCTACCATCCTCCCCCCCTTCTTTGCCGAAATTTTAATAATTGTCCCCCTTAGATATATTCTTTATTAGGGGCCTTTGCAAAGCCTGTTCCTATTAAGGTGTATCCGCACCAAATCTGCTTATGTGGTGACTAATCATCTACCCGATATTGTAGTTTTTGCAGGTACTGCCGCTTTTATTTCTTTTGCAGGCCACCGGATCCCTGGTTCCAGGCAGAGAAATACACACTGAAGAAACATTTCTTTTTTCACACTGTGACCTGCTTTCTACTAACCGATCTTCCCCCTCCTAACTCCTTGACCTACGTTCTTCTCACCCACTTTCCTTCCCAGCTTCTCTTCGGAAGCAAAAGCTTATTTAAACCCCCGCCAGTGATTATCGCTTTGCCCAGACGAAGACAAGACGACCTTTCGAAAAGAAACGTTGGCTCGACCTGCTAAGTAAGGCGTACCCCCTTTACCCTTGTTCAGTGTTCCTTCATACCGTGTAAGCCATCTTCTTTCTCTCGTTCTACCAGTAGAGGGAAAGCTTCATTAGGAGCACATAAAATGGCTGAAGTGGACAGGCCTAAGCGTAAGTGATCATGATGAGAACAGCTAACGAGAATTTTGCACTCGGATGGGGGGGTTCTGCGAAGAGTCTGAGATTCTAGTAACTCCCACGTAGACTGTGATATGCTTCGTTCTATCATGTGTCACATCGAATTCCTAAAGGAATTTGTTAACGAAGCGAAAAGTTAAAGGTTTTGTCCAAGCTTTCTATGTTCTCTTAATATTCGCGCAAGGTGGTTTGGGAATGACCGAAGTGAAGGCTATTATGTCAAGGTTATCATCAATATTACAAACGGCATAAATTCGCCCTCTGAATGGAAATAACTATTCAAATATTCCGTTTCTGAACCAGCGGCCTCCGTGTAATCCTTGAAAAGGTCAGCAACACATTGGCCCGTTTACCATTCTACCACTTTCGGTCCGCTATCGTGCGTTGTCTCTCCGTTTGGTTTTGTAGTGACCTGGTCCGAAGATAGCTTTTACACTGAATAAGTCCTCAAGCTTTAAATTAATAAAACCTTAATCTGTGTTATCTGTGCTAAGCTGCTTGCTGGTCAAGAGACGTTTCGCTCCGTGACCGCCAATCCCATGCTTAACACGGCCCGTATTGCAATACACACCAATGCCCTTCAGGTGACACAGCTACTTGTACCCGTCAGTAACAGCACAGTAATTTTTCAAAATAAACACTCTCTAGCTGTGCGACTCCTTAGCCAATTCGTAAAGAATGGTTTCCGCGTCTCCTACTAAGCTCTCAAAGCGGGTTCGCCACCCACCGTTCCAACCCAACCTCGGCATGGGCAAAGCTTCTGTTAGTGGATAATTCTTGTCCCTTTAAACAAGAAAGGAGCAGTTCTCATATTTCATAACTCCATGTAAAGTAAACCTCCCCCGCTGTCTAACCCGTGCAGAGTCAATGGCGCTTGGAAGGATTCAAATTGATGTTGCCCTAATATATACAATGACTCGAAAGTGACCTCACTTTCTAGATTATTATCCCACCCTAGATATCCCATCTGCAAGTCCCGAGATCCTGAAGCCGATATCCACCACCTGCTCTGGAAATATCCAGCTCTGAATCCGACGTGAATCCGCAACCTGGTGGCCGTGGCCGGTCCCCCCAAATCCGTCGTCACATGCCGCTTGGACACACGATCAACATCATCGTTCACTGCTGGAATTCATTGTCACATAACTTTTTCTAATTTAATTGACCATACCCTTCATACATCATAACATATCCTCTATGCCCAGAAGTACTAAGCACAACAAAATATACTCCATAATTTAATAGAAGATTACGAGTAAACAAATTGCTTTTCTACTTCAATAGGACGTTTAAAACCGACAAAACGTCATCGAAGAAAAAGCAATTGCATGTTCATATTTTGGCTGGAAAAGCGGTCTGAGCATTGTTAAATAAATAATCGCGTTTCTTTCGGGAGGGCGCTATAGCACCCTATTACCTCCGCAGCACGTGGTTGGTAAGATTGCTAGAAATTATTTTCGGCTCCATTAATTGTTGAGGACAGACACATCACATATTAGAGGTTACAATAAGTGAATGTGAAAAATTCTCTACAGACAAAAAAGCTGGAAGATATTGAATAGAAATAGGTGAAAATAAGCACGGTAAAAACGATGACACTGATGTAATATCTTTATTATGTATGCGGCGCGCATTATTCCAGCAGCAGAAGTAATTTTCTACGCATCCAATCATGCAGTTATATCTGAGGGCCAATGCTAAGGTCTTAAGTAGCCTGACGCAATTTATGTCAAGCGAGCAATGAACAGTGAGGTAAAAACGTTATTACATATTTATTTTTTCTTTCCACGAAAGGAGAGTGCTGGTTCCGCGGGCACAGAGTTAAGGAAGAAGAACCTGTCTTCATGGAAAAGCCACGTGAGAGATGGGAGTGCGAGCTCGACGTCCAGTATCCTGAGGTCATGGTCAGTGGGTAAGCTAGTTTTATTTGATACAACGCCGAAATAAAATCCATCGATCTCTATATATTTGAAGCCTTTACTTTTCTCTTCAAGACACTGACTGCCGATAGCTGTACTTACTTTATCCTTACGACATGATCTTAACCTCGGCTGGTATGCTGACGAGCCCGTGTGTATACTGCCGAGGAGCATACGTGTAGATGTGTGTGCGCAGGAGGGATGGGCCATGTTATTGATGCTATTCATTTGGATGCGTTCCAGCTTAACAATGTTTAACACTGTTTGGTACCCTTCGGCCGAAGAGGCACCGCCCTACAGGTCTCAGGTTTTGTCTGCATGAAATCAAAGCTGCGGTTTTGAGCGCATACAGTGATAATGAAACTGAACTTACCTAATAAGAGCATATGGCAAAACGAAGAAAAAGGGAACGTGAATTTACTATCTTCAAGCCTGTGCTTTGAACTTATTGTTCTATCCACATTGCTAGCGTACAAATTCGATCTATAAGCTTATGTAGACATCGCCAAACATAGGCATCATTACAGTAATCCGTCGATTGTTTTTCCCTCTTTTAGCTCACCTTCTGCATTGTGGTATTATCGTTATTTGTTTCCTTGCAGGTACATGCCTAATTTGAATGGTTTTGATGCATATAGCTTTAATATTTTCCTATTCAGTTCTATGATAAGTACATCTAGTGTGATTGAGGTAGTTATTGGCTTCATGAATGGTTTTCATCATGAGCTAAAATGCATCTTTCCTGTATTCCTGTTTCACACAAATGTAATGTATTGGTAAGAAAGGTACTAAGTTTTAATAAATTATCATAGCAATGAAATCGCGGTGTAGTAACAACGTCATAGTATCTTGAAGAGAGATTTTGTGAGGTATCATGAAATTGATCTCTGTTGTTTAAAAATTACAGGACGGGGCTTAAATGCTAATGAGCGGAAATGGCGAAAGCCGCTTTATAGGATTCATTTCACTCCCTGCATGGCTATTATTATCCATAATATTGTCATATTCATTATCACTAACTGAATTATCGTTGTCATCGTTACTACCATCCTCAGGCTAGACAAAGAGATTTACGATCCCTTTTTCACGAACCAGGAGAGAACAAGTGGCTTGCGGTCTCGGCAGGGGATTGAAGTGATAGTGGTTAATTTACCGACAGAGAAAGGTTTTTTATTGGTCTGTTCGGGCGAGCATTTGCTGCGGACATTTCCGCAGTCCATTACGCAAGGCTCTCCACTTGAAAATGGAACGACGTGGTAGCATATCTTGAAACAAAGCTCTGAAAGTTAGGAGTGTGTAAAGGATTCGCCGCGAATACAAGCCTTATAATCAAACTCCTAAGAAATAAAATGCGAATTGATGTTAGTTATTAAGCGAAACATCTTCGTACAAGAATATAACGTTTCGGTTATAACTTGCTGCACTAGGCCATTGGACGACGAAGCAAAGGGAGAATTTTGGAATCGCACAAATGATAGCTAGCTGTTTTTTTCTTCGATATAGAAATTATATTCTGCCTTGTCAACTCCGAGTGCACTGGTGTGTTCATCAGACCCGGATTTGCTAAGTGTAAGAACACCGTCGAGATAAACGCCACTACCAATGGTATCAATCTGAGTGAAATATTTTGATTCAAAGCGCCGCAAGCAGGAAGGCAAGATCAGAAGACAGCAAAGTTTTACCGCGGCATAACAGGTAGTTTACCAAGTGGTGATATTGCTGTCATCGACGCAGGATGTTCGTTAGAGGCGCGATGATAACGGTGAAATGTAGGACAAAGAACCGAAAATAGAAGCATAGACCGAGAAAGCTGCGAAGTTTCTTCATCGCTGATGGCTTCAGGCACACAGCGATGGAGCGATATTTTGCAGGTTCAGGATGCACGCCTCCCTTGGATACGACCTGGCCTAAAATTGTTCTTGCACCACAGACACACCACTTCATATTACATTGAAGCTATGCTTGGTTAGCGGAGAAGGTGGGTGTGTAACTCTGAATAGAAGCAGACAATGTCATGTACTGTAAACATAAGTTTCCATTTCCTGCTATGCTGAAAAAAATCCATGTGCTCTAAAGTGACGGCTGCATTACAGTTTGAAGAGAATAAAGATGAAATCATAGAGGCTCCCAGGGTTTACAAAACAGGTCTTGGCGCGAGCAGCTGCCACAAGAGAGATTTCTCAACATCGCACGTGCAGATCTAAAGACGAAAACAATTCAGGATCTAATAAACAGTCGATGGCATGTATATTTTGAGACAGCGGATAGTTGTATTTGCAGGTGATTTTCTATAGGCGTAAATAATCGACACAAAACTACTGTGCCATTTTTTTAATTATAAGAACAGGTGAGCCCCACGGAATACTGCATGTTTTAATGATAACCCGTTGAAGTATGCCATCCACTTGGCGTAAGATGATAGTTCGTGCATCTCCAAGACAGGGCATGGGCGATGACGCAGCGGCTTGTGGGTACTGGTATCAATCTTGGGGCGACGTTAGACGTGCGACTCATTCGCTTTTTGAAATTTTGAACAAGGAGGGATACTTAAGGGTTTAAGCGAGCAAGGCCAATTGGGCAATCAATCAGGGCAGAATTTGCCGTTAAAACGTCGATGCCGAGTATCACGTCGTGAGGGCAGTGCTATATGACACTGAAGAACGCAGGGGTAGTGCGACCGGAAATCCTCACGTGCGCAGTGCACAGTCCCACAACGGCAGCGATGCTTTCATCGGCGACACAAACGGCTGATGAAGCGGCGGGTGTGACATTTTCAGACGGCGGCGAAAGGATGAGCTGATGACTGAAATTTGGACACCAGTGTCAATGAGGGCAGCAACACAGGCACCACCCACATATATGTCTAGGTGTTTGTGGCGATGAGCAAGGGTCAGCACAGGACTTTCAGGTCGGTTTTTAACGCGGTGTCACCTCCGCTGATCCATCGATTAGTTTCCCGGTAGAGAGCGAGAGAAGTGGGAGATGAATCATTCAATCAATCAAAATTTTATTTGTTCTCTCAAGGAGAAAAGGTTCCAGGTTTTGTTCACTGGAATTACGGCGTAGTTTTTCATGCCTGCCGAGCTACCTTTAACCTTACCTTTCTCCCATCTATAGGCGTTGTCAGTTACTGCGCTTTCTGCCATTTCGCGATTCTTGCCTCCAGTGTTCCACATCGCCGCCAAAACTTGTTCTCTCCTTTCGTTTTTTCCCTCTCCCCTATTCTCCAGCCGTCAGCTGTATGTGGGCCTGTACTGCTTCTTTTATGCTCGTTTATATTCCTCTATGTATTGCCATGGCTAGTTTTAGTTTCCTCCAGATAAACCTACACCACACTCGGCCTGCAATGGCTGCACTTTATATTCATTTTCTTTCCTCTTCCTTTTCCCTGGCGGCGGTGGCGCACAATTACATGTAGGTGACGTGGTTTCAGACCTGCCCGCTGATGTTGCTATCTTCTGTGCGCCATCTAATACGCGTTCGTTAGTCCTTACACGGGATCCTCCTTTTGAGGCCTGTCTATGCCCCCAGATTCATTGCGGCGGTGAGGTGTACCTCTTCGTCGGCTTGCTTTTCTTTCGTCTCTGCTTACTCTCCCCCACGCGCATATTTGACCCTTCTTTAGAATAGTTCGACGAAGTGGTTGCCTTGGCGGCCGGCCACCCCATAATTTTGGCTGGTGACTTTAATGCCAAACATGAATTATGGGGCCCAGCGCCCTCCGGCTCTCGCGGATCCAAATTAGTCCACTTTGCACTGGACCATCAACTGACAGTTATGAATAATCCAACTTCCGCCCCCACGTATGATAACCATTACGTCGAGTCGTGGACTGATGTCACGCTCGCCTCCCCATCCCTTCTCAGCTCCCTATACATGTGGTTCGTCTCGGACGACGACTCGACGTCCGAACATTAAACTATTGAAATGATAATTGGTACTCCCCCCTCTACAGCAACACCGTCTAACGGTTGCGTCGAGAGCTCGTATCCTCGACTCTCTCGCAAAAGACACATGTTTTTTTTCGGATAGCTGGAGTCGACTTGCGTTCCTCTGACGCACTGGAGACAGTGGTCACGCGGTTTCATGACCGGGTCGCCTCGCTGATTGATTGCCACAAACATACGCCTCCGGGTTCTCAGAGCTCTAAGTCACCGAAGCCATGGTGGTTGCCCGAGCTTGCCATCGAGCGGCGCCGCATTCGAGCTTTGTGCCAGCGCTTCCAGTGTTGCTCAGACTTGTCGATGCGCCCTGTATACCGCACCGCGTATCAGGCGGCACTTGCATGTTACCGGCGAGGAATCAAGGAGACGAAGGACACGGTGTACAACAGGCATGCCGGCAAGCGACCCGAAAAAATCTTTTCGGCGTACCGTGTAAGCAAGCATTCGCCAAACTGCGCGCATCAGCATTTCGACCGCTACTGGACATCGGTAGAGGCGTCGTGACGACCTCTGTGCTAGAGTCCGCGGCACTTTTGCTCCAGACACAGGTAGCCTGGGATGATACTAAATTTCATTCTGAGTTACACACGTCTGTCCGTGTATCTGTCGAGCTGCCTTACAAACCTTTCGTGCTTCCTGACGTACCGTTCACGCATAACGAGCTTCAGATGCGCGTCAACGCACTCGGTACGTGCACGGCTCCCGGCCTGGATGCGCTGACTTTGACGGGTGGGCACGCCTGCTTCTGGCGTGCCCACTCGTCCTTCCTTCTCATCCGATTCAACAGTGCCCTCCATCTTGGCCACTTTCCCTCGGCGTGGCGCAGGGGGCGGATTGTGTTCCTTCCTAACCCGGGCCGTCCATCTTCTCTCCCTACTTACTACCGGCCAATAGTAATGAATTCAATACTGGGTAAATTATTAGAACGCTTACTGCATGGTCGACTTTATTATTTGTTGCACGCTAGGGGCCATCTCTATTGAAACTAATTTGGGTTTACACAGTTACGCTGTGCTGTCCTAGCCCTCGCCTCGTTGCGGACGGCTTTGGAATATTTCCGCGCATCCAGCACGCCCACGGTTCTGATATCCCTGAATTTTCAGGGTGCATTCGACAGCGTTTGGCATATCCCCACCCTTCGCTACTTTCGTGACCACGATCTTCCATCCAACCTCTATCACCTGTTACGTTCTTTCCTTTCCCTCCGTACGGTGGTGTACCGCACGCGCATGGTCGAAGAAGTGTCTGCCGATCCTACTCTTTGGTGCCCTCAGGGTTCCCCTGTTTCATCCTTGTTGTGGAATATTATTATCACAGACCTTTTCGGTTAGCCAATGCCTCTTAGTGTTTTCTTATAGGCGTATGCTGACGACACCATTGTATTAATACCGGCCAGAACGCGCTATGAACTCGAAGACTCGAACAGTTGTGTGCAGACGTCCTCGATAGGAGAGCCAGCTGGGCCGCCCACTGCCGTGTCATAATCTCGTGGGCAAAATATTCTGTATGCTACTTTCTCATGGCGTGGGCGGAATGAAAAAAAGTAACCCCACCGTGCTCTTTGAGGGCCGGAAGCTGAGCTTCAAATAATAACTAAGTATTTTAGGTTTTGTTTTTGACCGCCAACTCACATTTTTACCTCATGCTAACATCCTGCGCGACAAGGCAGAGGTACTCACTTTGCGCCTGGTCACATTTCTTTCATTTCATTGTTCGATAATCTCTTCTCCTCCGCAGGCTTTATTTTCGGGTGTTACAGCCCGACATTACCTTCGCTGCTCAAGCTTGGTGCTCTTGCCCAGTTCATTCCCGCCTTGGGGATAAGATAATTACTGTGCAGCGTGTCCCTCTTCTCGCTCTCCATTGCGTACAACGCGGACGGCCGCTTGCCAGGTGCTCCTCCGGGTACCTCCTTTGCCCTTGGAGCTCGGCCACCTCTTTGCGGAGTACAGCCTCTTAATCGGTGTGGATCCCGTCATTTTAGGAGGGGGCACTTGTATCTCCCATCCGATATCCTTCAACGCTTTTAATCCTGGTGTGACCATCTCTCTTTGGCCTTTTCTTTCTCGTTCACCCGTCTTCTCCCTTCTAATTTTCCTTTTCAGTCTTCTCTTCCTGGCCTTCATATTTTCACGGACGGTTCCCATACATCCCGCTCCGCGGGCGCTGCGTTTGTTGCATTTTCATCTTGTGGCACGCTACTTAAAGTAGCTTGGTTTTTTCTTGAGACAGCCTGCAGTGCCTTCTGCGTCGAGGCTCTTGCGTTTCACGAGGCTTGTTATGCCCGGCACGCCTCTTCTCTCTTACCCTTGCACATCTACTCTGATTGCCTTTCTCTCCTTCAGGCTATACATTCTCTTTCCACCGGAGATTTCCGCATCAGCGACATAAAATTCACCCTTGCCATTATTTCTCTTTACCGTCCTGTCTTTTTATATGATATCCGTGCCCACTGTGGTGTCTGGGGCAATGATCTAGCAGACAGGGCAGCCTCTCTGTCATCGACGCGTGACCTCTTACGACCGTCGTGGTTATTGCCTTTGTCTGTGCGCAATCGTATGCGCACTACTGTTCTGAAGCTGTGGAATCCATCTAGACCGCAGATTACTCAGACACCATCATGTCTATTTTTGTACCCTCCATTCTACGCCTACCGCTCTTTCCCTTCGTCTCGTTCTATGGTTCCTCTCCTGACGGGCCACTGCCGCTTTCCTTCGTACTTTCATCGCTTTGCACTCCTCTCTTCGCCCTCCAGTTCATGCGGTGAAGCTAAGGGTGACGTGATTCCTTACCCACGCGCTTGTCCACTCACTGCGGATATAGCAGAGATGCTTCCTGGGTATCCAAACTTTGTTTCCCTCAACACTTCAATTCTTTGTTATCCTTCTCTCGTTCTCGTGCGCTGCTTATACGCATTGCCATTCGTGTCTCTTCTTTTCTTCCGCCTGTAATCGCGGTCATTCCCGGCCGGATGGTTCGTAGTCCTACCGCTCATTACAAAGTCTTTAACATGTCTTGTGTGGTCGGGGTCGCAATATAGCCGATTTTCGTGGGCTGCGGCCCTGCCCCTGCCATGTGGACATTTGGCTTTCCTGTTTGAATGCCGTGAGTGCCCTCATTTATTTTGATCTGCAACAATACATAGGTTTGTTCCGTAATGATCGTCAGCTGAACACCTTTTGTTGTTTTTGATTTCATGAAATGCGCATCAGTTTCCTTGTTCCTATCAGTTTCTCCTCCTTGTTTTCTTTTCTCTCTATCACTTTTTTATGTTCTTGTGACCTGCATTCTTTACCCCTCTCCCCCCCCACTGAACTCCACCCTCTCCCTTCTCTCCCCCTTTTTTATTCCCCCCGTCTTCGTTTCTTGACTTCTCTTCCTTCCCACAGTTCCCCGCCCCTTCCTGCACCGTAGCCACTTGCGAGCACATCGCAAGGTTCTTGGTTGCTGGATCCAGTGTTGTGTTTTATTTTTTCGTCTCTATAATGAGCCATTTTGTCGCAGGGCATTTCTGTCCTAAAAACCACTTTTGCTGTCCGGCATTTGTGCCATAGTTTTCTTTTTCTTCTGATTGGCTTTCTTTAAATTTTCTCTAGGGAGTTTCCCATTTTGTTTTATTTTCAATTGCTTTTGCCCGCGATAACCTCTGGTTCGGTGCGGGCTTTCTCTCAAATTTATTTAGTTTTTTTGTCATTTTGAGAGTTTACAATAAAGTGGAGGATAAACGGCGAGGTTGTGTTAAAGTCACGAGAGAGTGTATCACGGAGATATTTCGGGTGTGGACAATAGTCGGATACTAGTGAAGTCGAGGTGGCGGAACCCATCGGCTGCGAAAATGACGAGAAATGTGGCCGACACGTGAGCAGTTGAAGTAGATGGGTTGGTCGTGCGAGGTTTGCTATTCGTCCGGTTTGCGGTAGCAGTATCGCGTCGGAAAGGGCGTGGTGGGAGCCGCAGCAGCTATGTCTGGAACGTTAGGTTGTAGCGATGGCTGTGCGGAAGGCTGACCCGAGTTGAAGTCCACATTGGTGTTGAAGCCCACATTTGCGAACTTCTGGTGGACGACAGCTTGGATTAGGGCTACAGTAGCGCCTGCCGGCTGAAGAGTGAACGCAACGGGCGCCATAGCTTTTAGCTCTCGGCGAACAAGCTTGGTCAAGTTGGAGGGATGAGATGAGTGCGGCAGTGTTGGGATATCTTCGCATGAGGACGTAGCAGCTGTTTGGCAGGCGCAGGATGCGGGGAGCAATACGACGGTGTTTCCTATGCTCAAACCGCCGGCACACTGAACGACTGAGTTGGCCGTCGTACAGTCTTTCCAAAGAAGAACATTGAAAGCATCGTCTGCAATTCCCTTTATTATGTGGCCCACCTTGTCTGACTCGGACATGGCGCTGTTTACTTTTCGGCATAGGGCTAGAATGTCTTGAATATACGACTAATATGATTCGGTCGAAGACTTGGCACGGGATGCGAGGTCTTGTGCACCGAGCTTGCATTCGATCGCTTTGCCAAATGCATCTCGGAGCTTCTCCTTGTACATATCACAGTGTGTGAGATCGTTTTTAAGCGTCTCAAACCAGACGTGCGCCGTAACCGTCAGATACATGATGACGTTCGCAAGCATGAGTGTCGCGTCCCAATAGGTGTGCTTGCTGACGAGCTCGTATATAGCGAGTCAGTCTCCGACGTCGACGTGGTCGTTGCCGCAATAAGTGTCCGGATCACGAGCCTGCGTCACGATGACGGTGGGAGCTGTTTGTGCCGCTCTAGAAGGTGTCGCGTTGGATGGCATAGTGATAATACAAATCTGGCGGCACTACGGAAATCCAGGTTTGGCAATTTATGTACTCCCAGCAGTTCTCCAGCAAATGTCAAGGAAAAGTACACAAAACTAAACGCTAGTTCACGATCAGACACACACCACCAAAACGAATCTAGATTAGCTCCAGCGTCGTCTTCTTCACCACACAACACCAGCACGTCGTCATCGTTTCAATACTGCATACCATAAAAATATGTTAAAAAGATGAGAGTTGAAATTCAGTGCTCGCTAAGTGAAACTTGTACATCATAAACTTCTACAGTTATCACTTAATGCTCCTTTTTTTTCACGTCGCGTTCAACCTAAACAAATCCTAAATTATAACAAGGCTGAATTCAACGCTATAAATCGTGGTCTGGAATGTTTCTCTGAACAGTTTTTTCGCGATTTTTCCTCCCGGTCTGTTAACAAAAACTGGTCTTTGCACAAGAAAAAAATGACAGAACTCGTGCGCAATTACATTCCTCTAATAACGTTTCGTGTTAACGTATCTAAACCTTGGTTTAACAAATCACTTCGTACATTTAAAAACAAGAAGAAACGCCTTTTTAAATCAGCGAAGCGACTTTGCACGCAGTATTTGAAAACACAATCTAAGTTATGTGAAGCATCATACTGCCATGCCATCCGTAAGGCGAAGCGCCAATTTCTGTCACTTGATTTTCAATCGCTCATGAAAAATAATCCAGCCAAATTTTGGAAAACCATCTCCCCCCCCATCACGTACGTCTGACAATATTTCTTTACTGGATGCAACCGGATGTCCCATTCCTCAGGACAGCTGTGCAACAGTTTTTAATGATTTTTTTACATTTGTTTTCACTAACGAAGACTATTCCAACCTACCTAGCCCACAAGAAACCGATTTCCCTTTCATGAGTGCAATAGACATCACTACAGAAGGCATTCCATCTCTAAACAAAAGTCTCAAAATATCTACTTCTTCAGGAGTAGACGGAATAAATACCAAAATTCTAAAACACACTGTAAATGCCTCTAGCCTCATCCTCTGTCATATTTTCAAACAGTCATTAGAAACTGGCGAAATTCCGCATGACTGGAAGATTGGTCAAATAATCCCCGTGTATAAATCTGGTAACCAACACTCTGTTAGTAACTACCGCCCCATATCGCTAACAAATGTTCCATGCAAATTACTAGAACACATCATTGCATCTAACGTTGCCTTCCACCTGGAGCGAAACGGTTTCTTCTTCCCACACCAACACGGTTTCAGAAAAGGGTTCTCCTGTGACACACAATTAATAGAATTTACTACTGACCTCTTTAAGAACGTGGACGAAAATTGCCAGACTGACTGCATATTCATTGATTTCTCTCGTGCATTTGACCGAGTCGCCCACTGTCGCCTTATAGCTAAATTGTCATTGCTTAATTTAGACAATCTAACACTCTCTTGGATTAGAAACTTTATGTCATTTCGCAAGCAGTTCACTGTTTTCAATAACTTTTCATCATCCCTTAGCGACGTCACATCTGGCCTTCCTCAAGGTAGCGTCCTCGGTCCTTTATTATTTTTAATATACATTAATGACCTCCCATCTCACATAAGATCATCAGTTCGACTGTTCGCTGATGACTGCATAATTTATCGTAAAATCCGTTCTCTCACTGACCATGTCATCCTTCAGCAGGACCTGGAGTACGTAACTAACTGGTGCAGATCATGGCAAATGACACTTAACGCGGAAAAATGCAAAATAATGACTGTCAGTCGGAAGCATTCCCTCTCAACCTACGATTATTCACTCAAAAGGATTTCACCAACCAGCACATCTTCTTATAAATATCTCGGCGTTCATCTTACCGAAAATCTTTCATAGGCGTCGCATATTGAAAATATAACCGCCAAAGCATCGCGCACGCTCGGATATCTAAAGCGAAATCTACATAGCGCACCTATTTCTACTCGTAAGCTCCCATTTCTAACTTTCGTTCGTCCTCAACTAGAATATGCATCAGTCATCTGGTCACCACATCAAGAGTATCTAATCAAATCCTTAGAAGGTATTCAAAACCGTGCAGCACGTTTTATTTCCCATGATTACAGCCGCCCTACCAGCGTGACTAACATCAAGTTGCCCTCATCACTCACAAGTTTACAATGACGTCGGGATATCGCGCTTATCTGCTTGCTACATAAACTAATCTACAGTCACCATGCATCAACAGTGCCACTTACTAGACCGACTCGCACCTCCCACCGCCTGAATAATAATATAAGTTTTCAACGTCTATTCGGCCGAACACATGCATTTAACTTCTCTGCATTGCCACGGGCTATAAAGGGTTGGAATGGTCTTCTCGAACGCATCGCTAACATATCTGACCCACTAAAATTCAAAAACAAATTGAGTACCTTCTTGCAGTAAGAATAACTTTTTTATATTGCGTTCACTGTGTGCAGGTTGATTTCGTCCAATGCCGCTAACTATTGTATAATGTCATAATCCTCGGTTTATTACTTCCCATGCATGCTCTAATACTTATTTGCAGTTCCAGTCCTGTATTACTGTTAACTTTTGTATTTTAAACTATGTACCATTGTTTCTTTTGACACACTGTAACCCCTCCCCCTCACACAATGTTCCATGTTTGGAACCTGTGAGGTATTTGTATAAATAAAGTAAATCAATATATATATAAATAAACTGTGCTGCACAATGAGATCCGAAGATTGTTTTTACCTTGAAAACTATGGAATAAGTCAAGTTCAATATCGAAGTTGACTTGCGCTCGTTCCGTTGCTGGCTTGCGCGCAAGATCGATCACTCATTTCTTTCAATTTGGTTCAGGCATGCTGTTGCTTTCATTTTACTAACCCTACATGATACGCTGTTATTATAAACTCAGTTAAATAAATTGCAGTACCCGTATTGATAGTATAGGAGAAAAACACCATGCTCTAAATTTCACAATCGAATTCGCAATAGATTAGGCCTGGTATGAATGATCTATAAGGCAATCGTTTCAGTCAATCAGCGTTTTCATAGATACCATATAGCATATACTGTACCCTAGGAATCAATCATATAAACGGATAAGCTGTCAAGTCAGTCAGTCAGTTCAGGCGTTCAGTCGTGTCCGACTCTTCGTGACCCTATGGACCATGTCACGCCACGCTTTCCGGTCTCTCACTATCTTCTTAACATCACATAGCTTCATCTGCAATGCCTCGAGAATGCCATCTAACCATCGCGTTCGCTGCCTACCTCTTCTCCGGCGACCCTCAACCTTTCCCAACATCAAATCTTTCTCCAGCGACTCCTCTCTTCTCATCAGATGACCAAAGTAGCTGAGCTTTAACTTTAGAATTTGACCCTCCAAAGAGCAGTCAGGGTTTATGGTCGACAATATCGACTGATTTGATCTTCTGGCAGTCCAAGGAACTCTTAAGAGTCTTCGCCAGAATCACAATTCAAACGTGTCAATTCTTCGGCGGTCAGCCTTTTTCACAGTCCAACTCTCGCATCCATAGATCACAACTGGGTTATACGGATCTTGGTTGGCAGACTAATGTCTCTGCTCTTTACTAGGCGGTCAAGGCTAACCATTGCTCTCTTTCCCAGAAGCAGGCGTCTCCTAATTTCATGGCTGCAGTCTCCTTCCGAGGTAATCTTGGCGCCCAAGAACAGAAAATCTCTCACAGCTTCCACTTCTTGTCCATTGATGCTCCAGGACTTGATAGGGCATGATCTTCGTCTTTTTAATGTTCAGTTTAAGCCCAAACTTCTCACTCTCTTCTTGTAAGCGCATCAGAAGTCTCTTGAGTTCCACTTCACTTTCTGCCATTAAAGTGGTATCATCCGCATATCTAAGGTTGTTGATACGTTTTCCAGCAATCTTCACTCCAGCTGAAGACTCGTCCAGACCGGCCTTCCTCATGATGCACTCTGCATATAGGTTAAATAGGCAGGGCGACAGTATGCAGCCTTGCCTCACCCCTTTCTCAATCGGAAACCAATCAGTAAGACCATGCCCAGTTCTGACTGTGGCCTCTTGCCCTTCATAAAGGTTCCTGAGGAGACAGATGAGGTGAATTGGAACTCCCATCTCTTGGAGAGCTTGCCACAATCTGCTGTGATCTATGCAGTCAAACGCTTTCGCATAATCAATAAAGCAGAAGTAAATGGGTTTCTGGAACTCTCTTGCTTTTGCCATGATCCAGCGAAGGTTGGCAATTTGGTCTCTAGTTCCTCTGCCCTTGCGAAACCCAGCTTGCACGTCCGGAAGCTCCCGATCCACATACTGCTGCAGCCTACCTTGTAGGATTTTTAACATCACCTTGCTAGCATGCGAAATAAGCGCGATCGTGCGGTAGTTGGAACAATCTTTGGCACTGCCTTTCTTTGGAATGGGGATGTAAACTGACCTCCTCCAATCCTGTGGCCACTGCAGGGTTGTCCAAATCTTTTGACATAATGTATGCAGTGTGTTAACAGCGTCGTGGTTGAGGTTTTGAAGCAACTCAGCTGGAATACCATCAATTCCGCTAGCTTTGTTCTTAGCAAGGCTGGCTAAGGCCCATTCAACTTCACTCTTCAGGATGCCCGGCTCGAGATCAGTAATCACAACCGTCCTATGTTGGGTTTGCACATCCGGGTCCTTCTTTTACAGTTCTGTGTATTCCTGCCACCTCTTCTTTATCTCTGAGGCTTCAGTGAGGTCCTTGCCTTGTTTGTCCTTTATCACGCCCAGCTTAGCACAGAAGCTTCCTTTGATATCTTTGGTTGTCTTATACAGAGCTCTTGTGTTCCTTAATTGGCTGTTGTCCTCAACTGCTTGACACTGTATGTTCAAGAAGGCATTCTTATCTCTCCTTGCTATTTTCTGAAAATCCGCATTGAGAACCTTGTATCTTTCTCTTTCCCCCATACCTTTTGCCATCCTCCTTTCCTCAGCTATTTGCTAAGCCTGTTCAGATAACCAGTTTGCTTTTTTGCATTTCGTTTGCTTTGGAACTACCTTAGTAGCAACTTCTTGTATTATATCACGAACATCAGTCCACATCTTTTCGGGCTCTTTGTCTTCTCGATCTAATTCTTGAAATCGATTCCTCACTTCCACAGCATATTCTAATGGAATCTGATCCAGATCATACCTGAAAGGCCTTCTAGTTTTCTGCGTTTTCCTCAATCGAAGCTTAATTTTGGCAACAAGAAGCTGATGATCGGTGCCACAATCGGCCCCAGGCCTTGTTTTTACTGCTTGTATAGCGCTTCTCCATCTCTGCCGGCAAATAATATAATCGATCTGATTCCTGTACAGACCGTCCGGTGAAATCCATGTGTACAGGCGCCTCTTGTGCTGTTGAAAATGAGTATTCGCTATGGTCAGGTTGTTTTCTTGACAGAACTCTACTAGCCTCTGCCCAGCTTCATTTGGCTCACCAAGACCGAACTTGCCTGTAATTCCGGATATTTCTTCACTCCCGACCTTAGCATTCCAGTCTCCTATGAGAAAAACGACGTCTGATGATGGGGTGCGGTCTAAAAGGCATTGTAGGTTCGCATAAAATCTCTCAACGTCAGCTTCTGCAGCAGCAGTGGTCGGTGCATAGACTTGGATAACTGTTATGTTGAAAGGATGACCTTGGATCCGAAGTGAAATCATTCGGTCGTTTTTGGGGTTGCACCCTAGCACTGCTTTGCCCATTCTTCTGTTTACTATGAGAGCGACCCCATTCCTTCTCTTGGATTCGTGCCCACAATAAAAGACATAATGGTCGCCGGAGTTAAATTCTCCCATTCCGGTCCACTTGAGCTCGCTGATACCCAAGATATCAGTGTTCAATCTGCCCATTTCTCGCTTGACGATATCCAGTTTACCTTGCGTCATAGATCTTACATTCCATGTTGCTATGTGATATATCTCCTTGCAACATCGGACTTTCCGGTCGCTTCCCGACACATCCACAACTGAGCGTCCTTTTGGCTTTAGCCCAGCCGCTTCATTCGTCCTGGAGCTACTAGGAATCGCCCTTTGTTCATCCCCAGTAGTATGTGGGACGCCTTCCAACTTGGGGGGCTCATCTTCCGGCGCCATATCGATAATGGTATTGTGACTGGCCATAGGGTTTTCTTGGCAGGAAATACTGGAGTGGGTTGCCATTACCTTCTCCAGTGAATCACATTTTGTCAGAACTCTCTGCCGTGACCTGTCTATCTTGGGTGGCCCTACACAGCAGATCTCACGACTTCATCGAGTTTCGCAAGCCCCTCCGCCACGACAAGGCAGTGATCCATGAAGGGGGGATAAGCTGTATGGAGAACCTATTACTTATAACACAGAAGTACTGGTAAATAAGAACTGCATGAATAACAATAAAATCTTGTGACGAAATCAAGGTCATCGCCCATGGTTGTATTCCTGTGAGAGGAGTTTGCCGACTAACGGTAATAAAAGTAAACACGCTACCAATAAAAGACGTATAAATACTAAATCGCGAGGGAAAGCGGCGCAAATTATAGAGCGCTTTTGTATTTCTATTAAATTTTTACATTCTTTCAATGAACGCAGATACTGCTTCAATAGTATTATAACAGCAGCACGTTTGACATGACAAGCCAAATTCCTCTATACAATTGCCTACGTAGCAATCGAAAATTAATGGAACTTCTTACGAAATAATATCAACGCAAAGTCATCAGTTTCACGCTGCTAGAAGGCATCCCATATTGAAGATACTATATTGAAATAGTCTCTTACATGGATGTTATGAGAATGTATAAAAGAACTAAATTTTTGTTACCGGACTAGGAAGCGATTTAGGGTAAAGTTTGTTCCAAAATAGAGATCAACAGCAACCATAAAAGACGATTTCAATCTGCTACTCAAATAACTTGTGTTTTAAACAATGAGGGGTATCATTCAGCCATTTCATTTCATTACCTCAAGTCTATAGCACACATCATTAACACATGTCTGTTTGCGGCCTTCTGTGTTTGGCGTAGTTGAACGTGTACATAAACCTGACACAGCAGCATGGTGAAGTTTGAATTCGATTTCGAGTGGTGACGCGTACCTGCCTTACAAATCCACAGCCAGTTTCCGATACATCTTCATTTGCGTTAGGCAAAACTCAATGTTATAGCGTCAATATCGGCATGGATCTCAAGTGATGTTGCAGCATTGCGGAGGAGAAGCAAATATGAATGATCTTACTGACCATACATTTTCCACAGCAAATTATTTCTGTTCACTATTTCGCGCATATCTTGATTTGGGTGGCTGTTGTAAAGATCATTACGAGCTGTTTCAAAGGTATGCTAAATTATTCTCTGGAAATATAAAACGGATTGTGGTATTGCGCTCTTTGAAAAATAGTTCACTCTTCCCGCTTTTTTTTTTTAAATCTTCAGGAAGGCAGAGGCGAGGCATTTATCTATCATGGATGATATTTTGTTTTGTTTCTAAAACAGGTGCGAGGTGAAGATCATGAGTGAGAGAACCTTGGCGAAATATGTTCCGCAAAACGAGACTAAACTTTGGCCACATTGCTGCAGGAAATAAATAAACGTTTCTCCTACCTGACGAGAACTGCTTGTCTTGTCTTTATTAAACGCACCGATGGTTAATTTTCATAGTTACTTTCATCGTCAGAAAGGTGGCGCACATGCTTCATGATTGCAATCAAGAACAATCGTTGTATATGGGCTGACGTTTTCCTACAAGAGACATTTAGTATTATAGAGGATGTCTATACTTCAAGACAATTTTAAATAACATTCATTTCTTGTGTTTTGACAGGTATAGGTATAAGCACCGAACAGGTTTTTCTGCTGAATGCGAAACGAAAATTTTTAGGTCAAATATACTTTATAATTGATGTAAATTAGGACTTCGAGCGAAAGCATGCCGTTTTGTGGCAGCGGCATGGCTTCATTTGAAAAATGCTGTCATATGTCGCATGTATTCATCTAGTGTGTGCAAACGGCAAGAGAATATTTATTAATTTGTTAACAGATTTTGGTGCATAATTGTAAATTACAACTGCTGGCAAACAATGGCGTTGAGGTTTTCACTCACATCTACTCTTTGCATCGAACTCGGCTCTATGCATGAGTTCATCAGAGGTGTTTGATGGCAGTTAATTGGTAACAAAGCTCCAAAGGTCCGCGAATTGCAATACTGACCATAAATTCACTTCTTCGTGATAAAGAACTTCAGTTGCGTTTCGTAATAATTTTAATATTTTATTTAGTAGCTCCGAGATGTCAAATCAGCTTTAGAATCCGTTCTTTGTTCAGAGCCAAAAGAATTGTTTTGGCTTTCGCCTGAACCAGATGGTGATCGAACGGCTGAGGCCTACACGTCTTTCTTCTACAAGCTGCGGAATTACAAGATTTAGCTTGAAGTTGGAAAATAGATCAACGTGGTACAGGCCCCTGAAATGTCTTGTTTGATTCCCATACTGCGAACTCTAAATCATTCAATGAATCCTCTGAGACACTTTGTTTAGCACGGGAAGTAATGTACGATAAAGACCAGAACATGATCCTCGCCCAAATCTGAACTAAATGCGGCGTACTTCTTAAACAATGCACTTGAAGTTTTTAATTATCATACTGGCATTGTAGGCAGCAGTTCTAAAATAGGTGGCATTTTCAATGTTTTCGTAGAATTGAATAAAATGGCACCAAGAGATTGTGTTTTCTTTTCCCCACCACCTGCGTACTCAACCATTCTTTAGCGTCATCTCTACGTGTATAATGGTAAACTGGCCAGCAGCTTCCGGTATGTGGCATGTATATTATTTAGGCTCTCTATGCTACTGACAGAATTGTATAGCCTGCTGAGCGACGCATATGCAAAAGCTATACCGTTCACCTCGCTCTGATTAAATCGTTTCGATACTTTGAATTTAGCGTTTTTAGCAAGATTACCAGTGTCAACTTTAGCCTCCCAAAGGTCTGTGTGAGGCGGAGAATTACGAGTTAAAAAAAGGCTGGCGTTGTCACCTTTGGACCTATTATAGTACGAAATCACTCTTTTGTACGCCTAACTTCATTGAATTTGGTACGTTTCCGACGTTTTGAAACAATACCTGACGACATTTCTGGTGTTTTATAATGGCACACTGCCATTTACGTTTTACATGTGGCCCTATTGGGAGCTATAGTGTATAAATTCGGAGGTTCGGGAGAGTGGAGTTGACCTACTCATGGGCGAGTGAAGCAGTTCGCGCTTCCTTGGCTTTATTCTCAAGTCACAGGGGGAATTGTTTTATTCTTGAACGTTTGATGGAAGGAGGGTTTGAGGCACCTCAGTTTAATGAGAATGGGTAGGAAATAATGTTTAATACAAAATAATCTGGTGTCTATTGTAGATATGGAGCAAAGAGAACAAACCTGCAGTTGTGGCTTCAAAACGACACAGAAGATTTTTTATGACCGTTTGTGACATGGTGACATCCAAAGCATCTGACAGCTGCAAAGTCGGGAGAAGAAAGATGAGTGCGTCGAATCGCGTTGTTCTAACGATGTCTGCTAATTTTGTCACTTTTAGCATTGTATAAAATGTAGCCTTAACTTGAGATTCAGTTACAACTGTGGTGCTATAATTTTGAGTACAAACAGGAATTAGTCAAGGCTGAATAGCGGAAAGATTTGAATATAAGTACACCATAGTCCCTGTAATGCTTTATTCTGTGGCGAATTTCAATGCTGCTTGTACACCAATGGGATGGACATATATCCATAATCTCAAAAGGGTCAGATTGCTTGCCCTAAATCATACAAATGAGAGCAGAAGCACCGCACCCTATACAAGGGAAACCCTAATTCCTAACCAATCCCGGAAGCAGTTGTGTCCATGTGGCCAATGTATCTGGCATATGGCCTGTATATAAACGCATCATTCTCGACCCCTATCTCCTGCAGTGTATGAAAATACTGGCCTTTTTGTAAAATCAGCTGCCAGCTTATAGCGACCAGCAGTTGGGTAGGCCAACAACATACCCACTCAGCGAGTGCTGACGTGCAAGGCACGCATAGATGATATCACGATCGTTGCATAATTCAGCTGATTCCTCCCCACTTCGAGAACGAAAATTCACTACATTGCTCTGGGCGAACTACCCTCATCACGTGTTTCTATTGAAAGCGGTGTATTAGTAGACTTCATGTTTTTTACTTATTTGTTTTCAGCCATTTGTTACGGAGGTAAACAATGCAAGCAATTGAAGAACAATTAACGAAAATGTAATAAAAATATAGATGATCTCGTATATTTATAGTAAAATAACACAAAGGATTGGATTGACTGGGAAAACCTGCACGAATATGAACCATAATTCTCAGAGCCTCAAGTTTTGAGGCGCGTAAGTGGTCATTTTCCTTTCCTATTTGCACCGATTTGGATGGCACCTGACATATATAGGGGTACGTCTTAAAAACGTTTCTGATACTTCAAATTTACTATCAAGCAAATACAGGGTTTTATGTCTTCGTTTCGTTGCGAAAGCAATACTCCGACAGCCAAAGCGAGACCTCGGGTGGCCGCAGCTACTCTGTGAAGAGGGTTAGCTACGGTCGCCTCATAAAAATCAGTCTGCCATGACATTTGAATTCAGTTTACTTCTATGCTAAGAGGAGGAGCTGCCAGTTCGGGTCGCACCTTTCGTATGGGAGTGTGATGTCAGAATCAGCTTACCAGCACCATTTGCATTCTTGTTATCCCTACGACGCACAGACCCGCCCATACGGCTTGGTTGAAGCGTGACTTTATATGTAGGCTGGTAGATAGTGCTCTTGTGCCATACCCGTTACGGTTTGAGCCTAAGTGTACTCAATAATGTAGCCCCTTACACTGATAGGGCGCGATAGGAAAAGAATGTACAGCCAAACAAAGCCCCCGCCGTTGCTTTCGCAATTCAACTAAGGTTAACCAGACTTCAACAACAGCTATTTTTCTCGCTGCTCTCTTTTATTAGCAGCTTTACTAGAGATCCCTTAAAAAGGCTGTTCTTCAAACGTAACGATCGCCTGTAATCAATTTGATTAAAAAAATTCCTTTGTAGATGGCGAATCAAGACTGTTTGCTGAAATAATGCTGAAGGCTGAGGAAGGGCTTGTGCCATCGATAGGGAATCATTGCTTATATAAGATGCCAGACTATTGTTCAATAATTTTTCGCAAGCTCTTGAATATTAAAGTTGTTTTCGCAGAAAACATTAACAATTCCCCTCAGAGCAAAAGTGTGCTCCTCATCTGTGCCAATGGTACTGCTCATGATTTACGAAATATTCTCCATAAACATGCCAACGTGCAAAGCCGCAATCCTTCAAAAGCATTTTACGCAGCACTGCTACATATTCCGATCTAAAGAAAGATGGTTTCTGATACTGAGGGGCAGCCGAGAAGGCGGTGGTGGTCACACTCTAATTGACATAACGAAGACTTCTAAATCTGAGAGATCGGATGTTAGGAGCGAAAATTGCAGGGGGAATGGCGCGTGAATAGTTTCCCTCAAAACTGCCAAGGTGGGCTAGATTTTTTACAAGTTTGCAAAATTTCGTTAACTTCCTGCCGAACAGCATTTATGGTTTACCCTTATTTCGGAGGGCATGTGACATCTCTCCCGACGTAGATATCATTAAGGGATTATCCTATACTCAACGTCTGAATTACTGAGTTTCCGTTGCGGCTCTTTATGCAAGATCAGATATTGGTCCTAATCAATTTGTCTCTTAAATGCGCTCCTGCTTTCTGTGTGCCAGAAATAGAATATTTTTGAAGAGATAAACTCAGCTAAAAACACACTGCTTTTGCCTGATAACGCGCAAGAAACATATCGTGTTCAATCATAGCCTTTAAGATGCTGCAGTCTCTGACCAAGAAAAGCACTGCGCCTCTAGAAAATATTCACACCGATGATTGTCTCCCCCCAAAAAAACTATTTTATTTATACATTGCCAAGGAAGACACGAGATGAACTGTATATGAAAAGGTATTCTTAATTGGAAGACCGACGATCAAGTTTTATCCTATTTCCGCCGCTGAGGCGCTTAATTTGTTCGCTGGCGAAACTGAACCCAATAAAAGATTTATTTCAGTGAAAGTCCAGTCTTTCGTCTGTTGCCTTTAGCTTGGTCTCCATCAGGTCAAAAGTTAAGATGTTAATAGCCTTGAATTGATTCAGGTCCAGTTGCCACCTAAGAATGCCTAAAGCGATCACAATAACATTTTCCCTATTCATTTCTCTGTAAGTTTTTGCTCCGAGTAATATAAAACTGCGTAACGGTATTCAGGCAGGTTAAAAATAACTTATAGCTATATATGAAAATTTTACTGAAAGGACGCTTCGCTACTGCATGGTTTTTCTCTTTGTAAGAGGGCTTCTGATAGCTTCATGTATACCGTATTGCCTCTTTCGCAAAAGGTGTAAATTCCCTCTCTATTCTACCAGTGTTCTTTGTTCCGAAGTGACTATGCCTAGTGGTGAAAGCGTTTACGTTCGTTTTTCACATTGCCCTGACACATGCAGCCACAATTCCCATCTTATTCAGCTCTAAAACTGGAAGTTTGTTGTGAATGGGGTTCAGAAGACCCGATATAATAAAAAGTGCGTTAAGAGCAGAGCTATGCAGTTTTAAGCCCATACTTTGCCGTTTAACTTGAATTTATAACATTTTCTTGAATCGACGCTCCTCCCCTAGTTCGTCGAGTAGAGGAAACAATAGCTTTTCTGCTTAACAGTGCGTTCAGAGCCTTCCGCTCCCGCCAGCGCTTTATACGACATTCCCTCCCAGAGAAATCTGCATTCATTCGGGTCAGCGCAAATTGCACGTTTGGACAAGGTTCAGGCCAAAAGGTTGCCTGAAAACGCATCCAACTGTCCGTAATACGCTCGTTTTCTCATGTGGAAAATGTTTAATAATATTTTGATGCAAGCTTCTAGTTGACAGCGTAATAAAGCATGTTATGCGATATGGAACTAAACGGTGCCGATGCACGAACGGCTGGGAACGCTCTCGACACTGCTACACTAATTTCCAGTGCTACGCAGTTCACATAAAACATGACATAGATTGTGGGAAACGTGAACTCTAACAACGTATTTGAGTTTTCTTGTCTCTCGGGAAAGTTCTGTGACAGTTGCCTTTTGGCCTCGGTCGGTATGTGAACGAGCATCGAATACATATCAGCTAGTTTATTTCTCCATCCAGAAGTAAACTCCGCTTGTTGGTTCGAACCAAGCTGGGAGCCACAACTTTAAGCAAGGTCGTAAAGCCACGGCTTTACAAATTTAATCATAGCGAACTGCATCTGTGCAAGTGATTGTGGGAAAGAAAACTTAATCTCCGAGGCCAAAACTGTACAATATGACTATGCGTTTTGTGATTGGCTTTGATTTGATACAAAAAACGACGTTTATAACTGTCAAAGACGTGAAGATAAATTTCAATGAAGAAAATTAGTCACTCTGCAACCTTTGCGAAAACAAGTGATGGGCCCCCGCGGCCCTTTTTAATGTTTGAAACAGCGTGCACCCCTTTCCACTGTATTTATGCTTGCGCGTACCGCGTCACAGTGCATCAGTGAGCTGTTGGTCACCGGGTTTTTGCTTGTGATTGGCGCCGAAAGATGGTGCATAATAGTTGCAGAATCAAGACCAAGGTGGAACCCACAGTCTTTAAATTCGCTTAGTGACGACAGAGAGAGGTAGTAGTATAGTGGGAGAGTCACGCCGCCCTGGGAGCTGTTCAAATAAGAAACAAAAATACTAAATAATTTTTACGTATGCTTTGCGCGGAGTTTGACCTTTTCTTGCATACTACGAAAGGAAGCCGACAACGAGGAAGACGAAACGATTGTCGCCAAGACGGTAAAACTAGACCCCATAACTGGTAGGTAGTTTAACTGTGCAGTACATTTAACTTCCAATGTAAGACAACTGTCACTTGTAAACAGGATCAATTGTTAGCGGATTCGTCCAAGCGTAATTTCGTCTCCGTCATCGTTGGCCTTACCTTCTAGTGCGCGTCATTAAAGAGCATACTTCTTTATTCCGCTACTTACAATCTCCTTCTTTGTTTTGGTCTTACGGTGCTGAAATTGCATGCACTGGCCAAAATAATAACAAATGTGGGTGACGATTGCACAACACGAAAAACATAGACAGTATAGAGCGTAAAAAATGTCATCAGCTTAATGTCAAATGTTGAAAGTGAGCAAGCAGCAAACTTGTACAGGAATTGGTGCCGAAGGCGTTAAAGTAATATGAAATATAAAATTCAAACAATACGCAAAGCATTGTGTTGCAGCTGCAGTATTGCCAAAGTGGAAAATGAAAATGGTACTTAAAAGCGCGTAGTGTTACAACTTTTGCTTACGTGTTAAGTAACAAAATCAGTCATTTTGCCTCGTAAACCGCACTCGACTAGGTATGAACAATGCAATTAATAACATATGCATCGCCGCCCACCGCCATGTCTTCTACTTTTTCTCATAGATGGTATGCAAGTATTGATCAACATCATCTCGAGACACAAGAATCAACAGAAGCCTTATAATCATTTACACGCTTCCAGAAAATTTGTAAATGAAGAGGCGGGAACAGATATCTTTTGAAGGTCAGAATCAATGGGATTCTTGACACTGCAGTATAAAAAGATTTGTTCTTGATCTCAACATTTTGTATCCTTTAAGGAAGTTGACATAAAAAGATCTGTGAGTTTTGAAAAATGTACCTCCTGACCACCCAGCATGTACACTGAATCTTTTTCGCCAAAAATGGCAGCTCATCTCGCAAAAAGCGCTTCCAGTATAAGCAGAGAGAGCTTCAGACCCAAGACAATCACGCAATGAAAAAATAGCAGCCAGAATTACGAGGAGAGTCCAGAGATCTGCACAGCTACATTTCGTGGCCAACGGGAATCAGTTACTGATTATGCCGAAAGGCCGCGTAGAACTGTTCAGAAGTACACTTAACGTTAGCTCTAATCATTGAGCGTATGACAAGAAATCAGTTTCCAGTGATTCCTGATTTAAATGACGCATGAAAAGATATTTGAAATGATTGAAACCATAACTTCGAGGTGCTCGTAGAGAATCAACGCTCACCTCAGAAAGGCAAAATAAAATAGGGCATGGCGTTTGCTCTAGTCATCAAAGCCTTCTAGGTTTTCAGATAGAGAAATGCTATGTCGAAATGCTAAGAATGTCAAGATTGAACTACATGACATTCTTGCATGTTTCTCAAACTACGGAGTTAGTCAAACAATCTAGCATTTTTCAATGAATGTTGTATGTATACCACTAGGGCAATTGATTGAAAGCACCAAATGCAAACAAATCAGTGGCACGATCATTTCTAAACACTTGCGCAGCTATGTTAACAGACATGTTGAGCGAAACTGTCATGTTGAATTGACTGCCGTTCAGCCCAGAATAGAACGCATCTCAAGTTGATTATGGATTGCGAAGGGTTCTCTAAGAATATTACTTTTAACTACGTGGCCCTCACCCCTGAAGTCATATTTAAATAACATGCTCCGCAGACACTTCATCATCTGCCAAGCATCAAGAATGTTGCCAATGTCCAAATATGGTGCATCTGTAGTTAAAAGTTTTGAAAACGAAATCTAACGCTCTGATTCTCCTGTATGCACACACCAAGACTAAAATGGCATCTGTAACAAAGATATAGTATTTGAAAGTAGTTTTAGGCCATCAGCAGGTATGCAATATATACGAAAAAAGCGAATGGGCTTTTTTTATGAGGTTTGATTTCATTTGCCTGCGAAGACTAGGGCCTTATTGCAAATGTACCCACCCTACCTCCGGAGAACAGTGTTCCTGAAAGCCTTCAAACCTAGCAAAATATGTGTTGCAGCGCTACTCTTACTATCTGTTCATCTGATCATACATTATGGCGCATAGTCACTGTGGTGCTTCGAAAAAACATTTCATTGCATTGCTCATAAAACAAAGGATGATGGATGACCAATACAGGAAAAGCAGAACGTTAAGCCTAATGGTTATTATGCACAAGACAAAGGTAATGTTCAATAGTCTCAGTAAATAACAGTTCACAATAGGTAACGCAGTACTGAAAGTATTTGGCGAATATATTGTCCCGAACCATTGAATTCTGTATTTGTTGTTTTTAGCAGCCGCCGGCTTGTGAGCTTTTCACTGTGATTGAAGCGAAATGATCGATTTTGCATTATTTGTTTGTACATGCCCCTTGTCGGGAGAAGCAGCTCCATCAATTTCTTTGATAGAGAAGATGTTGCGAGATATATCTCAAAGAATTCCAGCCACGAGGTAGTTTTTCAATAATACTACAGGTTACGCCAGCCACCATACTCGATTTATTTAGATATTTCTTCCCTGCCTTTCATTAATTAAGCGCTGGGGAGTGAAGCGGGCTTTCTCTGTTCGACGACAAGCGAGCACGCGTGTTGTTATCTGCGATGCTGAGTCGCTTAGTTCTTTTTTCCAGGCGAACTGATCAACATTCTCCACCACCGACGACTAGAAACGACGCTTCGATCATTACACAGGCGCTACGGATGACAAGTACTTCGAAGACCAAGCGACTACACATTAAACTAACACCCTCGACCGAAAAAGGGACAATGGAGTGCTCTGGCCGCCACTTGAGCACACGACGAGTTAGAGATTGAACATCGAAACCAACGTGCAATATGAGGGTACGAGCACCTGACTTCGCCTTTGCTGTCGCCGGTCGCACGGTTACCTCCCTGATGGTCACCACAGCAGTCTATTCTAAAATTAGCGGAACTTTCGCGGCCCTGCCCTAGAAAGTGACAACCGCTTGGACTGTCACGCTAATACGCACAACTGGAAATAACCTTACTACCCGTAAGGAGGATGAACCGCAAAATTAACAGTGAATAGATGCACTTATCCTGTCAGCTTGTGTGGCGCTGCAGCAGTGCTCTCGAAACGCGATTTTGGCGACGGATTTTCTGAATGAACTTCGAGCGATCATGGACTTTTGCCCATACCTAACCTAGCTTTTGATGCCCAACCTGTACCTGTTGTGGCAAGTTCAACGCCTCCTGTTGCCCTGAATAGCATTTACGCAGAATTCAGCCCATCGCTCCGATCAGCGTCGTAGTATCTATTGGTGCCGGAGATATCCGAAACCACAGAAGGCTTCGTTGAGGGTATTACCCAATTGCTAGTGGATCGAGGACTGGGCATCATAATAGGTATCGCTTTTTTTTTTCAAAATGGACAAGGTGACATTCTAGTAGACTTCACTGGCCAACACCGACCTCCCTTCTGAGGCACGACGATCGGCTTCCACAACGAGTTAGCAGCGTCCGATGTGTATTCGCCGTCCCAGACGAAACGCCAGAAGATATACCTTACCAAGGTTGTCTGCCTACGTTTGCCATCTAATCAGGCCTACCCCGAAGCACAAAAGACCAGATAGGCACGCATCTTACAAGCTACAACGAATGCTTTTCTTTAGCATCGAAGGTGCGTTGAACTTGGTTGGCCAAGTATCACATTATCACGGACGAATACGCCCGACTTTTTCAAGCTACTACTGTGTATCGCCACGACAAAGTCAGGCCATCCGCGGTTACCTTTAGGAAATGCTTCGCGGTGGCGTTATTCAGCCATCGAACCGCCTCTAGGGGGCACCAGTCGTCTTAATAAAGAATACAGCACAGTTCGTTTCTGCGTCGATTACCGCCGCTTGAATCACGTCAGGAAGAATATCTACCCACCCCCTCGCACCATAGATGCTCTAGAATGTTTGTGCAATGCTAGGTGTCTAGGCTGGGGGGTGGGGCGGGTGAGGATTGACAAAAATGAAAAGTTCTCGCACCCCAAGCTTGCTCGAAAGCGGCCGGTGCGGAGGAGAGGCGCGCGGAAAAAACACCAAAACGCTTCGATGTTGTCTCTGAGGAGCGGGGTGCGGCTGCCCTTTAAATGCGGCGTGGGGCTACGCGTGTAAGTGCAAAAAAAAAAAAAAAGCTGCTGCCTATCGCGGCCTTACAATTACGGTCACCTAAATTCCATAAAACCCTGCTACCTTGTTGGTTGCGAAACTGCCCCCCCCCCATAACACACAAAACTTCACCAAATTTCATTCTGTGCCGAACAAAAGGATTTAGAATTGCCCTTTAAAGATCCCTACTTGTACTTACAACAGAAAGTTTATCATTTCATTTCATTTATCATTACTGTCAGCCACCAGAAGGGGCTGTAATAGGAGTCGAAAATAAAAAACAAAAAATGAGCAGTACAGAACGCGATGAAAACCAATAGTCAATTAAAAATCATATCTGAATGCACACACAAACAAAACAAAAATGCATCACACAGGAATCGGAACAACAGCCATCTTACACAAAAGAAATATGGCTTCATCGCCCTGTGCTGGTGCCATAGATGAAATTTTCTGAATGGCGTAGAAATCACATAATGATGATCGGATAATTATTGATCATGAGGTAGAGAGTTTTTACTTCTTTCATACCTGGTTCCTCTTTCTAGCATTGGTAGTTGGGCTTGTGGGCAGAGGTCTGTTGAATAATGGTAACGGCGGTATTTATTATGGATAAACCTTGCAGCGAGTCGCAGAATCCTATCTAGCTTGTAACAATTAGTTGCTGTGTAAGGACACCATACTACCTTAGCATATTCTATAATTGGTCTGACTAGGGTCTCGTAAGCTACGCACTTTAGATCAGGGGTAGTGATGTGCATAGTGCGTCGCAGGTACCACAGTATTTTAAAAGCATTGAAAATGGTACTATCAATGTCGGTATTACTTCGTAGGTCTGATGTAAATGTTATGCCCAGGTATTTATATTGATCAACTTTTTTGACCATGTAACCATTTATTTGATAATTCAAATTAAATATTTTTTCCTAGTTATTGACATGAACACAGACGTTTTTCAAGTTTAACTCCAGCTGCCAGTTGTTACAACACTTGACTATTCTTTGTAAGTTTAAATTTAATTTATTCTGATCATCAGTCGTATTTACGCGACTGTACATCACGCAGTCGTCATCAAAAAGTATTAGTGGAACATCAATGCTACTTTCCAAACATTAATGAAGATGAGAAAGAGGGGTGGGTCCAAAACGCTACCCTGCGGCACACCAGAAGCAACAGGAAGAATGTTGGACTGACAACCTCTAACAATTTCATACTGTTCATGAGAGTATATATACGGGACAAACCATTGTATGAGTATTTGATTTTTAAAAACTGCAATATCCTTATATAAAGTTTTGGTGCGAATAGGGCCAACCTTGGTGAAAAAGTCATTCAAGTCCTCAAAAGATTGTTCAGTAACACTAGAAGTAAGTATGGAGTGTTGTTTACAATTTGCCACATTTTAAGGATCACTGTTGGCACTAGCGATTCGGGGAGCAAAATAGTCATTTTTGCGGGCTCTTAGTAGAGACACTGATCTATTACGTGCGCATTTGAAATGGTACAGGCACTACTCCCTACGTCTGTGATTTAGCCATTTCTGATAACAATAGTTCTACCTCGTTAAAAAGATAAAAAATTTCTTTCGTCATCCAAGACGAATTGGCACATAACGTCTTCAGGCTAGTATATCTCGGCTACAGCCTTTTATCATATTAACGAGGCTTTTTGTAAAGTTAGAACGATCTATATTAACATCTTCGTGATGATTAGGTCGGTATTGATTACCAAGGATTTTTTACGGATTGTTTGGTGCCAGGCCTCGATTTATTACTTCTTATTGCGAGGGCTGAGCTTAAACAAAAATCGAAAAGGGACCCGAGTTGGGGCTTTGACGGATGCCTGCGTGTGCACCTCTGTCGATATTTTTCAGCGCATGATCAGTATATGTGGCCGAAGTGGTTATACGTGTCGTCGAATGAACCACTTTGCGGAAATTGTATAACTGTTGCAGAAATACATCATCCATGCTGCTATTAGAAAGTGTCAATGTTAACGTCTTCAACAATCACAACTTCAGTTGTGTACTTCTTGGTTAAATATTATTACAGGGTTGTTTCAAACTTATTTAAAAACATGGCAACACCTGAGCTGGCAGGTTGGTAGACTAAAACCGCTACCAAACCCCATGCAAAATTTAAAAATATTGCTTTAAGTTCCGCATTACAAAAAACTGTTGATAAGACACTCATTTCAGGCTGTCTATAATTAACATCACCACCACGCTTCTACAAAACTGTGAGTTCCGGAGGAGGGGGATAATGTCGCGTTACCAGGAACGTTGATGTTTTCATGCTTTTGCATTCGCGTTTCAGTGACAGCTTAGCTAGGAAGACTAAGGTAATATTCAACAGCCTCAGGAAGGAACGGAAGTTTACGTTAGGTAGCGAAGCACTGGAAGTAGTAGGCTAATATATCTACTTAGGACAGGTGGTAACCGCAGATCCGTACCATGAAAATGAAATACCAAGACGAATAAGATTGGGAGGGAGTGTATTTGGCAAGCGCTCCCAAATCATCACTATCAGTTTACCGGCATCGCTCAAGAGGAAAGTATACACAGTTGCATCTTACCTGTACTCACCTTTTGGGGCTGAAACGTGGAGGCTAACCAAGAAGGTTCTGCTTAAGTTGAGGACCACCCAGAGGGCTATGGAACGAAAAATAGTAGGGGTAACATTAAGAGATAGGAAGCGTGCAGAGTGGGTCAGAGAAATAACTCAGGTTACCGACATTCTAGTGAAAATTAAGAAGAAGAAATGGGCATGGGCAGGACATGTAGTGCTAAGAAAGGATAACCGATGGTCGCTTAGGGTAACAAACTGGATTCTAAGGGAAGGAAAGCGCAGCAGGGGGCGACAGAACGTTAGGTGGGCGGATGAGATTAAGAAGTTCGCCGGGGTCAAATAGATGCAGCTAGCACAGAATCGGGTTAATTGGATAAATATGGGAGAGGCCTTCGCCCTGCAATGGGTATAGTCAGGCTGATGATGATGAAGTAGATGCAGCTAATACAGAAGCGCGTAAATTTGAAAGAAATGAGAGAGGACATCACCCTGCATTTTAAATAGTCCGGCTGCTGCTGATGATTATTAAGATAATCATGAATTTGGAGAAACGCTTTCCTTTGCTTCAGTCCAAGCGTCATAGCCAAGTGCTTTGTCCTCTGTACCTTGGTCAGTCTACGCTGCCTTAATGCAATGCATTATTTTAGGCAACTATACACACAGCTGGGTCCCAATTTCAACTTGCGTCCGGCATTGATTGTCCGGCCAGAATATTTACCCTCTGATAATTCACAATCACCGACAATCTCCTGTACGTTACAAGTACTTCACCGCAATATAGTACAGCTAATTCCGCTAATGCTTCCATCGCAGGTATTGAGTAGGCCACATGTTTAAGCAGAGCGAGGTAAGACAGCGAAAGGAGGAGAGACGATACAGGCGCTGTGTTCTCTTATTCTTCCGCTGTGCCAAGTATTTCGCGCTGCCTATGCATGAATACGCACCAACTTGCCCAGTGGCGATGAGCAAGATAATATTTTTCCCCTACTCATGGTTAATATTCGTAAGGGACGAATGCATAAGGTACGCTGAAGTAGCGCTATTTGTAAATCTTTAAAGTTTGAGGTTTTTTCGTCACAGTACACAACAGTCTCAAGTTGCGCCTCCATAAAAGAAAGTGTCCTCCGCTTGCATTTAAAATATCGTCTTTGGGCTAGATAGTATAACGCCCTAAACACTTCATCACAAAGGCAGGTAAATAAAATTTCGTATAATTTATTTAGATTAAAAGCTTTTTTTTGAAATGATACTTCTGATTTTACGTGGCTTTCCTCCACAAAGCATTAAAAATTTTATTTTTCCGTTTCTTCTTTTGCCGAAAAATTAATTATTATCTCTTGCAAGGCTACTCTACAAGCTAAAGAGCATCGTTTCGCAACTTCCTTCTGAGCATGGCAAACTAATGACCAGTTGTAGAGCACCAGACCACCGACCGCTTACTGGCACACGCATAACACAGGTGCAAGGTCAGCATGTTTAGTGTATGAGACCTGCAGACAGAATATTATAAGAACTTTGCGAGCAAACAAACACATATTGGTGTCACTGTCGGAAAACAAACAACTCTAAAATGCAGCTTTACATTATTCAAGATTTATTTTGCTTTGCTGTCAGTACAATACAACAAGAAAACTTTTTTAAGTTTGTGGTCAAATTTGGTGCTTGTAACAAAAAATCAAATCTGTTCAAATCTTGGCTTCCATCTAGTTTGAGACAGAGGTTTGAGACAGGTTAGATAGGTTGAATATGTAGAAAACACTCCCTCGAGAGTTAACAGGCGCGCTCATAATTACAGCAGTGTGGCCAGCTCAACAAACCTTTATTCTTGTAAACACAGCTTCCAAAACTAGGGTCAAGCGTACACCTGTGAATAAGGAAGACAGGAGTTAAGAAAATTTATTTAAGTTGTTGAATTTCAATATATTGGTGACCACAACACGTTAGCAGCTCTACGCTTTCTACTACATTCCACACAATGCTATTATTAGCAGCACTATTGAGAAGATTTGAGCATCTCTTCAGGGGCCTGATTGAGCATTTTTATGGCACCGCTTTGGCGGTTTTCAAACTTATCGCGCGAAGATCGAATTCTTGGCTCGGTGGCATCGCACAAATAATAACAGAGCAAAGGGTGCAAGCGCGTGTCTGACATATTTTGCGTCTTCCCTCTCCTGCAAACCTATCAGAATTGTATATAGCAGTTCAATGAACGCGCGCAAAAAAAAAAGGAAATTTCCTCTCTGCGACACGAGCCCCGACCTTGATATCAAATATTTCATAAGGCGAGCGCGATATAGTGCGTGCAATAGCAAGCAGAAGCTTTCGCATTTGTCAAGTGCACATTCTCTCTTTGCCTCGGAATGTTTTTCGTATACTGCTAATATATTTTTTATTCTTGCATTGCTTACTTTTCGTCCTGAAGTAGAGAAGCTGCAAGCCAGCGCTTGCAAGTTTTTCATAGATACTTGGTTCTTATGTTAAGTTGCGTTAGGTAGAACTCAAGTGAAGGACGTCGTACATGGATTTCTAGAAGCTCTAGCTACAGTGACAGGGGACGGGTAGCTGTAGCAAACCACGCTGAAGGCTGATATCTCAGAAAAGAAAGAACGCTACTTATGTTGCCAATTCAATGGAAACAGAAGTATATTACCATGCTGTGTGTATACCATGTGTTGACATCACTCAATTTATTTCTTATTTGCATCACCGGAAAAAGGAATAAACAAAGTTGAGATCGACGTCATAGAAATGATTGCGATGTATGACAATATTGTTATGTGGTGTACCACGCTGGCATTCAGCAAGTGAAGAAAGAAGTGTCTGGGTGCCACGTCGGTACTGTCACCTTGACCACAGACCCCACCCCCTCTACGGCCGCCGCCCCAACAGTCGTCATGGCTCAACCCCGGTACCCGGGCACCTTCTGCGGGACCGACGACGTCGATGTGGACGACTGGTTGGCACTCTACGAACGAGAAAGCAAACACAAACGCTGGGATGCAACCCTCATGCTGGCAAATATATTTTATTTGGCCGGCACCGTACGCGTCTGGTTCAAAACACACGAAGAAGAACTGATATCTTGGGACATATGCAAACAGAACCTTCACGACCTCTTTGGCAAACCTATTGGACGCCGCCTTGCTGCCAAGAAAGACCTGACATCTCGCGCCCAAACATTGTTCGAATCATATATTTCCTACATACAAGACGTCCTATCCCTGTGCCGAAAAGTCTACTAGGCCATGAGTGAGGAAGATAAAGTGGGCCACTAAAGGTTGTAGCCGATGACGCTTTTTATATCCTCTTATGCAAGGACTGATCAACTGTGGACTGTGCTCTTCAGGTGTGCCGGCGCTTCTGGCTGGCGAAGCAAAAACGCATATGTTACCGTTTTGACCGCCTGCCGAACACAGCTGCTACCTCGTCCTGTACTGACCTGCCTACTCTCCGTCAGCTTTCCAACCCGACTAACTTGACACGAATCGTCCACCGAGAACTCGATGCCATGGCTCCCGCTGCTTTCTCACCTCAGCTGACAGACAACACCCTTCCTACGGTACCCTTCATCCAGGCTGTTGTTCGCCAGGAGGTTGCGAACATGGGCATCTGTACTGGCTACGTACCGGACGCCATCAACTCCAACTCAGCCCTTCCTGTAATCGCTGCTGCCTCTAAACCCAGCTTTATGCCTCGATACCGCTACCGCAATCCTAATGACTGGCGTACCGCTGACGATCGCCCCCTCTGCTTCAAATGTTACCGTGTTGGTCATATCCACAGTCACTGCCGCAACCGCTAATCCATGCCGTCACGCCAATTATAGTACGTCAATCGCACTGGAGTCTCAGCACCACTCCGTTCCTCGCCCCAACCTGACAAGTCCCATGCAGATCCTGTTCCACCTGTTCGTGTTTCCAGCTGCAAGCCTTAAAAGCGGCTTTTCGCCGTGGAGCCCATGAGAAACTCGCCGCGGAAATACGACAACTTCATCACTATGCCATAAATGGAGGACATGACATCATTTACCAATGGCTTTCAGGACACAGTGACATAGCGGGCAATCTCCGGGCGGACGAGGTCGCACAAACAGCCCACCAAGGCGGCGATTGTGTTTTGATTCCATTTTCCAGGGCAGACGCAGCGGGCAGGTTTCACGCACTTGCGCGGGAACACACGCTCTCTTGTGGAATTCAGACCAGTTTGCGAACTGCCGCTTAAAATCCCTGGACCCTGACCTGAAGCTCCGGCTTCCACCTGGCTTACCCCGATGTGAAGAAACTGCTGTGCCGCCTGTGGGATGGTGTAGCATTTACAAACTGTTATTCTTTTGTGATAGGTATGGCATAAGGCCCTGCATGCACAAACTACGGGTACGAAGAGAATATAGGCCACATTCTTTCTGAGTGCCCCATATACAGTGAGGAAAGACAGTGCCTATGCCGGGCGCTGGAGCGTCTAGATGGACGCCCACTAACTGAAATTAAGATCCTAGGTCCCTGGCCACGGCGATCGTCTGCGAAGAAGGCCTTCCAGGCACTGCTCCACTTTATGAAAAGCACAGGACTGATCGAAAGGCTATGACATTTTATGTTACGTGATATGTGACGTGACATGTCTGTGATGTGGCTGTACTGTCATCACCCATCCGTCTCTCACCCACAACTTTTATACCCATCTACCCCTCTCTCCCAGTGCAGGGTAGCAAACCAGTTCCTTTACCGGTTAACCTCCCTGCCTTTCCTCCTCATTTTCCTCCTTCTCGACGTTCCCGCTCTCCTCTTCCTGGTCGTAATTCTTGACCGTCCTATGCCGGCCGCTTCTCGGAAAACTAGACAATGCAGCTCCCGGAGGTGATGCCGCATTCGCAACCCGGACTGAAAAACCTCTGTTGACCTTTGCTCCACAATATAACCTTATCGAAGTCTTTGTGGATGGTGTTACTGTCTCTGCCCTTATTGACACTGGTGCCCAACTATCTCTCCTCAGTTCCTCGTCTCGTCATCGCCTCAGGAACGTCCGGACGCCAGAAGTTTTGCCCACCGTTGATGTCGCCAACGGCAGCCCTGCCGCCGTGCTTGGTTTGTGCACCCCCCGTGTAACCATTGCTGGTCGTCACACACCAGTCTTATTCACCGTGCTCCAGGAATGCCCCCCTGATCTGATTCTTGGCCTTGATTTCTTGACTGCTCACTCAGCCCTTATTGATGGCTCAACCGGCATTCTAGCCTGAACCTTCCCCTCTGCTCTGAAGACCTCTCCACGCCACCTCGCCTCCGCTCAGCAAAATATTCCCGCCTCCCTCCGGAAGCTGATGTTTATATTCCTGTGTGCCCTTTCCCGCCCGTGCCCGATGGAGACTACCTGGCGTGCCCAATTACAGATGTCGTCTTGAATCGTTATGTCATCCTCCCACAGCTCATCGTACACGTACCTCAGAATCGCACCACTCTCCCGGTTCTAAACTTCAGTTTGTCGACCCAAGTCTCCCCCAGACGGAATTTCATTGGATGAACTTTCCCCGCTGACCGACTGTGAAGTTTTAGCCCTAACTACCGGCCCTCTTTCTGCACCTTGCACAGCCCCTACAGCTCCTATCTCGTCTCCTCTACAACGTGATCCTGTCTCCAGCATGTTTCGGCCGACCTACAACCCGATTCTGTCGACACTCTCTACAAGCTGTCACTTTCATATAGCGACAGTTTTTATTTTGGGTCCGACCTCTTGGCCAAACGTCTGTTGTAGCCCACCGCATCGACATCGGCGATGAATCTCCTGTTCACAAGCGACTGTACCGTCTCTCTTCCCGAGCGCCAGGCATTTCAACTTGAACTCGACCAGATGCTTCCAACAGTCCCTGGGCGTCACCGGTTGTGCTAGTCAGGAAAAAACGTTGGGAGCTGGAGATTCTGCGTCGACTATCGCCACCTCAACAAATTAACCAGAACAGACGTCTACCCTCTTCCGCGCATAGACGATGTACTTGATTTCTTGCATGGAGTCAGCTACTTTACGTCCATCGACCTTCGCTCTGGCTACTCTCAAATCTCCGTCGATGAACGAGACCGCGAAAAAACAGCATTTATCACTCTTTAATTCATTTTGTTACCCTTAGCGACCATCGGTTATCCTCTCTTCGCACTACATGTCCTGCCCAAGCCCATTTCTTCTTTTTAATTTCCACTAGAATGTCGGTAACTTGAGTTATTTCTCTGACCCACTCTGCACGCTTCCTATCTCTTAATGTTACCCCTACATTTTTCGTTCCATAGCCCTCTGGGTGGTCCTCAACTTAAGTAGAACTCTCTTGGTTAGCCTCCACGTTTCAGCCCCATAGGTGAGTACAGGTAAGATGCAACTATTGTATACTTTCCTCTTGAGCGATACCGGTAAGCTGCTAGTCATTATGTGCGAGTGCTTGCCAAATGCGCTCCATCCCAATCTTATTCTTCTTGTTAAATCCTTTTCATGGTCCGGATCTGCGGTTACTACCTGTCCTAAGTAGCCATAATCGCCTTCTACTTCCAGTACTTCGCTACCTAATGTAAACTGCTGTTCCAAGATTGGATTCCAACTGGATTCCAAGAGAAGGAAAGCGTAGCAGTGGGCGGCAGAAAGTTAGGTGGGCGACGAGGTTAAGAAGTTCGCGGGGATCAAGTGGATGCAGCTAGCACAGAACCGGGTTAAGTGGAGAAATATGGGAGAGGCCTTCGCCCTGCAGTGGGTATAGTCAGGCTGATGATGATATTGATGATGATCACTCTGACGGCCTCTACCAATTTAAAGTCATGCCTTTTGGCCTATGTAACGCCCCTGCAACTTTCGAGCGAATGATGGACTCGTTGCGACGCGGCTTCAAGTCTACGACTTGTCTTTGTTACTTAGATGACGTCATCGTTTTCTCGTCCACTTTTGACTTCCACCTCTCTCACCTTTCTACCATGCTCGGGCTATTCCGCCGAGCTGGCTTTCATCTCAATTCCAAGAAATGCAGTTTCGGCCATCGGGAAATCAAAGTTGTTGGCCACTTAGTGAATGCTGATGTTCATTATGACCGCGATAAGATTCGCGACGTTCGTACTTTTCCCACACCACGTTCGTCTAGTGATGTTCGAAGTTTTCTTGGCTTGTGTTCGGATTTTCGTCGTTTCGTCCAGAACTTCACAGCCCTTGCGCTTGCTCTCACCGCCCTACTGAAAAAAGATGCACCTTTCTCTTGGGGCCCTGACCAACTGCAGCTTTCTTCAAACTTATCGCTGCTTTCACCAATCCACCCGTCTTTGCCCATTTCAACCCTTCGGCTCCAAATGAACTCCGCACTGACGTCAAGGGTCACGGCATTGGAGCTATCATCACTCAGCGACACCACGACTGCTCCAGAGTGATTGCCTATGCCAGCCGCCTACTAACCCTTTACTGTTGTCACGGACCACCATGCCTTGTCCTGGCTATCTACACTCAAAGACCCTACTGGACGTTTGGGACGCTGGGCGTTAAGGTGGCAAGAATACACCTTTTCCCTGGTTTATAAGTCTGGTCGGCTTCACCAAGATGCAGACTGCTTATCCCGTCACCCTGTCTATCCTCCCAGCTCTACGGCTTGTGACATTGACGCATGTGTCCTGTTTTTATCAGCCTTTCTCCACATAACCGACGAACAGCGCTTGGACTCCGCACTCCGGTCTATCATCGACCGCCTTACTACCGGCCAGTCTTAACCCGCCCTCGCCATGTTCGTTCTCCACAATACCGGCCGCAATATGCGGCCTGATGACGCTGAGCTCTTGCTCGTCGTTCTAAAATATCTGCGCTCCACCATCTTGGAACAATTTCTTTATGCTCCCACCGCTAGACATCTTGGCGTGTCCCTCACGTATGACAGCGTGCGCCGACGTTTTTACTGACCGGGTCTCTATCCCTATGTTCAGCCTTATGCGGCCGCATGTGAGCTGCTCCAGCGTCGGAAAAAACCATCCGTATTACCATCAGGACAGCTGCAGCCAATATCCATTCCGACTGACCCGTTTGTCTGTGCTGGTGTTGATTTGCTTGGACCCTTCCCGGTCTTTGCGTCGGAAAACAAATGGATCACCGCAGCTACGTAGCTACCGACTATGCTACGCGTTACATCATTACCCGCGCGATCGCGACTACCTGCGCTACAGACGTCGCTGATTTCCTCCTCCAAGACGTGATAATACAATACGGTGCCCTTCGTGAACTGCTAACGGATTATGGTCGCTGCTTCCTCTCCAGTGTGGTTGACGAGCTACTTCATGTGTGCACCGTCCGCCACAAATTTACCACCGCCTATCATCCTCAGACCAACGGCCTCACAGAACGCCTCAACCGTACACTTACAGATATGTTATCAAAGTATGTCTCTAGCGACCATCGGGATTTTGACATTAATCTACCCTTTATAACATTTGCCTATAACTCTTTTCGTCATGATACCGCTGGCTACTCTCCCTTTTACCTGCTCTTTGGCCGACACCCATTGCTCCCCTTTGATACATCGCTACCCACTAATGACGCTGCCACTAGTATTTCCGCTCGTCATGCCATATCCCGCGCTAATGATGCTCGCCACATTGCACGCGACATGCTCTTTGCCTCCCAAGGCTCCCACCAATCCCGTTATAGTTGCTATCGCGATGTGCACTACGCCCCGGTCTCTCTCGTTCTGCTCTGGCTCCCATCACGCTCGATGGACTTGTGTGAAAAACTTCTACCACGCTACACAGGCCCCTACCGTATCTTGCGCCGAGTCACCTGCATCACATACAAAATCGAACCTTTGAACCCGAAGACTTCTGCACCACGAGCTTCCGACGTTGTGCACGTGACATGACTCAAGCCTTATTATTCACGCCCTGCTTCGTTTAGCTAGAACGCACCGGGACTGTGCTTTTCCAGCGGGGGTAATGTTATGTGGTGTACCACGCTGGCATTCAGCAAGTGAAGAAAGAAGAGTCCGGGTGTGTGGGCGAAGACGACGCTCAGTGTTGAGTTGTGCGGATAAGCGGTGCCCATCCATTTCGGAGTAGTGTTACCGATCGGTGCGTGAATTCCACTCTTAACAGTATATTGTTACGTAAGAGGAAGACGCAGGCAGCGGCGCGGGCAAGAGCGCTCGCGCTAGGCTCGCCGCGATTCATTTAAATCTTTTCAGTCATCAAACATCATAGCGGCGTTCTCCTGTGTTCATTGGCTTGCCGCCTCATGACGTTTAGTGAAGGTGCGGGATGCTGGTTGGTTGGTTTGTGGGGTTTAACGTCCCAAAGCGACTCAGGCTATGAGAGACGTCGTAGTGGAGGACTCCGGAAATTTCGACCACCTGGGATTCTTTAACGCGCACTGACATCGCACAGCACACGGGCGCCTTGCTTTTCGCCTCCATCGAAAAGCTGCCGCCGAGGCCGGGATTCGATCCCGCGTCCTTGGGAACAGTAGTCGAGCGCCGTAACCACTGCGCCACCCCGGCGGCGTGGTGCGGGATGCGTAATTATCACTTCAGATCCTGGCACAGAGCTCTGGCGCCCTTCATTTTCTAGCGCCGTCGGCAGAAGGTCTAGGAGGCATAGCATGGCTGGTCCCCAGTCTGACGGATCCGATGCGACCTTTCTGTTCCACCGTCCTGTCCTCCGCCTCGACCAGAAGATATGACGAAAGAGAGACTGACCCGAGACGCCACCCACACAACCATAAGAAACAAGGAGAGAACCGAGCCGCCAACCCAAGACGACGCGACACATGGACAAAATATCTCAGCCCATGCCTTGAGGTACGCGCTTGGGCCTCCTTCATAGGCTCTTAGCGACATATGGTCCAAAAGCATCCTGGGCCATATTTCACCCTAGAATTATCGTAGCGGCAAGCCGTTGTCTTCTTCCTCTTCCAGCTTCAAACAGAGTCACATCCATTTTCATGCCATGAATCTTATCGACATCGACACACTTTCTCGTCCACGATCGGGACGATAGCTCGGTGGCCCCGGATAATGTTGCGAACGAGAAACAGTCGGGCATTATTGCAGGCAGAAACACTCGCGCTAGGCTAGCCACAATTCATTAAATCATCTCAAAGTCATCGGACGTCGTCGTTGTGCTGTCGTTTCTCTGTGCTCTGTGTTAATCGGTCCGCCCCATAGAAATATAAAGCCTGTAGGTGATCAACAGGAAACAGGCTTTGTAAAGCGAAAGCTTTACTGCCAGGAGCGAAGGCCCTGGTCATAATTGACCCCTGGGGCGGCGCGAGGAGCCGGCTCCGCATTCCTCTTTCAGTTTAAGTTGAGTGTACCCAAGAAGGCGATATACGACCACCTATTTCTCACAAATGCATAAAAACAGCAAATAGTACTGCTCTGCGCTCATAAATATTATGATGGCTCTGAAAATGTTTCGGCTTCATCGTTTGCTGCTTATATAATATCGAGGTAACATGAAACGAATCGCACGTAAACTGAAACTTCATATGGACATATATTTCGGATCTGTAAAATATTTCGTATTATGCATAAAACATGTTCTTTTAATGTTTTTTCACAGGAACGTATTTACCGTTTGCTACTTTAGAACCATGACTATGTACAAGAAAACTTTGTTTTTGGACAATGACTTGCTGAAAAACAAATTATTGCTGTAAATAATGAACGAACAACTCATTTAGAGAAATTAGGGATGGCAAGTGAAGTGTACAATGAAGAATATCTGGCCTTTAGTTTACCATACTGCCGGTGTTCTGGTTTTAGCACGCTCTTGGCTATCACGCAGGGAACAGGTAGTGAAGATAAAAGGTTGGCCTTTATCATTTCAAACAATGTACAAGACATCAAGATGCTCTCATCTGCAAGCCAAAATTGAAATATTGGTGTAATATTATAATAAAATGCTTCGTTTAGCAACTCGTCGAAAAGTTGCTCGAAAGCTGCAACAGTGCCTGTTTGCATAATCAATAGTACATAGTGCAATGATGCATTCTTGCTTTTGTTTTAGTTTGCAAATACACTGTTACATAAATGGCTGCTGTAGAAAAGGGAAATTCGTCCTACAATAAAGATTATTTCCTGCAACACTAGAGATTTTAAAGTGGGGAAGACGTTCGTCTAAATGAATTCTCATATCGTATAAGATTATTAAACAAAAATACTTAATATGCTTCAGCTAACAGCTATGGCGCTGCATGAAATAAATGCATATTATCTCTGCGGAACAGATCATACCGGTTTTTGAGCAAAAGGGCGCACTTCTGAAAAGTATTTCGGTGAAAATTCACCTATGGCGGCAAACATAGTATGGTGGAGTACTAAAATTGCATGCATTATAAAAGTACGTCGTATTTAACACTGCAGCACTAAACATGTATTTCACTATCCTGGTTCAAGGTTAGTGATCACAAAATGTGGCGTATATTACAGATTCTTGATGAAAGTTACATTTTGTGTTACGTCTGCCAATCAAGCAACTGTTATTTCCAAACAGAAATAAACATAAAGGTATGCTGGTCAATTTAAGCACGCAGTGCTTGTGAGGTGACCAGGCGGCCAGTGTTGCATGTTTTAGATGAAATAAATCATTGCTAATTCAGAAACAATGCATTATCAAGAAAAAAGGTCAAACGAAAAAAATCACGTACAGATAAACAAAATCCTAACACAAAGTTTTTCGCTAGGCAAAGAAAAAAAAAAGAAAGTCATGTGAAAACTCACACATCACAATGCAAAGATACACATCACAATTCCTTACATTTTCCAGCATTTTAATTCGTGATTTTGCTCTATACAGTGTTCACTTAGTTCATTAAATTTTTCTTGTACATAATAATTTCCGACTTTCGTTCCGTAGCTTGTGAATACCCTCGGGTTAATGTATCTCTCAGTTTTTCGCAATGATACATCTTTTTTTACTAATATCCTAAATGCGTTTGAATAGTAATAGCGAGTCAGCACAGTATATTTAAATAGCTCGTATACGGGAAGCATTTCTAGAATGCGGTAATTTTCTTTCGTCTCTGCTTGCTTGCATTCTATAATAGATTTTGCTTAGCACTCAGGGCTAAAAGTTATTATTTCATATTTTTTTATTTCAAAGCATGTCGCATCAATGCTCTCAAGGCCAAACAAATTATGACAAGCGCATTCTGACGGACTATAACCCATCTGGTGAGATCATAACTACAACTAAAATATGAGTACAAATTTCTTAGCGAGGTAAAGGAGCTTACACCGAGGTCAGCATACGTGCATGCTGCATTTAGAGTTGTTACTGATAACTCACACCACCGGACAAAAGTTGATAAATACGCTCACCCTAATATGTTGAGGAACCTATTTTTGGCATCACATGTCCAGTCCTCGCAAGGAAATTGGAGTTGTACACTTTCACCATCTTTAAGTGTAATGTTGCGATAAATTCATTTACCTGCAGAAAACACATGAAAAGAAATTGCTTATCGGAACTATTTTGAAACAGTTTGACGACTTTTAGATTTGTGTAATCAATGCTTCCTAAAATGATGACTTTCATTTTTTTGGGCATTATATTGATTGCAGATTGACATCAGTTATTTTTTATACGAGAGTTTAAATACAGGCCACTAAGTGCGGCTAAATTGAAAATATGACAGTCTCATTATGGATTGAATTAAGTATTGCTGATCTGTTATAGAATGGAAGCGCTCATAACTCTCGGGTTTTAAAGTTTTTGAAAACTTATTCCTGCAACTAAGGGGGAAATAAAAAATTCGGATTTCCTATCAAGACTACAAAGTACATATAGCTTAGTTTATAAACAGGAAGAGGGCTGGGTACTGCTTTTATCGTGCATTTTTTTTTTCATTTTCCAGGAAAGAGTATTATAAAACTTTGAGAAAGGCTAATCTTGTCTGCTTTACCTTGCTCATGAAGAAGTGCAGTGGGATAAAAAAAGTCAATTGCGCGGTTAATCTGCTAAGCAGACGGCTGGGTGCTACTAACTACCATCTCTTAGGCCAAATAAAATGGCCGTAGCGCGGAAGCCACTTAACGAATTCTAAAATGCCATCCACATATTGCAGACAGAGCTGAAAAATCTCGCCAAGCATTGGTGATGAATACTTTTCATGATTATTTATTCGTTGTATTTTCATGCAGAGCGATGAAAATAAAAGACAGCTATCAGTTCAAGTGTCATAAGATGTGCCACAATTTGGCTTCCAAGAAGATAACGCAATAAAGGTGTAGATTGAAAGTCCACGTAAGTCTCGTAACGCTTGCAGGCCAGGACAACATCAAGCCACTTTCACTAGTCGTCTAACGGAGAAACAACGCCCCTGTAACTCTTATCAGATCCGTCGCAAGTATAATGTACATCATCAGTATTATGGCAATATAGATGATGCTGCCATATGGCTTGCTTCAGTTCAGGCCCAAACTTCTCGTATAATTGTAAGCAAACAGGAATTAATGTGTTTGGCAATCCACAAGTAATCAAATTCCTTCCCTAGAGGAAAGTAATCAAAAATCGACGTGATAAATTACCAAAAGCACCTATAACAATTTTCAGTGCGGATGTATTCGCTTTCGGCTAAGATTAATGGATCAAATTTCTTCAGTTCTTGCATAAAAAGCAGGTTATGGCTGTGTGTCTTAAGAAACCAATTGCAGAAAGCATGGAGGAAGTATATAAATGAAGCAGAAAAAATAGAAACCGCAGTTGTATAAGTAAGCCTAAAAGCCAACGATTGTCATCGGTAAATTATAGAACTTTGTATTTGTATTAGGTGGGCGCAAACTGGTTCCACATTACGTATCAACCAAGGCTAGAAATAAAACAGCTACAAAAATTACCCCTTTAACAGAGTCATAAAAATTAAGGCAATATATATATATATATATATATATATATATATATATATCGTCAGCTTGCCTATGCCCGCTGCTGGGCGAAGGCTTCTCCCATATTCGCCAAATAACCCGGTGCTGTGATAACTGTATCTACTTGCCCCTGCGAACTTAATCTCATCCGCCCACCTACCTTTCTGCCGCCTCCTGCTACGCTTTGTTCTTTGGAACCAAGTTTGTTACTGTAAGCGACCATCGGTTATCCCTTCTTCCCACTACATGTTCTTCCCATGCCCAATTCTTCTTCTTGATTTCTACTAGAATGTCAGTAAGTTGAGTTATTTCTCTGACCACTTTGCACGATTCCTATCTCTTAGTGGTACCCCTACTATTTTTTGTTCCATAGCTCTCTGCGTTTCCCTCAACTTATGTAGAACCTCTTTGTTAGCATCAACGTTTCAGTCCCTTAGGTGAGTACAGGTAAGATGCAACTGTGTAATACTTTCCCCTTCAGCGATACCGTTAAGCTACTAGTCATAATCTACGAGTGGCTGCCAAATGCACTCCATCCTAATTATAGTCTCCTTGCTATTTCTCTTTCGGGGTCCGGATCTGCAGTTACTACCTGTACTAATAACCCATATTACCCTGGTACTTCCAGTGCTTCGCTACCTGACAGCAAATACGCCGATGTAGCTTGGCTTTCGCGTCTTCCCTTTCCTAAGACCAAATATGACTCGGTCAGCTTCGATGAATACATCGCCTCCTTCGTGCGTCAGTTTCCCAACACCTTGGCTCTGCGGACTGCGCAAGCAACCCACACAAGTCTGGAGCCACTCCTTGTGGCTGAGTGAAATTCTAGTCACCTGTCCCTTCCGCCTCCGTGATGGGCTACTGTACAAAAAGGCTTAAGACCAGCACAAACTTTCCACGTGTGCTTCTCGAAAGCCACCGCTCGCTTGTCATGCACCTTGCGTGCAATCACACGACGACCGTGCTTCTAGTCACCTCAAACGGACGAACGCTCCATCATGCTCACGCCCGCTAGACCACTGAGGGATATGTGACGAGCTGCACCGTGTTTCAGCGGTATAAAGGCCCGACGTCTGGGTCACAGGGCCTCCTTATCCATCCTTTCACTCCATCACATGTTTCATTAGAGGACGTCGGAATCGACCGTATGTGTCCCGGCATGAAATATTCCGACGGAAATCGTTGGATTGCGGTTTCTGCGAACTATGTCACCAGTGCGGTGAAATGGTCGCTCTGTTTTGAGCCATATTTTGTCACATGTCGCTGTTCTTGCTCAGTTCTGTAATCCTGCACACTGGCCCTCTGCGAGTGATCATCGTTGACCGAGGTCGCCAGTTTACAGATGTGGCTGAGCTTTTCGTCCATGCAAGTCTCATTTTCAACACTCCACATCATATTGCTCGTAAACCAAGGCTTTCACGGAGTGCGGAAACCGAACATTCGTCAACCTGCTCTCTACGTATATCGCCTCAGACCTCAACTGGGATAGCATCCTACTATTTTATAATGTACACCTTCAATAGTGCGACACCTGAGACGACCGGTACAGCCCGTTTTTCCTTCTTTAGGCCCGTGCTCCTCGCTATTCCCTAGCCACCATTCTTCCTTCATCCATGACAAACCGTACATAGCCGTAACTCATTGACGGGCCAAAGACACGCGTCGGCTCGTCCGTTTGACGACTCTAGCTTCAGAATATATTTTTAAAGGTCGGTAAGACAGCCGGAATCGCTGGAAACATTGTTTCACTAGAAAATTTTAGCGCATAAAGCTGGCCCTTTTGCCGTCTTAGACCACGTCAGCAACGTGAACTAAAGAATAGCGCACGTGACCGCAAGTGGTAGTGGCTCAGCTGCAGCCGAAGGCACCCATTTCGCCCTGATGAAGCCGTGTTACTCTCTTGGGAACGACAAACTACCTCTTCCCGCAGGTTTTGACTGTCCAGGGAGAACTGTAGCAGTCATGAAGTGAAGGAAGATGAGCGGGAGAAAAGGAATAAGGCATTGAGAAAACTCTTGCCAGACGCGGAGCCGTTGGCCAGCTGAGCTTTCAGGCTTCAACCGTCAACCGCTCGGCCAACAAACAGTGTCATTACAATTGTATATTTTAAGCTGGACCTATACGGCCCATCATCAAGCCCCATCTTATTAATAGGTGATATGCAGTATGACTGTTCTAGGGAAATGTGAGTCGCAATTGATTATCATTACTTAGGGGCCTGAGACTGAACAAAACATGTCATGCTTTAGCAGTATCTGATGGGCATTTATAGCTTATTATGAGTACGGTTGTCTCTCTTTTGGTGTAGGAGGTTTAAAGCGTCAAGCCGCTTCAGACCATATGAGGCTCCGCAGTAGAGAGCTCCTAAAATTTCCGCCACCTGAGCTTTCTTAATGTGCACTGACTTTTGCGCAGCCACGCGATCCTTGCTTTCTACCTCCATGGAAAAACGACCACTGGGGCTAAGATTTCCATCATGTCGGATATCACTACATAAAGGCAGGTTTACTTTTGGTACGATAAACTCAATATTGGCCTCCAAATATAGCTGGACAACCACCAAAATATTGCCTTCCATTACACTAATAATAACATTGTCTATTTTGTACCAAATTTGATACTGAAACGTCACTTCTGCATGGCTAATTCAAAAAGGTACCTATATTATTAGGTGGACCCAAAATAAAGTACAACCTTCTGAACACCCGAAATACAACTCACAATTTTTCAAAATTGATATCTAATGTAATTTAAAGCGGACCACACACGGGAGACTTACAAACCAAGGTAGATTACCGGCAGATATTGGCGCCTAAAGTGCTATAATTTGACTTCATCTCAACTGGTAATAGATGTTTGCCGCTGCAAACATTTGGACCCTTCGAACTAGAGTTCATTTCGTCCTTATATTAAAAAATTGGCATGAACCATGGCATGAGATTGTCAACAAAGTTGTGTGAGTTCACACTTTTGCTGGGAACACAAAATTTAACACTTGTACGAATAAAACTTGACTTTGCCCAAAATATGTGGCGCAAGCTTACGCAACTGTTATTTTAATTGGCAGAACTCTAAGAAAGACGTTCATATGGAGGTTATCTCGAACGCGAGTGCTGATGATATGATGTATCTGCATGTTAGAGATCAGTTTGTGCAGGTTAATATGCTATCAAAATGTAATAAACGGTATTTTGTGACACTGACGCCGCATATCCGGCAGCAAGAATTCGAATTACTGATGAGATATTGTGATAAGAAGTTTTTTTGTTCCCGCCGGTTAAATTCGAACTGTTTTCTCCTACTACGTAAGTAGGGTAGAATGCCGCACACTATGACGCAAGAGAAGACTCCGTGATTGTTGGCGTGCGGAGAGCGGAAATTGAGCAGGGGCGGCTTGCTACGTCGACCGGTTAGCATCCCTCAGGGGACAACATGGCAGCAGCGTACTCGTAATCGACTATCTTCTCACAATAAGTGACGGCCACAAATAAGTGACGGCCACAGCTGAAGTAAAAAAAACGATGAAGCGAGTAATTTACTGATCGATGGGCCCTCGAGAGAAAAAAAACATAGATTTCTTGTTGTGCATAATACTTTACGTGTTTCTCAAGCTTTTGTGCTCTTTCTTGCACTGCGTATAAACGAACGAAGTGCTCGGTCATCGCAATGCTTACCGAAATGTTTACATACGAATAAGATTTAGTTACCAGCAAAATAGTGTCCTCGCTGCTGTGCTTGCCAGTTTTGAAGCTTCGTCGCACTTTTTTCCTTGAAGGTTTGTGCTATAGCTCTGTGTTCAGCGAACATTTCGTCCAAGGTAGCAGACCATGACCGAAGAGCCGGCACTCCTACATTTGCCAGCGCTGTGAAATTCCACATGTTAAAATGATTCCAGTGGACACTATAGTGTTCATAGGCATCCAGAAGATCAGTTGCACGTCGTGAGAGCAGGCAGCATGCTCCGATGGTCAAGATGTTGTAATTTGTAGACCGGCAGCAATGGCTTGTACACCTCGAAACACGTAGATTTATTATAAATGTGGCCGGGACATAATATGCAGAAATATTTCCCAGTTTCCTGTGTCTCGGCGTTGCCGAGGGGTTAGCGCGGAACGTACGGAACAAGAAGTAGTGAGTTCGAGTCTCGCTGGTGGAGTTTTTAATGTATTTGTGGTGCTTCGTTATATTTTAGTTTTTACTTTTTATCCGAGGCCCTTCTTGCCGGGAGACCAGCGCAATTTTTAAAGTTGCAATAGGGGAACAATGGCACTTGGAATAAGTTCGACGCTGTCCTTGGTATGAGCGCCAAGTATGCCCCTTCTGTTTACGGTGCCTGGAAATAGCCAGTTGAAGCTCTTGTTGCCACAGTATGCGGGTCAGATGTGCCATGATTTAGTAACAATTGAATGATAATGCATTTTTCTTTCGGAACTCAGCATATGTATGCTTTTCGTGGCGTACGGAGCTGCAGTCGATCAGTCAAGCCAGGGTTAACGGGAGCTCGTAGTCGAAGCGGCGACGGTGACGATATGTTGGCTCAGAAGTGTGAACGAAGGACCGTGTCAGCGGCTGCAGATTTCGCTCGCTCGCGCCTCCAAATGCTCCAGTGTGAACGAGCCAGGCGCATCTGCTGCTCCGAGCTTGTATTTCAGGCGCCGCAGGTCCAAAACGAAACTATCCGAGCACGCACGAAGTGCCTGAGCCGGAACATAACCGAAACTGCACCGAAACAGAAATGGACGCCAAATATATTTTTGTATTTGCTTTGCAACGTTTACGTCGTCTTTTCGACGACGTTTACGTATGATAAAAGCATGTGATCATGTTCGAGACAGAACCTACTACCGCATTCAAACGGGCAACGTAATACGTATCTGACAGTCTCCGCGATCCTTTGCGCGTCATGTGATTTATAGTTGTGAGTGTCGGCCGTTTCAGCTGTGGCGGCGATACCCGTATTTCTGTTCTTCCGCTTTACTACGTTGTAACAGCTCTGTTTTCAGTAAGAATTGATTTTTTTGTAATCAGATATTGTCATTCTATCGATGTAAGCCCACTTCATTTCTTTCTTTAGTGTCCCTTTAAAGATCAGATAGTCCTCCACAATGGCAGCTCTTCCTGTTCTTTCAATTCCAGTTTCCTGCCTTTACTTACGACGCGGTGTAATTACCCATCAGGAAGTGTGCGACATTCTGTGTCTTTTGAATACCCCACTGTAAGAAAGACGTCCGCATGGAGGCTACCAGACTATCCTCTACACTACTCTTCGCCACGGCAGGAAGAGCGCGGGCAGTGTACGCGCCTAGGAACAGCCACATTCCTGGGTCGAATATTCAATAAGGGTCCATTAAAAAATTTGTGCAGTGGCGCTAATACTAGATATCTTTTCTGACACTTCATTGCCCTAAGGTTGTACACCAGAGTACTTATTTGTAAATAATATACGTGGTGCTACGCAATCGTCCGCAGGTGATGGGAGTGTAAACGTTGTAATGGCAACATCCTGTCAGCTGCGCCATTGCCACCTTAACGCAAGCCTTTGAGCAAAATATTTAACATTTAACCGTGAGACACAGCCATAATACTTAGTATGGCTTTGCTCAGCTCCTACCTACGTGCACGCGTTGAAGGTCTGAAGGAAGACACACAAGCCATAATTTCCCGATTCCAATTACCATGGCGCTCCTATGTCAATGGCTGCCGGCGATCGAAATTTCTTCACTTTGGATATAGTTTTCCGAGTGCATCTGATATCCAGTACATCAAATAAGGATTCAGTTTTCTTCGCTTCATCGAAATGTAATTGATAGCTGCAATCGAAGACACTAGTTCTTCCTATCCATCCAAATATAGATTCTCTACTACTACAAGGAATGAAACTACGAAGCATCTCCTCATAACCATGATTAAAAGTAGCACATGACCACACGAGATAGAAGTGAAGGAGCGTTTTCATGTCTTTCTAATAAAATCGATCCTGAGCCTTCAGTCGCCACGAAATCTACGCAGGCTTCCTAACATCATCCGCATGTCTAATCTTCTGCCGTGTTCTAATACCTTTGACTCTGCACGAAATTCAGCAAATTGCCTTTAACAATGCGTTCGCTTGTTATGCCGTGTCTATGCTCATATGATTTTGTTTTCGGCTGCAAATCAGTAAAGCGTTTATGCTCTGACCCATTCGGCAGTCTTTTTATCTATAAAGGTACACTTGCCCCTTCGTTGCTTATGTTTCCAAGCTTCGGAATATTGCAAACTTCAGTTTCTCTGTATAGTTCTTGCATTCATATTATTATTCTTTGTCATTAATGCCTCCATGTACATGTGCTCTTGTCCTAAATAATGTAGCCAGGATATTCTGCAGCTACAGGAAAAGGCTTATGTTAAATCTATGCTGAACGAAAAAACAGCCTGGAGGCATGCGCTCCTTCGATGTAAGTTGATTACTACTACTCACCATCGCGAAACGTGAGGCCGCCCATCTTTCCATCTTCCCCAAGCACAGTAACAGTCATAAGTGAGAGCGCGAGCAAAATAGCCTTTGGTGTCAAATTGGGCATGTTTTCGGATTACCTTTTTCTGAAACGAAAAATCTTTGTTGTATTATGCAAACAATTTATTCTCCAAAACATCTTTTATATTACCTGAACCACATATTTTTACCTGCGTTTTTACCCTTGCTCGTAAAAATGTTTGTTTACTTTTGTGTTTGTTATCGTCAGACCAAAAAAAAATTCTATTGATTTATAGGCGCACCAACATTGTCAGAGGTGGTCTCAAGGCTGCCAAGGTGCCACTTTATTTCTCGCGCTTCCTAAAACTTCTCATATTGCTTCATTGCAGTGCCAGATTAGGAAGATCATTATCACAAATAGGTCTCTCGAAATCTAAGTTAATCGATCTACACCTCACATCGACACATGCTTGCATGTCCCTTGCATGAGTTCCCTTTTTCATTTCACATACTGTGGTAAATTGCCGACTTTTTATCTGGCAATTATCAATATATCTTACATCCGTGCTCAAAACACATGCAAACTTAGTATAAGCTATTCAGTTATAATAAATTGTTCCTTACAAGGTACACGCTCGTTGGCAGACGGCACTCTATAAGACAGCCTATTGGCTACTACTGAGTGTCGGAATCAGCCTTGTGGAGTTTTGGCTCCATTCCGCTTGAAGATTCGCGCGGCGAGACGAGCTCTTCTCGTCAGCCATCATGCACATTTGGCGAGGTGTGGAACTGGTTTGCGAAAGCAGAGTTCTGACCTCTTGTATTGGTTACATTGCGCAGGAATGGCAACTTTGGCCGGTACGCGTTCTTCAAAGTGCATATCATTAGTAATTACTCTCTTTATATGGATAAACATAGCACTGCTACGTGTATTTCTGTTGTTTTTTTGGAGGCACTTTTTGACCAAGATTGTTCGTATTGCATAATAATATTTCTAAAGAATTTTTTTTGTGTAATGAATTGCAAACAAATTTGTAAACAAATTATAAACAAATTGTAAAAACATGTAGGCCAGTCAGCAATAACAGCTCCGCTCGCTTTTAGAGTGGTTCATCCTGTGGGAATTCAACATTTCCCTCGCCTGCACGACGCGGCGAACATCCTCTCTCTCTCTCTCTCTCGGGGAGCCCTCACTTTTCCCCTTCTGGCCTCCTTCCTGCGTTGCTGTGGCGGAGAGGACGGGGGTGAGAGAACGGCCCCTCCTTCCCCTCCCCTCTCATCTCAGCGGACAGCACAACGAGAGACGACGCCGCGACGCGGTAGCGCGCGGATGCTGCTATGACACCGAGGAAGTACCCCATTGGGCGTTCCCAATAAAAAACTTGGCCCGCTCGGTGTGTCGTTCTTCACGGCCTTGGCTGTGGTCAGAGCTAGCGGTGTGGCCTCGGTTCTCAGAGCGGAGCCGCAGCCCCGTAGGGAAACCCCACAAAATGGCGCACCAACGTGAGGCCCCACTGGCAGTCTAGTTGGGGAGGCTAGCTCACGAAGAGTGGTAGAATTCCATGCAGTAAGTCGTCCGAAGTCGGCTGGGCGATCCTAGCCGGTATGCGAAGCCTAGCCCAATGGCAGGGGCTTCCAACCGCTATTGCGATACGCCTCCAGTGAAATCGCAGGTGTGGTCCGCCGAACGAGTCATTCTCAAGGCGATCCTGAGCTACTCGCCAAGCTACAGCCAGTTGCCTACCCTTACACCCACTCGGGAAAGCCGGCCCGTTGGCCCAGCTCACGATAAGTGCCCATTTCCCTACCTCCGCCCAGAACCGCAGATGCGGTAAGTCCATTTTGCCCGTTGGCTCAAAACCGCGCTGTCTATAAGGTGGAGAATGCGGTGAGAGCGCTGCCGAATCACGCCGAGCACAGGTTCAAAGTTCACCGGCTCAGGAAATTCGAGAGCCAAGTTGACTGGAGCGGCGTCGCATGGATATGCGGTGAGGTCACTCGCATTCGGCAGGTCAGTTCACGAGCAGCCAAATGCCGTTCGGAAAGGGATCGTGAATTATTGTCGCCTGTGCGATGTCACTATAGGAGCCATATACACCAAATTTGCGGACGGAGGTCGCATCGGGGAGCGCCGTGTTGATGATGATGATCTGGTTTTTTTTGGCGCAAGGGCATCTTAGGCCAAAGAGCGCCAAACACATGGTGAAGTATCGACTGAAGTTAATAAAATGTCCGATGTGTGGTGTTTATGATGAACTTAAAAACGGTGGTGTATAGGGCCTAAAAATTATTTCGGAGTGTATAGTCTAAAAACAGTGGTGTATAGGGCCTAAAACACTGAATTTCGATGTATAGTGGTCCGAGTAAAAGGAAAAAGAAAGCTATCTAAGTAAAAGAAACGGGCTTACGCCCACGTTGATGAATAATTCCATATAAAAAGCCTACTTTGAATAAATATTTAAAAACTCTATCTAAAGAAAACATTGGATCATCACCAAGAAAGATGGATGGATGTGTGGGTATATGTTGCTTGTGTAATTCGGGAAAATGTTGTCTTCTTTGCTGTTGAAGTCTCGGACATTCAATTAAAACGTGGATCACTGTTAGTCGGTTTCCGCATCTCGGGCAATGTGGTACAGGAGAGTTTGTTAAAAGGTAGGAATGTGTTGTATATGTGTGACCTATCCTCAGCCTGCACAGAGCTACTTCTTTGAATCTGTTTCGTTTTTCTGTAGTGTACCTGCCTATTGTTGGTTTTATTGTGTGTAGTTTATTCTCAGTTGCTGTGTCCCATTCCTCTTGCCATTGTTGTTGAATCATGTTTTTGATGTGTGGCTTGAGGTCCTGATATGATATGTTGTCAATGTCTGCAGTGTTTCGAAGGGCAGCTGATGCAGCAAGCCTATCAGCTGCCTCGTTACCTGGAATACAGCGGTGGCCTGGCACCCAACACAGTGTAATTTTGAGTTCTAGTTTGTTGGCAGAGATAAGAGTGTTATAGAGAGAATTCAAGACTGGGTTCTTATTATGCCACTTCCAAAAGGATAGGGACGTTACAACACTGAGGGAGTCTGTATAGATGATCGATGTCTGTATTTTATTTTCTATAATGTGTCTCACAGCTAGCAGGATTCCATGGCATTCAGCGGTAAATATACTTGTATGGCTGTTCAGTGTTTTTGAAAGTGAAAATTGCGGTCCATGTGCTGCACAGGACACTTGAGCAGACTTTGAAGCATCACTGTAGTATTCATCACAAGTGTACTTCGCCTGAAGTGACATGAAGTGCTGCTGTATGGCAATGGGGGATGCGTGCTTCCCCACTTCAAGAAACGACAGGTCACAATTAACACCGTGCATTTCCCAAGGGGCAATTAGGTCTTTTATGGAAGTTGTATAAAGACTGGTAACCGGAACGTCCAGATGTTCACTATGCGTGGCAACTCTGATTGGGTATGGTGGTGTTAGGGATGGTTTTCTTGAGAAAAGAGCTATGCCAGTTTTATCAAGCAGGAGCCGCCGACATGGATGATCCAGTTGGCACAGTACCTTCATAGCATAAGTTAGAGAAGTAAATTGTCTCCTTCGTTGCAGTGACCATCGGTTCGCCTCGACATAGAGGCTAGCAATTGGGCTAGTTCGAAAAGCGCCCGTGGCGAGGCGAAGTCCGAGGTGGTGCACGGGATCGAGCAATTTTAGTGCAGAGGATGATGCTGACCCATAGACCATGGAGCAATAGTCAATGCGTGATAGAACTACACTATTCAGAAGGCTCAGAAGGCAGTCGCGGTCTGTGCCCCATGACCGGTGAGAGAGAATTTTTAGCAGATTCATTGCTTTGAGACACTTCAGTCGCAACTGTTTTATGTGGGCAATGAAAGAAAGTTTTTCGTCAACAACTACGCCAAGAAATTTGTGTTCCTTTTTATGGGCTAGGCTCTGACCACTCAATGTTATGTTGGGGTCAGGCCTGATGCCACGCTGCTTAGAGAAAAGTACACAAACACTCTTTTCAGAGTTAAATTTAAACCCATTGTCATCAGCCCACCTGGACAATTTGTTTACACCTAGCTGAATCTGTCGTTCACAGATGGCCAGGTTGCAAGATTTAAAGCTTATCTGGACGTCATCAACATATACAGAACAGAAAATAGTTTTTGGCAGCACGCTTTTTAAAGAGTTCATTTTGACTATGAAAAGTGTGCAACTGAGAACACCACCTTGAGGGACACCATTTTCCTGTATGTACTGCTTTGAATATGCATTGCCAACACGAACTTTGAATGTCCGTTCAGACAAGTAACTTCGTATTGTATTCAACATGTTCCCTGTGATGCCAAGAGAGAAGAGGTCGCGGATGATACCATAGCGCCAAGTGGTATCATATGCTTTTTCGAGATCGAAAAAGACAGATAAACAATGTTGTTTATGTACAAAAGCATCCCTTGCATAAGACTCAAAGGCAATGAGCTGATCAGCTGTTGACCGCCCAGCTCTAAAACCAGCTTGATTTTGATGAAGAAGACCATTGTAATCAAGGAAATGGAGAAGACGACGATTAACCATTTTTTCAAAAAGCTTGCATAAACAGCTGGTTAGTGCGATAGGCCGATAACTAGCAGCAAGTGTGGGTTCTTTTCCGGGTTTTAATATGGGGATGATGATCGCTTCCTTCCATGCTTTAGGAAAGCGTCCTGTGGCCCATACTTTATTATACAGGCAGAGTAGGGTTTCAAGTGTGTCCACATGCAAGTGCTTGAGCATTCCATATGTGATCCTGTCAGGACCTGGTGCTGTGTTACCACATGCGTCTAGTACAATCTTCAGCTCCTGCATGGTGAATGGGCTATTGTATCCTCCTGTGGATGGTCTTTTATCATGTATGTGCGTCTTCTCCTCTCTTGCCTTGTGCCGCAAAAAGGAATCTGTATAGTGCGCTGAGCTGAATATGTATTCAAAGTGTTGCCCTAGTGTGTCTGCTTGATGTTCAAGAGAGTCACCACTGGTGCTGACAAGGGGCGTTGGGATTGTGCTATATCCTTTGAGTGCTCTTATCCTGTTGTGAACTTTGTGTGCATCCGAATAAGAGTTCACAGAAGAAAGGAATGATGACCAGCTTTCTCGCTTGGAAATGCGTCGAACACGCCTGCCATTTGCCTTTGCACGCTTAAACGCTATTAGGTTTTCGGTTGTGGGGTATCGGCGTAGTTTCGACCATGCCCTGTTTTGAGTTACACGGGCAGTCTTACATTCTGTATTCCACCAGGGTCTTCGTTTATTTCGTGGCTTACTTGACGTCTGTGGAATGTATTTTTCTGCTGCCTCTATAATGTGCAGCGTGATCAAGCGCTGAGTTTCATCAACGCCTAAGTCAGTAACTGATGAACAAGCCAATGATGAGTGTTCCCTGAACATCTCCCAGTTGGCTGCATATTCTTTAAACTTTCTAGGATTAGACGCATTTTCATTTTTATTACGAGCATACTTTACAGAGATCGGAAAATGGTCACTTCCATATAGATTGTTAATTACAACCCACTCTGTAGCTGCTAAGAGCATTGGAGAGTCAATAGCTAAATCTATGGATGTGTATGTGTTATGTAATATGTTGTAGTATGTTGGCTCTTTTGTGTTAAGTAGGCAGGATCCAGAGGACAATAAGAATTTTTCAATTAGCACACCTCGGGAGTCTGTTCTAGTACATCCCCATAATGGATGATGTGCATTAAAGTCTCCGACCAGCAGCCATGGTTCTGGAAGTTGATCAATTAGGTTTTCAAAACTTTCGCTACATAACCTATAATCTGGAGGAATGTACAGAGAACAAACTGTTGTTATTTTACCAAAAATTAATGCTTGTATTGCCACTGCCTCTAGGTCTGTATTAAGTGAGATGCTTCGGCATGGGATTGATTTTTGAGCTACAATAGCAACACCGCCAGAGGGGCGTGTGCTGCCTTGCCTATCCTTCCTGAATATGTGATACTGCTTGAGGAAACTTGTGTCTGCTGGTTTTAAGTGGGTCTCTTGCAGACAAAATATGTTTGGTTGGTGCTCGGCAAGGATTTCATATACATCATCCAGATTATTTAGTAGTCCCCGACAGTTCCAATAAACGATACTCTCAGTAGCCATTTTTTTAAGAGCGGGATGTGGATGAGACAGTGGGTTTAAGAGTCGCCGCCTTTATCAGGTGGCTTAACTGGCGTATGTTTTTTCAATTTGAAGCGGTCCGGTGGGCACCGCCTCTCATTGGCGGACTCCCTAGGCGCCACTGACGCTGCGGAGTCCACGCTAACCTCCATCGCCTCTGGTGTAGGCATGGAGGCAGGAGGTTTTTCCAGAGGAACCAGGTTCCTCTCAGATGTCTTTGCTGTCCCGGAGGTCTGGGAGAAAGTGACCTCCGGGATTGCAAAGATTGGTGCAGCCGGTGGCTGCTTAGTGAGGAGCCGTGGTGGGAGCACGTCAGCAGCATTGCACTGCGTGCCCACCGTTACTAGACGCGGCCTGGCCCCTCTGCGGGCTGCGTTAGCATAGGGAGCGGAGGAAAGCATTCTGTGCTTTTTTCGGGCCTCTCCGTATGTTATCTTCTCAGTTATCTGTATATTGATTACTTCGTTTTCGGCCTGAAAGGCTGCACAGGACCGTGAGTATGCAGGGTGGGTGCCCTCACAGTTCACACATTTGTAGTCAGTTGCACTGCATTTATCGGTTGCATGGTCATGCGCGCTGCATTTTGCACAGGTAAGGCGTCCTCGACATGTCTGGCTACCATGCCCGTACCGCTGACACTTGAAGCACCTGCGGGGGCTTGGTATGTACGGGCTAACTTTGCATCGGATAAATTCCACATTGACAAATTCAGGAAGTGTGCTCCGGTTGAAGGTGAGAACAATATGTTTCGTTTTTATTTCTTCGTTCTTTCGCCTGATTGTTATTCTTCGTACTGCTGTTACACCTTGGTTCTGTAGGCCCTCAAGGAGATCTGATTCTGTTTCGTTTAGGAGGTCTCGCTCAGAGACAACTCCCTGGCAGCTGTTAAGACTGCGGTGGGGTGATACCTGAACGTCAAGGTGAGCAAACGTTTTTGTTATGAGAAGGTTGTCAGATTGACTTTTGTCTGATACCTCTATTAGCAGGTCACCAGATCCTAGTTTTTTCGCTTTGTAGTTCGCCCCAATGATGGCCTTCAGTGTGTTGGCAATCAGAAAGACTGACAGTTCATTTACTGGTTGAGATTCGGTTTCAGAGTGTAAGACAAGAAATTTTGGAAAGTTCTCAGTTGGTGTACTGATTTTTTGCGTCACTTCGGTGCGACTCCTTTTCGGGGGTCGATCAGGTTTTTTTAAAGGTAGTTTTTCCATGCAGTATGGATTGTTTAAAGGGGTCCTAATATATGTCGCCTCTGGTTCACCCTTATACGCAGAGGAAGGTCCCGGAGCCCCTCGCCTGGTGGACAGGCGAGGAGCCCATCGGCCGAGGCTTGACCATGGCCTCGACCGCCACCGTTCAAGGTTTCTTCCCTTCACCTCTCAACCTATCGCCACGGTACGGATTACAGCTTCGGTATGGGGGCTCAGGGTCCGTGGTGGCACCAAGCACCAACACCTAGTTTACACAAGGTGCCCTTGCGGGGGGAGCGCCGTGTTGCGGAAACCTCCAAAGCACGTGCATCTCGTAAGAGTGGGGACACCCACTTGAGCTTGCGTTCAGCAGTTAATAGCTGTCAGGGGTTAGTATGAAGGCTCATATTTTTTATTTTGTCGTAAGATGGTCGCTAGTCTAATTGAAGAGACAGAATGCCGCGGCGATTCAGGACAAATTGCGCTGTGAAGCCACAATTGTACTGTGGTTCGCGTTAGTTATCTCTAGTGTAGCTGGTATTGCTACTGGTGAGTTGGAGACTTCCTGCTGCTCTATGATTAAGTTTTGCTACAATACGTGCCAGGCAGTGACGCCTCAAATGAGGGCAGAAAAGCCGTTATTCGCAAAGGAGCGAGCGCCGATATCGGAATATAGAGCAGCTCTAGGATGAATATGCGCAACCGCATAACTACCGGAATGTGCACTGGCACGCCATTTCCTTAGCTCTACGCATGAACGCAAAGGCGGAGACCAATGTCGACGACTACGCAAAGTGATTGTGCGAGATAACGGCCAATGCCAATGGAAAGGCGAACCGCAGCCGCGGTAAGAACGTTGCAAGTCCGATGGCTAGCTATGCTTACACACTCAGCGACGTGACGGGAGATCGCGACGAGTCGAGCGCCCAGATGGGTGGGACCGTTAGTGGTTGCTGAGATTGTTTCGCGGCTGCAAGCGGAAAGGCCCGAGGTCGGGCGGGATCGGCGGACACATGCCAACAATACTTCCTTTGAAAGTAACTGTAGAGGCGAACCCTGCATGCGCATAACAGCGCGTAGACAAGCGATCCCGAGAGCGGTCTCTACGGGCACGGCTGCAAAAAAC